>NC_089503.1:54444030-55086530 GCF_036850995.1 Saccopteryx leptura
GTTACCTGTCTCTATGTCACTAATTCTCTCCTCTATCTGGCCTGCTCTATCAGCTAAGCTTGTTACCTCATTTTTCAGTTCATGTATTGCATTTTTAATCTCTGTTTGGTTCCTTTTTATACTTTCAATTTCCTTGATGAATTATTCTTTTTGTTCACTAAATTGTTTTTTGAGCTCTAAATTGCCTTTCTGTGCTTTCTTGTATTTCCCTGAGCATTTCTAGGACTTCAATTTTTAATTCTCTATCATGCAATTCTAAGCTTTCCAAGTAATTGAAAAATTTTTTATAGATTTTTCCTCATCTATCTAAGCTACAGCTCTGTCTTTTATATCCATGATATTTAATTTTTTTTTCCTTAATGGCATTTGAGAGTGGTATTGTTAATAACACTAATATGAGATAATTAAAAAATAAAGTAAAAATTCAAAAGATTCAGTGAAACAATGAAAATTCTATAATTATAAGTGGAAAAAACTACTGAGAACAAGGAGCAGCAACTGAGGGTAAATGAAAAAAGAGATTAAAAATGAAGTAAAAAAAAAACACAAAATGTCACAAAGAAAAATATCAATTGAAAATATAATAATTTGTTGATAAATGATGATCAAATGAGAGAAATAAAAAATAAATGCTTTTGAAATGAAACCCTCACATAAAACAAGAATAAAAAATGTAACAACTATAAATAATAAAGTTCAAAAGGAAAAGAAAAGAATAAAAAGTAAAGAATATAAAATGACCAAAATTTAAAAAAAAGAAAAATGTATAAAAATGTAATTTTTTCCTGGTTTTGAGAGGTAGCTTTTTCTTATTTTTGGCAGATGGTGCTGGACTACAGGTTTTGTCCCTATGAGACTCTTGGGCAGAGGTTTGCTGTTGTGTCGCTATGTCAGTGACAGAGGCTGGACCTCAGTCCCATTGGTAGGTGAAGCTTGTTAGGGTTTGGAGGCTCTGAGAATGGGAATCTCAGTTTTCAGGTACCTCTCCCCATGTCTCTCACACCTGAACTAGCAGCCTGGGGACTTAGCTGTGAGGTTCACCCCAGCCACTGTTTGCAGAGCAAGAGGCTCTAAGATTAGCCAGGTCCTTCCTCCAGTACCACTCAGAGCACATTTCTGGATAAGGCTGTGCCAACAAGAACTACCAGTGAGACAAGTAGGACTTGGTGCCAGTTGCAGATCTAGTGCCTTTCTAAGGGTCCCCAGGCATGTCTAGCATACCTCAGCACTCTGTGGGTCTAATCTCCACAGGCTTCTCACTTGTGCACTGTTTGGTAGCCCACAGAAAGCCATGTGCATGCCCAGCCCCCACGACTTCAGCAGTGCACACAGAGGCCTGCACCCGTCCACTTAAGCGCATAGCGACTGTGATCTCTGTCATAGCCAGGAATGTGAGAATGCACTCAGAAGCCTGTATTAACCTCATGGAAGTGCCCCGCCAGGGCAGTCCCAGGCCCAAGGATTCCAGCCTGTGCACATGTCCTGTGCTGGTGGTTGTGGAGCTGGGAATGCACAAAGATGCTGACAACAGCCCACGTATATGTCTATTGCTGATAATCTCAGGCTAAGCCTTCTAACGTGCACATGCCAGTGGTGCCAGGTGGAGGGACTCTCACACTGCCTGTGATCACAGAGCCGAGAATGCACAAAGCTGCCAGTACCAGCGTGGGCTCCCACAGGCACCCTGTACTGGTAACCTTAATTAGAGCCCACCATCCATGAGCGCCCCATGTGGTGATCTCAGGCAGAGCTGGCGTGTTCTTTCTTCTGCTTGAGCATCCACCCTTACTCAGCTCCTTCCCTTTGTCTCAGACCCTCTGCTTCACTGAGCTCCAGATGAAACAGCCCTTCCTCAGATCAGTGAGGAAAGCAAAATACCCCATTCTCCATCTTATTTTCTTCAGAGTGGATTATATTTTCAGCCACCTTTTCACCCAATCATACCTTTGTCTGGCGAGTATATATTTCAGGTCCTTCTGAGATTTTTTTCTCTGTCTTTAGTTGTTGAATTTGTTGAAATTTCAAGGGGAGATATCAGGAGCACCCTTCACTGTGCCATTTTTCTAATGTCACTCTGAGCAGTGTTTTTCAACCACTGTTCTGTGGGCTTGTCTGCCAGAAATTTTATGATGGTCTCAAAAGAGTTAACTACCCTTATGTATGAAGATTATAGACCCAGTGATCGTAGTAAGATTTGATTATGCTAAGTGTAATTTCTGCCTTCCTGGTCCCTGAAATAATTCTATTTTCACCAGACCCCAAGTGTAAAAAGATTGAAAAACACTGATATAGAAGATGTTGTTGGTAATTTCTTAGTTGGAGGAAAAATAAGGAAGAACATATGCATTCCATATTCAAAGCCAAGACAGTGTCCCCAAGGTATATGTGCTCTTATGTGGGAAAGAGAAAAACTAGATGTTCTCAAAATTTCCTTTAGGATATAGATAATTCTCTTTTTACTCAGTAACCTTTACACATATATTGTATAGTGACAGACAATTAGACAATAATAACCTTATGATGTTTTAGATCAGGAAAAGATAAGTAGATACAACCTTTTCCAAGGTACTAGTCCAACCTTTCCCACCCCCCTTTTTTTTTCTTCAGTTCAGTCACACAACTTAAAATCAACCAGTCTAACCTTAGTTTACTTCTTTTTTAATTGAGGTTTTGTCTTCATTCATAGAGTAAAATAGGTGGCAGATTTGGTCTATATACGAAAACAGGTCAGAGGTCAATAAAGTTATATGATAAATATACAAATAGTTCTAGCACAAGTCCCCAGGTTACTATCATTATGAAAAATGGAGAAAATACAAGGAGAAAAGAAGAGAACTTTCCAGTAAAAACCCTAGTTTGGCTTAAGAGCAATGGGGATGTGTTTCACCAGTTTTTAATGTAGAGATCACAGAATTTAGTATTTTTTGGCAAGCTACTGAAAATGCTGAATCTTGGTTAGATAAAATGGATATGATAATATTGAACTGTTTTACTCATTATAGAAATGTAATTAAATTCATAAATAAATTTAAATAATAAATAGGTAAATATTATATTTAAATAGGTAAATATAGACAACCAAATAGTATTGCTGATTTTTTAATATATAAATATGAATAAATATTTGAGTTGGCATAAAAATTGACTATTTATGTACACATTAAACCTGAAAAAACCAGAGCAGAGGCATAAAAAATTCTTATACCAAGTGCAAAAGTGTTCATTGCCTGGTACATGGTGAAAGATTAAGAAAATTTTAGAAAATTTAACAAATGGTTCTTGGACTTTTAAGTGTGATTTATTTCAACTAGCATGAAAGGGCCATCCACATTTTTGCAAATGACAATTATTTCATCCTTTGCTTATAATTGAGTAGTATTTTATTTTATATATGTACCACATCTGTTTTATCTAACCATCCATCAATGGACACAAAACAGAAAGCAACAAATGAATGGACAAATAAACTCATAGACACAGATAACAGTGTGATGAATACCAGAGGGAAAGGAGGGTGGGAAGAGGATAAAGAGGGTAGGGGGTCAAATGTATAGTGACAGAGGGAGACTAGACTTTGGTGGTGAGCATACAATGCAATTACAGATAATGTGTTATAAAATCTTACACTTGATACTTATATAATCTTAGTCCCCAATATCACCCCAATAAACTTACTTAAAATTAACACATGGAATTGTTTAACTATTGTTAGATTCCATACACTTGAAATATTCAGGCTTAGTGATAACACTATGTCCCCCAAGTTAAATTGGACATTTCAGAACAACTATAACAAAAAAAGATGAAGGAATCTCAGAGATTCTAGACTCTCTTTTCTGAATCTAGCTTTTTCTTGAAATCCCTCTTCAGGTGATCAGGAAGAGGATTATTCAAATGATTAAGAGAGTTTTATTCTGTGTTCCAGCCACTAATTTCTTCTAACAATATGCTATCCTAGGCTATCTCTAGAGAAGTATGACATGAAAGTGGGAAGGAAGTGAAAAAGCAAACCTCCCTGGCCTTCTGAGGTGTAAAGCAGTACCTGATTTGCTCTAATTTTTCTGGACACTGGGACCAAGTGATAATCTAAAGGAGCCTGTTTTCTGTTTAAACAGCCAGAGGTAACAATGGGTGCTGCTCCTACTTTGTGTCAAATGGCAGTCCAATGTGTGATGAGGAAACAGCAGGTGCAGCACTGTACTTTCCATCAGATCCTGGAGGCTAAGGTGCATGGATCAGGTAATGGAAACTACTGTCATCAAGGAGGAAAGAGAAACTGTGATTGGTATGAGGTGGTCTATTGTCCATATCTTGAGGTGGTATGTTATTTGTAGTATAGTGTTGCTTTGTTTCCTTCATTTGAGAAAGCTCAATGTAAGAACAAAAGACCATGAGGTGGACTTCTCTTCCCGTGCTTTTGTCATTATTGTACTTCCAATACTTTCCTATATTCTGTCTCCTTTCTACTGCCCAGAACCATTGGTAAAGTAAGAGAAAGAGGTTCAGGGTAAGTCTGAATGGTACTTATAACCAAATTACCTTCCCCTTTGAAAGAAAAAGTATAAATCATCTCATACAACTCTCTTACTCTTGACATGGAAGATGACTGATGTTGGAGCACACCTGCTCTGCATAGGGTGATTTCCCCCCAAGGTGAAAAAAGCACAAGGAGCCAGAGGAAGGTGGTACATTCTTCAATGCTTTATTGCTGCTTCAACTCTGCTGCTGCTGCTGCTGCTGCCCCTGTTACTTCAGCTTCTGATGCTACCCACCCTGATGCTCCACAGTCTCAAGTCTCCAGTCTCCAGTCTCCTCTATCCTTGGTCCTGAAGTCTCCTCTCTAGCTGTGCTGGCATGAGTAGATATAGGGCTTAGGAACAATAGTAGCATAGGGCCAATATCACATCATGGTGATGTCAACTTGCTGAGCTAGGTAGCCCATACCTAAAAATGCAGTCTTTTGAGCTGCTGACCTAGAAATGCCTGAGAATCAAGACTGAGTCAGGGAGCCCAAATATGCATAGAAGCTGGTACTAGGGCATGCAGCCCAGAAAGTTAGGGGAGCTGGTGTTTCTCTCAGTTTCTCATGAGAACCAGAGCTCACATTCTGGCTTTCACTATTAGGGCTTTACAGCTGAAATATTAGGCAAGGAGAAATTAAAAGAGGCAGGAGCTGTAGGTCTCAATTTAGAAACATGAAGCTTCCATTCCTCCAAAGAAAAAGAAAGAGCAAACAAATAAGCACAAAAACAAATGAGAAAATTAATCACTCATTAGCTTTTGTAAAGGATTTAGTTTTGGCTACATAGATATGATATCTGAACTAGAAAAACCTAGATTTCACTCTGAATTAATCATTAATAGCTTTGGGCAAGCAAATTAAACATCTTGTGTCTGAGTCAGGGAATTTAGTGACAGTCGCTTACCTTGAACTTTGAAATACACAGTACTCTGTAAAGGAAGTAACATTCTATCTTAATGTTCAAAGAAGACTCATGCAGATAAGTATATGGCAAAGTGATTTTGAAATAAGGGGAATAAATTGAACAAAGTCAACACAGTATTGAAGTATATATATTATTTTGGGATTGACAAATAGACCAACAAAACTTAAGCATGGAATGATCAGATACAATTTATCATTCAAACTGGGACACTTTTGGGTGCTTAAGGGAGTGGAAAGAAAATGGGAAAGAGTTTAGATAAGACCTAAATTTTACTTTGTTAAATGTCATAGCAATAAATTTGAGCCCTAAACTTAAATTTATGGAAAGACATTGAATGAAGCTTATTAAGCAGTAGACTAAACTGTCTTCAGAATTATGCTATAAGACAAAATTAATTTGAAAAGAGACAAAACAAAGAAATAGATGGTTGTAGCGAGTTGGTCTTTAAAAGACAATAGAGTAGTGATAGAAAGGATTTTAAAAAGAAGGATTTTCCTCATCTAGTATACAGTATACATAATGAACAGTGTGAGCTGACCTGGTCAGTGTAAGGACAAAGATACTTTGAGTTCAAAGAAAATATGCCCAAGATGAGGTAGAGGGATATCTGGGAAGATAACAAAAGTGCTGATAGATCATGTGGTAGATGATGGCACTGTTATCCGAAAAACAGAACTCAGAACTGGAGCCTATTTTTGGCACAGGGTAGAGCTGTATGTGAAGAAGTTAGTCTTGGACATGGTCAGTTTACACCAGTGTTTTCAACCACCGGTCAGCAGATGGGTGCTGTCTTATGCACAGAGAAATTTATGTTTTAGTGGTCCCTGATATAATTCTCCAATTTTCACTGGTCCCCAAGTTTAAAAAGGCTGAAAATCATTGATTTACACTGTCCATGGGAATTTAAGATGGAAATATCCAGTAAGTATTTAGAAGGAGGTCTCAACATTTATGACATAGCTTTCTTAATAAATTAATCTGATAATTATCTTCTTGTTGGCTATACTTGAGGTCTTGAGAGTGGACATATTTCCAAAGGAGAAAATAAATGGGGAGTCCAGAGAATATACTCCTCTCAAATTATAGAAAGACAAAAGACATGGAAAGAAAATAGATGACTTCAATGACTTTGGGGGAATTACAGGGCATTTGAGAAAAGGAGATTTTTTTTATATTTTTTCATGGGAAAATCAAGTTAGATTGAACTTTTTAGCAACTGTTTTTGTATCTCATATTCATATAGCATCTACACTTGCATTCTGAGTTAGTATATCCAATTTAACAAGCTACTAAACTAGAAGTAAAATAAACTGATTATTTTTTAGAACTTTAGGGAGCTAATATTAGCCTCACATTATTGATGAGCAGATGAGGCTTCAAAAATGAAGTCATATATGAAGAGAGCTGATGAAATATGAATAAGATACTATTTGGCATAAATAACCATAATCTTCTCATTACACATTGTCATAAAAATATAACAAACAAATTTTAGGCTATCTTTCTTGCAGTTATAACAGTTATAAACTGTATTCTGTCAAACTAGGATGCAGATTAAAGAATGTATGAATGTTAGAGTCACATATGAATGTAATTTCTGTCCATCTTTATTTTATATTTATTTTTATTTTTTTAGATGAGAGGAGAGAAGATATTAAGGCAGATTCCTGTATGTACCCCAACTGGGATCCACTTGGCAACTCCATCTTGGGCCAATGCTCAAATATCAAGCTATTTTTAGTGCCTGAGTGGCTTATGTGCTATTCACTGAGGATCCCACCAGGGCCTGTGCCTGAATCTAATTTTGTAACATTGAACATTATTGGATCTCTCTGTGCCTCAGTTTCTTTATTTTATGATGATTAAAAAGTTATAACTTTGTAATTATGACTTTAAAAATTCCATTTAATTTGTTTATAAAACTTTTACAATATTACCTGTAATATACTATTATTTAATAAGTTGTATATTTTCAGTCACTATTATTCAAAATTGTTAGTGTCATTATAAATGTAATTTCCTCCAAAAGTAAGTTTGCACTCTTAAAGATGCCTTTAATTAAATTTATATGTTTTTAATTTCTTCTCAGAATAGAGACTTCTGGAATACTAGTATTTCATCTATTGAATTAGTTATGCTGGCTTCCAACATTTCATATGTGGCCCCCAAATCTTTTATTCTTAATGGAATTCCTGACTTGGAAAGAGTTCATGTGTGGATCTTCCTTCCATTCTGCACAATGTATATCATCTCCCTCGTGGGAAACCTTGGTCTTGTGTATGTCATTGATCATAAAGAGTCCTTACATCGTCCAATGTATTTCTTTTTGGCCATGCTCTCCCTTATTGATCTTTTTATTTACACCACCGCTTTACCCAATGCACTCTGCATCTTCCGGTTTAATCTCATATAAATTAACTTCAATGCTTGCTTAGTTCAGATGTTCTTTGTTCATGGGTTCACAGGTGTGGAGTCTGGTGTGCTCATGCTCATAGCTCTATGTGGCCATTTGTTATCCATTGCATTATGCTACCATACTCCCTAACTCAATCATTCTCAAAGCTGGGATTGCCACCTTCTTGAGGGGTGTGTTGCTAATGATACCCTTTCCATTCTTGGTCAAAAGTTTGCCCTTCTTCCAAAGCAATATTATTTCCCATACATATTGTGACCACATGTCAGTGGTGAAGTTGTCCTGTGCCCGCATCAAGGTCAATGTCATCTATGGTCTGATGGTTGCCCTCTTGATTGGAGTGTTTGACATCTGCTTCATATCTGTGCCTTACACTATGATCTGCTAGGCAGTGTTCAGCCTTTCATCAGCAGATGCTCAGAAGAAGGTCTTCAGCACCTACACAGCCCACATATCTGCCATTATTATCCCTTATGTTATAGCATTCTTCACTTTCTTTACCCACCATTTTGGAGGACACACTATTCCTCCTTCTCCTCACATCATTGTGGCTAATCTTTATCTTCTTCTTTCTCCAACTCTGAACCTTATTGTGTATGGAGTAAAGACAAAGCAGATACAAGACAATGTCAAAAAGCTCTTCCAGGGTGAGAAAGGTGAAAGTATAAATATTTAAGACAACTGAAATTAGATAGACGAAAGATGAATGAAAAACAACAAAAAGAAACTCACGAGTGACAGCACACATTCACTCATGTGTGGTATCATATATTTTCCATGCTATATCTCAGTTGTATATTTTCTACTGGTGCAGTGGGGGAATTTATAGCTAATTTTGAATTTATATTATGGTGCCTTTCCCTTATTTTCTCTCCATGACCATTTTAAACATGTCATTGATATGGACTGACTACAATTTTTCTCTGTTGTATTTAGATAAGATATTTTATTAACCTTCTGAGAGAGTCCTTACATGTCTCATCTATATATATAATCATCCTTACAGATATAAAATGAAATGGCTTCTCAGGCAGGACATTTCAGCCTAGGCAGTCTTTGAAACTAATATTCAGTTTATGAATTATGCTGACAAAGCATAGGTAAAAATGGCAGTCATGGGTTTTAAAAGAATGTCATTGAGTAGAGATCATGTTGTAAAAGCTGTGTACACCAATTTACCAAAAAATAAAGAATAAGTATACTATATAAATTAGTTCTCAAAAATAATAAAAACACTATTTCACTCAAAGCACCTACACTGTTTCTAAATATTGATTTATTTTTCCTTAGTGATTTATCAATATCAGAGGTTTTATTCTACTGAATAAAATTACTTATTAAGAACACCCATAAACACTTACATAAATAACACAACTATCAGATGTGTGAACATGTCTTGGATATAGCTTCTCCACTATAATCTCTCATTTCAATAATATCTTTTTTTTAAGTAATATAGATTGATATCATGTAATTTTAGAAGTTTTTGAAAATTCAAATTGTTATGTATAACATGTATGTCAGGAATATTTTACTGCTTAAATTTTGAGATCATAATGATGGTGATTTTAGAAATAATAATAAAACACAGTAACTGATTATAGTTTTATATGACTAATTAAATAATGTCATTTCTGTATATTGTTAATTGGAAAAATAAAATTAGGAAGAGAGAAAAATCAAACTCATATTTTATAATATAGAAATATCTCCTTGTACATTTCTTAATATACCTTTGATATATGTTTGTTTGTTTGTTTGTTTGTTTTAACAGGGACAGAGAGAGAATCAGAGAAAGGGATAGATAGAGACAGACAGACAGGAATGGAGAGAGATGAGATGCATCAATCATCAGTTTTTCGTTGTGACACCTTAGTTGTTCATTGATTGCTTTCTCATATGTGCCTTGACCGCAGGCCTTCAGCAGACCAAGTAACCCCTTGCTGGAGCCAGCAACCTTAGGTCCAAGCTGGTGAGCTTTTTTTTTTTTGCTCAAGCCAGATGAGCCCGCACTCAAGCTGGCGACCCTGGGGTCTCAAATTGGGTCCTTCTGCATCCCAGTGCGATGCTCTATCCATTGCACCACCACCTGGTCAAGCTATATGTTTTTTATAAAGTTTGGATAATACCATATTAGAATAAAAATTATGGCATTTTCAATTTATGTTATATAATCACATTAAAAACAGGATGATTTAGTAATATTGTTAATGTAGATAGTCAGGGAACACTGGTGAATTTCTACAAATGACCGAGATGATGCAGATGGAGGTTCTATACCGAGTGCATAAAAATCTAGAAACATGAATGGTCAAGGTTTCCCTGCATCCTAACAGCTGGCAACATGAGTGGACAGTGCAACTGCCAAAAGCTAGCAAGGTAATTGGATATAGAAAAAGAAAGAAAACAACTTCTCCTTATCCTATAAGAACCATGAGCTTTGAGCAAGAAAAGTAGATGGTGTTTGAGATGAGAGTCTACCATTCTCCCAGGTCATGAAACCTGAATAAACTTCTTTCCTTTTGCACCAGCACCTGTCATGATTTTGACTTTTGTTGTGGAAAGCAGCCAAACCAGCATTTGTGTGTTTGGTTATAATATTATGATTAAGTAAATGTACATCATGGGTATTTATACAATACCTTTAACCATTTTTTAAAATCCTTAGACATATATATTCTTTTATTTTACAGAAAATGATACAACAAATATTTAGAGAACAGTTTTTTTCTACTTTATTATTGTTTGGAAGGTGAAATTTACATGTCATAAAATTACCCATTTAAACTATTTGAATCCCAATTGCCGCGATTTTTTAAAAGAAAAAATGGTATGAATTTCAGCTTGTGAGTTTTTATAGATTGTACTTTCTTGCTCACATTTCAGTTAGACCCTATTTCCTCTGATATCTATTTTTTCTGATTTATGAACATGTTTGCAATCTTTGGAAATTCAACAGTTAAATGGGAGTCAGCCATAAATAAAAAACCCCAGTAAATAATATTAATAATAAAAAAATTTTGAGTTGGCTCTAAGTGATTTAGAGAAGCTTCCAAATAAGGTAGGATTGAATAGGGAGGATAATTTTAAGTAGAAGCCTCCATGAAAATAAAAATGACAGTCTGGGATAGAAGAATAAAAGATCTAAGACATGACCAGAAATTTATTCCTGTGAATGACCATGGTATTTTGGTTATGATCATTGAGGATTTTTTTAAGGGTAGTGCAATCATGGCATTGGAAATATGAAAATAATTCCTAGCAACTTTTTATGTTTGCTATATATATTTTAGAAACAGTAAAATTATGAGAGTGCATCTCCACTCAATATAAATTACATTAAATGTTTTATTCACTTTGTTTTCTCATTGCTCACTATCCCCAGTAACATTACTGTTCTTTCCAGGAACTGCCCTTTCAATCCTTCTTAATTCATCAACATGAAACCCAAGTGAATCACCTTACAATTACACAAGCCCTAAGTACTTAATAGTTTCAGTTATACTGAGTCCAAAATATGAAAATATAAGGGATTTTAAATTCATATCATTATAAAGGCAGCTATTTATGTTAATATTCTAAAGGTATCTTTTCTAGACATTCACATTGTAATATTTTAATAGTCTTATTCTCATGATTTTAAATTCTTGTTTTGCTGGTGTCTAAATGGATTCTTGAGTACCATCATGGAGCGATGCATGAAAGATATGGTTTTTGGACAATGTTTAATTATTCCAGAAAATATTTCCCAGACAAAACATAGACAATAAAAATGCTTTATGGCATTTGTAATAGGAAAAAATAATTATTTCAACTAATTATAAAATGTCTTGAACTAATGAGTAATCAATTTTGGCAATCAGTATTTTCACTATTGTAATGTGAGAAATGGAGAAAGACATTCCAGAGCAAAAACAAACAAACCAGAAACTGCAGAGGAGACATAGAAAGATAAGATATGCAAAAAAATGTATGAAGAAATTTCTTGAGACAATTGATATCATAATGTTATTGTTTTTTATTAAGATTTTGTTGAAACCCAGATTTTAATATTTCACCCTTTCTGTCTTTTTTATGTTGTTAAATTTATTAGGGTGACATTGGTTTAAAAATTTATGTTTCAAGTGTACAATTACAATATCTGCTGTATATTGCATTGTTTATTTACTACCAAGAGTCAAATAATCTTTTGTCACCATATATTTGACACATTTTGTGTTTTATTTGCTGTCACTGATATGTTATAATAATTGAAAGAGGCAACAATCCTCTCTTTTTCTTAGTTCTTTTGCCATTAAGCACTCATTGGATATTATATCGAGTATATACCTGGAAAAAACTTAAAAGCAAGTACCCACCATGTATTAACTTATTAACTGTTCTTGAAGTCTAGCTTAAGAACCTTATATAAACCTTGTCTGAGCTCCCTATTTTTTAGTGCATACACCATAGGGTTGAGGGCAGGAGGAATGACACTGTGTAGTACATTGAGTAGCACTGGAATGATGGGAGCTGTCATTATTGCACTACGGGTGATGGAAATAACAATGATAATTGTATAGAAGAATAGGATTAGGATGAGATGAGATGCGCAGGTACTTAGAGCCTTGGATGCAGCTTCTGCTGTATTCAGCTTCATCACAGATTGAAGTATCAAAGCATATGAAATAATAATCAAACCCAGGTCACTTCCCATGAAAGTCCAGGCCAGAATTATCTGGTAAAGGCTGTTGATTGTTCTATCATCACAGGATAGACTAGTGACACCGAGATTAGAACACAGAAAATGTTCTATTTGGTTCTGTGAGCAATAGTGTCTCTGAGCAGCCAGTACAGGCACTGGGATGGTAGCTAGGGTGTTTCTGAGTGCCATGAATAAAGTTGCTTTGACCACAAAAGATTCATTAATTATTGATGGATAATGTAGTGGTCTACAAATGGCTACATATCTATCTACAGCCATGCAGACGAAGATACCCGACTCCATGCCTACAAAACAATGTATAACATACATCTGCAGAAAGCACTCAGGGAGACTGATGGCCTTAGCACTGAACCATAAGATGGCCAATATCTTGGGCATGATAGTGGTCGCCAAGCCCATGTCTACCACGGCCAGGATGCCCAGAAAATGGTACATAGGCTGGTGCAATGTTGGTTCTTGATTGATGACAATCAGGATAAGGGTGTTGGCACTGAGAGCTAAGAGGTAGAGCAGAGCCAAGGGCAGGGAGAGCCAGTGCTGCCAGCTGTGAATTCCAGGGAATCCCATCAGAATGAACTCAGAGACCTGGAGCATAGAGATGTTGAAAGCTTTGAGGTTCTGAAACATCCTGCACTAAAAGGAAAAATATCAAGATTACCATTCTTAGAAATATCTATGATAGTGTTTAAGCAGAAGTAACCAAGGATTATTATTTAAAAATACATATTTTTATTCATTGATTTTTATTTTATTTTTCTGCTAAATTACTTTTAAATTAAATTTAGTGTATGACAATGGTTAATAAGTATGTCACATTGTGTACCCACTACCCAGTCAAATTTTCTTCTATTATCATATATTTGACCCTTTTTAACTTTTACTGCCTCCTCAAACCCTTTCCCTCTAATAAACACCCACTGAGAGGGGGATTATTTATTAAATATTTATCTTCACTGTTCTCATTCTGCCACTAATATTTATTGGATATTTCTAATTCAATAGGGACTGTGGTAGCATCTCAATTAGTCTTCACAAAAAGTCTATAAAGCAGGTCACATTATTTCCACCCTTTCATGATTGAGGATTAGAGTATTAGAGATATCAGGACCTTGGTCATTATCTTCCATATTATAAGTCATGGAAACTGGACAAGAGAACTGTAATTTGATGTTATAGCCTTGCTTCTTAACCAGTTTTTCTAAAGTGTTTCTTTATTCAAAGTCCAATGTAAAGATTTGAGAGTAGAGAAATTTATATATAGAAACAGGTAACAGATTAGATCATAGAATATTAAAAAAAAATTTTGAACATAAAAATTTTGAAATATTCTTCAATATTATTTTAGAATAGTGGACAAATCAGTCATATCATTTTTCCTTATTTAGTTTTTCTCCCTACATGTCTGTTTTATCTCTACTCACAATAAAGAATGAAGGGTTAGATATTTTAAAAAGGAACTTTTAGAAATAGCAAAGCAACCCAAGGCAAAATAATCAATAAGAGTGCTCCTCAAAGATCACTCTGTATCATCAGAAAAAATGTCATGCAGGGCTAGATAGAATGTCAACAAAGCAAAACTTTGGAGGATATAAGGAAATTTTTTAAAAAGGAAAAGACAAGTGCTTTTAGACCTGAAGCATGATCAGGATCCTGCCAGATCAGAGTTCCCTACCGTTTTTGTTTGCTATTTCTTTTTTTCTTTTTTTACACAGACAGAGAGTCAGAGATAGGGACAGCCATACAGAAATGGAGAGAGATGCGAAGCATCAATCATCAGTTTTTTCTTGGGACACCTTAGTTGTTCATTGATTGCTTCTCATATGTGCCTTGACCATGGGCCTTCAGCAGACCGAGTAACCCCTGGCTCGAGCCATCGACCTTGGGTCCAAGCTGGTGAGCTTTGCTCAAACCAGATGAGCCATCGCTCAAGTTAGCGACCACTTGGTCTTGAACCTGGGTCCTCCGCATCCCAGTTCCGACGCTCTATCCACTGCGCTACTGCCTGGTTAGGCTGTTGTTTGCTATTTCTATTAACATTACACTGATACTTTTAGCTTTGTGATTTGGCAATCCTCTATTTTTTTTGTGTGCATTTGCAACACCAAATCTAGCTGTATTCAACTCTATCACAGTGGATAAGCAGTCATCCTTTAAATTTCCTCAACATGATGTAATTGAAAAAGTGTCAGACTTCATAGGCAAGGAATGTATTTGTTGATGAATCAATCTTGTTTTTTATTTTAATATGGTGATATAAAAATTGCTTATATTATTTTTTAAATTGATTTTATTGAAGTGATATCAGTTAAAAGAATTATACAAGTTTAAGGTGCCTCATTTGAGGAAAAAAGAAAGAAAGAAAGAAAAATGTATGGACATGGACAACTGTTTGGTGATTGTCCAGGGTGGGGGAGGGTGAGGGAGGGTACAGGGAAATGGGCCTATTTACATTCTTGAATCAACCACAGTTTACTCAAACCTTTAATATTTGGACATATTATATTTATATTTTTATTTGCAGTATCTAGCAAGACATATATATATATTAGAAATCAATAGATGTTTTTGAGTTAATGTACAGATTAATGGAGAAATAAATTCTATAATAAACTTTAAGAATTATTATATTGTGGATTAAATAATTTTTTTGGAATTCATAAAAGGAACCACCAGAAGAAATAAAATGATGTCTATTTCATGAATAAATAGAAAGCCTAATTTTCTGACGAAAAAAATTTCCCCACATAAAATAGATTCATCAAAAGAAATACCCAAAAAGTAGAAAAAGAATAATAGGTCAGCAGGCAAAAGAATATATTTTGATTTAGACAATAAAACTTAATTAATTAAAATATACTGCAAATTGGTCATATTTCATGGAGAGACTTTATATAAAAATTATGCTATAAAATATATGCACACATGTACAAATTAATACATATTTTAAATATTAAGAAATGTGCAAAGCAAACCATACACAAAATATGCACAAAGATTTTTTTGATTAACACCAATTATAGTAACAAGCCAAATGTATGGCCTCAAATCAGTTGAGAAATATTAATATCAGACAAAATAGAAAATAAATAAGTAAAGGCTGGGCAAGATCACTTTTGGGAAACAGTAGATGACACAACTGATTGATACAATGCAGTTAGCAAGTATTGTGTTAAATTGTTTCATCTCCAAGTTTTCCACAAACAAAATAAGAACTAGTAAAATTTTTCTTTTCACTTCATTAGTCATGGTAGAAATTCTTAAAATGAGAAATACACTTAAACTAACAGAAAACTATTAGCTAATCCTCAATTTCCTCTTTAGCAATATTGATGTAGACTTAAGCTAATAATTGAAAGACTAACAAAAGCCCTGTAATTTGCATTAAAAATAATAGAATAACATGAGTTCACAATATAAGAATGCTTTCTAACCTACCAAAATTGTCATAACTTCTTTCTGTCAGGCTTATAAATTTCTATTTAATATTTCTATACAACATCATATTTTTACATGTCTTTTGAAAATTGTCATTAAGAAAACTGTAACAACTTCTATATATGGGTACATTTTTATATATATATATATGTATATATAGCTACACACACTGATAATTGATTGCAATGGCAATATAACTTAGAAATATAATATTGATAAATATTTGACTAGTTATATTAATTCCCAATATTTGACTAATGCATACAAATTGTCAAAATATTGCAAAAATAAGATCATTACTCATTACTCCCTTACAATACTTTTGAACAGTTGACTCTTAATGCTGTTTGTTCAAGCAACAAAAAGATGGGAGAAAATATACATACCCATAAATTAAGAATAGAAAATATATCTCTGAGATTATTTCAATTTTATTCTTAAGAAGATGTTTTCTTTACTTGAAATAAACATTTTATATGTCTCTATTGTTTTATTTTGATAATTCCAGTGTTGACTAATAAAACCAATGATATTGTTATATATGGAGTTTACATTCTTCTCCAATATGTCTGCAAAACTCTCAGTTAAAGATCCAAGCATATACTGAGTATGTGGTATTAACCACAAATTACGTTAGCCTTTTTCCAAAATAAATTTAAATAATTTTGATACTTAAAACTTAATTTTTCTGCAAGAAAAATAGACTCATATTATGGTGTGAATGAGCCAGTATGTTGGAGTAGTAACATTAACACAGAATACCACCATTTTTGTCTGCTCTCTAGTCTCATTTCTGAGCCTCATGTTTCCTCACTACATGATCCTCAATTTTACAATCCAGTCTTTTCTAAATATGACAATGGGTTCCTCCAAGCACATTTTTCTATCAAAGTAGATAAAACAGTTATAAATAAGTCTGTCTAGAACTGAAGCAAGTAAGTTCAATTCTCATTCTGAGATCAGTGGAAAGGCAGCTGAGAGGCAAGAGCATTCAGACCATAATTGAGAACTGTTCTCTAGCTGCTCCGTTTCTTCTGGTGAATCACGGGGGTAAATTACATTTTACTTCCACTACAGCAGAGGCAATAATCCCTATTAGTTAGAAAAATAACAAAAACATAGATATTCATGATGGAAAGATACACTGAATCACAATCTAAGAATTGGGAAATTAACATTTTCAAAAGTAACCCAAATATTTTACAACACTTATGCCTTCAAATGTGTGTATGGAATCAAATCTGTATTTCTGAGACTATAATAATAATTTATAAACACTCAAAGCCTTTCTTAAATTTATCTTAGTACTAAAAGTAGCAAACCTCTTTTCAGTAGTCCCATTTTTGTGTGCCCTTTAATACCTTGAGTATCTTGATAGTGAAACAGTGGGATGAATGTAATTAGGTCCAGATGTTTGAGGTATTGTTTAAAAAACCTCACGACTCTACTATATGTACTTGCACAGACATCAACCGCTAACTCCCTTGATATCATATTATTGAGCTAAATTACAAAAAAAAGTGTTGTATATTTCAAGGGAATATTGCACAACATTAGAGATACAAGTGCTGATATAGGAATCAAGCTAAACACTATTGGAGGAAGAAAGGAGTGAAAGTTTTACATTCTTACTGCTTGTAAAATAATCCACAAATAAAAGAATTTTATATCCATGTATCTATATCAGCATGCCTGTGTGAAGAATTATATGTAGGGAGGGGGAGAATAATCAATTATAATGAAAATTAGTGATTTTAATATTTATTAAAAAGTTCTGGTTTTTTTTTTCTGTGTAAGACTCTTTAGAACATAAGTGGAAAAAACTTAGTGTTTCAGAAAGTTTTCATCACTGTCACATACATTCATATGTATTTTTATTTATTTTTCTTTCAAGTAATGTCATAGATGAATATCATGTCATCTTAGAAAAATATAAAAAGTTCAAATTATTATGCATACATATATTTCAGGAATATTTTTTTAATTTTATTTAGAAAATTAAATTTAACAGAGTGACATTGATCAATTAGAGTACATAGGTTTCAGGTAAACATTTTTATAGCATTTGAACTGTTGATTATGTTGTATACCCATCACCCAAAGACAAATCATTTTCTGTCACTGTATATTTGTTTTTCTTTACTCCCTTCCACCACTCTCTCCCCCACACCCTTCTCCTTCACGTCCTCCTTCCTCTGGTAACTACTGGTAACTTTCCATATGTGCCTTAACCAGACAAGCCCAGGGTTTCAAACCAGTGATCTCAGCACTCCAGGTCAATGCTTTATCCACTGTGCCATCACAGGTCATGCAGAAATATTTTCATGCTCAAATTTTGAGACTGTGATGATGGTGATTGCAAAAATAATAATAAAGCACAATAACTGATTCTATTTTTTAAACGAGTTTAATTAAATAATGAGTCATTCCTGTATGTTTTTATTAATTGAAAAAATAAAGTGAATAAGAAAGAGATATATGAAACACATTCTATAATATAGAGATATTTTCTGGTACATTTTTTAATATACCTTTGTTATATATATATTTTTTAAAAGTTCAGATAATACCATATTAGAAAATAAATTCTGCCATTTTCAATTAATGCTATGTAATAATCACATCAAAACAGGATGGAATCATAGGTAATATGATTGAATAAAACTACATCATAGGCATTTACACAATTTCTTTAACCATTCTTGTATTCTTAGACATAAATATTCTTTTATTTTACAGAAAATGATCAACAGATACATATGTAGAGAACACTTCAGCAGTGTTTTTTCTACTTGATCTTTTTGGGGGGGTGAAATTTACATGTCAGAAAATTACCCATTTAAACTATTTGAGGCCCCAGCTGGTTGGCTCAGTGGTAGAGCGTCGGCCTGGTGTGCAGGAGTCCCGGGTTCGATTCCCAGCCAGGGCACACAGGAGAAGCACCCACCTGCTTCTCCACCCCTCCCTCTCTCCTTCCTCTCTGTCTCTCTCTTCCCCTCCCACAGCCGAGGCTCCACTGGAGCAAAGTTTGCCCGGGCGCTGAGGATGGCTCTGTGGCCTCTGCCTCAGGCGCTAGAATGGCTCTGGATGCAACAGAGCGACGTCCCAGAGGGGCAGCATCGCCCCCTGGTGGGCATGACAGGTGGATCCCGGTCGGGCGCATGCGGGAGTCTGTCTGACTGCCTCCCCATTTCCAGCTTTGGAAAAATACAAAAAAAAAAAAAGGTAAATAAACTATTTGAAAATTTACAACTGTATTTTAGTACATTTTGAATGCTGTGCAACAACCAAAACAATATAATTTTAGAGTATTACCATTACCTCAAAAAAAAAAGCCCTATAACCATTAGTCACTCCTTAATGCCCTTTTCCTCCAGCCCCCGGCAAAAGCTAATTTGCTTTATCGATTCAATGTTTATACTTATTCTGGACATTTTATGTAAGTGAAATCAGAAAACATGTAGCCTTTTGTATCTGGGGTTTTTTTCCCCACTTAACAGAATGCTTTCAAAGTTCATTGAACAGCATATATCCATACTTCATCCTTAGATGAAAAATACTCCCTTTTGTAGTAATGCCTCAAGTTGTTCCTCCATTCAGCAGCTGAGGACATTTCGTTTTTGGCTAATGACATTACTATAAACATAGGTATATATGTTTTTGTTGTAACATTTGTCTTTGATTATTTGGGGCATATTTAGGAGTTGAATTGCTGAGTCATACCATAATGTTCAACCTTTTGAGTAATTGTCACATTCTTTTCCACATCTCCTATACGATTTTACATTTCCACCAGTGATGTACAGGGACTCTAATGCTTCCGCAAAATCTCCAAATGCTGGCTAATTTAAAAAGAATTACAGCCAGCTTAAGGGATATACACTAATCATATCTTGGGGTATTCATTTGAATTTGTCTAATGACTAGTGAGGTGCAAGTGATTTATGTGCTTGTTGGCCATTAAACATCTTAAGAAAATGTCTATTATACCAATTTTGTACCCAAACAATGCAAACACAGACTCGGCTGTCTGCTGCAACAAAGCAAAAATTGGCCTGACATGTAGTGGCACAGTGGATAAAGCCTTGACCTGGAACGCTGAGGTCGCCAGTTCGAAACCCTGGGCTTGCCTGGTCAAAGCACATGTGGGAGTTGATGCTTGCTGCTCTTCCCCCCACTTCTCTCTCTTCCTCTCCTCTCTAAAATGAATACATTTTAAAAATCTGAAGAAATATTTAAAAAGATAAAAGCATGGCAGTTTCTGGTGCAAAAAGAAAGGTTTATTCAGCTATCACGACCTGGGAGAATGGTGGACTCTCATCTCAAAGACCACCTTGTTTTTCTGCTCAAGTCCTCAGTTCTTATAGGGATAGGAAAGGGAGGGTATATTCTCTGTTCGATTATTTTGCTAGCTTTTGGCATTCTGGGGCTAAATTTTTATTTTTGCAAGGTTTTGGTTGGCTGGCACCTTGTCCATAAATCTGTCTAGCTTTTGGGGTGCTGGTGTAAGAATCTTTCCCTGCAGCCATCTTGGTCAATGAGGGAGACTCCCAGACACTTCCTGAATGTCTAGGCACTCTATTTGAAAAGCTATGACACATTAGAAAGCAAACAGACAAATGACAAGATTCAGTCTTCTGCTATTAGTAATTTCACCAAATATACATAAATTAAATTGTTCAATTAAAATAAATCCATTGGCAGATATCTGCTCTAACCACCTCTGCATAACATTGTCTGGAAGTTCTAGGTAAGAAAATAAAGTGCATATGTTAGTTTTCCTTCCCTTGAATTCCATGAGACAATCAGAATCATTGTCTTATTCTTCTTGATGAATTTTTATCTGATAATAAAGATTTTATATATTAGTTTCACCGCTTTTCTTTTTATATTACATTTATAGCCATTGAGTCATTATATTAACTGAAAGGCTGCGACAGTGTCCATGTTCCTTAGATCTTCTGTCATTTGCAACAACTGAAGAATATAAGAGATACATATTATATTCATATGTGAGAAAAGTACACAAGTGAACAGCTTCTCCATGTTAGTTACTATTGACATGTAGCTTAAGAATCTTATACAAAACCTGACTTAACTCCTTATTCTTGAGGATGTACCCTATGGGATTGAGAGCAGGAAGAATAGCATTTTTTTACTACAAATGAGTAGCACTGGAATGATGGGAACTGTCATTATTGCACTATGGGTGATGGAAATCCCAATGGCAATCATATAGAAGAATAGGATTAGAATGAGGGAGGACATGCAGGTACTTATGGCCTTGGATGCAGCTTCTGCTGAGTTCACCTTCAGCACAGATTGAAGTATCAAAGCATATGAAATAATAATCAAGCCCAGGTCACTTCCCATGAGTGTCCAGGCCAGAAGAAGCTGGTAGATGCTGATGATTGTCTTATTATCTATCACAAGATAGCCTAGTGATGCTGAAATCAGAGCACTGACGATGTTCTACTTGGTTTTGTGAGTAATAGTGTCTCTGAGAAGCCAGTAAAGGCACTGGAATATTTGGGCTATTAAACTGGATATTTAAGAAAAGTGTGTGTTATAATTCCAAGAGGATACTTCAAAACTTTAGAGACACTGTGCTTGTGCAGCAATCAAGCTAATCCTTATGGGAGGAGGAAAAAGGATAAAAGCTTTCTATTTTTACTGTTATGATACTTGAAATGAGTTATTTCCTATACATGCCTTTATATGTGTGAATGTGCATGTATTTAATGGAGAGGACTTTAAATGAATGCAGACTAATTTAAATAAAAATGGGTGATTTCAACATTTATTACAGAGTATTGTGTCTTTCTATGTAAGGCCTTGTTGGACACAAGGTGAGAACACTTAAGTACAGAATGCTTCAGTCATTCATTCACACATCCATCTATTTCTTATTTATTTATTTATTTATTTATGTTTCTAATTAAACAACATTATTGATTACCTTAGCACTTCCCACGTCAGGCTAGGATCTATAAAAAAAAAAAAAAGGCTAAATAACATAACCTTAAAAACTTTATGCTAGGTTAAAGAACCCAGAGACAAACAGCTGCATATCGAATTATTCTGTTTATATGAAATGTAAAGAATGGACAAATCTGTAGACTAGAAAGTAAGTTTGTGGTTGCCAGGGAGTGGGGGAAAGGAGCCACTGTTTAAAATATATAAACTTTTTTAGGAGGGATAATTAAAGTGTTATGGAGTTAGATAATGATTATGGTTGTACAGCCCTATGAATATACTAAAAGCCTGTACATTAAAAATGATTAATCTGTACATTAAAAATGATTAAAATGGTCAATTTTATGTTTTGTCATTTAACACAATTTTTAAAATGCATAAAGCTATCGTACTGAGACTCAGCTATTTTTTTAAGTATTCCCCTAATTGCTACAAGCTATTGATTAATATCAAGAGTTATGAGAAAGTTGATTCTGACAGAATCCCCCCCCATTTATCTACTGTATTTATTAAAACAACTTTTTAATATATTTACTTTGCCATTTTCACTCATGTCACCCCATTTACTGGTTTTGTATGAACATATTCATTTTTCTTGGATAAATGCTTGGAAGTTTAACTACTAAATTGTATGAAAGTGCAGGTTTGTGTGTTTAAAAAAATGGCAAAATATTTTCTAGCGTGATGGTACCACTTTATATTCTAACCAGTGAATGAGTTTCTCTATATCTTTGCCAGAAGTTCATGTTGTTATTGGGTTTTATGTTATCCATTGTCATGGCTGTGCAGTAATATTCTATTGTGATTTCAACTTGTACTTGTATATTGTTAATGAGGTTGAACACTTTTCATGTGTCTATTTGCCATTATGTCCTTATCAGTAAAATGTTTCTTCATATTTTTTGCCCATTTTCTAGTTGAATTGATTCTGCTGTTTTGTTTTATTTTGGTTCTGGTTTTTTTTGCATTTGTGTCTTGCTTTTTACACTTGAAATTAGCCAATTGGCTGAGAAGCAGTACAAAACCTTTGTAGCTTAATTTTTCATTTCTCTCTTTTTTTAATGAATTGTGTTTTGCTGATAAGTCTAAGAACCATGTCACATAATAGATCTTAAGACTTAATTCTTTGTTTTTCTAAATGTTTTACAGCTTTAAATTTTACATTTAAGTTCATAATCCATTATTTTGAGTTAATTTTTGTATAAGGTACAAAAAATGTAGGTCGAGAGTTTGTTTTTGTTTACTATGGATGTCAAACTATTCAATCAACTTTTTTTAAATTAATTTTACTAGGGTGACATCAAGAAATCAGGGTACATATGTTCAAAGAAAACATGTCCAGGTTACCTTGTCAATCAATTATGTTGCATACCCATCACCCAAAGTCAGATTGTCCTCCATCACCTTCTATCTAGTGTTCTTTGTGCCCCTCCCCCTCCCCTTTCCTCTCCTCACCCCTGTAACAACCACACTCTTATCAATGTCTCTTAGTCTCGTTTTTATGTCCCACCTATTTATGGAATAATACAGTTCTTGGTTTTTTTCTGATTTACTTATTTCACTTCGTATAATGTTATCAAGATCCCACCATTTTGTTGTAAATGATCCGATGTCATCATTTCTTATGGCTGAGTAGTATTCCATAGTGTATATGTGCCACATCTTCTTTATCCAGTCTTCTATTGAAGGGCTTTTTGGTTGTTTCCATGTCTTGGCCACTGTGAACAATGCTGCTATGAACATGGGACTGCATGTGTTTTTATGTACCAATGTTTCTGAGTTTTAGGGGTATATACCAAGTAGAGGGATTGCTGGGTCATAAGGTAGTTCTATTTTCAGTTTTTTGAGGAACCACCATACTTTCTTCCATAATGGTTGTACTACTTTACATTGCCACCAACAGTGAATGAGGGTTCCTTTTTCTCCACAGCCTCTCCAACATTTGCTATTACCTGTCTTGCTAATAATAGCTAATCTAACAGGTGTGAGGTGGTATCTCATTGCAGTTTTGATTTGCATTTCTCTAATAACAAATGAAGATGAGCATCTTTTCATATATCTCTTGGCCATTTCTATTTCTTCCTGAGAGAAGTGTCTGTTCATGTCCTCGTCCCATTTTTTTATTGGATTGTTTGTTTGTTTGTTGTTGAGTTTTATGAGTTCTTTGTATATTTTGGATATTAGGCCCTTATCTGAGCTGTTGTTTGAAAATATCATTTCTCATTTAGTTGGCTGTCTGTTTATTTTCTTATCAGTTTCTCTTGATGAGTAGAAACTTCTTAGTCTGATGTAGTCCCATTCATTAATTTTTGCCTTCATTTCCTTTGACTTTGGAGTCAAATTCATAAAATGCTCTTTAAAACCAAGGTCCATGAGTTTAGAACCTATGTCTTCTTCTATGTACTTTATTGTTTCAGGTCTTATATTTAGGTCTTTGATCCATTTTAAATTAATTTTAGTACAAGGGGACAAGCTGTAGTCGAGTTTCATTCTTTTGCATGTGGTTTTCCAGTTTTCCCAGCACCATTTGTTGAAGAGGCTTTCTTTTCTCCATTGTTGTTGGCCTCTTTATCAAAAATTATTTGACCATATATATGTGGTTTTATTTCTGGACTTTTTATTCTGTTCCATTGGTCTGAGTGTCTATTTTTCTGACAATACCATACTGTTTTGATTGTCGTGGCTCTATAATATAGTTTGAAGTCAGGTATTGTAATGCCCCCAGCTTCGTTACTTTTCTTTAGGATTGCTTTGGCTATTCAGGGTTTTTTATAGTTCCATATAAATCTGATGATTTTTTGTTCCATTTCTTTAAAAAATGTCATTGAAATTTTGATGGGAATGGCATTAAATTTGTATATTGCTTTGGGTAATATGGCCATCTTGATTATATTTATTCTTCCTATCCAAGAACAAGCAATATTCTTCCATCTCATTGTATCTTTTTTGATTTCCCTTAAGAATGGTTTGTAGTTTTCATTATATACATCCTTTACATTCTTTGTTATGTTTATTCCTAGGTGTTTTTTTTTTGTTTGTTTGTTTTTTGCAATCGTGAAGGGGATTAATTTTTTGAGTTTGTTCTCAAATGTTTCATTGTTGGCATATAGAAAGGCTATGGACTTTTGTATGTTAATTTTGTATCCTGCGACCTTACTGTATTGGCTTATTGTTTCTAGAAGTCTTTTTGTGGATTCTTTGGGGTTTTCGATGTATAGGATCATATCATCTGCAAAAAGTGATACATTTACTTCTTCTTTTCCAATACGGATGCCTTTTATTTCTTTGTCTTTCTGATTGCTCTGGCTAGAACCACAAGCACCACATTAAATAAGAGAGGAGAGAGTGGACAACCCTGTCTTGTTCCTGATTTAAGGGGGAAAGCCTTCAGTTTTGTGCCATTTAATATGATGTTAACTGATGGTTTATCATATATGGCCTTTATCATGTTGAGATATTTTCCTTCTGTACCCATTTTGTTGAGTCTTAAACATAAAATTGTGTTATATTTGATTAAATGCCTTTTCTGCATCTATTGATAAGATCATGTGGTGTTTGTTCTTTGTTTTGTTGATATGGTGTATTATGTTAACCGTTTTACGTATGTTGAACCATCCTTGAGATTCTGGGATGAATCCCACTTGATCATGATGTATTATCTTTTTAATATGTAGTTGTATTTGATTTGCCAGTATTTTGTTTAGTATTTTAGCATCTGTTTTCATTAGAGATACTGGTTTGTAGTTGTTGGTTTTTTGTGCTGTCCTTGCCGGGTTTTGGTATGAGGGTTATATTGGCCTCATAAAATGTGTTTGGAAGTATTGCTTCTTCTTCAATTTTTTGGAAGACTTTGAGTAGAATAGGAACCAAGTCTTCTTTGAATGTTTGATAGAATTCGTTAGTATAACAGTCTGGGCCTGGACTTTTATTTTTGGTGAGGTTTTTAATAGTTTTTTCTATTTCTTCCCTATTAATTGGTCTGGTTAGGCTTTCTGCTTCTTCCTAACTCAGTCTCGGAAGGTTGTATTGTTCTAGGAATTTATCTATTTTTTCTAGATTGTTGAATTTAGTGGCATAAAGTTTTTCATAGTAATCTACAATAATTCTTTGTATATCTATGATGTCCATGTTGATTTCTCCTCTTTTATTTTGGATTTTGTTTATATGAGTTCTTTCTCTTTTTTCCTTGGTAAGTCTTCCCAAGGGTTTGTCAATTTTGTTGATCTTTTCAAAGAACCAGCTCCTTGTTTTATTAATTTTTCTATTGTTTTTCTGTTCTCTATTTCATTCATTTCTGATATGATTTTTATTATCTCCTTTCTTCAGCTGGTTTTTGGTAGTCTTTGTTCTTCTTTTTCCAGTTCCTTAAGGTGTGAAGTTAAGGGGTTTACTTGGGCTCTCTCTTGTTTGTTCATATAGGCCTGAAGTGATATGAACTTCCCTCTTATCACTGCTTTTGCTGCATCCCATAGATTCTGATATGTGGTATTGTCATTTTCATTTGTCTGTATATATCTTTTGATCTCTGCACTTATTTCTTCTTTGACCCATTCATTTTTTAAAAGTATGTTGTTTAGTTTCCACATTTTTGTGGGATTTTTTCCTCCTTTTTGCAGTTGAATTCTAGTTTCAAGCCTTTATGATCAGAAAATATGCTTGGTACAACTTTGATTTTTCTGAATTTGCTGATGTTGTTTTTGTGGCCCAACATATGGTCAATTCTTGAGAATGATCCATGTACACTGGAGAAAAATGTATACTCAGTCACTTTGGGATGAAATGTCCTGTAGATGTCTATCATATCCAGGTGCTCTAGTGTTTTGTTTAAGGCCACTATGTCTTTGTTGATTCTCTGTTTGGATGACCGATCTAGAGCTGTCAGCAGTGTATTGAGGTCTCCAAGTATGATTGTATTTTTGTCAGTTTTTGTTTTAAGGTCAATAAGTAGCTGTGTTATATATTTTGATGCTCCTTGGTTTGGTGCATATATATTAAGGATTGTTATGTCTTCTTGATTCAACGTTCCCTTAATCATTATGAAATGACCATTTTTGTCTCTGAGTACTTTTGCTGTCTTGTAGTCAGCATTATCAGATATGAGTGTTGCTATGCCTGCTTTTATATGGATGTTATTTGCTTGGAGTATTTTTTTCTAACCTTTCACTTTGATTTTGTTTTTATCCTTGTTGCTTAGATGAGTTTCTTGTAGGCAGCATACAGTTGGATTTTCTTTTTTAATCCATTCTGCTACTCTGTGCCTTTTTATTGGTGAGTTTAATCCATTTACATTTAGTGTAATTATTGACACTTGTGAGTTCCCTATTGCCATTATATAGATTGCCTTCTGTTAGTTTTGTGTCTTGTTTGATTCTTCTCTTTTGTTTTTCTATCTTTTATTTTTGTTTGGTTGTATACCATACATCTTTCCTTTGTTGTTATCTTTTTTAAATCATGTGCTTCTGTGGTGGTTTTTTCAATGGTGGTAACCATTAAGTAGTGAAAAGGGTTCCTACCCTGTTCATTGTAGTGCACTATCTTGTGAGTACTTTTGCACTCCATCATCCTTTGCTACTGTTAATCTTCGTCCTCTCCCCCCCCCTTTTTTTGTTGTCACAGTTTAAATTTGATTTTATTTTGTTCTTGGTGGAGCTTTTACTTATAGTTTTGTTTTGTTTTTTTCTTTGGATCTGTTTGGAAAACCACCTTTAGTAATTCCTGGATTGGGGATTTTCTGATGATAAATTCCCTCATCTTTTCTTTATCTGTGAATGTTTTTATTTCTCCTTTATATTTGAAGGATAGCTTTGATGGGTATAGTATTCTTGGCTAAAAGTTCCTCTCTTTCAGGACTTTAAATATTGGGGTCTACTCTCTTCTAGCTTGTAGAGTTTCTGTTGAGAAATCTGATGATAATCTAATGGGCCTTCCTTTATATGTTGTATTCTTCTTTTCCCTGGCTGCCTTGAGAATTTTTTCTTTGCCGTTAGTTTGTGCCAATTTCATTATGATGTGCCTTGGAGTAGATTTGTTGGGGTTAAGGAAACTGGGAGTTCTGTTTGCTTCTTGAATTTGAGGCTTTAGTTCTTTCCACAGGCTTGGGAAGTTCTCATCTATTATTTGTTTGAATATGTTCTCCATTCCATTTTTTCTCTCTTTTTTCTCTGATATACCTATTATTCTGATGTTATTCTTTTTGATGGAGTCAGACAATTCCTGTGGGGCTTTCTCATTTTGTTAAATTTTTGAGTCTCTTTTTCCTTCTCTCTGTTGTGCCTCAAGTTGCTTGTCTTCTATTTCACTAATCCTACTTTCTATCTGGCCTGTTCTATTAGCTAAGCTTGTTACCTTGTTTTTCAGCTCATGAATTGAGGTTTTCATCTCTGTTTGATTTGTTTTTATTGTTTCAATTTCCTTGGTAATATATTCTTTGTGATTGTTGAGTTGTTTTCTGATTTCCCTAAATTGCCTTTTTGTGTTTTCTTGTATATCTCTGAGTATTTTTAGGATTTCTATTTTAAATTCTTTGTCATTTAGCTCCAAGGTTTCTAATATGTTAAATTTTTTCTCCATAGATTTTTCCTCATCTATTTTGCTACCTCTCTGTCTTTTGTATCCATGATATTCAATTTCCTTTTCCTTATGGCATATGAAGGTGGTTTTGTTGATAGTATTAATGAGAATTAATAAAGAATAAAAAGTTAAAAAAATAAAAGTAAAAAATAAAAGTAAATAAAAAATACAAAAATTATTATTCCTCCCCCCCCCTTTTTTCCTCTCCTCTCCTCTCCCCTTTTTCTTGAGAAAATCTTGTGGTAAACTGAATTATATTGTGCTAAATAGAATGAAAACTATGTAAAATCGAGGGCCTGAGTTGGGGAGAAGTGATAAAGGGGCAGAAAAGGAAGTATGGACCCACAAAATCCAAAAAAGGAAAAAATTTGGGTGAAGAATAAAATGATTTCCTTTTAGGTGATGATTGACTAAGAGATATGATGAGAGGAATAAGAGGAAAACAGGAAAAAGGGGAAAAAATTAAAAAATTACTATTGTATTTAGTGGAGCAAGAACTAGATAAAATGGAGAGCCAGGGTTGGGAGCACTGCTAGTGAGTTAGAAAAGCGAAGTAAAAAAACCCCAAAGCACCACAAAGAAAAATTTGAGTCCCAGATAAAATAATTTGTTTGTGATTGAGGATTGAATGAGAGGAAAGGTAAAGGCGAAAAGAAGAAACTAAGATAGAGGGAGAGAAAAAAAATAAAGTGGAAAACACAAAAAGAAGAATAAAGAATAAAAGGAGAGAGAGAGAGTTAAGGGTTTTGGAGTGCAACTCTCATAGAGAGAAAGGAAGAAGGAAGAAAAGATAATGGGAGATGTAACACTTATGGGTGGTGTAGTTCAAGGAGAGGAGAGAGTAAGACTGGCAGAGAATTAAACACCCAAATTGGAAGAGGAAGAAAATAATCAAGACAAGAAGATAAGAGAAACAAACGAACAAATATAATAAAATGGGATAAGTTATAAAGTCTGTGGATTATTCTTGATTTTGAGAGGTTATCTTGTTTCTTTTTCTTTTCTCTTCCTCTTCCTGGTCGGTGACTCTGTACCCCAGGTTCTGCCCCTGTGGCATGCTTAAGTAGAGGTTTACAGTTGATAAGTCTCTATGGGGATGTCATATATTGGGCTTCAGTCTCGTTGGCAGTCGAGGCTCATTAGCATTTGCAGGCTCTGCCAATGAGAGAGTCCATGTTCCTGGATCCTCTCTCCTAGTCTTTACTTCCTGAATTAGTAGCCTGATGATCCAGCAATGGGGTTGCTGCTGCCTCTGCCTGGATAGTAAGAGGCTCAAAGAGCCGGCAAATCCCCACTCTATTCCCATTCAGCACAGGGCTCTGGGTAAGGCTCAATCAGTCAGAGCCCCTAGCATAATCAGGTGGGGCTTCGGGCCACACAAAGACCTCTGACTCTGCCCCTCTTTCCGGAAACACAGGCGCCCACCCCCAGGGGGATTTCTCACTCACTAACTGTGCTCACCGACCAGGATATCCGGCCAGCCACCTCTCACTCCTGATGAGGCACCCCGCCCACACGGAAAAGTTCAAGCGTAGGGAATTTTGCTTCCACACACTCCCCGCGCACTGCTTTTTGGGGCGCAGGGGAGACCTCAAGACTCTGGTTTTGGCCCACAGAAAGGCCTCTGACTCTGCCCCTCTGTCCAGTAACACGGGCGCCCACTCCCGGTGGAATCTCTTGCCCACTCTCCATGCTCGCGGACCAGGAGATCAGGCTGGCTGCCTCTCACTCCGAATTAGGTTCCCTTCCTGCATGGAAAAGTTTGAGCATAGGGAATTTTGCTTCCACTCACTCCCCGTGCACTGCTTTTTGGGGCGCAGGGGTGACCTCAAGACTCCAGTTTTGGCCCACACAAAGGCCTCTGACTCTGCCCCTCTGTCCGGTAATGCAGGCGCCCACTACCGGAGCTCTAGGAGGAATCTCTCGCCCACTATCTGCGTGTGCCGACCAGGAGATTGGGTTGGATGGCTGTCCCAAGTGTCTTTCTTTGTCTGGGTTTGGCGAGAGCAATAGCTTGTGTTGACTGGGTTGCCACAAGCACAGTTTTTCCTCGGCTTGGATGTCCATGCCACAGCCCGGTTCAGACCTTTGTGCCACAGTCTGGTTCTATTTACACCCTATGCCCACCTTAGTTCCTATACTCTCAGTTCCCAGTGAAAGCAGCCCTTATTTAGGTTAGTGAGGAAGGCAGAGTGTTTCTTCCTCCTTATTTCCTTCGGCGTTGATTATATACTTAGTCAATTTTTCGCTCGATCATACCTTTGTATTTAGTGTGGAACTTCTGGAGGCTCCAAAGATAGATTTTTCTGTCTCTGGTTGAAGATCTTGTTGAATTTTGGGGGAGATTTATCAGTATCACCCCTTACAGTGCCATTTCTCTGATGTCATTCCCAACTTTTTTTTTTTTAAGGGAAGGCAGGGAGGTAGAGAGACTGACTTCCTCATGTGCCTGAACTGGGATCCACCTGGCAAGCCCCCTACTGGTGATGCCCTGCCCATCTGGGGCTGCTGCTCTGTTGCTCGGCAAACAAGCTATTTTAGTGCCTGAGGAGAAGCCATGGAGCCATCTTCAGCACCCCAGGTCAAATTTGCCTGAACCATTTGAGTCATGGCTGCAGGAGGAAGAGTGAGAGAGGATGGAGAAGCAGATGGTTGCTTCTCCTGTGTGTCCTGACCAGAAATTAAACCCAGAACTTCCACATGCAGGGCCAATGTTCTATTGCTGAGCCAACTGGCCAGGGCCAACCCTTTTTGTTTAAGGTTACACTTTCTTTATTAAATTACATTAGCATATTGGTAAAAAATTACTTGTGCATATTTGTGGGGGTCTATTTTCAGATTCTCTATTCTGTTACATTGATCTGTATACCTGTCTTCTGCCAAAACTCTAGTATTGATTACTGTAGTTACATATGTCTTGAGATTGTGAAGACTGTTTCCTCATTCTTTGTGTGTGTGTGTGTGTGTGTGTGTGTGACAGGGACAGAGAGAGACAGAGAGAGGGACAGATAGGGACAGACAGATAGGAAGGAAGAGAGATGAAAAGCTTCAATTCTTTGTTGCAGCACCTTAGTTATTCACTGATTACTTTCTCATATGTGCCTTGACTGGGTGGCCACAGCAGACTTAGTGACTCCTTGCTCAAGCTAGCGACCTTGGGCTCAAGCTGATGAGTCTTGCTCAAACCAGAAGAACCTGTGCTTAAGGGAGTAACCTTGGGTTTTGAACCTGGGTCCTCTGCATCCCAGTCCTGGTCAGGCTGTTTCCTCTTTTTATTGTGTTGTTTTCATTGTTTTAGCTATTGTAGTTCTTTGATGTACCAAATAAATTTTAAAATAATCTTATCTATGTCAACAAAAAATCTTGCTAGATTTTGTACACGAATTGCATTACATTTGCAAACCAGTTTGGGGAGAATTGACATCTACACACTGCATGTCTCTCCATGTAAGTGGATTAAAAAATTTTCATAAGCAATGTATAATTTTGTTAAATATAATAATATTCATATTGTTATAATATGCCATTATAATATATATTGTTAAAATATTATGTTACATTTTGTTAATATATATACAGTCATATATTACCATTTAATGTATAAGTGTAATCATTATTCTACTTTCTGCTTCTATAAGTTTGAGTACATTAAGTACCTCATGTAAGTGGAATCATACAACATTTTTCCTTGTGTGAGTGGCTTCTGTTACACAGAATAATATTCTTAAAGTCAATGTATAATGTAGCATACAACAGAATTTTCTTATTTTTATGCATGAGTGATATTCCATTGTATGTATATAGCACATTTCTTTACTGATTCATTCATTCATGAGGCTGCAATGAATATGGGGAATACATACATCTTGTTTAGATCCCGCTTTAAATTCTTTTGGGTAAATACACAGAAATGGAATTATTGAATCACATGGTAGTTGTATTTTTTATTTTTTTGAAGCACATCCATACTGTTTTCCATGGTGTTTGCACAATTTTATATTGCCATGGACAGTGTACAAGGGCTCCGATGTCTCCATATTCTTGCCAACATTGTTTGATTTTATAATTACTATCCTAATGGGATGTGAGGTGATATCTTGGCATCGTTTTAATTTTCATTTTCCTGGTAAATAATGATGTTAATCACCTTTTCATATACATGTTGATTATTTGTATATCTTCCTGTAAAGAAAATCATAGTAATATGTTTTTCTGAAGTGAAAGAAATGAAAATGTTCCAAGATACACATAACAGAGAATTATATTTAACATTCATGAGAGGTAGTGGTAGATGAGCCCAGAAAGGGGCTTAGTTAACTTGTGAACATGGAAGTCACTGGTGAAATTGGCAAAAACAACTTTAGGTGATGGATGGGAACACAAAAGACAAACAAGGAGAAGAGTGACTTCAAGTTGAGAAGGTAAAGAATTTTGACAGCTTGTTGTTGGAGGAAGTCATCAAGAGACCATGACCACCAGTTGACACTTGAGTTGGACCCCCGCAATCAAAGGCTCTTTACCACCTCCCCTTCCCATGGCATATATGTTCTGCCTACCATTCCCACAGCCAGAGCCATTTTCAAAGACACAGCCTTCAGAGAGCAAAGTTTTGTTGGGACACTCTGGAATTGTATAGATGAATAAACCTAGTTAAGGCCTGTATGTAATTTTTAAGATTCTGGTGAGAGAATGTGGAAATCTACTCGTGTTTCAACCATCTAAGAGATGCCTTGTATTTAAGTTTGCCTGTTTACTAAACTTCTTATGTACCAGTCTTGAATGATCTGCTTCTTTCTTTGGTCTCTACCTTCCTTCAGTGTACAGACCAGTTTAGGAAACAACCCCTACTACAGAAGTTTTGAGTTTAAGGTGAACAGAGATATAAAGTAACACATGGAAGGTAATTATATATTGGGGAGAGGGTTACATGTAAGATTTAAAACTGTGAGATAGTAAATAAAGCCTAATGAAATAAAATTTGATGAGTATAATTAACTGAATTAAGGAGAAACAATGATGTATAGTGTCTGAAGTTTCAAAAAAAGATATAAATAAAAACTTGGTTTATAACATATTTCTTATATAATTGGCTTAGATCAAAAGACATTAATGTAAAAGTATTATTTCCTTCAGTCTCTCAGTTGGTTATTAGTTTAGAAGAATCTCACATATCAGAAAAAGATATTGCCTGACCTGTGGTGGCGCAGTGGATAAAGCGTCGACCTGGAACACTGAGGTCGCTGGTTGAAAACCCTGACTTCCCTGGTCAAGGCACATATGGAAGTTGGTGTTTCCTGCTCCTCCCCCTTCTCTCTCTCTTTCTCTCTGCTCTCTAAAATGAATAAAATCTTTAAAAACAAAAAAATTTTGAAAAAAAGTAAAAAAAAAAAAGATATTTAGTTTTATTTATTAGATTCATAAGTGGAGATAAGATGAAACAAATAAATTTTGAAACAAGTTTCTGCTCATGATGTTTTTGTAATATATATATTATATAATATAATATTATTATACTATAATAATATAATATTATAATAATATTATAATATAATATTATGTTTATATATTTGGTAAAGAGCTCTATCTACCTTGCTTTTCAGAATGTGTTATTTCAAAGGCTCTCCTAAAGGAAATTGGATATCAAATTAGTCTACATTTAAAATAATATGTGTGGTCTGAACAGAAGAGATCTATTAAGCTTAATAATAAGATTCTCTAAGATACCCAGAGATTTCAAATTTATTATGTTAATGATTTCATAGGAGGCTTGCTTGTTTCTGTTTCAGGAGGAAGTCATTGAAAGAAGGTATTTCAGTAATTTTTAAAAATATATAGTATAGGCCCTGTCCGGTTGACTCAGTGGTAGAGCATTGGCCCAGCATGTGGAAGTCCCAGGTTTGATTATCAACCAGGGCACACAGGAAAAGCACCTATCTGCTTTTCCACCCATCCCCTCTCCTTTCTTTCTAGCTCTCTCTTCCCCTCTTGCAGCCAAGGCTCCACTGGAGCAAAGTTGGCCTGAGCACTGACGATAGCTCCATGGCCTCCACCTCAGGTACTAGAATGTCTCTAATTGCAAGGGAGTAATGACCCCAGATGGGCAGAACATTGCCCCCTAGTGGGTTTGCTGTGTGGATCTCAGTCCAGTGCATGCAGATGTCTGTCTCTCTGTCTCCCTGCTTCTCACTTCAGAAAAATACATATATATATATATATATATATATGTTTCAGGGGAAATTAACAACTGGCTCTCATTCTGTAAATTATAATTACTATTTAAAAACATTTATATATTTTTTCACTTTATTTATTTTAAATAATAAGTAGATTAGTTGTTTGTTCAAATAAATAAATGTTAATTATTAGACTAATATTTTATAGGAGTGAGAAACAAAAATATATTTATAGAATGGTTGGTGAGCAGGCCAGTGATGTTGAGATTCTCAAGGCATGTTTTTAGAAATGTACCATTCTATTTCCATGGTCAAATAGTACCTGTACTTCCCAAAATATTTTATCAACTCCTGTCTAACCAAAAGCTCTTCTCTTTCTGAAAAATATTCCTTTTATACACTATGGGTTTTGGTATCTTTAGAACTTGAAAGGATTCTAACAATACAGACTCGTATTTGCTTGGTTTTTACCCCATAGACAACAGGATTCATAGTAGGAGGTAGGAGCAGATAAATATTGGCCACAATAATATGGCAAGATGGAGGAACTGTATGGCCTCCAAAGCGATGGGAAAAGAAGGAGAAGAAGGCTGGACTGTAGGAGAAAACAATTGCACAGATGTGGGCAGTGCAGGTGCTGAAGGCCTTCTGCCGAGCATCTGCCGAGGAGAGGCTGACCACTGTCTGAAGGATCATGGTGTAGGAGACTGTGATGCACAGGATGTCAAAACCTCCAATCAGAAGGGCAACCATCAGACCATAGATGGCATTGATTTTGACATTGCCACAAGATAACTTAGCTACTGACATGTGATCACAGTAGGTATGGTGTATTATATTGCCTCTGCAGTAAGGAAGGCGCTTGGTGAGGAAAATGAAGGGAATAATGAGCAACACCCCTCTCAAGAATGTAACAAACCCAACCTTTGCAATGACTGGATTGGTGAGGATAGTTAAATAGTGCAGAGGGTAACAGATGGCTACATAGTGGTCCAACGCCATAAGCATGAGCACCCCAGACTCCATCCCTGTGAAGGTGTGGATAAAGAACATCTGGACCAGGCATTCATCAAAGCCAATTTTCTTGAGATGAAACCAAAAGATGCAGAGGGCTTTAGGGATTGTACTAGAGCACATGACAAGGTCAGTAAGAGAAAGCATGGCCAAGAAGTAGTACATGGGCTTGTGCAGTGAGTCTTCCTGATGGATGAGATAGAGCAGTCCACAATTCCCTACCACAGCCACAACATACATGAAGCAGAATGGGAAGGAAATCCAGATGTGTATGTCTTCAAGTCCTGGTACTCCATTAAGAAGAAATGAAGCTGGGTTCAGTTCTGTTTTATTCAACATTAGCACGATCAATTAGGCTTAAAATTTATGTGGGCTTTTTCTAGAGTCAGAAAAAGAGAAGAGAAAATATAATTTATAGTTACTATGTCCCTCTCACTCTGTGTTTTAAAATTTTGTAGTGCATTTTAAATATCAAAGGACCATATTTTTGAAGTGCCAGGGAGTAGCATTTTTGTTTATTTGTTGCTCATTTGCTAAATATTCTGTTTAATCAACAAATTTTTATCAATCTAAGTTCTCATTACAGACAATAATTTTCATTCACTCTTTAAAAAAAGTGATTCTCATCCTCATAAAGTTATATTAAAGTATAACTACATTAAGTATAATTATGTTATGACTTCTGTAAAGAAATTTTTGTTAGGATACCTTATTTAACTATTAATAACTATCTATATCTCCCTATTGATGTGGACTTGAAGAAGAGATCTTTAATCACTTTATGAATTCTCCAACAGATAGGATTAAAATTTTATTCTTATTGTAAATTAATGGCTGAGTATTTTTTAAAATTATTTTGATTACTGTTCTAATCATTTTAAAATATTTAATTATTTATTCTTCAATTGGGCTTGTTTTTTCACAATGCAGTAAAATTTTCAACTCAGTCTTCTCACATTTAAGACACCTCACTCTTGTGTTATACCTCATCTACATACATTTTATAGGAATGATTTTAAATTTCTACTGAGAAAAACTTCTAGTAATAACTGAAAGCAGCTACCATTGGTTAGGATAATGAATATGTCCATGTCAACAAATAATTTCTGTCATTTCATCTTTTAAGCAATCTCTATGTTTTATTTTTAGGCATTGCACTTTGAGATCATTTGGTGTTTGTGGCAAAAATAAAAAACAAGTGTACGTGTGCGTGCAAGCGTGTGTGTGTGTGTGCGCGCGCACACACACACACACACACACACACCAGAAAAATAAACATGGCCCTGGCCAGATGGTTTGGTTGGTTGGAGCATCATCTCTAAGCACAGAGGTTGCTGATTTTATCCCTAGACAGGACTCATACAGGAACAGATTTATGTTCCTTTCTCTCTCTCTCACTCCCTTCCTTTCTTGCTAAAATCAATAAATAAAATTTAAAAAAAGAAAAGTAAGCATGGTATTATTATATCTTACTGAAGGGACTGCTATACTTGCCTCAGTTATGCTAGTTTCTCTTTTAAAAATTTTTAAAATTTATTTATTGATTTGAGGGGAGAAGAGAAAAGAAGAGAGTGAGAGAGAAACATTAATTTGTTTGTTCACTTATTTATATTTATTGGTTGACTCTTGTATGTGCCCTGACAGGGGACCAAACTTACAACCTTGACATATTGAGATGATGCTCTAACAAACTGAGCTACCCAACGAGGATGAAGCTGGTTTCTCTAGTAATATTTATCATTTAATAATATGTTAACACCTTCAATTGTTATTATTTTCTCATTTTTGCTCTCTGACCATTTGGATTTATATGTTTATAACTTTAACAATGTAACCTACTATAACTGGGTTATAGTGGAAGTCAATATAAATACAACTGGATATTTTTTATTTCTAACTATACATTAAATTTATTTCTCATTCAAGACCAAAATTAATTAATCCCAAATTCTGTACTTACACTAAAACCTCATTTTCAAGTCAACTAAATATTTGGGACAAAGAATGGCATTTCATTCTTTTATTAATATGTTTATTTTTCAGAACTATTTATTGAGCACCTGGAATGTGACAATATGGGGATCTGGATATATTTTCACTTTTTAAGGAACTCAGAATTTAATGAAGAGATCAAGATACATACAAATAGCCTGACTAGGCAGTGGTGCAGTGAATAGAATGTTGGACTGGGAAGCAGAGGACCCAGGTTTAAAACCTTGAGGTCACCAGCTTGAGCATGGACTCATCTGGTTTGAGCACAGCTCACCAGCTTGAACCCAAGGTCTCTGGCTTGAGTAAGGGATCACTTGGTCTGCTGTAGTCCCCTGGTCAAGGCACATATGAGAAAACAATCAATGAACAACTAAGGTGCCACAACAAAGAATTGATGCTTCTCATCTCTGTCCCTATCTGTCCCTCTCTCTGTTTCTCTTTCTGTCTCTGTCACACACAATGAAAGATACATACAAATAATCATAATAAATGAATAAATGTAACAAAAACTAAAGTAAAAGTATATGCAAGACCCTAATTAAGCACTAGACTATTGACTATATTGGAGAAAAAGTGTTTGATATCTATTTTGAAGGGAAAAAAATTGTAAGAAGACATTTTTTAAAAGGATTCTCAGAATAAGAAATCTACTTTTAAAATATGGAAATTAAAACAATGAGGTCTATGAGAATTCACTGGTGTGAAGGGGAAAGGTAATAAACTAGACATTTGTCCAGGAGCTAAATCATAAAGAATCTTGTAATTATCAAATAATAGAAAATTTCTTGGTAATGGAGAATAAATAATTAATTCACTAGAATCTAGAGGGTCATGAGTTAACTTTATGGTTTTAAAAAGCTTGTTAGGCAGTAAAGAAGTCAGAATCCTCTTTCTACCAGTTCCTCAAGGGGGTACCCTATACTCTTACACCCAACAAGGAGGGTAAAAGAAGGAAGAGAAAAACTGGAGCTATTGTAGCCTCTGCCCAATAAGTAGCAAATAAATAAATAAAGTTAATGGAAGATTCATGCTGATTAGAATGGCAGATAATCATTTAGATAACAAAGCAACAAGAAATTTATATAAACTTTCTACTCACTAGAATGGAAGGAACTCTGTGATCAAAGTTTTCAAACAACCTAATTGGCTTCCATTAAACATCTTCTCAATAATCACGTAGTTACCAGAAATAGAAAATGGTGTATTTGATTTTCTATAGAAGCATTGTCAACTAATGTGGTGGAAATTCAACCAATTTGTTTGAACATTAGGATTCCGGAACTAATTTTGTAATTCACTTAATCTCTTGAGGCTCTTTGGACTTCTCATGTCCTTAAGATCAGGAGTTCAAGAAGAGCAGTATCTTAATGAAATATATAGATTTTAACTTCAATTGTCTAATTCCTAAAACTATGCATATAAAAACTTTATATGACTTCCTTTAAAAAAACATTGCCCATTCTTTTAAATATGGATGAAAATGCTTTTCCAAAAATGCAAAGTCCAGAAACCAAAAAATAAAACTACACATTAAACCATCTAATCTTTGACAAAGAGAACACTGCAAATTGTGAAGAAAATAAAAATGTTATTTTCAATAAGCATTACTGGGTCATTGAATATGTGAGACAAAAAAACCCACATTTTATTCCCTAAATCACATCAAACACAAAAAGTATTTTAGAAAAATATTAGAGCTAAAGGTGACATGCAAAGCACACATTCTTTTTGATATTTGGAGTAGGCAAATATTTGAACACAAAAACAAATGTTACCCATAAAAATGACATATTAAATTAAGTTAAAATTAAAATTTTGTATATTCTCAGATTGACAATGATTTTGGAGTTCTTACAAAAATCAACATCTTAAAAGAAATTGACTGCCACTAAATGAATTCTATGTTCCATCAGAGGAAATAGTCGTTCTATCCTTCATTAATAAAACTGCTTATTTTTAAGAAACTATAGTCACAGGGATAGAAGTGTAGTCACAGGGAAATTTTATATCATAAACTGACACCAAGAGAAGACAGCTCAGATTTTTCTAAAGGTAACTTAATTTGGAAGTAGAAAGGACGCCCAGGTTGAACATATTAGTAAACATACTCTTCAAAGGCTTCTGCTCATGTCATTACAACCTTAGAGTTACACCTGTCATAGGAGCACCTGTATATCTTTTCTAGTTTCAGGAGAGGCATCTAAGAGGAAAGGATAAGTCCTCTAGATGTAAAGTGTGGGATCCTAAAGTTAGGAGTACGCTGGAGGCCCTTTGGATAAAAGTTCATTCCCTGGACAAAAGTCTAAGGGTTTCTCTGAAGACCATATTGAATACAGTACATGGTGAACACAGTATGAATAGGTCAATAAATAGTATTGACGGGGACATTGTTAACCCCTGGAGTTAGCATGTATCTTACCCTCTGCCTAATCCCCTGAGAACTTCCTTCTTTCACTTTCTTAAAGTTGTTTGTTTCTGCTAATAAATATCCAAGCAAGACTATGACTGAGGCTGCCATTTGGATGCTCTACAAGAAGTCTGGATTGTAGTGTCCCCTGGGTCCCTCAGTGCAGCTCATCTGGCCTTTAAGTAGTCATTGTCTTCGTAACAGTGAAGTGTGATTAGAACCCTGCAAGATCAAAATGGAAGGGACAGAGTCCTCTTCTGTTGCTATTTCTTACAACACAATGGTATTCTTAGTTTTATGATACAAAGTCTTCAGTCCTTTTAGTGTTCTCCTTCCAGCTAATTTCTACTCATCCTTCAAAAAAAAAGCTTCTTCAGGAAAATGCAAATGTCCCTTGGATGTGACATTAGTTACTGTTGGGCAAACAATTGTGTTTGGCTTGCTCGGTTATATTTTGCATGATTGGTGTAGGAATACAGTGCAGCACCACATGTGTGTAGTTTATGTAAAGCTGCAGATGCTTGCCCTTAGCGAGGCAGATTGTAGATTGTGGATTGTTTGCTGCCATTGGGAGGGGCCATTTTTTTGCTATTGTTTGCTGGAGAAGGAATCCTCTGCCTGGTCTGTTTGCTTTTAAGCCCAGAGAGAGGGGAAGACAGGGAAGCGGTTTTCTTGTCTGCTTACTCGTCCACTATTGCAAGAATCTAATAAACGGAATAGCCTACCATTTTTTCTGCTCCACAGTTCCTTTATCGTCTGCCTGAACCCAATGTGAACCTGCATGGCCATGGTCACTGGCCTTACAGTAACACATCCTCTAAGTCATTTTAAAATAATGTAGTTACAGCCATGATTAGAAGTAAGATGACTTGTTCAAAAAATTGTTCTCTTTCATTATATTTACTTCATGGAACTATAATAATCAATTTTTATGTAAGACTCCTACAAAATTCAATGAAATTATTGATATTAAGGACAATTTGTATTTATATTTGCATCCCCAGTGTCTAGCAAATCATCTAGTACATATCATATACTCAATAAATGTGGAGTTCTTTTTAATAAATAAATAAATGGACGAATGAATAATAAACAAATGAGTAACACTATACTTTTGGAGTTATTAAATTGTAATCTAAATATTACTACTTTGGATGTATAAAAGAAGGAAAAAATATAGAATGTCTTCCTTAAGTTAATTAGAAAAGATAACTAAATAAAGCATTCCCATTATAAAGTATGTAACAAAGAAAGTACAAAAAGGTGAAAAGAAAAAGTAAGATGACAAAGGTAGGACAAATATGTTGATTTTGATAATAAATACGTGTTACTTACACTATTAATTTAAACAATTTAAAAATCATATATGCAGTACAAAAGAGTATATTAGGATGAAAACTACATACAAAGGTTTAAAAATATATTCACATAAACATGCTTTAGGTAAACAGGATACCAAAGAGTTGGGAAGCATATCTTAATATCAGAAAAAGAGAATTAGAAACAGAACCACTTGGGTCAAGATTATCTTTGGGAAATGAAATGCTTGGTGTTGAGCAATATAAGTTAAATGCAACAAATTTGTTTCATTGTCAAGTTGGATAAAGTTCCTTAACATGCCAAATTATAAAAAAAAAAACCACTAAATTTATTTTCTTACTTTAATACAGAAGGAGAGCTCTGAAATGAGGAATTCTCAAATTTATACTGAAAGGATATGGCAATTTATTAAGCCAACTTTAAATTTTCTTTTTTTGATAATTGGTTTATTCGTTATTCAAAAGTTTAACTTTGCGCGGTGTCTTTGAGCCCCCTTGGCGCCTGCGTGTGGCGCTGTTTGTCAGGCTGCAGCACCAGAGCACTTGCTCGCGCATAACTGGGGCCGACTGCCCTCGGGGGGCGGCCCTTTTACGCGCGAGCGACATACAAAATATAAAAAAATAAATAAAAGTTTAACTTTGGAATTAGAAGGAGTGTATTCATACTCATTTTGTATAAAAACTTAAAAGAGGATCTTTATAATTTCAAAAAAATGTTTTTTCTTAAAATTCAAAGTTGCCAACAAGGTTCTGTCTCTAGCTTGGTAAATTCATAATTCATATTTATAGTCAATGTTATATTTTCCAGTTTTGTTATGCATATATCATTAAGATATACATAAATTTAAAGCTATGTCTGTATTTAAAAATATATACACACAATTACAGTTGTCATAAAAAGATTTATAGAAGTTTTTCAATATTTTGTAATGATTTAATATAAACTGTTAATTAGAATCATTATCCCACTTTAATATATTGAACAGTCTCACTTAACTGTGATAGTCAATATCTGCTTTGTCTATATGTTGTATTATAAATAGAAGGCCCCAATGTAATATCACAGCTTTTGGAGTTAGGGTTTTATAACAAGAGTGCACAATATTAGCTCAGTGTCTTAATGATTTTTGCACCTATATAACAACTGTCTGCATTGGAGAGAAAGATACTATATTTTTATCCAAGTATGTTTCCTTAGCTTTATTGCATTTTAACTCTATGTCCATGTATAAAAAAACAAGTAGAGAAATTAAGGTAAGCATAAGTACCACTAATTGAAAATTGAAGATTTTGATACATCAGAATTTAATTTCTTCTGCAAAGAATGTGTCTTCTACCATGTAGAAGGGTTACTGGAATAGTGATACTGTATTAACTAATGTGTTACTATTCCCACTTATAAAATAAATTTTGATATCATCTGTATTCACTCTTGAGCCCTGTAGGTAATACTTCTGTTTTTTCATGAAACCACCTTCAATCCTTTAGAATCATGTTCTTTTCCTATGAGAATTTTTTGCTTCATGTAATATTTGCTACCCAAAATCAATGAAACAAAGTGGTAGCTCAGTCTCTCTAGAAAACAATCAAGGGAAACTAGATCATGATTTTGAGGAATAGGGTAGAAACAGGTAAGAAGCAAGAGTAATCTGAATATTGGTCTAATGGTCAAGAACTATTTTCTATTCTATTTCTCCTTGACGTGGGAGTAATTTACCCTTGATTTCCACTAATACTAAAATAATGCTTCCTATTTGGATAGAGAAATAATAAAGACTGTCATTATTAGTATGCTCTTAGACTATGTTTTATTGACCTGTTTTGGAAAACACATGTTTTCCAGGAACACCCAATTTCATACAACACTTCTGCCTTCAAACTGTGTGAATGAAATCAAAGATTTATTTCTAAAAAAAAAATAGTAGATAAGTATCTAAATCCCCTCTTCACTTTATCTTGCTGCCTACAAAGTATAATCCTACAACTCTCCTCTCTTTTTTATGTCTTCAATACCTTAGTTTCTGGATAGCAAAACAGTGAGCTGAATAAAATCTGGTCCAGGTGTTCAGGATCTTGGTTAAAAAAAAAAAAAAACTCCAAAGTAAAGGTGCATGTGTAGCTGTGAACCTCTAACTTTCTTGTTTTTTGTACTATTGAACTGAGCTTTTAAATGAAAATGTGTGTGATGTGTCCCAAGGGGATATTTTAAATTATCATAAACACAGGTGTTGGTGTGGGAATCAAGCTAATCTCAATGGGAAGAAGAAAGAAAGCAAGAACTTTCCATTCTTAGTGACCACATAGTGATACATATATAAGTTAATAAACTCGTGTATATATGTGTTTATGTATTAGCATGCATATTTAGGAAGGTAGAGAATGAAAATGAAGTTATTTTTAATAAAAGTAGAATTTAATATTTATCACAAATTTATATTTATTAATACTTTCTCCCTTCTCAGTGAAAAAAATAGATTATAAACACAAGTAGGGAATTTTTAAAAAATCACACGATTCATCTTTTGATTTTTTAAAATTTATGTATTGTTTCATTTCTCTATTCAATGTGTTTGATGAGAATTTTCTACTCTCCAGGGTACGTTAGGAAATATGTAAACATGACCCCTGATTTAAAATGCTTACTTTTAAAAGAGAGGGAAATGATGAATCTTATGGTGGTCCTGAAAAGAAAGTCATCAAAAATTTAGGCTTATTGCATTTATATATTGTTAGAAAACAATTAGATAAATATATACACCTTGAAATAATGATCATGGTTGACAGCAATAATTTAAAAAAGTAACCGATTCTAATTTATTTTTATTTTTATTTTTTTGAGAGAGGCAGGAAGAGAGAGAGATGGGAACATCGAGCTGCTCCTGTCTGTGCCCTGACTGGGGAATGCAAACCGGCAACCTCTGTGCTCCTGAGACAACAGTCCAACCAACCAAGCTATCTGGCCAGAGCTTAATTTTTATTAATTTTTAGAAAGAAGAAGGGAAAGAGAGGAGAGGGGAAAGGGAAGCATTCATTTGTTGTTCCACTCAGTTGTGCATTCTTTGGTTGCTTCCGTAAGTGCCCTGACCAGGAATCAAACACGTAAACTTGTTGTTTTAGGACAATGCTCTTACCCAACTGAGCTAATCAGCAAGGGCCTGATTCTAATTTTTTATCTATTTAAAATAGATAAAAGTAGTACCACATATATTAAATAACGTAAAATAATTTTAAAATATGTGAAAAGCCCTGGCTGGGTAGTTCAATTGGTTAGAGCATCTGTCCTGATACACTAAGGTTGGGAGTTTTATCCCCACTCAGGGCACATACAATAGGTATAAATAAGTAGGACAACAAATCTCTCTCTCTCTCAAATAAATAAATGTGAAAAAAATATTCTCGAAAGTATTACAGTGGTATGTTGAGATATGAATTTAATTCATTCTGTAACCGAGCTCATAAGTCAGTCAACTTGTATATCAAACTGCTGATACTGGACCCGTGTGACAATGTGCCAACTAGCGGCAGCTTCCCGAATCATGACTTGTATCTTGGAATTTCGCTCGGATCTTGAACAAAAATACAGACCAAGTCGCAGCTTGTATCTTAAAAAAATTCGTATGTTGGTCTGTTCGTATCTCAAGGTTCCACTGTATTTTCCTCCCCATCATCTTTGAAATTCTAATCACTTTAGAAAAAACAAGTTCATGTACATCATGGAGAAAATTTCTAGTGTCTTATTTTCTTTTCAAATTTATTGAGATATATTACTTCTTTATATTCTCTTATTGTTTATTTTGGTAAATGTTTCATGTTTATTTGAGAAATAAAACTCTAAGGCTGTTGGATGGTGTTTTCTGTATATTCCAACTAGGTTAGGTTGCTTATTATGAACAGATCTTCTATAGCCATTTTGATTTTCCTAACTCTTTGTTCTTCCATTACAGATAGAATATGTTAAAATATCCAACTCTGATTTTACTGTCAATTTGGTAATTTCCCTTTCTATTCCTATTAGTTTCTCCTGTTTGTATCTATAATATTAAACATATACAAGTATAGATATTTTATATTTCACTGTTGAATTGTTACTATAATCATTACGAAATGTTACATTGTATTATTCCTATATTTACTGGGTTTCTAGTGTTTAAATTAATTTATTAATGTGTTAATTAATTAGTTTGGGATTCATTAGCATACAATGATATTTATGTTTATTTATACTGGAATGCTTAAAGGGTAAGTGCATAAAGGAATGACAGCTGAACTGGGGGATATGAAAGAAATCCAGAGGGAAAAGAAAAACAAATGGGCCTATAGGAAGTGTTCAGTGAGATTAAAGAACAACCTGGAATTTGTACTGTGTTCTAGAAGTCATGGAAAGGGAGTGTTTCTAGACAAAAGAACTAATCTATTATGTTTAGTATTGTTGAGAGGAAGGGCAAAATGGGCATAAAGAAGGACCTAACAGAGTTAGTAACATAAAGTTCATTTGTGAAATTGACAAAAGCTATCTCAGTGATATGATGAAATGAAAGATATTCTCAAGAAAGCCATAAGGGAGTAAGAATTATTTTGGGATTAGTAAGTGAAGATAGTGAATATTAGTAATCTGAAGAAATTTTGTTATCAAGATGAACAAAAAAAGTCAAATATGCAAGTTTGGTTTTCTGATAAAAGTTTATTTGTTTTATGTGTTTATAAAATGAAAAACATTAGAAGGTGAATCAAAATGGATATTAATGAGTGTAAATTAACAGCATCATAGAACAGTAATGTAAATTCTTGGAAGTTGGGCAACAACCAAGTCAGCTATCTTCCTTATGCTATCTGTGACAACACTATAAAAACATTGTTATACATAGTCTCTCAACTTCATAGTAATTTAGAAACAACTTGAATATTATACAGAAAATGTTCAAACAATTATATGTGTTTCATTCTTAACTCAAAAGAAAAGTAACTATTGTTCATTATAATCTTGTACTTATTGAAATATTTATTATAATGCTTTATAACTCTTATTAATAGCCTTACTTCTTCCTCCTAACTGTGCATTCTATGAAAGTCATCTTGAAGAAAACAGACAACCCATTTATGTAAAAGGAAACAATTATGTGAATGGTTGATGCTATGTGAGAACTGGTCAAATATTAGGTATTATGTTTCTTTTTATTTTCTATTAAATTTATTGGGGTTAATAATAATATATAGTGCATTCTTTTTTAGTCAAATCACATTTATCTATTGGAAATTCCATTCACAATTAAGAAAAAAACAATTTGGGTCATCTGGACCCAGATTATTAATTGTACTAGTTTCAGTTTTCTGAATAATTGCACCAGCTTTCCATTAGTACTTTTCTTTCCCAGAAACTGCTATTATTGAGACCTGAGTTATACAGAAAACTTGAAGGTGGAAAAGTCATAAATAGGGTGATGTAACATGAAAATAATTTTGAAATTTTGCAAAAAAAAATTAATGGGGATAAACTGATCATGCTTACTTGCCAAGGTCTGATACTCATTCTTTGAAAGTCCCCTTCCTAAACAAACAGAAGAAATATTTTTTCTTCTGATTTTAATCAAAGCAAATGTCTTCTTTATATGTTTTGGGATTTAGCATCCTTAGAACCTGAGAGAATCCTTATGATACTGTCTTGTTTTGGGTTTTCAACCCATAAACAACAAAATTCATTTGATGAGAAAAGTGAAGGGCATGATGAGCAACACCCCTCTGAGGATGGTGGAGAGTCCAACCTTTGCAATGACATGATTGGTGAGGATAGTTGAGTAGCACAGAGGGTAGGAGATGGCCTTGAAGCAGTACAGGGTCATAAGTATGAGCATCCTAGACTCCATCCTTGTTAAATTATGAACAAGGAATATATGTACTAGACACCCATCAAAATTGATTTCCTTGAAATGGCACCAGAAGGTGCAGAGCACTTTAGGGATTGTACTAGGGCACATGAAAAGTTCATTAAAGGAAAGCATGGTCAACACAGGGTTGTACAAGGAATCCTCATAACAGGTAAGGTAGAACAGTCCAAATTCCCTACCACAGCCACAACATACATGGAGCAGAATAGAAAGGAAATCCAGAAGTGTATCATACACCATTCCTGTGGTCCCATCGAGTCACATCTGTTTGATTCAGCATTAGCATGATCAAGCCAGTGTGATCACTAATCATCTTATAGAATAGAGACAAGAGAAAACATCTTGGTTATTGTCACTGTCTTAACATCTTTTGCCTCTTCCCTGCAAGGTATTTCTATAGCAAAATAACCCATTTTTCTTTTCTTTCTTCCTTTTTTTTATTGAGAAGAGGGTAGGCAGAGAGACAGACTCTGCTTGTGCCCGAAGCAGGATCCAACCATTAAACCCCTTAGGGGCAATGGTCTGCCCATCTGAGGAGTTGCTCAGTTGCTCAGCAACCAAGATATTCTTAGCACCTGAGGCAGAGGCCATGGAGCCATCTTCAGCACCCAAGGCCAATTTACTCCAATAGAGTCATGACTGCAGGAGGAGAAACGAGAGAGAGAGAAGTGAGAGGGGGGCAAGTGGAAAAACAGATGTCTGCTTCTCTGTGTGCCATGACTAGAATTGAACCCGGGACAACTATACACTGGAGCTGATGCTCTACCACCGAGCCAATTAGCCAGGGCCCCATTTTACTACTTCTAGTCAATATAAGCATAAACAAGTAGATTTCTTTTTTGCATCTATGTATTTTTTCCCATTCATTTTTCAAATTAACACTTAAGTGTTATGAGAGCTCCAGTTTTCAATTTAATGTCACTGATTTAGTTTTAGCTAACATTCCTGCTTCATTATTAATGTGCATTTTTAAAAAACAGTCAAAATATGGTAGTTTTAATTATATGAAAAATATTTACCCTAGCACCTATACTGCAATCTTGAGTTTATCATTGTTTTAAATACACTTACAAATAGGTTTACATTATGCACCTCAAAAAACTTTCACATAAGTGACGTCACGGAAATGGCGCCGTGAGCAGCGCGTCCGACAGATCTCCCCAAAATCACAACAAATTTATCAACTAGAAACAGAAAAATTTATCCTCGGAGCATTCCGGAGTTCCACACAAACTGAAAGCGAAAGGACTGTTATCACTTGAATCTGAGAGACGAGGGTGTGGAGGAAGTTAACTACCGCAGGGACGTTCATTCAAGCCGCGGAGGGAGTGCACACCTGTGGTGAGTCGGCCCACACTCGGGAGTGGCGAGCAGCCGCCGACGCGCGCCCGGTCCGGTTGCAGAGCGAGCACCGCTAACATTCCCAGCGGCCCGCGCACTGCGAGTGAGAGTCCCCAGCCACCGGTGCCTGGAGCACCCCATTCGCACGCGTGCCCTACTGGCCCGCACACCCAGGGTGCCCCATTATCCTGCGCCCGGTGCGCCCTACTGGCCCGCACACCCAGGGTGCCCCATTATCCTGCACACGGTGCACCCCAGCCGCCAGCGGCAGGGCGAGCAGGAGAGGCGCCAGGGCGGTCTTCCCTACTTGGGAGATTCTCTCCGTGGGCGGGGCACCTCACCCAGCCATTCAAGCTAACAATCAAGCTTGGGGGAGGGGCGCGCAGGCAGCCTGAAATACCTTCGGGAGCACAGCTGCGGACCCAATCACTGAAATTAGCTTAACCCATGAAATCTGCGCACCCATGGGCTCTAATTGATAAGATCTCTCTCAGTTCAGCGATCCAAGACAAGAGGTATGATATTTCTTAGTACCTCTCGCTAAAGGGGCAGGGGCAACTTCTGATTGATAGAGCCTCCATATTCAGGGATAAACGCTAACAAGAGGGACTTGGCAGATAATAAGATCTTTACTACACTAGTTCAAAGCAGAGAGTAGTGCCTCTTCTTCCCAGCCAAAACAGGCTACAAAGTGTGGAAAGCCTGGGTTGAGTGGTCCAACTGAATGCTAGGCGCTGAACAGTCACCTTGACAACAATTGACTCCCACCCCCGCCTGATTACACTGGAGGTTCTGACTGCCAGAGCCTTTCCCAAAGCCTTGCACTGAGTGGGGATAGAGTGGGGATTTCCTAGCTCTTTGAGCCTCTTACTCCCCAGGCAGAAGCAGTAGCAGCCTTATAGCTGGATCACCAGGCTGCTAATTCAGGAAGGGGGGACTAGGAGAGAGACTCCAGGAAAGCAAACTCTCTCATCGTTGGACCCTGCAAACGCCAACAAGCCTTGACTACCAGCAAGACTAAAGCCAATTATATGACATTGCCATAGAATCCCATCAACTGCAAATCCCTACCTAAGTGTGACACAGGGGAAGAGCCTGGGGTACAGAGTCACCGACCAGGAAGAGGGAAAGAAAAGAAAAAGGAAGAAGTTAACCTCTCAAAATCAAGAAAAATCCACAGACTTTACAACTTGTTCTACTAATTTTTTTTTTGCTGTTGTTTGTTTCTTCTATCTTATTGCCTTTATTATTATTATTTCTATTTCCTCCACCTCGGTCCTTCTATTCTCTGCCCATCTTATGCTTCCCTTTTCTTGAACTACACTACCCATGAGTGTTACATTTTATTTCTTATCTTCATCCTCACCCTCCTTTAAGGTTATACTCCAAAACACTTAACTCTCACTCTCTCCTCTTTTGTTTTTTTTTTGTTTTGCTTTATTTTGTTTTTTTTTCTCTTCCTTTTTTTTTTCTTCCTTCGTTTTTCTCTTTTTCTTATTTTTTCCTTTCTATTCGTTTTTTCTTTTCTCATTTTACTTTTCCTCCCATTTAATCCTCAATCACGAACAAATTAGATAATTTGGGACTCAAGGTTTTTTTTTGGTTTTATTTTTCTTTTTTGCTTTTGTTTTTGTTTTTTGTTTGTTTGTTTGTTTATTTTTGTGGCATTTTGGGTACTTTTTACGTTGCTTTTTACCTCACTAGCATTCCTCCCAACCCAAGGTCTCCATTGTATTTAGTCTTTGCTCCACTTAATACAACAGATTTTTACTTATTATATTTATTTTTTTCTTTATTATTCTTTTTTTTTCTCCTTTTTTCTGGTTCCCTCTTATCCCTCTCATTATATCTCTTAGACGACCATCACTTACAAGCAAATCATCTTATGCTTGTCTAAGATTTTCTTCCTTATTTTTTTTTATTTTTATTTTTGCATTTAGTAGGTCCCTACTCCCTTTTTTTGCCCCTTGAACTCTTCACCCTAAATCAGGCCCTCCATTATAGGCAGTTTTTGTTCCATTTAGCATAATATAATTCACAGGTCATCATGATATTTCCCTGAGGAGGGGAAAGAGAAGAAAGAAAAAAGGGGGAAATAATAAATTATTACTGTTTTTTTTTTGTGGGGTGTTTTACCTTTTTTTTTTTTTTTAATTTTTTCTTTTTTTTTTCTTTTTACTCTTTACTAATTCTAATTAGTGCTATCAACAAGACCACCCTCAGATGCCAATAAGAAAGAGGAAATCGAATATTATGGATACAAGAGAAAGAGAGGTAACACAAATAGATGTGGAAAAATCTATGAAGAAAAGACTTAATATATTGGAAGCCTTGGAGCTAAATGACAGAGAATTTAAAATAGAAATCTTAAAAATACTCAGAGATATACAAGAAAACACAGAAAGGCAATTTAGGGAAATCAGAAAACAACTCAACAATCACAAAGAATATATTACCAAGGAAATTGAAACTATAAAAACAAATCAAACAGAAATGAAAAACTCAATTCACGAGCTGAAAAACGAGGTAACAAGCTTAGCTAACAGAACAGCCCAGATAGAAGATAGGATTAGTGAAATAGAAGACAAACAACTTGAGGCACAACAGAGAGAAGAAGAAAGAGACTCAAAAATAATAAAAAACGAGAAAGCCCTACAGGAATTGTCTGACTCCATCAGAAAGAATAACATAAGAATAATAGGTATATCAGAGGGAGAAGAGAAAGAAAATGGAATGGAGAATATACTCAAACAAATAATAGACGAGAATTTCCCAAGCCTGTGGAAAGAACTAAAGCCTCAAATTCAAGAAGCAAACAGAACACCAAGTTTTCTTAACCCCAACAAACCCACTCCAAGGCACATCATAATAAAGATGACACAAACCAATGACAAAGAAAAAATTCTCAAGGCAGCTAGGGAAAGAAGAGTACAAAATATAAAAGAAGGCCTATTAGATTATCATCAGATTTCTCAGCAGAAACTCTACAAGCTAGACGAGAGTGGACCCCAATATTTAAAGCTCTGAAAGAGAGGAACTTTCAGCCAAGAATACTATACCCATCAAAGCTATCCTTCAAGTACGAAGGAGATATAAAAACATTCACAAATACAGAAAAGATGAGAGAATTTATCAGCAGAAAGCCCCCACTCCAGGAAATACTAAAGGGTGTTTTCCAACCAGATTCAAAGAACAAAAGAAAACAACACCACAAGTAACAGCTCCACCAAGAACACAATAAAACCAAACTTAAACTGTGACAACAAAGGAAAAAAAGGGGGGAGAGGATGGAGATTAACAGTAGCAAAGGATGATGAAGTGCAGAAATACTCATAAGATAGGGTACTATAATGAATATGGTAGGTACCCTTTTCATTACTTAATGGTAACCACCCTTGAAAAAACCACCACAAAAACACTTGACTTAAAAAAGGTAGCAACTGAAGAAAGAAGTACGGAACACAAACAAACAAAAACAAATGATAGAAAAACAAAAGAGAAGAATCAAATAAGATACAAAACTAACAGAAAGCAATTTATAAAATGGCAGTAGGGAACCCACAAGTGTCAATAATTACACTAAATGTAAATGGATTAAACTTACCAACTAAAAGACACAGAGTAGCAGAATGGATTAAAAAAGAAAATCCAACTATATGCTGCCTACAAGAAACACATCTAAGCAACAAAGATAAAAACAAATTCAAAGTGAAAGGCTGGAAAACAATACTCCAAGAAAACAACACCCCAAAAAAAGCAGGTGTAGCAATACTCATATCTAACAATGCTGACTACAAGACAGAAAAAGTACTAAGAGACAAAAATGGTCATTTCATAATGATTAAGGGGAAGTTGAATCAAGAAGACATAACAATCCTTAATATATATGCACCAAACCAAGGAGCACCAAAATATATAAGACAGCTACTTATTGACCTTAAAACAAAAACTAACAAAAATACAATCATACTTAGAGACCTCAATACACCGCTGAGGGCTCTAGATCGGTCATCCAAACAGAGAATCAATAAAGATATAGTGGCCTTAAACGAAATACTAGAACACCTGGATATGATAGACATCTACAGGACACTTCATTCCAAAGTGACAGAGTATACATTTTTCTCTAGTGTACACGGAACATTCTCAAGAATTGACCATATGTTGGGCCACAAAGACAATATCAGCAAATTTAGAAAAATTGAAATTGTACCAAGCATATTTTCTGATCATAAAGCCTTGAAACTAGAATTCAACTGCAAAAAAGAGGGGGAAAAACCCACAAAAATGTGGAAACTAAACAACATACTTCTAAAAAATGAATGGGTCAAAGAAGAAATAAGCACAGAGATCAAAAGATATATACAGACAAATGAAAATGAAAATACAACATATCAGAATCTCTGGGATGCAGCAAAAGCAGTAATAAGAGGAAAGTTCATATCACTTCAGGCCTATATGAACAAACAAGAGAGAGCCGAAGTAAACCACTTAACTTCACACCTTAAGGAACTAGAAAAAGAAGAACAAAGACAACCCAAAAGCAGCCGAAGAAAGGAGATAATAAAAATCAGAGCAGAAATAAATGAAATAGAGAACAGAAAAACTATAGAAAAAATCAATAAAACAAGGAGCTGGTTCTTTGAAAAGATCAACAAAATTGACAAACCCTTGGCAAGACTCACCAAGGAAAAAAGGCACAGGACTCAAATAAATAAAATCCAAAATGAAAGAGGAGAGATCACCATAGACATCATAGATATACAAAGAATTATTGTAGAATACTATGAAAAATTATATGCCACCAAATACAACAATCTAGAAGAAAGGGATAAATTCTTAGAACAATACAACTTTCCTAGACTGAGTCATGAAGAAGCGGAATGCCTAAACAGACCAATCAGCAGGGAAGAAATAGAAAAAACTATTAAAAACCTCCCCAAAAATAAAAGTCCAGGCCCAGACGGTTATACTAGTGAATTCAATCAAACATTCAAAGAAGACTTGGTTCCTATGCTACTCAAAGTCTTCCAAAAAATTGAAGAAGAAGCAATACTTCCAAACACATTTTATGAGGCCAACATAACCCTCATACCAAAACCTGGCAAGGATGGCACAAAGAAAGAAAACTACAGACCAATATCTCTAATGAATACAGATGCTAAAATACTAAACAAAATACTGGCAAACTGAATACAACAACATATTAAAAAAATAATACATCATGATCAAGTGGGATTCATCCCAGAATCTCAAGGATGGTTCAACATACGCAAAACGGTTAACGTAATACACCATATCAACAAAACAAAGAACAAAAACCACATGATCTTATCAATAGATGCAGAAAAGGCTTTTGATAAAATACAACACAATTTTATGTTTAAGACTCTCAACAAAATGGGTATAGAAGGAAAATATCTCAACATGATAAAGGCCATATATGATAAACCATCAGCCAACATCATATTAAATGGCATAAAACTGAGGACTTTCTACCTTAAATCAAGAACAAGACAGGGTTGTCCACTCTCTCCACTCTTATTTAACATGGTGCTAGAAGTTCTGGCCAGAGCAATCAGACAAGACAAAGAAATAAAAGGCATCCATATCGGAAAAGAAGAAGTAAAGGTATCACTTTTTGCTAATGATATGATCCTATACATCGAAAACCCGAAGGACTCCACAAAAAGATTATTAGAAACAATAAACCAATACAGTAAGGTCTCAGGATACAAAATTAACATACAAAAGTCCATAGCCTTTCTATATGCCAACAATGAAATATTAGAAAACAAACTCAAAAAAATAATCCCCTTCACGATTGCAACAACAACAAAAAATACCTAGGAATAAACATAACAAAGAATGTAAAGGACCTATATAACGAAAACTACAAGGCATTGTAAGAGAAATAGAAAAAGACACAATGAGATGGAAAAATATTCCTTGTTCTTGGATAGGAAGAATAAATATAATTAAAATGGCCATATTACCCAAAGCAATATATAAATTTAATGCAATTCCCATCAAAATTCCTATGAGATTTTTTAAAGAAATGGAACAAAAAATCATCAGATTTATATGGAACTATAAAAAACCCCGAATAGCCAAAACAATCCTAAGGAAAAAGAATGAAGCTGGGGGCATTACAATACCTGATTTTAAACTATATTACAGGGCCACGATAATCAAAACAGCATGGTATTGGCAGAAAAATAGACACTCAGACCAATGGAACAGAATAGAAAGCCCAGAAATAAAACCACATATATATGGTCAAATAATCTTTGATAAAGGGGCCAACAACACACAATGGAGAAAAGAAAGCCTCTTCAACAAATGGTGTTGGGAAAACTGGAAAGCCACATGCAAAAGAATGAAACTCGACTACAGCCTGTCCCCGTGTACTAAAATTAATTCAAAATGGATCAAAGACCTAAATATAAGACCTGAAACAATAAAGTACATAGAAGAAGACATAGGTACTAAAATCATGGACCTGGGTTTTAAAGAACATTTTATGAACTTGACTCCAATGGCAAGAGAAGTGAAGGCAAAGATAAATGAATGGGACTACATCAGAATAAAAAGTTTTTGCTCAGCAAGAGAAACTGATATCAAAATAAACAGACAGCCAACTAAATGGGAAATGATATTTTCAAACAACAGCTCAGATAAGGGCCTAATATCCAAAATTTACAAAGAACTCATAAAACTCAACAACAAACAAACAATCCAATAAAAAAATGGGAAGAGGACATGAATAGACACTTCTCCCAGGAAGAAATACAAATGGCCAACAGATATATGAAAAGATGCTCAGCTTCATTAGTTATTAGAGAAATGCAAATCAAAACTACAATGAGATACCACCTCACCCCTGTTAGATTAGCTATTATCAACAAGACGGGTAATAGCAAATGTTGGAGAGGCTGCGGAGAAAAGGGAACTCTCATCCACTGTTGGTGGGACTGTAAAGTAGTACAACCATTTTGGAGGAAAAGTATGGTGGTTCCTCAAAAAACTGCAAATAGAACTACCTTATGACCCAGCAATCCCTCTACTGGGTATATACCCCAAAACCTCAGAAACATTGATACGTGAAGACACATGTAGCCCCATGTTCATTGCAGCACTGTTCACAGTGGCCAAGACATGGAAACAACCAAAAAGCCCTTCAATAGAAGACTGGATAAAGAAGATGTGGCACATATACACTATGGAATACTACTCAGCCATAAGAAATGATGACATCAGATCATTTACAGCAAAATGGTGGGATCTTGATAACATTATAAGGAGTGAAATAAGTAAATCAGAAAAAAACAAGAACTACATGATTCCATACATTGGTGGAACATAAAAATGAGACTAAGAGACATGGACAAGTGTGTGGTGGTTACCAGGGGTGGGGGGAGGGAGGACAGGGGGAGAGTTAGGGGGAGGGGGAGGGGCACAGAGAACTAGATAGAGGGTGGCGAAGGACAATCTGACTTTGGGCGAGGGGTATGCAACATAATTTAATGACAAGGTAACCTAGACATGTTTTCTTTGAATATATGTACCCTGATTTATTAATGTCATCCCATTACCATTAATAAAAATTTATTAAAAAAAAAAAAAGAAATAAGGTTTATTTGAAAGTGACAGGACCTGGAAATTACTTGGAACACCTGGGGCCACATAATGAGGTCCCTGACAGAGACAGTGTGCATGGACCTGGGCTTCTGCTTTTACTGGGGTCGTGATGGGAGGTCTAGGGTTTAATGGTCTCACTTTGTGAATTTAAAACATAAGAGTGGAAATTTAAAGCAGGGAAGAGAAAAACTTAACAAGGATCCCAAATACTCATGACAAGCAATGTGTTTATTTAAGATCACCTTCTTTAAAAGTACATACCTCAGCAACCAAAGTTTAAGCTATTAATTTGCATTACTGAGTTTTGCGTACCCAACACTCAGGGCTTCCACTAAATATGCTTTGTAGATCCCTTGCAATTCTTATGACATGAAAAGAGGCTCCTCTTGGTAGCTGTTGAATAAAAATATATATTAGCCTAAAATATATTTTGGCAGAAATAAGAATTTTGAGACAAATTCTAACTCAAGTGAAACCAGGCACTCCTAAGGAAAAAAAGGCAAAGCAGATAGACTGCAAGAGAAATTTGAACATAATTCTCATGACCTGGAATTGTTCTCTTCATAATTTCTTGACATGGCAGTGGCCATTCCTGATTGCTACCACTCCCAAAACAAGTATTTTTGTGTGGTTAGAAGAATGGTTTATATAGATACATAGGTTTATGATCATCTAAATTGAGTGTTAATACCAAAGGGAGAAAAGAAATATTTCCATCAGTTCCTACACCATCACTTTATGTCACTTTTGACTTGAACCTTGATCAATGGAATAAAGCATTTATATCTGGGGGAGGACTGGGGGAAAGCAGTTATATCTATCTTAAGTTATTTTTTCTCTTTATCTCCATGTGTAAAACGAAAGATTTCCTGTCTCTGACTCCCACACTGTTTTATTTAAATACCTTAGTTTTTGGAGGGCAAATCAATATGAAATATATCTGCTCCAATATCCCATATAGTTGGCTGACTAAACATCACAATCTCAGGGCAATTTTTTAATTCTAAATTTTCGTTGACTTAAACCTGAAGGAAAATGATTGCTATGCATCCCAAATATCCTAAGGGAACATTTCAAAGCAACAGAGATACACTGATGGTATTGGAATCAAGCTAACCTCCAGGATGCTCAAATATTGACTGATGAGTATCTAAACATGTGCATGTATGTACATATACCTGTATGAATGGATAAATGCATGGTGCACATATACATTGGTATATGAATATTGTATATAGATAAATAGCTGTATATAGATTAGAAATGAGATATTTTACTAGGAATTAATGATTTCATTACTGCAGAGCTTTGTTCTTTTTTCCACAAAGTTTTGCAAAGACCCTAGGAGAACCAAACTGAATACATTTAAATTATGTCAGTAATTTATTCATATAATCATTTATTCAATTACTTTTTAAATAAGTTTTTAAAATATATGTATTTATTTTCCATTCAAAAAATTAACATTTATCAGTGTATCTTTTAAATGTATTAATATGAGTATATGCCCAGGTAGGTGCTTTAACAGAAATGAAATAATATTATCTCATTACCCACATATATTGTTCTTTTACTATGGGGTCACGGAGAACAGAGGGACAGCTGTCAGAGGGAAGAGGATGAAGGGACAGAATCAGAGAAGGTGAAAAGATTAGTAAAATTATCAAGTGTAAACTTTTGGTGACATCAGTAAAAAGAAACTCTAAAAGCCTTGCAAATTTAACTCAATTTCAGACTTCCAAAAAATTTAAAAACTGCTTTTCAAAAGCAAATTAAAATAAAACTTTATGTTGGGGGTGGGGGGGAGGAAAGAGTATCAAATTAGCACATTAACTGATCTTTCAAAGGAGGCATTTTAAGATTGCATACATTTTTATTAAACAGGTGAACAGAATTTATTTAAATGTTTTTATCTTTTGAAAAAGTATATCAAAATGGCTTTCTTTCATTTAATAAAAATTCTACAATAAATTTACTTGTTCATGAATCATATATGGCACTCTGGTATTACTATTTATTTAAAACTAATTCCCAGTAGTAAGAATTTTCAGTCTATCAGGCAAGTCTGTCTTTAAAAAATCTGTACCAATTTTATTAGAGAAACTGATATTTCAATGACATTTTATAGTTGCTTAGAAACTAAAAATATTGACTTTTTAATTCTCTTATTTCTTGCCTTATTGTACTAAGATTTAAAATGTTACTCATTATTGATATACCTTAATGACCTCACTGAGGTTTTCTTTTTGATTTAACATAATTTCTTTGAGAACAAGAAGAAAAAAATTATAGAAGAAGAATAAAGGTTAGAATTATGTGGTATCACAGAAGTGGCAGCTAATAGATTTTAGAGAAGTAGATATGATCATGTTGTAAGGTAGACCTATTACAGAAGTTAACTGATGATTTTGATGATGGAAGTTTCTGTGGAAAATTCAACTTGTGGTTGAAACCAGATCATAAAGTAGAGAAGGAATAAGAATCCAAACGCAGAAATAATTAGTTTCAAAAATATTTTCCAAAAACTTGTTTAAAAGAGAAAGGGTTATTAAGATCAAGGAAATTTTTGCTTCTGGATAAAAAAGCCAATGAATTCACACAGGTTATGAACACAAGATATAGAAGTTAGTGTTAGATAGTTGGAGTTCCTAAGAGCATATTTTGAGAAACTTGTTCAAAAAGAAATCAGTAATAAATAAATAAAGTAAAAAAAGAAAGAAACAATGGTTGTAGATATGAAAAATTTATGTGAAAATTAGAATTTGAGACAATTTGCATTCTATCATTTCATTTTTCTTTATGTCATAAAAAGTAATATGCCAACCTTTTGGAGCAGGAGGTATATAAGAGGATTGAACATAGTTTAAAAACTTATTATTGCAAATCATGCAGCATGTAAAAGCATAGCCGTATAGCAATATCATCCCAGCTAAAATTTGAATTAAGAACAGATCATTCTTGCAATCTGTGTGTCTTTATACTTTCTTCAGAAGTGCTCCCCACTCTATTAGGACTGTTTGATACACAGTACAGAATTGTTCCAGAGTTAGGGTTGTAGAGTTTGTGTGATAGCAAGGCGGACAATTAGAAATATAAAATATAAATTCAGTTGTTAAACTGTGGTGTTTAGAATTGTATAAAATTGTTAAAAATTTTAGAATAGGAGTACAAATTAATTGAAACCAGAACCAACCCAAACACTGGCAAGATTCCTATGGAAACACAGTGTTCTGCATATTTTATTGAACTCTAGTATTTGCAAGCTATTTATCCTCACCTATATAATGTGTCACAATGAAAACTTTTGAATTCTTAAGAATAGAAGCTTTATAATATTTGGTCCTTAGTTTTCTGCCCTCAGTACTGATATCTCCAACAGTCGCAAGGGCTGTGAATTTCGAACAGGGGATTTTGTGCCTCCTTCACCTAACAGTGTCGATGGCATAATGACAGGGTGAAAAGCAGACAATGTGTACCACGAATAAATTCAAAATTAAAAGTGTTCATTTGTTAATAAAATGTATTAGGCCATTGTCTAAAGCTACTTTTTTTGGAAAACAGAAATCTCAGTATCATAGATACAATTAAGAGCTTTTCACTACATGGAGTTAGCAAGGACTGAGGAACTAAGATATATTTGTTTCTCTTTTCCTTATAAATAAATGAAAAAATTAATAGCAAAAACTTCTTATTTGATTGATTTAGATAAGTGACTATCCTTTATAGGTTCAGGAGATAGGAGTCAGTGATTTTAGGAAGGACTTCCCAATTGTACAAATGTGTGAGAATATTTAGAAATTGTTTATTGGAGTCGTAGCCAAGTCACATGAGCTTAGATTGGCACCCTAGATGACAGAGATAAAAATATACCCATAGATAAATAATCTAAGTATAGAAATCGAGAGTTACTTCTGACTTTTCCCATGACCTCATCCATAGAAGTCCTATTGTGATGTATGAAAGGATTGTAGTTTTCAAGGCCATGCTCTGCCACCAGTTAAAATTATGGGCATTGTTGAATCCTTCTTGGTTACAAGCTCTGATAGAGAAATATAGAAATTATACATTCTTTTAAATGAGAAGAGGGAAGATAGAAAGTCAGACTTCCACATGCGCTCTGACCAGGATCAACTCAGTGACTCCCATCTAGGGCCAATGCTTTGCCCATCTGGAGCCATGATTGCAGCCAAGCTATTTTTAGCACCTGAGGTGGAAGCTCCACAGAGCCATCCTCAGTGCCTCAGGCCAATGCACCCACATGAATTGAACCTTGGCTGTGGAAAGGGGGGAGAGATAAAAAGAGAGTGCAAAAGAGAGAAGGGCAAGAGGAAGGGTTGAGAAGAAGATGGTTATTTCTATTGTGTGCCCTGAGTGGAAAGTGAACCTGGGACTTGCACACACTGAGTCAATGCTCTGATCACCCTCCACGACCAAATTATGCAAAATTTTATGTCTCCCGAAACTCTAATTTCTTTCCCTGTGAATGCATTGCCTCATCTTCTGATCTTGGCAGATGGCAAAATAGCAGCTATTGCTTAAAACATGAGGTTAGAAATCCAAGTCTTCTGTATTGGGAGAGGGCTAATAGAGAGGAAAGGTACTTTGACTATGCAAAGTCTTTTCTAACCTGGGCTGGAAGAATATCCCAATGTTATACTTCCTTAGATGGATGTTAAGAGTGCTGAATCAACATGACCTCTTCTGTGATTTGTTAACTTTGAAAATGATCTAGAAGGTACTTTGGAGGATATTATCACCCTATTAAAACCTCTTTCCAATTTCAAATACTAAAGATTATATAATCTTGAAAATTTTATTTTCTTCAGATTAAGTCCCTTTTTTTGTGACAGAGACAGAGAAAGAGAGAGGGACAGACAGGGACAGACAGACAGAAAGGGAGAAAGATGAGAAGCATCAATTCTTTGTTGTGGCACCTTAGTTGTTCATTGATTGCTTTCTTATATGTATCTTGACCATGGGGTTACAGCAGACCGAGTGACCCCTTGCTCAAGCCAGTGACTTTGGGTTCAAGCTGGTGAGCTCTGCTCAAACCAGATGAGTTTGTGCTCAAGCTGGCAACCTCAGGGTTTTGAATCTGGGTCCTCCACATCCCAGTCTGACACTGTATCCACTGTGCTACCACCTGGTTAGGTGGACTAAGTTCCTTCCATACTCCTGGATCACTCAAATGCCTTGACACCAGTACCCTGCCCCTTTTGAAACACCCTGACAACCCTTTCCCGAATCTCTTTGGTTTTAACTCCATATACTACAGGATTAAGAGCAGGTGGAACGAGCAGATAGACATTGGCCAAAAGAATGTGAATATGGAGTGGAATGTGGTGGCCAAAGCGATGGGTAAAAAAGGAGAAGAGGGCTGGAGTATAAGAGATTAAGATGACACAGACATGGGAACCACAGGTCCCTAGGGCCTTGGACCTAGCTTCATGAGATGAGATGCGAAACACAGCTCGTGCAATAAAGACATAGGAAAGACCAATACAGAACAAATCAACCCCAATGACCAATAGTGCCACTGTCAATCCATACACACGGTTAGGCCTAGTATCTCCACAGGCTAGCTTCACTACAGCCATGTGTTCACAGTATGTGTGTGGGATCACATGGCTTTGACAGAAGCTTAAACGCCCAATAAGAAAGGGACATGGGAGCATGAGCATAGAGCCCCGTACCATAGCTATCACTCCAATGCGAATGATAATGGTGTCAGTGAGGACAGTGGCATAGCGGAGTGGGTGGCAAATGGCCACATAGCGATCAAAGGCCATGGCCAGGAGCACGGTGGACTCCATCATGCAGAAAGCATGAATAAAGAACATCTGTGCCAAGCAGGCAGAGGCAGAGATGTGTCCAGCTCCACACCAGAGGATAGCCAGTAGCTTGGGAACTGTGGAGAAAGAGGCAGCCAAGTCAATGGTTGAGAGCATGCACAGGAACAGGTACACAGGCTTGTGCATGGCTGGCTCAGTGGCAACAACAACCAGGATTATTATGTTGCCTACAATTGTAGCTGTGCCCAGGCAGCACACAGGGAGTGAGAGCCATAGGTGGAACTGTTCCAGACCTGGGATGCCCAGAAGGAAGAAAACAGAAGGGTCTAGGTTAGTGTGATTAGGAGAGTCCATGGTCTGACCAAGAGTCCTGAGCATCTTCTCTGGTCATCAACTCTGTATTACATTATCTGAAAAAACAACACAGAACAAGAATATGAATGAGACTAAAGTAACACTTACTAGCTATATAATGTTAGGCAAGCTTTATCATCTATAAAATGGGGTTAATAATTCGACCATCCACTAGAGTTGTTAAGAGAATTGTATGGGTTAATATGTATAAAGAGATTTAAATAGTGCCTGACATGCTATACTTGTTAAATAAAATTAATGAATATGAGAAATGGCTCAAATAAGCATTTAAATAAATTAGAGTTGTTTTCTAGCTAAGACCTATTGTCCTCAAAGAAAGGTATTCTCTCTCTCTCTCTCTCTCTCTCTCTTTTCTGGAGTAGGAAAAAAAGATTAGTTTACATTTGTCAAAACACAAACTGCCAACACAGTTCACTGGATAAAGTTGGACATCATCTTAATTTTTTTTCTTTGAAATTAGAATGGGTTCTGTTTTGGGGCCTAGTGCTTGATAATTATTTCTGATCTTAATATTATCATAGTTGTTTTCAGTCCTTTCACTAACCAAGAGATATTTTCCCATATCCCTGATCAACCTTCATTTGAAATTCCATAACATGCTGCATGTACCCTCACACATCCAGTTTCCATTTTCCAAGATGTTGAAGTTAACCCTTTTTGGACTTTGTTTTATTTATGAAATGGAAACTTCCAGCCTTTTATAGTCTACTTCTTTCATTTATAGTGCAGGAACTGTGAATGCATAGTCACTGGAAAAAATATCAGAGAATGTCTTCTATTTCTGGACTGCTCAGCAAATTCTTCCTTACTGTGTAAGTGGGTTTAAAAGATGAAACAACACTTGATAGCTCAAACAAAATAAACTATTGTGTTTGTCCTCACAGACATAGGAACTATGTCTGACAAGTGCTATTTTAATCATAGCTCAGAGCCAATAAGCCACATGACTTCCACAGAAGAGAGATAAATGTAATTTGTACCAGTAGGTACTTAAGAAGAGTCTTGTTGGACACACTACTCTGTGAACTTATATCTGTGAGGGTAGATGCAGCTAAGATCTAAAGTTCTGATAAATTTTATCTAAGGTTCTGTCTTCCTTAAGGAGAAACACACATCAAGATGAAAGTTTGAAATTGTTCAAAAATGTGACAATTATTGATAATATAAGCTCTTAAGACCACTCAATATTTAGGCAAAAGTATACTACAGATTTCATGCTTGCTTTCACATATTCTTAGAAGAGGCAAAATACTTTGAAGGCATAGGATTTTGAAGTTTTTAAAGTGGGAAGGTGTGGTGAAACAAAAGACTATAAGCATTGGGATCCATAAAATTGGGAATAAACCTTTGTATTTACCTCTTAGTGACAGTGATGCCTTAGACAAGTCAATTTTTCTGTAAGAATTTTTCTATATGATCCTAAAGAGTTTGATATTTAATATGATAATAAGAAGACTCTGTAAGGTTGTTGAAATTTTAAGAAAAATACCTAGTACAATATGTGGTCCATAGAAGGAGCTCAAGAAATGTCATTGTCTTCATTTTAATAGGAAAGTGACCTATGTCTAGTACAAAATCTTCATGCAGCTTCCTTAACCAATTAGAGGGTAGTCTTAGCTTGAACATTTATATCATGAGAATCATTCCATTGTAAGGCAAATTTGCTGATAAAATCAATGTCCTTTTTATTTTTTTTTATATGCCATCTAGGGGCAGCTGAAAATCATTAGGAAGTTGGAAAATAGTTCCACTGGCTGCTCTCAACCAAACTAGATGCAATTGGTTCTGGATTATATGACATAGGTTTACTTGTTGAAATAATGTAGATCTTTGCTCAACTGGGTACCTCAACATAGAGAAGGGAACTAGAGTCAGAGGAAGAAGCAGAAAAGCCCTGCCCACTACACCACCTCAACCACTTAGTTTATGCCAGATATCTCTACAGTTTTTAATAATATCACAAATTCACCCACCTAAACTCAGAAGGCTTCATTTGATTCTTTATGAAAATTCTTTCCTGCTCTTTAGATTTCTGATTCTATTCTCTTTGTAGAAACTGGACTGAGCACAGATTACCACAAATCACTAGACCAGATTGGCTCCTACTTGGATTAATGTATGTGAACATTACTTTCAGTTCCTGTAGTTTCATTCTAAGGAATCCCAACCTTTACACGCACCAACTTTTCATAAGGCTGGGTACACTTATCATTTCACTCAGTTCCATCCCATCCCATCCAACCCACAGGAATAAGTCTGTAATCTCACGTTATCTCTTGTATAAAATAGTTTACAATATTAATAAATACTTGTCACCATCCTTACTCAATTTGAACCTGTCTCTCCATCTCAATCTCTTATCCAATTTTATTTGTGACATTAAAGCTAATCCCCAAAAGTAAAATAAAAGATCTAACATCACAATTTGAGGGAGAGATTGGGAATAAAGACTTTTCATGCCTGAAATGGCACCACAAAGCTAAGGCTGTTATGCTGCCTGTATAAAAGCACAGCTAAACACGGGGGCTAACTTTGACTATTTCAGGACACTGGAGCATGACAAAGTTCAGGAAATCAGTAAGGTTCTGCTGATTGACTGCTGTTGATCTCTGCTATGTCATTAAACACACACATTTTCCTCTCAAGTGCTTAGTATTTCTTTTTAAAAATTTCAGAAATATCATAGTGAATGCCTAAACTGTCTTCAAAATGCCTCCCATTTTTCTAGTTGAGCTAACAAATCACTTGCTTTTTTTCCCTGGAAGCTCTCCACTCTGTTTTCTTTTCCAACCACTGAGCCTAATAATAAACTAAAACTCCTATTTTAGAAAGCCTGTCAAATAAAACTCCAAATTAGACTACACAGAGATATTTTTCAGCAAAATCTCATTTCCTGACCTCTAAATCTCATTCTTCCTGCTTTGAAGTAAACTTCCCATTATTAATTGAACAGATAGACACTTCTCTTAAGGGCTAAGAAATGGCTTTTCCACACTCTTTCCTCCACTCAAACTCACATGTTTCCAGAACAGCAGAAAAGAGAAGGCATAGCATTGTGGAAGCATCCTCAGAAGATAAAGAAAGCATTACTAGTCTCCCACTCTCAATTATCTGAATGCTGAGCCAAGAGGTTGTTATACTAACGAAACCTATCTCACAGCCCCACTTGGGAGTTTGATTAGTAGCACTGGGCTTATGACTAGAGCCACCTAGGGAACATCTGTACTATCTAGGAAATGGAGCATTCAGGCTTTTCTCTTCTAGCTGACCAGATCAGATACAAAGATGAAGGTAGAAGCTTTTGTTAAAGAGTTAAGGAAAGAGTATTTGTGACTTACTCTCTCGAAAGTCTCTCTTTTTCACTTTTGTTTGTGTTTTAATTCTCCACACTTCAAATAAACACACACACACACACACACACACACACAAACACACACCTCCTGTTGGTTATATTTCCTGATGAAAATTTAATGATATAGAAGCTAATGTGTTCTCTTAATTTCTTTCATTGTATCATTGATTCAGGTCTACCAGGGACTTGGGATATTTGGGTGAAGAAAAAGGACAAATAAAATAAATATTAAAAATGGAAAACAACACACAAATCAGACACAGCAACTACATATAAAATTATTATGTGACATCACTACAAAAATAAATAAAAATAGGTATGAAATTTTACACAAATTATATACTTTTTAAGAATTATAGTGGGAAGAGATATTAAGTATTAGAAAGCCAAGAAATTAGAAATGTAGAAATGTGTAATAAATTATGAAAATTTAGAAGTACTGTATTTCTAAATGTTCTAGAGCTAAAGTACAGTCAAATCTATTATCACTGCTACTTCTTTCATATTGAGCATTGTACTGGATGTCAAAGACATGCAATAGGAATTATAATATAATACTGTAATAAAATAAATAATTGTGAATGATATTAGTGTTTTTGTTGATGACCCCCAGAGAATTTGTTAAACTGTTGTAAGAGTTCAACAAAATTGACAGTTACAAAATCAACATAAATAGGTGGGAAAAATTTATGAAAAAATATGAGCAATGTAAGAGATTTTATGAACATACATATGTGATGAAAAAGAACACCAGACCATGATTTTAGATAAAAAAATAGATATCTTAAAGATATCTCCTCAAATAAATCTGTATGTTAGCTGTATGCCCAATTAATTTCTAAGATTTTGTTGAACTTATCAATGACATTTATATTTGAAAAATAAAATTCTATTCTTAAAAAAAAACAAGTTTGTAAGACTATGGCAGGAAGAATTTCTTATTAAACCTTATAAATTTTTTTTAAAAATTCAGAAGTTTGTGTCAAAATATTATAGATTAACACCTGGAATACAATAATTAAAAGTCCAGGATACAAAATACATACCCAGAAATTAGTGGTATTTTTATACACCAATAATGATTTATCAGAAAGAGAAACTAGGCCCTGGCTGGTTGGCTCAGCCGTAGAGCATTGGCCTGGCATGCAGGAGTCCCAGGTTCGATTCCCGGCCAAGGCACACAGGAGAAGCGCCCATCTGCTTCTCCACCCCTCCCCCTCTCCTTCCTCTCTGTCTCTCTCTTTCCCTCCTGCAGCCAAGGCTCCATTGGAGCAAATATGGCCCGGGCGCTGGGGATGGCTCTGTGGCCTCTGCCTCAGGCGCTAGAATGGCTCTGGATGCAATAGAGCGACACCCCAGAGGGGCAGAACATCGCCCCCTGGTGGGCATGCCGGATGGATCCCGGTCGGGAGCATGCAGGAGTCTGTCTGACTGCCTCTCCGTTTCCAGCTTCGGAAAAATGAAAAAAAAAAAAAAAATTAAAAAAAAAAAGAGAAACTAAGAAAACAATCCTATTCACAATTGCTTCAAAAAAGAATAAAATACGTAGAAAAAATTTAAGGACATAAAAGTTTTGTACTGATAAAATTGTAAGACACTGGAGAAAAAAATTAAAGAAGATACAAATAAGTGGAAGCATGTGCCATGTTCGTAGATAGGAAGAATTAATATTAAAATTTCCATATTATTCAAAGCAATCTACAGATTCAGTGCAATTCTTGTCAAGATACCAATGCCATATTTCACAGAACTAAACAAATATTTTAAACATTTATACAAAACCATAAAAGACTCCAATGAACAACAGCAATCTTGAGAAAAAAGAACATAGAGGAATCACACAACCTGATTATCAAACTATACTACAAGGCCAGAGTAATCAAAACATCATGATACTAGCATGTAAACAGACATATAGATCAATGAAATAGAGTAGAAATGGAAACTATTTTACCTTAAACAATAAAAAACTCAAAATGAATTAAAGACTTAAATTTTAGACTTAAAACCATAAAAATGTAGAAGAAAACATAAGCAGTAAAATTTCAGACCTGACTCATAGCAATATTTTTCTGATATATCACTTTGAGCAAGGAAAATAAAAGAAAAAATAAACAAGTGGGACTTCATCAAAGTAAAAACTTTGGTACAGCAAAGGAAACAATCAACAAAATGATAAGGCAACCACTGAATGGGAGAACATATTCACTGATACATCTAATAAATTCTGAATATCCATAATTTGCAAGGAACTTATAAAACTAAACACCAACCCCCCCCAAACAATCCAATTAAGAAACAGGTAAACAATCTGAATAGACACTTCTCCAAAGAAGACATACAGATGGCTAATAGGCATGAAAACTGCTCAATGTCGCTAATAATCAGAGAAATAAAAATTAAATCACAATGAAATATCACCTCACACCTGTCAGAATAGCTATCATCAATAAATCAACAAACACCGTTCCTTCTCAAAGTCTTCCAAAAAGTGGAAGAAAAGCAATATTCCCTAACACTACTTATGAGGCCAACATAACCCTCATACCAAAAACCTGTCAAGGACAACACAAAAAAAGAAAATTACAGACTAATATTTCTAATGAATACAGATGCAAAAATCCTAAACAAAATACTAGCCAACTGACTACAACAACACATTAAAAAATTAATTCATCGTGATCAAGTAGGATTTATTCCAGGAGCAGAAGGATGGCTCAACATATGAAAATCGATCAACTTAATACAGAACATCAACACACTACATCAACAAAACAAAGAACAAAAATCATATGATCCTATCAATAAATGCAGATAAGGCATTCAATAAGATACAACATCCTTTTATGTTTAAAACACTCAATAAAATTGAAATAGAAGGGCCTGACCAGGCGGTGTCGCAGTGAATAGAGCATTGGACTGGGATGCGGAGGACCCAGGTTCAAAACCCCGAGGTCACCAGCTTAAGCGTGGGCTCATCTGGTTTGAGCAAAGCTAACCAGCTTGGACCCAAGAACGCTGGCTTGAGCAAGGGGTTACTCGGTCTACTGAAGGCCCATAGTCAAGGCACATATGAGAAAGCAATCAATGAACAACTAAGGTGTTGCAACGAAAAACTGATAATTGAGGCTTCTCATCTCTCTCCGTTCATGTCTGGCTGTCCCTATCTATCCTTCTCTCTGACTCTCTCTGTCTCAGTAAAAAAAAAAAAAAAAATTGGAATAGAATGAAAGTACCTCAACATAATAAAGACCATATATGACAAACCATCAGCTAATATTATACTAAATGGTGAAAAAATGAAGGCTCTTCCTCTAAAATCAGGAATGAGACAAGGTTGCCCACTCTCTCCACTCTTATTCAACATAGTTCTGGAAGTTTTAGCCAGCATGCTCAGACAAGATAAAGAAATAAAAGGTATCCACATTGGGAAAGAAAAAGTAAAAGCATCACTTTTTGCAGATGGCTTGATCCTGTATATAGAAAACCCCAAAGACTCCACTAAAAATCTATTAGGAACAATAAACCAATAGGGTAAAGTCACAGGATATAAAATCAATACACAAAAGTTTATTCCTTTACTATATGCCAATGATGAAACTTTGGAAAATAAAGATAAGGTGACCAACATTTTTACAATAAAAGGAGGACAAAAATATATTGAAGAAAAAAATATCGTAAATAAAAGAAACATTTTATTCATTGCAACAATAATATACTATAATATGATAAATGCATAATAAAACATTTGTAGTATTTTATATTGTAATTATCCTTACATGCCTATGAATTTTTAATAATAATTGTAAGAAAAAAGTATTCAGATACAAATACATCACATCACATGCAATGGATCGATTCTGCATCGATTGAATACGAACATTTACAGATTAATCTTCCAATATCAAAAAGGAGGACATGTAGGAGGATACTTTTTTTGAGGGAGGACAGAACTTACAAAAGATAGACTGTCTTCTCTAAAGGAGAATGATTGGTCACCTTAGTAAAAAAAAATATAAATTTGGCCCCAAAGGCAAGGGAATTAAAGGCAAAGATAAATGAATGAAAATGTATCAAATTAAAAAGCTTCTTTACAGCAATAGAAACTGGGAACAAGACAAACAGGCAGCCAACAAAATGGGAGATGATATTTGCCAACAACAGTTCCAATAAGAGGTTAATATCCAAAATATATAAAGAATCCACAAAGCTCAGCAACAAACAAGCAAACAATCCAGTTAAAAATGGGGAGAGGACCTGAACAGATACTTCTCCCAAGAGGATATTCAAATGGCCAACAGATATATGAAAAGATGTTCATCTTCACTAGCTATTTGAGAAATGCAAATTGAAAATGTAATGAAATACCACCTCATACCTGTTAGATTGGCTATTATCAACAAGACAGGTAATAACAAGTGTTGGAGAGGCTGTGGAGAAAAAGGAACTCTCATTCACTACTAGTTGGAATGCAAATTAGTACAACCATTATGGAAAAAATATGGTGGTTCCTCAAAAAATTAAGAATAGAATTACCATATGACCCAGCAATGCCTCTACTGTGTGTCTACCCCCCAAAACTTAAAAACATTGGTATACAAAGACACATATACCCTCATGTTCATCGCAGCATTATTCATAGTAGCCAAGACATAAAAATAACAAAAGTGTCCCTCAGTAGAGGATTGGATAAAGTAGATGTTATACATATATACAATGGAATATTATTCAGCCATAAGAAATGATAATGTAGTGACATTTATAATAACATGGCTGAACCTTGAGAACATTATACTGAGTGAAATAATAAGTCAGAAAAATCTAAGAAATATATAATTTCACACATAGGTGAGATATAAAACTGAGACTCACTGACATAGATAAAAATGAAGTGGTTACCAGGGGAAGGGAGATTGTGGGGGAGGAGGGGGAGGGATGGTGTGGGAAAAAGGTGTAAAAAGGAACAACGATAAGGTGACAGAAAATGATTTGACTTTGGGTGATGGATATAAAATATAATCAATAGTTCAAATGTTATTGAAATGTTTGTCTGAAACTTATATATACTCTATTGTTACCCTGTGAAAATTAATTTTTTAAAATAAAATTTTTAAATAAATAAATCAACAAACAACAGTGTTGGTGAGAGTGTGGATAAAAAGGAACCCTTGTGCCTGTTGGTGGGAATGCAGATTAGTGCAGCCACTGTGGAAAGCAGTATGAAGTTACTTCAAAAAATTATAAATGGAAATGTCTTATGACCCAGCACTTCCGTTTCTGGTAATTTATCCAAAGAAACTCAAAACATTAATTCAAAAGAATATATGCACCCCTATGTTATTTATAATAGCCAAGATTTCAAAGCAGCCCATCTGTAGGTGGGTAGATAAAAAGCTGTGGTACATGTACACAATGGAATATTACTCAGCCATAAAAAGAAAATCTTACCTTTTAGACAGCATGCATGGACCTGGAGATTATCATGTTAAGTGAAATAAGGTAGTCAGAGAAATACAAGTACCATATGATTTCACTTATATGTAGAATCTAGTGAGAAAAAATAGGCTGACAGACAAAATAGAAACATACTTATAAATACAGAGAATAGACTGACAGCTGTCAGAGGGGATGAAAAGTGAGTGTTTGGATAAAAAAAAAGGTAAAGGGAATAAGCGAAGAAATAAAACTTAAAGACACAGACAAGTGTGGGGATTGTAGGAAGGAAAGAATGAACTTATTCAAAAGTCTAGGGCTAAAGCTATATCTACAGGCCTCACCAAATAGGGAAGTTTCATAACATCATAATTACATAAAAACTGGAAGTGGTCAAAGTTATCCTTTTTCCTCTAAGAACTGCTTTTCAGGTCTTGTTGCTCTTTGTATAAAAGGCCCAGTGGGATTCCTTAATGAGCTATTTATTTCGCCTCCTTCTTTCCTTGATCTCTGGAGAGTCATGGCTATGTCCAGAATTCTTGGATGATAAAATCATAGAGTTTAAATTTTCCTTTATATAGTGTGAGAGCCTCAGTCCACTGTAACAAGAAACCTTACATGTTGTGTCCCAAGAAAATACACAGGAAGAGAGCCAGGGTGGGCAGGGAGGCCCTTTCCAAGGACTAACATGAACTCAACAATGATAACAAAAATTAAAATAAACATTGTTCCATGAAACATGAGATAGACAGATTAAAGTTATAACTTCAGAACAAGGCTCTGGGTATCAGAAGAAAGAAGGCTGGTAAGAAGACTACCTGTATAGTAGAATATTTTCAGGTAAGCTCTGATATGAATCATTAAAGATATCCATACTTACCATTCATTTGATAAAATTGTTTTCCTTAAATGAACTTTATCTGTAGCTCCCACAAATTCTATTTTAACTGGTGTTTATTTACTAGCCACCTAGCAACCTCTACCCCAGATACCTGAAAGCACTGTCTCACTTCTGAAAGTTAAACAAGTTTACAGAAGTTTAGGGGGTGAGGGAGTAAAGATTTCAAGAATCAGATTGTTTTTAAATAATGCAGACACATGTTAGAAAGAAAAAATGAAATTGATTTACAAATCCTGGTTCATAGTGAGTACTTAATAACCCTACATGAGTAGAAATGTGTAAAAAAATAAAAAGAAACTTAACTTATGCGCTATGCAATAGAGCATAGATAGATATGGGCAGAGCCATGGTGTGGGCAGGAACAGAGAAGTGAGAATAACATTGATTAAATAAGGGTGAATCTTGAGTTTGTCAAGAAAAGAATTGACATTTTAGGCAAAAGCAGATGTTAGTCATGGATCTACTTCTGACCTTGTTATTAGAACTCCATGTCCTTGACAGACAGCAAGATCACAATGAATTTCTCACTATTCTTTAAATATATGTAAGTTTTCAAAGTATCATAAGTTTTAAACTCCTCAGATATTTCTGACATGTGGCTGGGATAGTGAACCACTTTTTGACTCAATGAAGTATAAAGATGTCAATCAGGGGGGCAAAGGAAAATGGCCATTTCAGAGGATGACATGGGCTTTATTGTTATAAAAATAAAGTTTAAAAAGCAATTATATTTTCACATGCCCAAATAGAAGTAGGGAGCGAGTCATGTGAACGTGTATGGGAAGATGGTGCAGCAAGGATAAACATCCTGAGGTAGGAACAAGTTTATCATGATTAAAGAAGAGCAAAGATGGTACTTTGTATTGCATGAGTATTCATGATCGGAATACATTCAAGTGCCTTGGGCATCATGGCAGACTGTTGACTTTATTCCTTATATAATAGGAAACTATTAAGAATTATAATATCATGTTACTTATATTTTTGAAGATAAAAGAACCACTTTATGGGCAATGAGCCATGTGTAGGCAAAGGGAAGCAGAAAGATCAGTGAGAAAGTTATTTCAGCAGTCCAAGTGAAAACTAAAGATGTCTTGGCTAGAATTGGAGATGTAATAAGAAGAATAGAAAGTCCCACTAGAAGAGGGAAAGGCAGAAGAGGTGATATAATTGCAGGGAAAAGTTTTGTGTGAGGGAAAATAAATGTGATTCTGTTCAAAAACTGATAAGTAAACTTTAAATAAAAATGAGGAAAGTTATCCTTTCTAATAAGAAGGCACAGTAGATGAGTATCAATGTAGTCAGTGTTATTTTGATGGTGGAGAAATAAGAAAAGTATCTTTTGTTTTTTTCTCCTTTTTTTAAATGAAAAAAATTACAGTCTGATTTTGAGTAGGACATGTTAGAAAATGAAGAAGAAAGATAATAGCATGTCTAGCTAGATAATGTATGAAAAGAAAAGTGTGTGTGTTATGTTTGCTAGGCTCTGATAAGACCTCACCTAAGGGCCCTTGTAAAACTAGAATCAATAATTATGTTTTCTGTTTCTTGGAAGTCATATTCAACTGCTCCTGTATAGATGTAAAGCAGACAGATTTGTATTTAACAGGATTTGACCTTTACTATATTAGTACAATTAAGGGAAGGAGGAACAAAGAAGTGGAGTATAAACACAAGAAGGTGATTGTAGTGATGGAACAAGCTTTCTATACTGAGGAGGAGGCAAGGCAGTAACAGGCAGGAAAGAGAGAAAAATTCTGCTTAATTTATAATAAGAATTTAAGGATAAATGAGTACTCTTAGGTAGCCCAGTGGACTAATTTGAGGTAAACACCTCATGACTAAAGAGAATTCAATATACACAAGAGGTCCAGTTGTAGTAGAGAAAAGTACACACGTCATGTAAAAAACCTCGAAGAACTGCCAAGTGCATGAATGCTTAGCTTGAAAGATAGTGGGAGACAGCAACCAGTGGTGTTGTTATTTGGACAATACATTTTTCATACTTTGTCCAAAAAACAGAGATTCCCTTAGAGGGAGAAACAGGACCTGAGAATGAATCCTTGAAAGAGGAAGAATTCATAAAAGTGAGAAACTCAAAGATTTTCCCCAACAGCTCAGCACTCTTGCCACAGGGATGAGGAAGTATATTTTCTTTTTATCTAGGAAACTTCCCAGTGAGAAGAGCTGCTTCTTCTACCCTTTAATCAATAATAAAAATATTTTCTGTTATTCTTACTCAGAACTCTAGAGGAAAAAAAATGTATGTATAGAATTGCTGAACTGGGAGGGGAGAGAGTAAATGTCCCATATACAAAAAAGGAACCTGAGTGTCATAAAATATGATTGTGAAAAATAATATAGGTCCTTTAAGATAGACCAAAAGCCAGACTGCAAAATCCGTGATCCCAAAGAGGGGTTATTCCATTTTTCTCTGAGCCTTATCTTAGCAACACATTAAGAGCCAAACTGGTAAAAGCAATGTACTTTTCATGTCTCATTGGCAGGTGTCTAAACATTAACAACCACCAACAGTTTCTACCATGCTAATCTTCAATCATTCTAGCTTCTTGACCTTTACTTTGATGGGCATCCCCGGCTTAGAGTCACAGCACTTGTGGCTATCTCTTCCTTTCTCCTTCATGTTTTTGGCTATCCTCATTGGCAATGGTGCTATCATCTTCCTGGTGGCCACAGAACCCACACTTCACACACCAATGTACCTGCTTCTGTTCCTGCTGATGGTGGCTGACCTCATATCTACTCTGGCTCTTTTGCCCAAGCTCCTGTGCCTCTTCTGGTTCAATGATCAGGCCATAGCTTCCAGTGCCTGTTTTACCCAGATGTTTTTTATCCATGGAGCATCGGTGGTACGATCAGCCCTACTTGTTGCAATGGCCTTTGACCGCTTCGTGGCTGTGTGTCGGCCATTACGTTACAACACAATTCTGACCCATTCCTTTGTTGGATGGCTAGGATTGGTGGCTCTAGTCAAGGGTGTGATTCTCGTCCTGCCTATGCCTCTTCTACTTCAAAGGTTGACATTCTGCCACATGGTCATCCCACACACCTACTGTGACCACATGTCTGTGGTAAAAATGGCCTGTGACCACACCAGACCTAATCGTATCTATGGGCTCTTTGTGATTCTGTTTGTGGTGGGACTTGATTTGCTGCTAATTGCCTTCTCTTATGGTCTCATCCTGCAGACTGTGGTACGCCTCAACTCTCGAGATGCCACCTTCAAAGCTCTCAACACCTGCTCAACCCACTTCTTTGTTATCATGGTCACTTATATGCCTGCAATATTTTCCTCCCTTGCCCACCGCATTGGTCTCAATATTTCACCTCAAGCTCACATTTTCCTTGCTAATCTCTACCTTCTTTTACCTTCAATGTTCAACCCCATCATCTATGGGATAAAGATGAAGGAAATACAGGGCAAGGTAGCCAAATGCCTGCGCAGAGAACCTGCAGAGGGTGTGGGTCTATACAATAAACCTGCAAATAAATAAAGAGTGGGGACAACTGACAATGCCTTTGCCCAACTATTAAAGACTGAGTAGTATCTCCAAATGAGCTGTGAAAAGAATAAACCATGGGAGAGTGTGTTAATGTGTTGGCTTACAGAAGCAACCAATATGTTTGTTCTTCCATTGAGCTTTGAACTTAAAAGGGGAGAGCCTGAGACAGCTCTTTCTATGGCTTTTTAACAGGGTCTCCCCACATAATTTCTTCAATGTAATGGTAATGCAGCATGTTCACAATACTAATCAGATGATTTTGATGATGTGGATGCTTATGACAAACATGAAGGAAATTAAAGATGACATGTATAGATTCTGAACTCAAAGACTGTTTAAATAATAAAGAAAGTTTCATTGCAAAGGGAAATACATGTCCAGTTAACTAATTTAAGACTCTTATAAACAGAAACTATTTTTAAAAAATGTGTGTTAGCAGAAAGATATCTTGTTCCAGGGTGACTCAAATCATGTGCAAAGACCAGGTTATATGATAAAGCACTGTGATATTGAAATGTTTTAAATCATCATAATAAATGAAATTTTTATCTAATCATTTAAATACACAGCTATCATAGGATCAATTGCACAATGTAATAAGACAATTACCAGATTGAAGAGTAAGGCAAAAAATGACCCTATTTCAAATAAAAGGTAAATAAAATAAAATCATGGATTATAAAACTGTTAAAATATATTATAGTCACAGTTCTCACACAACTTAAATAGTTGTGATTATTGACTTTAAAGTCAAGAAAAAGAATACTAAACGTCTAAATCATCTTTAATCTCTCACTGTGCTTGAGACTCATAAAAAGATAATAACACTGATGATGAGGTGTCTATGCACTCCTTATCCCTAGCCAGGGCTTCTAGCCAATTCTGGCCTCTTTTCTACCCTGGTGAGCTAAACAATATATAAATGTTAAGAACATTTATAATTCATGTGACCTAAAGAGAGTAGAGAGTCCCATGTAAGTAAATACTTCTTTCCTTTAGATTTCTGCTGGTACCACCTAGCTTGCAGAATAGGAAGATGCATATAAAGCAGAAAAATAAATCATATTATCCATATCAGAAAGACAGAACTCATTTTATTTAGATTGTTCTGTTATTAATCTCTGTTAGTAAAAAAATGTCCTAATTTATTTTTAATTATGAAAGTGTTTTTATAAAGAGTGTGTTTGGAGAATGTTGGCCTGGGGGAAGGAAATGGAAATAAAGTCAGATAATTAATCTGGGGTGACTTCTCTGCGCCTTTTTGTTCTTCTAAGCCAGATTTTCCATTAAAGGTAAGAGCACACAGAGAGAACTTATGCCTAACACTGACTTTCAGCTAACATCATTATCAGCATGTCAGAGTTTATAGAAAGAAACCAATAAAATAAAGTACTGAATACCCTACTACCATCAAATAAAATCTTAATGGCAGAGAAGACATAGCATTCAAAAGTTAGAGAAGCAGGTGGTGACACTGGATAATAAAAACAATAAGAAAAGATCAGGGCAATAATTAAGGTTGGGGTAGCTGTGTCCTAAGAGAGGAGTGAACGGAAGATTCCTATCACATATTCTTCACATTCTCTTAGTTCCAGCAGAAATACAAACTGTTGAGGTGGCTCTATGCTAGTTATTCTAGATATTTTTATATATAATAGTCCATGGAATCTTTTCAACTTTAACTTATGGTAAAGGATCCATTTTGCAGATAAAGTTACAAAATTTAATTTCTTTGTAACTTTTTCTTAGTCACACAAATAGTACTCCTCAATTTGTTCATTACAGAGCAATAGAAAACTAGTACATGTGTTCAGTCCCATTCCTAAGAAAGTAATTCTTGCTCATCTTGCTATATATTCTAACACCTTTGATCAAACACATTAAAAATTCAATTCCAGAGATTTTCCCTGTCTCTCACCAATATATGCCAGCTAGGTCTTTTAATTATTTAGTGTTATGGTTTTCTTCTTGTATGAGTTTCAGAAGGTACCTAGCTGTGTTAAGCACTGATTTAGCCCTATGTATCATTCTGACATTAAGGAGAGGAAGAGGAAGAAGTGGAGGATGTATGTTACAGAATGGGGGTATCTGTTGTCATTTGACAACATACATTAGCACAGAAGTAATCCTGGAACTTTTCAGGGATCTCTGCCTGTCCAGAGGTTTAAAGGCGATTACAGAGTCATCTTCAGTAATATTCATCTGGGTGTTAATGCTTTGGTGCCAGTTTTCTCCTTTCCCTGTTTTCTCCATCAAGACTCTCATTTACACATAACAGACCTGCCTTAGCTGAATGTTAAAACAGCCTTGCAGCCCTGAGACTTTCAGAATTGGATCTGCAGCCTGCCATTCAATGATATCTGCCCCTCAACTACAAGTGATGAAGGTCTTTTTACATACTACCACCACTGAGGCTCTCTGGTTCTCCTTTTTATCTATTAAATGCTTGTTAATTACTCTGTTTGCCATCTTTCTATAAGGTATAAAAATGAATCCCCAGGACCAGTAAATTACTGTCTGTATAGGCACTGCTTCCTCCATATTTTAAAAATGCTTGCCTAATTGCACTTGACACAAAATTCCCCACTACTGGTAAAAATCTTTAGCAATTGAACCATTACCTTTTTCCAGGTACTATCCTGCCCCACCTACCAATCAGAAGAGCATTTTCTGCCTACTAGACAGAGAGTGAGCTAGTCCCCACTGTACCACTCTTAATATCAACTTGTGTAGTCTAGGTCTTCTACAAAGCAGATGCCAAGATAGAATTTAACAAGTAAGAGTGCTATTTGAAGAAATGGGCACACAACACAATCAACAGTTCAAATATTATAGAATTGTTTACCTGAAACCTATGTACTCTTTTTTGTTTGTTTGTCTTTATTATTTTAATGTTTTTAAACTTCCTTCTTTTTTATTTTAAAATTTAATTTAATGAGGTGACATTGATCAATATGAGTACGTAAGTTTTCAGGTGAACATCTCTATACCATTTGAACTGTTGATTGCATTGTGTATCCATCACCCAAAGTCAAATTATTTTCCATCATGCATATTTGTCTTTCTTTACTCCTGTCTTCCCTGCCCCCCTCTTCTTAGTAACCACTTAACTTTTATCTATGCCCATGCGTCTCAGTTTTACATCTCACCTGTGCGTAAAATCATATAGTTCTTAGCCTTTTCTGTTGTTCTTATTTCACTTTGTATAATGTTCTCAAGGTCCATCCATGTTGTTGTAAATGGCAATATGTCATCTTTTTATGGCTGAGTAGTATTCCATTATATATATGTACCACTTCTTCTTTATCCAGTCTTCTATAGAGAGACACTTTGGTTCTAAATAAAATAATTTTTAAAAATTTAAAAAACAATCAATATAGGTTGAGAAAGCAGTCAGACAACAATACAAGTCTAACTCCAAGTTAAGAGAAAGAGGAGAGAGAAAATTCTGAATGGAAATATCTTAGATCACTATGCAAAGACAAAATCAGCTTACCAAAGAGCCTACTAAGATGTTCCATGTCCCTGATAAAGGAGTTTTCCTTAGCATTCTTGCCACATTCAGTCATTGGCCAAGAGAATTCAATTGGAGACAAAATTTGATGCAAATACAATGATGAATTTCAAATTGTAGTAGTTAGGTCCTTCAGTCCACAGGGTTCCTATAGTATGAGGTGTGTGAGGCACATTCATATGGTCATTATAAGAGACTAATAGAATTTGAGAGGCAATAAAAAAAGAAATTGCAAATAACAATTTTCAAATTCTCATACTCTTTGACTCTAGTTCTTTTGAGGCAAGGATCAGATCATTTCTTCTGTCAAGTTTCATATAGTAACTTTTTTGGCTTTTTGGGTAAAATGGTCTTTGTCACAACTAATCAATGCTACCACTGTGGTGCAAAAGTAGTCATAGATAAAAGATAAACAGGTCTGGCTGTGTTCTAATAAAATTTTATTTACCAAAACAAGCAATAGGTCAAATTTTGTCCATGGGCAGTAGTTTTTCAACCCCTGCTCTAAAGTCACAGCATTGTTTTAATAAAAATAAATATTGGGGTCCTGGCTGGTTGGCTCAGTGGTATAGCATCTGCCTAGTGTGTGGAAGTCCTGGGTTCAATTCTCAGCCAGGGCAAACAGGAGAAGCGCCCATCTGCTTCTCCACCCTTCCCCTTCTCCCTTCTATCTATTTCTCTCTTCCCTTACTGCAGCCAAGGCTCTATTGAAGCAAAGTTGGCCCAGGTGCTGAGGATAGCACCATGGCCTGTGCCTCAGGCTCTGGAATGGCTCCAGTTGCAATGGAGCAATGCCCCAGATGGGCAGAGCATTGCCCCCTGGTGGGCTGGCCGGTTGAATTCCTGTCGAGCGCATGCGGGAGTTTGTGTCCCTGCCTCCCTGCTTCTCTCTTCAGGAAAAACAAAAAACAAAACACACACATACACACACACACACATATATATATCAGTATATATATATATAAATATATATAAAGCAATCCAGATGTCTATCAATACAGGATACAGGATTGGTTAAAGTATACTATAAAACACTTTTAAAAAGGGAGAAACGGATGAATCTGTATGTAGTATCATGGGTTGCTGTCAGTAGTATAAGGTTAAATAATAAATTGAAAAATAGTATTGTCAACATAATTATATTTTATAGTAATAACACTTATAAAATTGTTTACATAAGGAAGTGGTCTGAACACATGTCCAGAATTTTGGAACGTGACTTTATTTGTGAATAAGTTTTTTTCAAATGTAATTGAGTTATAAGTTTATACTGAATTTGGGTGAGAACTAAACCAGTGCCTGTGATATTTATAAGAAGAGGGAAATTTGTATAGGAAGAATGATGTGAAGAGACACACAGGGAAAACTCCACATAGTTACAGGAACAGAGGTTGGAGTGATGTGTCTTCAGGCCAAGGAATACCAAGAATTGTCAGCAACAGTCAGAAGAAGCTAGGAGAAAGGCAAAGAAAGTTTCCCTCCAACTCACTTCAAAAATTTCAGAGAAAGTATGACCCTGCTGGCAAATTGACTTTGGACTTCTAGCCTCCAGAATCATGAAAGAAAAAAATTGTTGTTTTAAGCTACCTAGATTGTGATAATTTATTACATTAGCCCTAAGAAACTAATACAATGTCAACTTTTACCAGTTATTAGCTGAGTGGAAGTTTTATATTATACACTTTATATTTTAATGTTTACATTTCATATAGTATATTCTGATGATTAGGCAAAAAGAATTAAAATAAGAAGTAAAAAGAGCTTGACCAGGTAGGTGGTGGTGCAGTGGATAAAGCGTTGGACTAGGACACAAAGGACCCAGGTTTGAAACCCCGAGGTCGCCAGCTTGAGTGCGGGCTCATCCAGCTTGAGCATAGATCAGCAGCTTGAACCCAAGATTGCTGGCTTGAGTAAGGAGTCACTTGGTCTGTTGTAGCCCCCCTGTCAAAGCACATATGAGAAAGCAATCACTGAACAACTAAGGTGCCACAACGAAGAATTGATAGATGCTTCTCATCTCTCTCTCTTACTGTCCGTCTGTCCCTCTCTCTGTTACTCTTTCCCTCTCTCTGTCTCTGTCACAAAAAATGAAAGTAAAAAGAGAATACATCTTTTTCTATAATGATTCTATATCTACATATTCATATTTCAATAATACTCATCATATGCAGAAAAATGAGCAATATAACAAGATGCTCATATGACCTTTTTAAGCAACAAAAGCTTGGAACAGGCCTGACCCGTGGTGGCGCAGTGGAAAAAGCGTTGACCTGGGAACACTGAGGGCGATAGTTTAAAACCCTGCACTTGTCTGGTCAAGGCACATATGGGAGTTGATGCTTCCTGCTCCTCCCCCCTTTCTCTCTCTCTCTCTCTTCTCTCTCTCTCTCCTCTCTAAAATGAATAAATAAGAAAAATAAAATCAGTAAGGTAACAACAACAAAAAAAGAAAGCCAGATCAAAAATAAATAAATAAAAACATAAAGCTTGGAACAACCATCTATGAATAGGTGACAGCTGCCATAAATTTAATAAACATACAAAGAAATCCTAAGAAGTCATGAAAAAGAGTAAAATGGGGTTTTTGTGCTCATTTTGAGTAGTTGCTAAAAGTTGTTATTAAATAAATTAAATATAAAATATTATAATATTGTGTTCTTGTTTGTATAATCAGTAAGCTATAATTTAATTTGCTCAGAGAAGTTATGTCTTGTGTAATTTTCTACATACCCTTCCCTATAGAAGACCTGTAAAGACATTTATCTTATCATAAGGTTGTGTTTTTCTTAAGTTCACTTAGCAATTAACTAAAATTAAAATATTGTACCACTAGATTTATAGTGGTCCCCAAGCTGTAACTTGTTACATTATTAGACAATACTTGCCCATCACTTCAAAAGCTCCTTGATCACACCTTAGTCAGCCACTGTTTCTGTGACTAGTTCCATGCAGGTATAATCAGAGAGTCAGCCTCAGGTCATGTCAACTACATATAGCTCCTTGCCATGGGCTTGCCTTACCCCATGGCACAGGACATCCCCAGTAACCAGCTCTTCTGTCAGCCTATACAACCTCAAACTATGGGGAAGTTAACACTTATTGGGCAGTCCATGAGCCCCGCATGATTCATTGAGTCTAATCCTTTCATCCCTTGGGAAAGACAATTGTGACTTATTTTATATATAAAGCTCTTCAGATGGTCCTGGCAGGGTTAGAAATCAGTCTCCACTAACTGTGCAAAACTGGATAAAAATATTCTTGTATTGGCTTTCTTCCTTCCAGTTTCACTCTGCCTGTTTTGCACTCCCACTCCCTAAAATCATATTTGTAAATAAACTGTCAATAAGCAAGTTTTTGCCTTAGGCCCTGTATTTGGAGGAGCTGAAGTATTGAGTCTTCAATGCAGAGAAAACTTCTGCCCCTAGACTCTAGTCTGAGGTGTCGCCTCTCTGATCATGTATTAGGAGACATTTATATAATGAGTATCATGTAATTATAATTTATGTGGGAGCTTGGGATCACTTCAAAATCTCCAGAGATAATGAAGGTAACAAAAGTGAAGTGGTTTTAATTTGCATTTCTAATGATTAGTGATGTTGAGCATTTTTTCATATGCCTATTGGCCATCTGTATGTCCTCTTTGGAAAAGTGTCTATTTCTTTTGCCCATTTTTTGATTGGATGGTTTGTATTCCTGTGTTGAGATTTACAAGTTCTTTATAAATTTTGGTTATTAACCCCTTATCAGACGTATTGTCAAATATGTTCTCCCATTGTGTATTTTGTCTTTTTATTCTGTTCTTATTGTCTTTAGCTGTGCAAAACCTTTATAGTTTGATATAGTCCCATTTGTTTATCCTGTCTTTTATTTACTTGCCCATGGAGATAAATCAGCAAATATATTGCTGCGAGAGATGTTGGAGAGCTTACTGCCTATGTTTTCTTCTAAGATGCTTATGGTTTCACTGCTTAAATTTAAGTTTTTTATCCATTTTGAGTTTATTTTTGTGAATGTTATAAGTTGGTGGTCTAGTTTCATTTTTTTGCAGGTGGCTGTCCATTTTTCCCAACACCATTTATTAAAGAGGTTGTTTTTACTCCATTGTATGCCCTTACCTTCTTTTTAAAATATCAGTTGTCCATAGAGCTGTGGATTTATTTCTGGGTTCTCTGTTCTGTTCCATTGATCTATATGCCTGTTCTTATACAAGTATCACAATGAGATATCACCTCACACCAGTCAGAATGACGCTCATCAACAAAACAACACAGAATAAGTGCTGGTGAGAATGTGAAGAAAAGGAAACCTTCCTGCACTGCTGGTGGGAATATAGACTGGTGCAGCCACTGTGGAAAACAGTATGGAGATTCCTCAAAAAATTAAAAATCAAACTATCTTTTGACCCAGCTATCCCACTTTTAGGAATATACCCCAAGAACACCATAGAACTGTTCCAAAAGGAGCAAAGCATCCCCATGTTTATGGCAGCATTTTTCACAATAGCGAAGATCTGGAAACAGCCCAAGTATCTGTCAGTGGACGAATGGATCAAAAGCTTTGGTACATATATACTATGGAATACTACTCAGCCATAAGAAATGATGACATTGGATCATTTACAATAACATGGATTGAATGGACCTTGATAACATTATATGGAGTGAAATAAGTAAATCAGAAAAAACTAATACATAGATGGGACATAAAAATGAGACTCAGAGACATGGACAAGAATGTGATGGTAATGGGGGGGCGATGAAGGAGAGAGAGGAGGTGGGGGTAGGGGAGGGGCACAAAGAATACCAGATAGAAAGTGACAGAAGACAATTTGACGTTGGGTGAAGGGTATGCAACATAATCAAATGTCAAAATAATCTGGAGATGTTTTCTCTGAACGTATGTACCCTGATTTATCAATGTCACTGCATTAAAATTAATAATAAAGGGCCCTGGTCGGTTAGCTCAGTGGTAGAGCTTTGGCCTGGCATGCAGGAGTCCCAGGTTCGATTCCCGGCCAAGGCACACAGGAGAAGTGCCCATCTGCTTCTCCACCCCTCCCCCTTTCCTTCCTCTCTGTCTCTCTCTCCCCCTTCCACAGCCAAGGCTCCATTGGAGCAAAGTTGGCCCGGGCACTGAGGATGGGTCTGTGGCCTCTGCCTCAGGAGCTAGAATGCTCTGGTTGCAACAGAGCGACACCCTAGATGGGCAGAGCTTCGCCTCCTGGTGGGCATGTCGGGTGGATCCCGGTTGGGCGCATGCAGGAGTCTGTCTGACTGCCTCCCCATTTTCAACTTTAGAAAAATACAAATAATAATAATAATAATAATAAATTTCATCCAAAAAAAAAAAGTGAAGTGGACCTTGTGTTAATTCAACTTTGAAATACCTAAGAGACAAGCATAAGTGATTAAACTGGACCAAAATATGAAGCATATGAACATTTTTTCTAAGTTTTGCCTGGCTAGAAACACCTCTAAAGACATGAAGAAAAATAGTCAGTTAATACTGGTGTCATCTGTCACGTTTCCAGTAAGCCCATAGGAGAGGAATCAAGCTCACTCCATGGTTGAACCAAACTGCCATAGATTAGTAACACTTTCGAAGAAGGAAATAAAGTCCTTGCCTGAAAGGACTGGCACAGTCAGGCTTTCTTCTTGTCTTTTCTCTCATTTTCTGTAGTTCCCTCAGTTTTCCCAGAATTAATTGCTGCTTTCAGCTTTTCTGGCACAATTCCCATAATATGTATTTTGTTTAGGTATAACTAAATCATTTTTACAAACTACCTCACCAAAGATAAAAGGAAAATCAAATAATTATGAGAGATTGAAACATTTTATAACATGTGGTCTCTGCTTCTCTACTTTAAACCCCTTCAAATCAGATGAAAAAAATCACTCTCAGATCTCAGCAGAAAGTAAGTTTGTGCAACCACAATGTCTCAGGCTAATGTTGCCTCAGGCCCTTTCATACTCTGATACTTATTTGTCAATTAAATGATGAATCATAAAACATTTGCTGAGTGATTATTTGTTGTTGTATATTTGTGGTGGGTTAGCTCTGCTTCATGTTCATTTCAGATAGGCAGTACTCTGTTTCTAAACAATTATTGCTCCTGCAAGGTTTTTTTCTGGTCCTCCGTTTAAAGAAAAAGTGCTTCCTATACAATCCCGAGATTTTCTTTTCCTGAAAGTTGTGCCCATTATTTTAACCTATAAAATATCCTAGCTTTCTCAGCCCTTGTTATTGAGTTGCTCAGTGTACTTGAGCTTTTCTTATTATTTAATAAGAAGTTTTATTTCCTGTAGTTTAAATATTTTAAGTATTATTTACATAGTGTTTATGTGGCCCTAATGGTAGGTATCTTTTCCACTAAATTCTACTTTTATATATTAGTTCTACAACAGAATGACTAACCCTAGAATCTTTCTGCTTTCAAACTTCATGCATATTAAAATATTGGCCTCTATATCTTTAATCAATGTCCAGAAGTAGTAAACAATATCTTCTGAAGTAAATAAATTCCCTTATCTGGACTCAGGGGTGTAAGAGATGAGCATGACACAGATGTGTGTAGTATAGGTGTTGACTGCTTTATGATGGGCTTCCTTAGAAGAAAGCCACATTACAGCCCAAATTATTAACACATAAGATGAGGCAATACCTGAGATGTCTAGCCCAACAACCAGCAATGCTACCACCAGACCATGTGTGTCCTGTTGATTGTGGTGTCCACACACATCATCTTCACTACAGCCATGTGCTCAAAGTACATGGTAGGAATGACTCAGTTGGCATGAAAGGGCACCTGCTGAAGGAGCATGAGCATGGGCAAAGTGGATAGGATGGCTCTCACTAATCTCACTAGGCCAGTGAGCCCAATGAGACTACTGGACAGAATGGTGGAATAGCACAGGAGCTCACAGATGGCCACATAGAGATCAAAGACCATGGTCATTAGGATGACAGGCTATAATGCAGAGAGGGAGTGAATGAAGAACAAGTGGACCAGGCATCCCTCATAGCTGATCTTGCTCAAGCTAAATCAGAAGATGCACAGTAGCTTGGGAATGGTGGTGGTGGGCATACCCAGGTCCATGAGGGCCACAACATGCAGAGGAGCAGGGACATGGGCTCTTGCAGGGAGTGCTCTGAGGAGATAGTGAAGAGGATGGTGCAGTTCCTGAGGAGGATGAGGAAGTACATGGAAGAGAAGAGGGTAGATATCCATCTATGTTTGTCCTCCATCCCAGGAATGCCTTGCAGAATGAAGATAAAGGACAGCCTTGGGAAGCATTACAAGTAGTCATGGTAGGATCCTGGTGAAGCACCTGAGAGGAACAATGAGGAAACTGCATCAGCATCAGTTTAAATACAAATAAAGGTTTTCAGAGTGAGCAAAAGTTGGGATAGTAACATATAAATATGTTTCTGAAATATGACAACATTATACTGCAGTATTAGAGTAGTAAATTGTGATAATACAACATTAATATCTGAGAGAATATATTTTTGATAATGTTTTATTAAGGAAAACTGATTACTTATTTAATAAAAAATAAACATTACATATATAAGAACACATTAAAAAATAAATGTGTATCCTTTTAAAGCATACAACTTGAAGTGTATAAAGCAAAAATGGATAAAAATACAAAAAGAAATTAACAAAATATTACATATGCCTCTCAGCAACCAAAAGATCTAAAAGATCAATGAAAATTTTTTTAAATAAAATAACTTAAAAACTTATGATAGAATTGTTCATCCACAAATTAAAGAATACACATTTGGAGCAGATAAGGGACTTGTGAAGACCTTTTCTAATGTGAACTATGTGGCGATGACTAAAATAAAGCGGGTGATGGAGTTTTAAACACCTGAACCTCAGAGAATAGGCTACCAGAACATGAATACAAAGCCCATCACCCTCACCCTCACCCAAATGTGAGGTAGTGTGAGAGAGAGAAGCTGGTTGCAGACACCTTCAGACGTCTCTGTGTAGGTGTGTCTGCATATATGTAGGCATCTCTTAGCAAATATTCATATTGCTCTTGGGGAGCACACTCATGGCCCTGCATCTCTCCTCTCCTTGCTTTTGGGCATCCAGAAGCCATGATGTAGCCCTTAAGTAACCTAAGTAAGTGCCTCCAGGGGGCCCAGCATTAGCTCTTTGCTATTCCTACCTTCCCCAAACACTCATACAAGTCACTACTACAATTGTGCGTAATATTGACCCTGGAGGTTGCCCTGAGCTTCCAGAAAATAAGGCTGATTGATTTTAGGGATTCTAGGAATGTTCCAGTCTTTGCCAGTTCTGGAGGAACTTGAGGAGAGAGAGGGTAAAGTTACAGCTATGTGTGGAACTTGTTTAGGGCCTGGCAGTTTGGGTGTTCTGGAGGCCCTCCTTCCCAAGTGTAGGAATAAGAACCAGGAATGGGTTAACTCCATGGCTAGAGTAATCAGGCCCATGAAGGCATCAGAGGCACAACCCTTGTTCTTAGCAGCTTCAAGGTCTGTCTAGCCTTAAGTTCTATCTGATTTTTAGGGTCTAATGTTTCCTTAGGCCAATGGTTTTGCCCAGACATTTCTCTACCCATTGTTTTTCAATTCATGCTCACCCCACCCTTAGTCTCTTATACTCCAGCATCTCCTTAACTTTCAGTTGCCATTTCTTTCCTGGTCACTTCAAAGGAATAAGGTATTAAAGTTTGTCAAAAAGTATTTTGATGTGTTTATTCAAAATGTACAAGACACAATAAAAGTCACAATTATGCAATCACTAAACAAAAAAAGGACTCAGAGAGCCAGATTCTAAATCTTGACATGGTAGAAGTTCTGCCCAGACAGGCCATGTAAGGAGACTTTGTTTAGAAAGAAAAAAGCAGTAGCAAAATAAATGGCCTGGGAAAATCAATACATCAACAGAAAGGGCCGGAAAGAGAAAAGCGGATATACTTGCTTATGGACACATCACACAGCTTCCCCTACAGAAATCTCTTCTCTCTGTGTCTCAAGATGGTCCTGAAGGATGATAATGACAGGTAGCAACCAAAAAAAATTATTTCTTTCTAGGCCTACTCTTTCGTTTTATATTCATTTTCCTATTAAATCTCCAAGTATAACTTGTAAAGAAATATTTATTTTGTAGAACGTCCCCCAAATTTCTACTAAATGTCTTCAGCTATCACCCTGAGGATTCTTACCTCTCAGTTATAACTTTTCACTTTGCATATTGGATAATCACACTATTCTGGGACATTAACTTTTGCAGTGTATCTCAAAGGCTTACATTTAGGAATGAAATATCTGGGTTGTAGGATATGCATATCTCTACATTTACTATATATTAGTGAATTGATCTTGAAAGTAGTTAATTCATATTTGTTACCCCATTAGTAATAAATAAATGTTCTTCTATCCTCACTAATTGTTAGTATTATCTGAATAATTGTTATAATTTTGTCAATCTGAAGGATGTAAAAGTAGTTTTATTGCATTTTCTTTATTGCTTAATGTTAACAATTGTTTCATAAAATTATTAGCCATTTATGTTTCTTATTCTGAAAATTGCATGCCCTTATCACTATCTATAGAAATAGTGATTTCTATATTTTTTACCAGTTTTTATTTCTATGAACTCTGTAATACATATCTTCATTTATTTAGATCTTTTAAAAATATCTTTTAATTTCTTGTTTTATCTTAGCTGTCATATATATTTTTGTTAAATTTATTATAAATACTTTAGATTTTGTTGCTTTGTCAATTATGATTTACAAAATATCTATTTACAATGGTGAATTTATATAACAATGTAATTAATTAGTCTGGGTTTTGTTTGTTTACTTGAAATTCAGCAAATTTTTTAAAATACCATTTGTATTAATTAAAATTAAATCTTTAAAGTCTTATGGGTATTTTCTTTAGAAAAATCATGTAATTAAAAATTATTTATTTATGTATTGCTTTTAGAGAATGCAAGGGAGAGAGAAACATTGATTTGTTGTTTTATTTAGTTATGCATTTATTGGTTGATTTTGTGTGTCCTGATCAGGACTTGAACCCACAACCTTGAAGCATCAGAATGATGCTCTAATCAACTGAACCACGTGGCCAAGGCTTGTTATTTGTTAATTATATATTTTTTTCCTTTGTGACTCTTAAAAATTGATTCCTTTGTATTGCCAATTATGTCAATTTGAATTTTTAATATTTATAAAATAGAAGCAATTAGTATAGGTATACTTGTTAAAGTCTTGTCCTTTGAAGAAAATTCTTTTTTTAACTCTTTACAACAAAATATATTTTTAAAAAATCAATCAAAAAATTCTAGAAGTTCTAATGAGATAGTGAAAAAAATAACTTTAAGCAAAGGGAGGTCCATCTAGTCTTAACTTCAGCTACTGGGAGTTGATGTCTAGGCCCTTGCAATGTCCTGCCTGACAGAAGTATATTTGTTTTGCCTGGGGGCTTTGGCCACGAGACAGTCTATCAATGCAATTTACAATGAGGGCTTTGGGTCACATCATATTATTTCTCACCTCAAGAGGAACTGAAGACTACATATATTAGCTTGACCTTCTGAAAGAGCTGGAGAATGAATGTCATCATGTGAGAAGTGTGATGGAGCTCTAAGAGTGGATCAGCCCTGGTTGGCAGTACTATGTGTATAGTCACACATGGACCAAGAGGACAGAGTGTCCATCCATGACTCCATAAAGAGAGGGTGACCAGAAACTTCACATTTGAATCCTTAATGGACTTTGCTTTATGAATCCCTTACTTCTGCTGTTTTAATCTTTATCTTTTTGTTATACTAATTCTTTAATCATAGTATTTTTGTGTTTTTCTAACAATTTAATTAACGTGATATTGTGGTGACCCCCAAATTTGTGGCTAGCTAGTCTTAAGTGAGGGGGTTATTGGATATTTCTTAACGTGAACATAGTATTGAAGTGAAGGTAGTCTTGTGAAAACAATTCCCTCAGAATTTGTGGTTTGGCTAATTCTGGGTAACTATATACATGCTTTAAAGAATGGATTCCTACTCAGGGTCAACACAGTAATCCTGGTTAATTGTTAAATCACTGGCAATGATTGCAAGCTTAGTAAGATGAGCACAGATATTGGGACAATTTTTATTGCAGTAGAGAATAATGGTATGTCTTCTTTTGAGAAGTGTCTATTCAGATCCTTTGCCCATTTCTTAATTAGATTTTTTGCATTTTTGGTGTTGAGTTTTATAAGTTTCATATAAATTTTAGATATTAAGTTTTTATCTGATATATAGACAAATATGTCCTTCCGTTCAGTGGGTTGTCTTTTTATTTTGTAGAAAGTTTTCTTTGTTGTGCAAAATCTTTTTATTTTGATGTAGTCTCATTTGTTTATTTTTCTTTTATTTCCTTTGTCCAAGATGATATATCAGAAAAAAATATTGCTACAAGAAATGTCTGTTCTACAGTAAGATTTTACTGCCTGTTCTATGACTTTTACGGTTTTGAGTCTAACACTTAAGTCTTTAATTCATTTTGAGTTTATTCTTGTATATGGTGTAAGAAGGTATTCTAGTTTTATTTTTTGGCATGTACCTGACCAATTATCCCAACAGCTTACCCACATTTCTTGATGATCTTTAATTTAGAATTGGCCCCAAACTTCCAAGATACATCCTTAAAATTATTAAGCACAAGCTCATATTGTATAACTATCCCCTCCTAACTCTCTAAGGTTCTCAACAGTTTTTGGATGGTTTCTCATTTTCTGTAGCATAAACAATAAACCTAATTATTTTACTATAAATGTGTTCCTAGTGGTCTTAAGGTTAGTGTTTTAGTAACTTCCGACAGAGGAGATAGTTGCAGTCTTTTATTGTTCTTCCCCCAAAATATAGGAAACTTCTTACTACAACTAATTTTTATAGGATTTTTCCATAGAAATAAATTAGCTATCTAACTGGAAAACCATGAAAATACCAAAAATATACTTTCAAGTTATAGACAGTTTTTACCTTTCTGCCTTAGCTTATAGAAAGAGGGCCTAGAATCAAGATGGATCAGACAATAATAGCTTCACTATAAAACAAACAAACAAACAAGTCTCTTAACATAAACATTTTTATTCTTGCTCCAATAATATCTTTTACTCCTTTTTCTTGTCACTGCAAATGCCAAATTTTGTTGTAATTACCTTACTTCTTCTCTCCCTAAATACTGAGTCTCCTGATTGGGCATGGTGTCTTATTCATCTATGAAATTCAATGCCTAAATACATGGTAATAGTTGATCCATAATACTTAATTTTGAGTGAACACTCAACTATAAGAATGAATAAATGAACAGTGTCTTTAAAGTTCTTGGGAAAAGCATATTCCCTTCAGGTGACATATTATTGATATCCAAGGACTGCACACAGATAGAAGGGAGAGTTATTACTTAATATTTACAGAGTTGCTATTTGTGGTGATAAAAGTTTTGTAAATAGAGAGTTATGATGTTTGCCCAATATGGGTTGAAATGCCAATTTATGTTATATACAGTTTATAATAGTGCAATAAAGAAATTTAATCTCAGTTAATATGATCCTTTTTCTTCAGACACTACATTACAGATTAAGTCAACTCTACATGGATTGAATCTCAGATTTTAGAAAAAAAAAAGATATGAATCCTAAAGTTGAAAAGTAAAATGAATTTTTTAGAAGATTAAGAGTTCCAGGTAATAACACATAGTGAAGCATTGACTCTGAAGAAGATTAATGCATTGTGTAGGAGGGTAGATTGGTAATTTGGTTTTATTTCTGTCAAGGTATCCAAGGTAACCTGTGTAAAGCACAAATGCCAGGTGTTTGGAGAAAGATACTGTCAATTCTGACTTTCCTAAGATACCCTAAATAACATTATCAAGAAATGCTTTGTCTGAAAATTTTTATACCCAAAGGGCTGTTAACTAAATGATGTAAACAAAAGGTCAGGCTGAGTCCACAATGGGCCAAAAATAATTTACATGTAAAACTCATGACTCTTAGATTATCAGGAAAAATGCAAAGGTCATCAGTCAAGAGGTGATTAGCTACAAAGTATCATCTTTGAAGTCATTCCTTCAGAAACTGTGCAATGGTTTTCCCATTGATACTTGTGCTTCCAGATTTCTCACAATAAGACACCTAGAAGGCATTTTCATCTTTTGAAACATAAACCTAGAGCCACAGGATCATGGAGTCCCTCAGTCCTCTCTAGTCTAGGGGTAACAATCTTACTGCAAATACACTTGGTATAAGAAAGTGCTATCAATCAATCAATCAATCAATCAATGCATGTGTGTGTATGTATTCTCATTTTCTTGAAGATATAAGAAAATAGTTCTTTTATGACTATTTTCCCTCTACTTCTAGCACTTGAGATTTCTGTACATTGAGAAAATAAGTTTTTTGGCTTTTACTTTCAAATGTATTGCATTGCCTCCTGACCTTTGCTTAAGAAGATTCAAGACCCTGACCCATTTACAGGGCATATAATAGTTTACAAAAAAAAAAAAAAAGGTATTCTATTGATTGGTCAGGTATAAATAAACTGTTCTAAATACTTCAAAAAACTGTCAGAGATCATGATACTGACTGGATCAAATTAACAGAAGTGAACCCTCTAGTCCAAGGAAAAGAGGTGCTGGAGAAGGTGGGAGATTAATAATAACCTTTCCCCTTCGTCCTTGAGATATAGAGAAATTATAGTTGTTAGGTTTGGGTTCAGGGTTTCTTTTAATCCAGAACCCCTTTAAATTCAAATTTCCCTCACCCAACCTCCCACTAAGGCAACTTCCTCATTAAGCATCTCCCTTGCCCAACCTCCCCCTCCCCTTAAGCAACTTCTCCCACCTGGGATGGTTCTGGGAAATATCCTTGGAACAAGGTCATCCAGAGGGACCTGAGGGTTGGGGAAGGGAGACAGGCTGTGAGCAAAGGCAACAGACTAAGATATGCTAATCTGGGCATGCCAGGTGCCAGCAAATGCCTGCAGTAACCCCGATATCAGACACCCCCTTCATGCAGCTCTCAACTGATGCCACTAGGATCTCAGCACATCTGCTTGCAGATGCTTAAATAAACTTCTTTTTAAACTCATCAGGCCTTGTGCGTCCCCCCCTTCAGACAGCCTAACAATAGTTACCTCCTCCATATAAAAAAGCTAAATATTCTTAGGCGGATCTGTTTGGTGTTAATGCCATAGACCAGGGGGTTGAGAACAGGGGGTACAAGGAGATAGAGATTTGCAAGTACAATGTGAACATAAGGAGGTACTTGGTGGCCAAAGCGGTGGCTGAAAAAAGTAAAGAAGGCAGGGATATAAAAGACAAGAATCACACAAATGTGGGCTCCACAAGTGCTAAAAGCACGGAATTGGGCATCCTTCGAGGGCAGGCGCAGTACAGCCTGCAGGATCAAGCCGTATGAAGTGGTGATGAGGATCATGTCCATACCAGTAACTGCGAGTGCCACAGTGAGACCATAAATGGTGTTGGGCTTGATGCTAGCACAGGCCAGCTTGGCAATACCCATATGTTCACAGTAGGTGTGGGGAATGATGCGATGTCCACAGAAGGGTAAGCGTTCAATGAGGATGACAAAGGGGAAAACAAAGATAAGGCCACGGACTACACATGCCAAACCAATCTTCCCAATCACCGTGGCATTGAGGATGGATGTATAATGAAGCGGATGGCAGATAGCTACATAGCGGTCAAAAGCCATGGCCAACAGAATAGCTGACTCTGTGGCAAAGACGGCATGAACAAAAAACATCTGGGTAAGGCAGCCATGGTAGGAAATTACGTGGGACCTAAGCCAGAAGATAGTCAGCATTTTGGGTGATGTGGTTGAACAGAGTATCAGATCAGTGATGGAAAGCAGACACAGGAAGAGGTACATTGGCTCATGTAAAGCTCTGTCTGTCATGATGATGTACAGGATAGAACCATTGCCAACCAGAGCGAAGATATACATGGAGCAGAAGGGGATGGCAACCCAAACATGCTGGTCTTGCATCCCAGGGATTCCAAGTAGAATAAATGTGGAAGGGTGGAAGGCAGTATCATTGGGGGAAGATGAAGAGACCATAATGATGCAGAGAACAGAAGACTCTCTCCTTCCTGAAAGTGGTTAGAAAATGAAAGAAAGTCATCCTCAATGCCATTTATTCTTTCTGCGTACTCATTTAATTCCTTGTCTTTTATTCTCACCAATGCTCTTACAATTCATGCTCCCTCATTTCTTGCCTGGTTATTAAAATGGCTTTGTAACTAATATGCCTGTTTGTAGGATTTCTATTTTCCAATAACACCTCTATATCACTACCTAAAAATTGTAACATGTGACTTATTCAACTAAAATACAAATATAACTTTTTTTAGTGTATGCAATGCAGGAAATCTTGCATTAACCTCCTCTGAGCTATCCTCCACCACTTCCATCATATTCTGGGCCCTGTGATACTGGACTGCATCAAAAGACTTTATTACTTGTGGTTGAATTTGGCAATGGGAAACACAATCACGAGATTGGAGTGAGGTCAAGAATTTATTCCGTCAGCTCCCTCCTACCAGGATTGCTGCAAGCTGGCTGCATCTCTCTATAAACAGTTTTCTCTGGTTCTGATTTCCACTGATAACCATATTCTACTCTTCTCCCTTCAGTCCAAGCATTGTAATAGTTTCTGCTGTCACTAACCCAAGGACTTGTGATTTTCTATGCTGACACACATTTTTTTATAATGATGACTGTATTACACTGTATTCAGATTACCTAACTTTTTTTTTTAAAGTAAAATGAAGGCAGATAGAGAGACAGAGTTCTGCATGTGCCCCAACTGAGATCCTCCCAGCAGCCCCTGTCTGGGGCCAATGCTTGAATCGACCAAGTTATCCTCAGTGCCTGAGGACAATACTTAGAACAACCGAGCTATCTTCAGCACCCAGGGCTGTCACTTGAACCAATCAAGTCACTGGCTGTGAGAGGAGAAGGAGGGGAAGAGAAGCAGATAATCTTTTCATATGTGTGTTGTGACTGGGAATTGAACACGGGATGTCTGCTTACTGGACTGATGTTCTATCCACTGAGCCAACTGGCCAGGTCCTCAAATTACTTAATTTGAGCATACATTCTATATCCCACTAGTATCTTGATACAATGGCATGCAAAGCTCTTTTTGGCATTGTTCTTGCTCCTGGTCACCTATCTAATATTATTTACTATCACATTCTGCCACATGCTTTATGTTCCAACCAAATCTAAGTCATATCTAATTCAAAATATCCAAAAACATGTTTTCTTACATCTGCATGTCATTACATAAGGTGATTTTCTTTTTCTTCCAAAAAGGTTGTTCCCATTTTTCACCTATCAAGGTGCTAACAGTCAGACCACCATTCTAAACTCATCTGAATACATCCTCCTTTATGAAGGACTTCTATGATTTCTTCTGCTGTGATGCGAGAAATATACAACTTCTTCATACTCCCTTTAGAAAATACAAACTTGTTTTATAATTATGTGTATGTTGTTTCCCCTTTTACACTATGAAACTTCTGCATTTTATTTTTTTTTCTACATTCAGCATTTGTGCCTTAGGTCAATAAATAATGTTTAATGAGTGAATGGATAAAGAATTGAATGCTGCAATTAAAAATATTTTTGACACATTTGGGAAAGTAGCCACAGTTGAAATGGTTCTTCTTGAGAGCCTTCCTTGTGGATCAGACAAGCTCCTCTTTTACGAGACCTACAATGCACATTATGTTCTTTGCACACAATATACTCCAAAAGATGCTCCTAATAACCTCTTTCATACATTTCTAATCTAACCCAATCTATTGGAATATGACCTGATTTAATCTATGAACACATTTTTGTCTGCTTTCTTGATTGGCCACAAACATTAGTTTGATTATAAAACATAACTACCTTAGTTTGTTATGTATGCTTTAAAGTGTGAGCCCTGACATGACAGATCAGGCCAGGAGCCACACAGGCTCCATGAAAATTTCAAGATGAATATGCCATTGAAAGGAAAGAAAAAAGAAAAAAGAGATTGGGGGCTTAGTGGCGAGTTAAATCAGAGTGTGTTTCTAGGCATTAGTAGTCCATGTCAATAGAAAAGATGAAAGAGAGAAAATTTTATTTTTCCTTGGAGTCATCTTACCTTGAGTGATTCCTGTAGGTGAAGTCAGAATCATCATTCTTACCTTATTGAAGTTCAGTCTCTGTAATTCAAACACGCTCGTGTTTAGAAGAAACATTAAGGATAAGTTGATTCAATTGCTCTCACCTAAAAATAATTTTAGAATATAGAAACACTAATACAGGATTAAAATATTATAATAATTTAAAACAATATTCTTCCTTTAATTCCCTATCCATCTGCAATTGCATTATTAAGAAATCAAAATTTTTTTATTAATTGCAATACTGTAGACATTTCTCATATTCTATTATTGTAAGTTTATTGCTTTAAGCCAACAGTTACTATAGCTACGAATTATATAGAAATAACCTTATCAAAATATTAGTTACTAATAAAATTATTACTTTGTTTGAATTTTAAAGCCAGACAATGTTTACTGCCAGCACTACTATAATTTTGCATATCCTTAAAAATTCAAATCAAGTCAGAAGAAAAAATTGATTGTAAACATATCAATGCCCATAGTGGAAAAGTGTAAAGTCTGGTGATGTTTTCTTTTCATTAAGTTAATGTCTATAAAAATAATCTGCATCAAACAAGCATGATTCTTCTACAGATATCTTAGGTTTCTGTTTTGCAAATACTAATATATTTTTTAATGCTGCTCTTTTACTTAATTTGTCAAAAATATTTTATTGACAGTTTACTATGCACCAAAATTTTTTCTAGATATTTTCTATATTTAATGAGAAGACATAATTAATCAAATTACCTCTAATATATGTGTTAAGACATTACACTGCTATGTGCTTTGAAAAAAAAGTTACATAAACCAGTACCTACTTAGAGATGGACTGACTTCCTAAAAGAAGCCACAGGCATGAGTATATAGGAGCTGAACAGGAGCTGAGTAGGGATGTTGAGGCCAGGACATTGTGGGCATCACTTATTCATAGGATCATCAGGATTCAGAGCTGACTCAACAGCATATAACACACACTTAGAGAAAGCTTCCCTGAGGAAATAAAATTTAGTGTCCAATTATGAGTCTTGCTTAACTGTCTCAAACCTTCTTTATGCAGTCCAGTCTAGAAAATAAGAGGTCAAAGAAAATTTAGATTCAGACTGCGTGATTTTAAAACCTGACCTGACTGCAGGTAGTTGCTAACTGTATTACTCTGAGCAACTGTTTTATGCCCCACTCTCCTTGTTTTCCTAATATAGTAAAAGGTGAAATAATACTTCATAGGGGGCTTTTAGAGATTGAGAAAATCCAAATTTTCTCAAAGTACATAATACATTCTTTGATTTAATAAAGAGTTGTTGAGATTCTGTTATTTTTTATGATTTTGCAAATCTCTCTGAACTCATTGGTCTTACCATATAATATCTCACCATGTACCTCTCAAAATAGGAAAATTCACTTAGTTTCTCAAGTTGGACATCATATTGACCTTTTTAAAGTTTCCTTTAGTGAGAGTATTGAGGGTTTCACCCCCCCTTTTAAATCAAGAACTATCTTCAGAGATATTTAAGACTGGTCCTCAGTTAGCTGAGTTAGAGGAACTTTTGCATGATATGAGATGAAATGGCTCCTCAGTGATCCTACTCCTATCAATATGCCCATGTCACTGAGGTCCCCTCATTAAACTTTCTTGGAACTAAGAAAGAACTGTGACATTTGGGTCTTCAATACAAAAGGAGTAAGCATATCTGTGCTGCCTCTAAGAATGAAGAAATGTGTGTCTTATTTGTGTTAGAGAAAAAACTTCTATTTTAAGCTGTTCAACTAAGCAGTCACCTGGTTTTGCCTTGGAAAATATAAATAGAACATGGGGATACTGTCACAGGGATTCTGAGCTCGGTGTCATCTAAATTTTTTGCATGTGAAATTATACAAGCAAATTAGGAAATTAAATTCAGAAGATATCAGCTGTACTTAGAAACTGGAGAAACTGGAAATCAGATGAGTTTTCTGATCCTCCAATCTGTCTAAGGACACTGTGAAAGCCCTAGGTACTCAAGAACAAAGTCATCCTCTAACAAATATACATAGCTGTCTTCCCTGTGGCTGGCCTGACAATAAAAGTAAGAATAATGTGCAGTTATTCTCAAGAAATTCAGACCTCGTCATCAATACCTTAAGAAAAGCTGCTTCTGGAGTTCTATCTGACTGGCTTGTCTTGAAACCATAAGGAAAATAGCAAGAGACTAAAATCTCTAACTATAGTAGAAAGGATGTAGGTGCACAAAAAATAAGAACATATTGATACATTTTGGTATGCTATAAGGCTATTCAACTGCCTGAGGGGTTCAAGAAACTGTACCTCCTATAATAGAATACAGGGGATAATCTGAGATGACCTCTGGAATCAATATCTTTGTATGATTGTCATTCCTCCCTATCTTCCCCTACCTCTGCTCCTGGCTTTACAGAACTGTCTGTAACATTAATTTTCTCTTTATCTCATTCATTCAATACTCACCCAGCCTCAGTGGTCAACAGCACTAGAAAAATTTGAACCAGCACAAGTAGCACAGTTCTGAGATCTGAGATCTGATCCCACTTATCTCCACCCTCTAAAGAATTTTTGACCCAGAGAGGTTGTGATTGTCTCAGAACACCAAAGGTCCCATCTGCTAAAAATAGAGGTAAATTTTCAAATAAGATCTCTGGGGGAACATATCAGACATATCAGAGGCTTCTCTTAAAGGCTGGGCTTTTTTTTTTTAAAAGTAGGACAAAGTGTCAAAAGTGTGAATAGTGCCGGAGGTATACATTTGCTAATCAGCATCATAATGATAATATTTAAATCTCTAAAGTGAAATAAGATAAAAAAAAGAATGCATATATTTAAAGAGCACCAAAAACTAATCCCTTGTAAAGATTACATGATGAGAAAAAACTAGTAAACGAGGCAAATAAATAGTGACAGTAAGGTAGGAGAGAAAATAAAAAACACTGAAACCAAGTGAAAAAAGTAATTTAAAAAGAAAAAAAAATAATTCCCTGGCATATATAAATATAAAGTACTGATAATAAATAAGTCAAGGAATAAGAGCTCCGAGACCACTATTTTTAGTAATTGCAGTCATTACTGACCTTAACAAGGACCAAGTTGTGCAGTGGTAGTATTTGAGTAGAAGTGAGTTTAAGGCAAAATGAGAGAAGAATTAGAACTAGTAAATGTAGACAACTCTTTCAAGGAGTTGTGATACAAAGGGAACTAGAGAGAGAGGTGGGATAATAGGTGCAAGAGAACCATAATCAAGAAAAATTTTAAGGTTAGAGAAATATTATTAACTTTATATATTGATGGACCAAGATTCAATAAGAGAAAAAATGGTAATTTAAGAATGAGGAGACAATTGTGGAGATGATTGCTTTAAGTAGACATAGACAATGGAGTCTAGGGCACAAGTAAGGAGTTGGATCTTTGCATCCATAGTAACCAGACTGAAAGTAGAGATGAAGGTGTAGATGTAGATAAGTGGGTATGTATAGTGGGGATGTCTGAGAAGGTTTTTCCTTTTTGCCTCTTTATTTCCAGGCCAGTAAAAGCAAGGTCATCTATGACTGAGAATGATGATAAGAAAGAAGGCACTGGAATCTCAGGAGAGAAGGTATAAAAATAATCATCTAAAGAGTGTGTAATAAAATAAAAAGAGAAACAATAAAATTGCCATGAAACACAAAAGCTAGGTGGCAATACATTCCAATTTGCTCAAGAAAGTCCCAATTTATATTTGTTGTCTAAGTGTAATTACTAATAGTTTCCCATTTTATTTTCAAATTATGTTATTTAACTAAACATATTCTTGAGTTTAGCAATCCTAAACTTAAAATATGGTGTCAACACATTTATATCTTTTGTCCCCTGGCAATAGGCACAAAATGAGTGGAAAGTTAGTTTTAGAGTGAATTTCTGTAAAAACATAATAAAATGTGTGTGTATGTGTATACATGGTGTATGTATGTTTGAGTTAAGGAGGGAGGACAGGAGAAGGGGGATAGAGAAATAGACAGAGTAAAATTAATTTGTATCAAATAGTAATTCTAAGAATGAACCATAAAATTAAAGTTGGTAAGGAGGATAAGAAATGAGGAAATGTAAAAAAATAATAATAGAATCAATTTATTATCATACAAATTCTAAAGTATTTTCAAGGAATTAAGAAGATTAGTAAGGATGGGTAAGATCTTTGGAGAAAAACTTAGAGTACAAAGAATAAAATTGCTTCAGTTGTTGACTATTGCATCACAAAATTATTCCAAAATGTAGTGATTTGAGTATTTTGTTATATCATGATTCTATAGATTTACTAAGACCAGATGGGCAGTTGCCATTTGGAGTCTCTTTGTCATGTGGCTACAATTGATTTCAGATGAAGAAGTAGTCACTGCAAAGTCTGACTAAAATTGATGCAGTTGATTTTGGCTATTAACTAGGAACTCAGACAAAATGTCAATCATGTGAACTCTCCATGTAGCCTGAGAATTGCACAGTATGTTCTAGAAAAAGTGTCCAAAAGCACAAGTCCAAAGACACCAATGAGAAAAATATAAACTTCTTATAATCTAGCCTTCAATATCCTGAAATGTCACATCTATTGCATTCTTTTCTCAAGGACCTAAGGCCAGCTCAGATAAAATGGGAATATAGTTAGATGGCACCTCCTGTGGCAAGACCATATTGCAGAAAAGTATGAAATACAAGATTTTATTTCAACCATCTTTGTTAAATAAAACCTGCAAAACACTCCACCTGCTGGCCAGAAAAATGCATATATCTTCCTACATGCAAACTCAATTCATCATATCCCTCAGAACCTAAAGTTTCCTTCCCATCATGGGATTAGTTCAAGGTCCAGGACTTTAGCTTCTAAATTAAGACAAAGTGTGAATAAAGCTCATTGGACATGTATCCTTGAGTACAGCTCCTTGTATGTTGTTCCTCTCAATCTGAAGATCTGTATAGTAATGAAATGAGAAACAAATAGGCTGCCTACATAGCCAACCAACAATGGTGATGCAGAGATAGAATAATTGCAATAGATACTCATTTATGAAATACTGGAAGTCATATTATTTCCACTAACTAGTTCTTTAAAGATTCTTAAATAGGTGATCCACCACTGGTCCCCTGAAGCACCTGGAAGTCTGAGATCACCATTGTCAAAGCCCTAAAGCTGTAAAGCCCACACAACACACCCCACCCACCAACATGACTTCAGCCCTGCCTACATCATTGTGACAGCAACGTCTCAGAGGACAGCCCAGGAATTCAAAGAGCTAAAACTCAATCCTGCTCCCTAGAAATGATTCTCCATGGCTCTCATCTACAACTTCTGGGCAATTGGTTCTATATTCCATGTCACGTTTGCTGCTTAGTGAGAACTGATCTATGTTTTACATCTGAATATCTTTCTTGGTCTGCTTCCTATCAAATGAGTTTGAAGACCCAAAGGTCTCTTTTCATTTTACACTAACTCTGTTCTTTTTAGTCCAATCTAATAGTGCTTACATTTATACATTTATCTAAAAAATTATAAGTTCTATATGAATCTTTTAGGGTTTACTTCATCAGACAAAATTTATACTGACATATCTCCCATATTGTTCCCTGTCTGATTTTGACTGGGAGTTATGATTATCTGGAAAATTTTCTTAAGATTCTTAGAAGCATCTTTTTCTAATTAAAAGATTTATTAAGCATACCCCAAAATATTTCTTTACTCTTGTTTGTTTGTTTGTTTTGTGATTTGGAGAGGCTGGGGGAGAAGTCTTTTATTTTTTTTTAACCCGTTTAGCCATGACTCCTCTGTATTTACTCTAAATTCTGCTTGAACATTAATTAATTTAATTTTCGTTCATACCTCTTTATACCTTATTATATCAAAATCTTTTTGTCCAAATGTATCAGTTAATTAGGTGTATATTTTTTATTTTTCATGTTACTGCAAACTATGGTATTACCAAATTTTCTGTTGCTGTATAGTACTTGTACCTTTTTCTCCAATGATAATTTTCTTGCTGTCTTTCAACCTTTCATCAATAACCTCCTCAAATATTTTTTAGCTTCTGATTGCTGCCTTTTTCTAAAGTAACAAGTATTTTAGGTTTTTGCTATATCAACAGTCCACTTTGACCAATTTCTGCATTATTTTTCTATTGTGATAACTAATCATACCCATATTTATTGGCTTGTTTAAGCCAATTATTATTACTTTCCATGGTTCTAAAAATTGGTTTTAATCATCTAGGTGGTTCTCTCTTTGAGACTCTCATGCATTTCAGTGAGATATCAGTTGAAGCTACAGATATCTAAAGTCTCAACTGAACTGGATGTTTAAGATGGCTTACTGATATAACTGGCAGTTGTTGCTGTCCTGGCTGGGATATCACTTGGGGCCATTTACTAGAATATTTAGACAAAGCTTCTTCATTTTGCTTGGGATTCTCACAGCAAAGAAACTGGTTTCCAGGAGGAAACATGACAATACCAAGCCTTTCACAAGACCCAGGCAGAAACTGCAAAGATTTTTATGTCACTTCTACTAAATTCTTTGTCAAGAATTTCTATGAGCAGTCTAGATTTAATAGAAGTCGAATTAGACTCCAACTATTGATGTAGGAATGGTAAGTTCACACTGTAAAGAAGCATGGAAGATGAAATATACTATTGTAATCATTTTGGGAAATACAACCTATCACATTAGTTTATTAAAGTGTCATCTACACGAGCATTAAAATCAGCAACAGTCATGATTTTGTGTTTGTGTGTGTGTGCCAGAAGCCAGAATTCTTTAAATGAGAAAGAACAATCCAGGCTGAGAAGATGATTGCAATATATAGAGATACTTGATAATATGTTTTGATAATGTCAACTTTAAAATTGCAGAGTTTTGGCCCTAGCTGGTTAGCTCAGTAGGTTAAGTGTGTCATCCCGAAACAACAAGGTTGCGGGTTTGATCCCCAGTCAGGGTGCACACAGGAAACAGTCAATGAGTGAAACAATAAATAAGTGCTTTGTTCCCCTTTTCCTCTCTCTCCTTTCCTCTCTCTGTCTCTCTGAAAATAACAAAGAAATTAAGCCCTGGCTGGATAGTACAGTCGGAACATTGTCCAGGAATGAAGAGATTGCCAGTTCTTTTCCCTGGTCAGGGCACATACAGGAGCAGCTTGATGTTCCTTTCTCTCTTTCTCTCTCTCTCTCTCTCTCTCTCTCTCTCTCTCTCTTTTCATGCCTCTCTCAAAAACAAAACAACATAAAACAAAAAAATGAATAAAATTGTAGGGTTTTCAGACAGTTTATTAATACTAGACAAGAAGTTATGGGGACCATAAAGGAGAGATATGTTATTTTCAGACTAGGAAATAGTTATAAGCACCAAGTCTGTGAGTTTTTCCAAGAACAAGAACTTTTATGATTTGGAAAGAACTAAGATTTCTTAGGTTTTATAATCACCTAAAGAACTATTCAATTACAGAGGTTCATTTAATGGGATAGAGCTTGAAACTTTGCATTTATATAAAATTTCTCAGGTGGTTCTGATACTTACCAAATTTGAGAACTGTTTTATAGATTAATATATTTTTTGGATGATTCTTAAAATAGAGTAATCATTTTCTGTTAGCTTTACCAACTCTCATCTGGAAAGTGTCCTACAAAAGTATCCCAAATTATTAAAACTTTACTCATATCTTTTAACCTGTTTATAAGAATAATATTCTATCCACATTATATATAATCAAAATTGTATTCCCTAAGTCTTAAAAATATATCTACTTCCTTATTTTGTCTCACTGATTCTTATAACACAGTGCATTTTTAAGATTTCATATATATTAAAGTCACTATTTCAAAGATTGTAGCTTTTTTAAAAATTAGAAGTATTCTTAAATCAATATGGTTACCCATTTCCTTTCCCAGTAAGGACAGACAAAGGAACAAAAGGGACAGATAAAAGACCATGCTCATGGTAAGGGAGAACCCAGAGCCTGGAGGAGTGGAGTGAAAATGCACTTCCTTTGTTTTATTAGAGGATTAGAGACACGTTAGAACACATGACCTCTGAACAAGAGTTACCTATGGGCATCAGGTTCCATGGCTGCAAGTCTGTCTAGGACACACAATTAACTCCTTTCCAGATTAGGTTCTTAGACCTCTCCTCATATTAGTGGTTGCTTGGGAATTATGGGATTCAGGATGGTAGCATATTTGAGTCTCAGCAGGGTCTTGATCTAGCTTGATCAGTAATTTGATTAAAAATAAAACCTGGCAAGAGTCAGCATAACCATGTCTCCAGGCCTAGCCTAGAGCTTCTAATATTTCTTGTAGAGGAATTGTGTTATTTCCTTTTGAATTCATGGGAGAGTTTTTTCATATGAATAATCAATAAACATCTATTAAATTAAATGAATTTGCTTCAAGCCTTAGATTACAGAACTCTGGAGACATTTTTCCCTGTTACTGGCACCACTACCACATCCCACCTTAGTGGAAAGAGGCTTTTCTTTCCAGGTTCTTATTTCAATGTTCAGTCTTGCTTGGCAGTTCTCTTCATCTTCCCTTCATGGAGAATCATCACTAACTTGTGTTCAATCTGTTACGTAGAGTATAGGCTAATAATCTATTTGTGTGAGGCAAATCTTTAAGACAATGTACATAAAGTTCTGAAAGCCATAGATAGCCAGTCTGGGTACATATCATCCTTCAAAATAGAAAACCCTTTATACAACCTCTTATTGGTCCAATGAAAAAGTCTATTTTCAAAATCTAGTGGCCAAATATCTGGGATTTATGCCTTGTTTGACTCATCCTTTCCTTTGTGCTTTAACAAAATACTTAACTGTTCTGAAAATCAGTTTCTGCATCTATTAAAAGGGAATAGTAACTTGGAAATGTTTAAAGGAGAACTCTGTGAAATAAATGGGAAAACAACTACTCCCTTACTGTAGAGAAAATGCGTCCAAGACTCTTTGTAATTTCCTTTATTAGATTGAGTTATAAATCCAGGCAGCTTCCCATAATACAAAATGAGATTTTATTAATTAATTACAACACATGTGTTTCAACTCTTACAATCAGAAGAATATTATTTGCATGCTCATTATGAATTAGGAGCTTTGCCGGTGATCGGAATATAATGGTAAACAAGGCAGACACTAACGTGATCTTTGATGACATAAGGAAGAAAATAAACAACCAAGTATACAAGCAATCTGTTAAAGTTGTGATAAATCCTGAAATAAAATAGTACATTGTGCAATGAAAATGTATGCAGGATATATTAGTCAAATAAGCAGGATTAAAGAAGAAATATCTGAAGGATGATTTCTAATTAAAGCTTTCATAGCAACTGCCAAACAAATGGAAGAGAAAAAAGAATCTGATGCATTGAGAAGTTGAAACTAGGCAAATATGGGGTCATTAACAGCAGTATCAGTCAGCTCTATGGGGTCATGCTCTCCAACTTCCCCAAAATACAAGGCTAACTTCTTTCCTGTGGAGACTTAGGAAATAGGTGTTTGTTTTTTTTTTAATCTTGGACAGTTTCTTAATAGAAACATAAATGGCTTCCATCCAGCTCCACCCAATATATGCTTACACCAAGGGTTTGGATTTTTTTTTGTAAAATAACAGGACACTGAGTATGACAACATAAAAAAAGAATTATGACTTCTGCAGTTATTTGCTCAAAGAGTTAGAGGAGGGCAAACAAGTGAAAATAAACATAAATGAAATGTAAATAAAAGTAAATCAAGTGCAAGGTTCTAAATCTCATGAAAAACTCTTCTTTTTATTAAAGTTGTCTATTCCCTGCAGTGAGTCTAAGAACAATAGTTATGTATGATCTTGATGACAATAAAATTATTTAAGTATCAAGACACAAAGCGACCCAATCATGTAAGTTGTAAAATGATCACTCTGGTTTTTATCAAGTGAGTGGATTAAATGAAGCAGGGTTGGAACTCCTTTTAAAAAAATGACATTGAAATACTTCCTTAGAGACAGATAATAATAGATAAGGGCCCAGACAAACTTGATGGCCATGATATAGGTGAGAATGGGATATATTTATCTATTGAAATGACTTCCAAACACCAAATATTCAACTCAAATGTTGAGTTAATTTTGTTGTAGGGTGAGGCAGAATAAATCAAGAAGCTACAAATTTCTGGCTTTGAAATTTATGTTTGTGGTTGTGCATTTACCTTAAAAGAAGATTAAAAATGAATAGTACTTTTATGGAGAATACTAGTGAGTTTTCAGATTAGTTTTAGAGAAATTAAGTTTGAAAATTTGTGAGTACATATCCAGGACACAATTGAATAAAGAACTCAGAATCAGTCAGACCTAATTTTATATCCTGAATCTACTAATTGCTGCTCTGTAAGTATTATGTCTCAGTTCCCTTATCTATGAAATGGATTAACTACTATTACCCCTCTCATAATTATTTTAATTCAATATATTAATACTAAGGAACTATGGGCCAAGGGTAGTGAGACTTTCTTGGAGCATGCAAATGAAAATAGATACAAAATGTAATCAATTTTATGTAATCTGAGATGGGCAAGAAAGAAGTAAAGCAAGTAAAGAAAACAGGAGGAGGAATTAATAAGGTGTAGAATCAGGACTGAAGTGTGCAGCAGTAAGTTTGATAGTTGTAGTGGAGAGAATTGACAGCTACTTAAAGGGGAAAGGCAAGAAGCTTGCCCTTTAATTCAGAAACTTAGGAACACAGGGATGAGTTGTGTGTTAAAAAATATCTAACTTTCAAATATCTCAAAATCAGCACTAGGAAAAATTAAAACCTTAGTTTCTGTGCTCTTCTATATTCATCATCACGTTCACACAAGTAGAAAGAAAACTAGCCCAAGAAAACCCTTGATTTTTCTAGAAATCTCAAAGATTTTCTTTTCCCCCTCTTACTCCTGCCTATATTTTGCAGATGGGTACAAGTCTAAAATTTTAAATTAATAGAAGTTACAACTATAATTTTATATCTTTCTGTATTATATAAAATTTCACCTAATCAATTTTACCTAAATTTCTCTTTCAGTGGTCCTGCCACTCATTTTGTCTTCTTCAAAGACAAAAGGAGAATAAATTTTTCCTGAATCTGCTTGGTCTTGACTCCATACACAACAGGATTTAGAGCAGGAGGAACAGCCACATAGAGATTGGCAAATAGAATGAGCATGTTCCGAGGGACACTGTGACCAAAACGATGAGCAAGGATGGAGAAGAAGGCAGGTATATATAGCATGAGTATAACACAGAGATGAGAGCCACAGGTGTTGAGGGCCTTTTGACGGGCACCCTGGGATGAGAGGTGAAAGACAGCATGGAGGATGAAAGCATAGGAAACAGCAATAAAGATTACATCTGAGATGACCGTCATGAGAGGCACAGCAAATCCATACCAGATGTTGATGGAGATGTCAGCAGAAGAGAGCTGAGCAACCCCTATATGCTCACAGTATGTGTGTGGGATGACACGGGTCCTGCAGAAGGGTAACCGTTTCAGCAGGAAAACATCTGGCAGGATAACAGAGAAGCTCCTCACAACAATGCTCACCACAAGCTTGATGATCACATGTGGAGTCAGGATGGTGGTGTATCTTAAGGGGAAGCAGATGGCCACATAGCGATCAAATGCCATGGCCGTAAGAATGGCTGAGTCCACTACAAAGCTGAAATGGAGGAAGAACATCTGGGTGAGACAACCAGAGAAGGTTATTTCCTTGGAGCCAAGCCAGAGGTTACTGAGCAGTTTGGGCACTGTGGCAGTGGACAAGACAAGGTCTGTGGTAGCCAGCATAGAGAGGAAGAAAAACATGGGTTCATGGAGGCTGTGCTCAACTGTAATGAGGTAGAGGAGTATGCAGTTGCCCACAATAGCCACAACATAGATGACACAAAAGGGAATTCCGATCCATATGTGGAAATTCTCCAGGCCAGGTATTCCAACAAGGATAAAGGAGCTGGGGTTGTAACAACTCCAGTTATACATGGTCTCTTCAGTCTGGGATCTGCTGGTTTTAGAGTCCTGAGGACAAATCAGCTGTCAAAATGTGCAATGAAAGATAACAATTCACAAAACACAGCAACAAACAAGCAAACAATTCAATAAAAAAAATGGGGAGAGGATGTGAACAGACACTTCTCCCGAGAAGATGTACAAATAGCCAACAGATATATGAAAAAATTTTCATCTTCACTAGCTGTTAAGAAATTCAAAACAAAACTACAATGGAATATTACCTAACACCTGTTAGATTAGCTATTATCAATAAGACAGGTAATAACAAGTGTTGGAGAGGCTGTGGAGAAAAAAGAGCCCTCATTCACTGTTGGTGTGAATGTAAATTAGTGCAACCATTATTGAAGAAAGTATGGTGGTCCTTTAAAAAATTAAGAATAGAATCATCATATGACCCAGCAATCTCTCTCCTGGGTACCTACCCACAAAACTCAAAAACATTGGTACATAAAGACACATGTACCCCCATGTTCATTGCAGTGTGATTCACAGTGGCTGAGGCATGAAAATAACCAAAGAGCCCTTCAATAGAGGATTGAAAAAAGAAGATGTGGTACATATATACAATGGAATACTACTCAGCCATAAGAAACAATGACATAGTATCATTTACAACATGGATGGACTTTGGTAACATTATACTGAGTGAAATAAGTAAATCATTAAAAGCTAAAAACTATATGATTTCACACATATGTAGGATACAAAATTGAGACTCATGGACATAGATAAGAGTTCAATAGTTACCAGGCAGAGGAGTTTGGGGAAGGATATTAAGAGGGACAACTATAAGGTGACAGAAGATAATTTAATTTTGGGTGATGGATATAAAAACAACATAATTGACTGTTCAAATAATGTGGTGATGTTTACCCAAAATCTATATACTCTTGTTGACCAATGTTACCCTGTTAAATTTAATTTTCTAAATAAAAAAGAAAGAAAGATAACAATTTTACACTGATACTATACATGGTTGAGGAATACAACTGTTACATTCAGGGTTCCTGCATGAGAAGATCTCCTGCCCTCTAGATGAGCTGGCACTTATAGAGTTGACTTGTTAATGCCCCCTTTTCTTTGCCATTTTCCCTTCATTCCTTTATATATTATATATTTCTTAATAAACCAAAGCAAATGGTTGTTTTTTTTAGGTAAACAGTTTCGTGTGATGAAACCTAAATAACTGTGTTCCTTTCTTAAAGCAGATTACGTAGAATAGGCCCAGGTTCAAATGGAGAAAAAATATGTATGAAGAGAAGGAAGAGGTGTGTGTGAGGGAGGGCCGGAGGAAGGAAGAGAGAATAAAAATATTAAATGGAGAGTGAGCTTTATAACGCAAATATTGTTTCAGAGAATGAAAGAGAATGGAAAAATGAGTTTTAATAAAGCAGTAGAATAATGAAGAAGAAAGGAAAAAAGGACATATTACAGTGCTGTAGGTGCTGTGGGAGCTTTTTATACACTGTACTAAAATACAGTTCAGATTAGCATAGATGTTTACTGGGATGTGAATGTAAGAGAATGAATCTACTCAGAAACTGCTCAGGGACAAGAGAGCAACATTTTCCTGACGCAGGCAGAGAGCGGTGAGCTCACAAGATGATTTATAGCTTCAGGGGCAATGCTCCCAATCTTGGGAGAATCTCTGTTTCTTAATATTAGTAGGGGAGATAGCTCTACCCATTAGTTACACTGGCAATGCTTCCATTGCATACGTTAGATAATATCTGTTATTTGGCTTAAGCAAAGTCAAGCAGAGCAGATTCTCACGTCATAGAGATGAAATAAATTATACTAAAGAAGTTTTACCCCAATGATTTTATTTGTAGTCTCAAGCTTTGCACTAAACAGAACCTACCTTTTGCGGTGCCTTTTGCATTGAAGCTATTCTTTTAGATTTAATGCCACTGTGTGATCTATTTTATAAGTACTTTTGAGGGGGAATCAGTAATGGTGATACCAGGAGTGAAGCAATGGAAAAGCACAGCACAACTTGAGCCATCCTCAAACCAGTTTTGGAGAGGATTAGTTCTTATTCTCCCAATAAATTCACACATTCCTCCAAATAGCCTTTAAGAAAAGAAAGTAGATAAAAGTGAAGTGGTTACCAAGGGGAGGGCAGTTGAGGAAAGGGGAGTAAGAAGGGACAAATATATGGTCCCTTTGACTTTGAGTGATGGGTATACAACATAATCAATAGTTCAAATACGATAGAGATGTTCATCTGAAACCTATGTACTCTTATCGATCAATATCAACCCATTAAATTTAACTAATACATTAAAAAAAATTTTTTTTTGTATTTTTCTAAAGTGAGAAGCAGGAAGGCAGAGAGACAGACTCCCACATGGGCCCAACTGGGACCCACCTGGCAAGCCCACTAAGGGGTGATGCTCTGCTCATCTGGGGTGTTGCTCCATTGCAATGGGAGCCATACTAGTGCCTGAGGTGGAGGCCATGGAGCCATCATCAGCACCCGGGGTAACTTTGCTCCAATGGAGCCTTGGCTGATGGAGGGGAAGAGACAGATAGAGAGAAAGAAGAGGGGGAAGGGTGGAGAAGCAGACGGGCACTTCTCCTGTGTGCCCTGGATGGGAATTGAACCTAGGACTTCCATACACTGGGCCAACATTCTACCACTGAGCAAACTGGCCAGGGCCTAAAATAATTTAAAAAGGAAAAAAATAAAGGAAGTAGATTTTGTGGATGTCATACAGCTCTATATTATTTATTGCATTGGGCAGGAATCTGTAATTTTGTGCACAAGAAGGGAAGACTGGATTGAGACATAGGATTTGTGATACCCTTACCAAGAACCCAGTAAAAGCTTAACATTGATAAGAGTGTGGTGGTTACGGGGGGGAGGAGGGGGGAATTGGGAGAGGGAAAGGGGGTGGGGAGGGGCACAAAGAAAACAAGATAGAAGGTGACAGAGGACAATCTGACTTTGGGTGGTGGGTATGCAACATAATTGAACGATAAGATAACCTGGACTTGTTATCTTTGAATATATGTATCCTGATTTATTGATGTCACCCCATTAAAAAAATAAAATTATTTAAAAAAAATAAAATAAAATAAAAAAAAAGATATCAAGTAAAAAAAAAAAAAAAAAAAAAAAGCTTAACATAATGAGCTTCTCTTATTTAGGGAATAGTTTAGTCATTGCCAGAATCTTTCATTAGTCAAAATGACCAAAGCATTTAACTAGGAGGAATGTAACCAGCTTCCACTATCAAAGGCATCCCCACCCCTGCACACATGTCCATAAGAATGTATAGTTTAAGTTACATTGCCAGGTTTAATGCAGACTAAACTCCTACAGGCACTGAACATGTTAGAATAACAATAACAGAGTTAGTGAAAGTCTCCCTCAAAGGATGGTGACCTCATCTCCTGTAGCATGAAAAGCAGCAGGTAGACTGAGAAAGCACCCAAAATGTCTGTATAATTTGGGCTAGATTGCAACTCTGTCTCTGGGAGCACAGACTTACTGCATCTTGACAAGAAGCACATTTCCTCACAGTCACTGGGAATAAATTTAAAGGGGAAAAAATAACCCACTAATCATTAAAACTACAGAGGGTGTCAAAGGAAAACATCCAAACCAAGGTCCGCTGCTTCAGGCACAACCTAATCTGACCTCAGTTCTTTTTACCCAAAGAGCTCTTTTTTTCTGTTGAATTACTTGCTGAATTACTGATTATATTAGTTGTTTTACACTTGAAATCAGTAATTTTCTGCCAGGAACTGCTACCTTGTTATGGAATCACTGCTGTTAGAAGGACTCCTTCTTCCAGAGTGATATTTTCAAAGGCACAGATCCTACCTGGCCACTGAGTGAATGAATGGTTACCTTGTTTGACAAATTGCAGAGCCAGTGTTGGGTTTTCCTCTTCCCTAATTGACTATAGTTTTCAACTCACCAAACTCTGTCTTCTGTCTCTTGCTTTACAGGAGTAGCGGGAAACAAGCAAAATTTCAGACTGGGAGAAGTTCTGTTAGGAGTGAAATGAAAACATTTATGCATTTCCTTTTATTCCTAGGAAATTCAACTCAGATCATATGAGCCCCTGTATTTCTCATTCCCAGACAAGGGAAGAAAATCATATTGACTCCTTTCCCTTGAGAGGAAATGTACTTTGGTGGTTGTGGTAGTCTGTGGATATTGAGTCCCATGGAGATTGGAAAGACCATTCAGACACAGTCAGTTGAGACAAATTCTCAGAGGCATAAGTATGTTCTTGTATTTGAGGTATTTTTAATTAGTCTATTTGTGTAAACTTGTACCAATACTGAAAAATAAATTAAAATTTTCCAGTCTTTTAAAAAAAAATGTTTTTATTTTATCTGGTTGAAGACTATTAATCCAGGAACAGTACAGTTCTGATCATAACACAGACCTGAAGCTTTCTGGAGGGATGAGGCAATGTCAGGATAGTTGGTGTATACATACAAAGAGTATAATTTCAGGGATACATGTGGTTCCCTAGAACCAGAGTGCATGATGTGAGGGCACCCCAAGCAGTATGTAACCTTCACCATGGGTTTCCAGACTAAATGAAATAATTCCCTTCAGCTTTTGGCTTCAGAACTGACACAGGCAGTCAGCCTCAGCTTCAGATTCTCTTCTTTACGACATTAGTGTATCAGCCTGGTGAGTGTGGATGACATCTGTAAGTAAAGTGTCCGAGAGGACAGTGCGAGAGCCAACTCATCCCCTTTCATCTCATAGTCAGAGCTGTGGAACTGTGAACTCAGCACTCAGTTTCAATCCAAAGTGCTCATAGCAACTTGGAAAGGCTGCAACTGGTTTTTATTCAGGAGAAGGGGAAATCTTTCAGGAGCAGTTCTGAAAGATCATTAATGCCCCCCCACCCCCACCCTTATGTCTTCATAGGTACCGGGATTTTAACTTTCTTTTTTTATTGTTGTTGTTATTGACATGCCCCATTTAATAATGAAGTTCACATTTTTATTCTCTCCAGAACTTTTGGTCCAGAAGGATCATATGCAAGAAGGAGAAAAGCATTTATACCAAAAAAAAAAATTTTTTTAGACCACTTAATCAAATAGACACAACATGTTTAAGAATCAGTTAACATAAAAATGTATCTCCCATTCCTGCTTTTTAGTAGTCATTTTAATCCCCTATTTAACTGAAACTTTAGAAAGGTGTTGAAAGGGCTGTAAGATCTCCCACAAACTTAGAGAGGTCAAAATTTTAAAAGAAGAACACAGGGCCCTGGCCGGTTGGCTCAGTGGTAGAGCGTCGGCCTGGTGTGCAGAAGTCCCTGGTTCGATTCCCGGACAGGGCACACAGGAGAAGCGCCCATCTGCTTCTCCACCCCTCCCCCTCTCCTTCCTCTCTGTTTCTCTCTTCCCCTCCCGCAGCGAGGCTCCATTGGAGCAAAGATGGCCCGGGCGCTGGGGATGGCTCCTCCGCCTCTGCCCCAGGCGCTGGAGTGGCTCTCGTCGCAACAGAGCGACGCCCTGGGGGGACAGAGCATCGCCCCATGGTGGGCAGAGCGTCACCCCCTGGTGGGCGTGCCGGGTGGATCCCGGTCGGGCGCATGCGGGAGTCTGTCTGACTGTCTCTCCCCGTTTCCAGCTTTGGAAAAATACAAAAAAAAAAAAAAAAAGAAGAACACACAACTGAAGAAAGAGGGCAGAAAGCCTATTCTCACATGGCACAAATGACAAGTAGAAATATTGGGGAAATGTTGCCGTGAGACCCCAGATTACTAGCCTGAGATGTATAACGCAGGCTGGGGTTGTCTTGTCCTCCCCCATCAGCTGCATAAGCCTACCCTCAGTGTTCTTGTGAATTGGGTGTGATTTGAAGCATGAAGAGTCTGTCATATAACCCTTGATGGAGCCCACTGATGTGTAGCTTGATCAGCAAATCCAGGGCCATTATCAGATGTAACACGCTCAGGAAACCTGAACAAGAAAGATATATAGTATTGTAAGGCCTGGATAGTGTGGCTTGAGTCAATGGAATGCAAGGGATGTCTAGATCAAATGCAAAAAAGTGCCACCTGCAAGAAAGATACAGTGAACTTTCTTTTTTTATTGTTGTCCTCTGATGGAACTGGAAGCTCAATGTGAGGCAGTATGCTTTACCTGCCAAGAACATACCCATTCTTTGACTTGGGGAATCTCAGTCTGGTGGTGTTTTTAGCCTTGGCCAGAATCTGATAGGTGGGACAGCTTTCTTTATGCTATTTCAACATGTTCTTACCACAGTGGCAGTCCATGTGTATAGGCCCAATCTGAGATAACATCTGGATTTTCAAGGGTTATCCTCTCATGAATTCAGGTGAACACTTTAGTCTTCACATTAATAGATAGGCATGGTCTTCTCATTGATTATACAGTGTGTCCGTAAAGTCATGGTGCACTTTTGACTGGTCACAGGAAAGCAACAAAAGACGATAAAAATGTGAAATCTGCACCAAATAAAAGGAAAACTCTCCCAGTTTCATACCTATTCAGTGCAGTTCGATGTGGGCTCACACACAGATTTTTTAGGGCTCCTTAGGTAGCTATCCCATATAGCCTCTACAGACTCGTCACTGACTGATGGCCTACCAGGACGGGGTTTCTCCACCAAACTGCCGGTTTCCTTCAACTGCTTATCCCACCGAGTAATGTTATTCCTATGTGGTGGAGCTTCGTTATAAACGCGCCGATATTCACATTGCACTTTAGTCATGGATTCGAATTTAGCGAGCCACAAAACACACTGAACTTTCCTCTGTACCGTCCATATCTCAACTGGCATGGCCGTGGGCTACTCTGCTGTATACACAGTGTTACATCATCATCTGCTCATGCACACATGCTGCCACATCATCCTACAGAAACTGCGAGGGTTTTTTTTTATTTGGTGCAGATTTCACATTTCTATCATCTTTTGTTGCTTTCCTTTGACCGGTCAAAAGTGCATCATGACTTTACGGACACACTGTATTTTCTTGGGCAATCATGGGAGCCTCTCTGGTGAGCATCCACATGGGTAACAAAAAACTCATTAGAAGCAGAACTGATTTTTATCCCAATATGTCTTTTCCACAGGGGGTCTTGTTTTCAATGCCAGTCTGAGGTTCCCCAGAGGCCCAACCAAACAGCTAGCCCAATGGCATTAGGCAGATGATCACATAGGTTTTTCTTTCTTACTTTTTAAGTGAGAGGAGGAGAGATAGACATACTTCCACATGTGCCACAATAAGGATCCACCTGGTGACCCCTGTCTGGGGCTAGATAGTCTGCCCATCTGGGGTCCATGCTCACAACTGAGCTATTTTTAGCACCTGATGTGAAGGCTTCACTGAGTCATCCTCAGTACCTGGGGCCAACACTCTCGAATCAATTGAGCCATGGCTGCAGGAGGAAAAGAGACAGAAAGGGGGAAGGGGCAGGGGAATGGAGGAGAAGCAGATAGTTGCTTCTCTTGTGAGACCTGACCAGGAATTGAACCCAGGACTTTCACACACCAGGTCAATGTTCTACCACTGAGCCAACCAACCAGGGCTGATCACATAAGTTTACAGGCCTCTACATGTCCCATAAAAATGTTCTTCTGTAGCAATTCCCATCATGGGTTCAGGGCAAAGCCCAGCAAAGGTACATAGATAACATACCAATACTGATAATATCCATATATTCAGCAGTGGAGGCCATCATAATAGACCTTTGTAGAGTCCTGAAAACACCCATTATGGTCAGGTTTGGGAAGGGGAGCCTGGGTGGGGACAAAGGTTTTCTCCTTTACCAAATTTTAGTCTGGGTCCTCTGAATTTTCTTCTCATTTAACCATAACTTCCAGTCTTCTGGTGTCCATCTCTGCATTGTACAATTTTAGCCAAATTCTTATTGATTCAGTTTAATAAAAATTCCCCACCCCTGTTCTAACCAACTTCAACATTGTATCACCCTGGCTTGCCTTCTGCAAAGATTTGGTCAGGTCATTTTAGCAAACAGTTATCCTACTTCCTAGTAATATTTTTTATTTACTAACTCCTGACCCTGCTCATTGGCTATAAATTTCCATCTTTCCATATTATATTCAAAATGAAGCCCAATCTCCCTTCTCTATTTTTGTTAGGTCACCTAGTGTGTGATACACTGTTAGGGCAGCCCTTGCAAACTAATTAATGCAAAATCATTCTAAATAAAAAGAGAAAGAATGGAAGAAGTGGTCAGATGGTGCAGATGAATTCAGGTGCATGAGGTGTGCCCCAGGACAAGGAGCACTGCAAGAAGTGGTTGAGAAAAAGAGAAGGTTCAGGACCTTGGTAAGCACAGGGTGATGATGCCTGAAGAGTTCTGAGAATTAAAATATTAATGAGAAGTCTGAGATAAGTAACATTTAGAGAACTTGTAGATAAGTGACTCATGGTTTGTAACATTAAAATATAAAACACTGCCTGCTTCATAATCTAGGAAAACTCCAACACAATGTGGAGAAACAGCCATCTAAAGAGTCAAGACCTTGGGATCAGAGGTGGAAGAGTCCTCAAAGGCATTGTACTCAGATTCATTCTGTAACCCTACAACCCAATAGCCATTTTCAGGTCTGTATCTGGAGTAAACATTTGAGTAATTTGCATTTGGGTTGAAAACAAACTCAGAGCTTTTGTGTTCTATTTAGCTTACTTTGTTTTACTGTATACCCCCAGGATCCAGGCAATCTTCCCAGACACATCAATTTCCCAGTAATATTTTCCCAAAGAGAAGTTTTGGGAGCCTAAGACATTAAAAGCAGAAAAATTACATAGATACACATTCTTAAACATACATGAAAGCCAACTCTCACTTGTCTCTGATCCACAGAAACAACATTTGAAAGAACGTTGAGTACATTCAACATCAAGTCCACTGTAGGGAAAATTACACAATTAGGCCAGTTACATAGGGCCTGTGTGTCTTGTGGCATTGTGAGAAAGAATATGGAAATTGACTGGGAAGAACATGAGTTAATGGGACAGAAATGAATAGATCACTTAAGAACTATTGTACGTATGCATGTTTGGGAGGAACACAAGTAACTAAGTTTAAGTTACCTAATAGTCACCACACTTCTAAAAAGAGATCAGAACATGGTTATTTGATGACCCTGTAAATTCTCACCCCAGTAATATGAAAGCTCTTTGAGATCTGAAATGACAAAAGTTTTCAATGATGTTAAAAGCAAAAGAGGAAACACTGAAGCCTATCATTTTCCTGAGTGGAAACAAGGGAACGTTGCCCTGTGAGGCTGTCACCTGGTAAATGAGAGGATGCCTAGCCATTCTACCTTATATACGTTCACATCTTCATCACAGGATATTTATCCACTTTTCTCAGGACTACCTTTTCCCTTTTATTCTGATATAGAAATAACATCTACTCTCCCATTCTGTTCTGAAATTACAAGAATCCCACAACCACATCCACATCCTTCACTAGATTCTCTGCACGTCCAATTCTTGCAGCATCCCACTCAACTCTGGAACTTGGAATGCACTCTTCACTTTCTTGGAAACAATTTTGGGCTATCTTAATGTCCAGATCTCATTCTGAGAAAGACAAAAGAAAATGATTCCCACATTTTTTTCTTTGTGTCTCTCCAAGACTACTGTCTCCCTCACCTTCTCTTCATGGATGCCTCCTCACTCAATCCTCTTTTCTGAAGAGCCTAAGAGAGGGAGAGTTGGAACCCTGACAGAACCAGAAGAAATGTATTCATGTCTATTGTTCCATTTATCCACATGTGACCTTGGGAAGGAATTCTTGTGAAACTCAATTTTTCTCTCTAAAATTAAAAAAAAATTATTTAGAAAATTAAATTTAACAGGATGACATTGATAAATAAGAGTACATAGGTTTCAGTTAAACATCTCCACATCATTTGAATAGTCGGTTATGTATACCCATCACCCAAAATAAAATCATTTTTTGCCAACTTATATTTGTCTCTTTTTATACCCTATCCTATACCCTCTTTGTCTGGTAACCACTGCACTCCTATCTATGTCCATAAGTCTCAGTTTTGTATTCCACCTATGTGTAAAATCATAAAGTTTTTAGCTTTTTCTGATTTACTTATTTCACTCAGTATAATGTTATCAAGGTCCATCCATGTTGTTGTAAATGATACTATGTCATCATTTCTTGTGGCTGAGTAGTATTTTATTATATATTAAAAATAAATAGGCCTGACCTGTGGTGGCGCAGTAGATAAAGCATCGACCTGGAAATGCTGAGGTCACCGGTTCGAAACCCTGGGCTTGCCTGGTCAAGGCACATATGGGAGGTGATGCTTCCTGCTCCTCCCCCCTTCTCTCTCTCTGTCTCTCTCTCTCCCTCTCTAAAAATGAAATAAATAAATTAAAAAAAATAAATAAATTAAATAAATAAATAAATAAATAAAATAAAATAAAAAAATAATCCCAGACTCTCTGCTTTTTAAAAATGATATAATATTAGATAAAATAATGCTGCCTTTAAATGTTTGGTGCCTTCTTAGAAAGGATTTGATATATGAAGAAGTCACTACCATCTAAGAGGTTCCTCTAAGAAGCGTATATAGAATAGACATGGCTTCCTAGGCAGATGGTCAGTGAAGGGGCTCTAGAACCCGGTTATTGAGAGTTTTAAGTTATCAATGTGCAGTTCCTGTATTGAAAATCTGAAGGGTCTCCTAAGCCTGTTATCCAAGCACAGATGCTGAGAATAACATTATGGAGTCACATGTTCTGGGGAAACATTACAAATATTTGGGAAAAGAAAAGTTATGGCAGACAAATTAATAGTGGTTTGAATTTCCTGTGCTTGATGTTTCCAAGTGGGTAGGCAAATTTAGACAAAGAAAGGCAGCTTTTTTCTTTTTCTTTCTTTTTTTTAAACATTTTTTTAATTTATTTATTCATTTTTAGAGAAGAGAGAGAGAGAAGGGGGGAGGAGCTGGAAGCATCAACTCCCATATGTGCCTTGACCAGGCAAGCCCAGGGTTTCGAACAGGCGACCTCAGCATTTCCAGGTCGACGCTTTATCCACTGCGCCACCACAGGTCAGGCTTTTTTTTTTTTTTTAAACATTTTTTTTAATTTTGGTAGCTTTTTTCTACATGATGCAAAATATGTATAAACAAAAAGATATTCATAATTGACACTAGGACTAAAGCCAAGACTTGAGTTTATTTATTAATTTATTGCAATCCAAAAAACATTGCCTTGCAGAACTGTTCTTGTGAAAAATATGGGAGTCTTTTAGATAAAGAAGATAAGACCCTCCCTGTGACAGAAACTATAAAGTATGAAACAAGAACTGAGGCAGACAGTAAGGTATGACGAAAATGAGTGAAATCTTGGAGCTCTGATACTACAACCCCTTATTTCTAATGTGTCTATAGACCCAAACTTTGTTACCGCCCATCAACCAAATTCTCTACCATTAAAGATATCCAGCTCTCATTATTAATTTACAACATTGTAATACCAATATTTCCTAGGTCTGGAATTAAAAATATATATATGATTGATTCAAGATTACACTTAAAGCTATAATTCTGAGGTCGCACCAAAAAAGTACAGTGTTTGGTCTCACACACATACCTTCTTATGACTTCATCACATTAAAGATAGAAGACAGACAATGTAAGTCAAATGTAAGTTTACCAGACTTAGAAAATTTAAAAAGTTAGTTAAAACTTAATTTTGGAATAAGTAGCAAATATATCTTAGGATAATCATGAGCAATGCAATATTTAAAAATGATGTGTCATTTATCTGAAATTCAAATTTAATCCACATCCTTTATATGTCTGGCAACCCTCAAAGAAGTATTAAACCCTTCTACCTTACAAAATTTTATTCACCTTCCTCTTCACTTTCTAGCTTCCCTTGGTACAATGTGAATAAATAGATGGTCAGAATATATACATGGAGACAAACTGTACAGATAAGAGCCAGATCATCCATCTTAGAGGACTGCTGTGAGGATGTTAGGAAGATGCTTCAAGGATCTGGAGATGACATATATTTAACAGGAAGAAAGGAGACCTACTGTTTCTTAATATTCATTCATGAGAAGATGCCTTTTATTTATTACGCCTTTATTTTCTAGAGACAAATAAAAGTAAAGTCTATTTGTCTGATATCATTCTAGGCTCTGGGAAATCAAAGGTGAATAATTAATAATTACAGTCCTCAAGACAAATACTTTCTTTTGTTCCAGGAACAGGCAAACTAGTACTTCAAGCAAATGTTTTTTTGTCTACTCCCTACTCACTCTATACACCACCTACACACTACTCGACGGGAATTTTGACAACTTGTAAGTATAAAATAAGCCACAGGAACCAGCAACAACAAAAAATGCTAAAATGTAATTGACTGTTTCTCAATCATTTACATTACATTGTTTAAAATGCTATCAATATCCACTGCATCCCTGTCTTAAAAAGTGATCTTACTCTGAATTCCAATATTGCATTAAGACAGTCCAGTTCATTTTCTCAGCTTTTTTAGCCATCTTCCTCCCCCATCATCTTAACATTATTTGACTTATTTTTATGAACAAAAATATACTAATATATTTGGTTTCCCTCTCTTTAGTCTCAACCCTTTAATGCCAATAAAGTCTTGACCACCAGTTGGCTGTATATCTTTTAATTTTTTTAATTTAATTTAATTTTATTCTTTTAATGGGGCAACATCAATAAATCAGGATACATATATTCAAAGATAACATGTCCAGGTTATCTTGTCGTTCAATTATGTTGCATACCCATCACCCAAAGTCAAATTGTCCTCTATCACCTTCTATCTAGTTTTCTTTGTGCCCCTCCCCCTCCCCCTTTCTCTCTCCCTCTCCCCCCTCCCCCCGTAACCACCACACTCTTATCAATGTCTCTTAGTTTCACTTTTATGTCCCACCTACGTATGGAATAATGCAGTTCCTGGTTCTTTCTGATTTACTTATTTCACTTCGCATAATGTTATCAAGATCCCACCATTTTGCTGTAAATGATCCGATGTCATCATTTCTTACGGCTGAGTAGTATTCCATAGTGTATATGTGCCACATCTTATTTATCCAGTCATCTATTGATGGGCTTTTTGGTTGTTTCCATGTCCTGGCCACTGTGAACAATGCTGCAATAAACATGGGGCTGCATGTCTCTTTACGTATCAATGTTTCTGAGTTTTTGAGGTATATACCCAGTAGAGGGATTGCTGGGTCATAAGGTAGTTTTATTTTCAGTTTTTTGAGGAACCACCATACTTTCTTCCGTAATGGTTGTACTACTTTACATTCCCACCAACAGTGTATGAGGGTTTCTTTTTTTCCACAGAATCTCCAACATTTGCTATTACCTGTCTTGTTAATAATAGCTAATCGAACAGGTGTGAGGTGGTATCTCATTGCAGTTTTAATTTGCATTTCTCTAATAACTAGTGAAGATGAGCATCTTTTCATATATCTGTTGGCCATTTGTATTTCTTCCTGGGAGAAGTATCTGTTCATGTCCTCTTCCCATTTTTTTATTGGATTGTTTGTTTGTTTGTTGTTGAGTTTTATGAGTTCTTTGTATATTTTGGATATTAGGCCCTTATCTGAGCTGTTGTTTGAAAATATCATTTCCCATTTAGTTGGCTTCTGTTTATTTTGTTATCAGTTTCTCTTGCTGAGCAAAAACTTCTTAATCTGATGTAGTCCCATTAATTAATTTTTGCCTTCACTTCTCTTGCCACTGTAGTCAAATTCATAAAATGCTCTTTAAAACCCAGGTTCATGAGTTTAGTACCTATGTCTTCTTCTATGTACTTAATTGTTTCAGGTCTTATGTTTAGATCTTTGATTCATTTTGAGTTAATTTTAATACAGGGGGACAAATGTAGTCCAGTTTCATTCTTTTCCATGTGGCTTTCCAGTTTTCTCAACACCATTTATTGAAGAGGCTTCCTATTCTCCATTGTGTGTTGTTGGCACCTTTATCAAAAATTATTTGACTATATATATGTGGTTTTATTTCTGAGTTTTCTATTCTGTTCCATTGGTCTGAGTGTCTATTTTTCAGCCAATACCATGCTGTTTTGATTGTCGTGGCCCTATAATATAGTTTGAAGTCAGGTATTGTAATGCCCCCAGCTTCATTCTTTTTCTTTAGGATTGTTTTGGCTATTCGGGTTTTTTGTAGTTCCATATAAATCTGATGATTTTTTGCTCCATTTCTTTAAAAAATGTCATTGGAATTTTGATGGGAATTGCATTAAATTTGTATATTGCCTTAGGCAATATGGCCATCTTGATTATATTTATTCTTCCTAACCAAGAACAAGGAATATTCTTCCATCTCATTATATCTTTTTTGATTTCCCTTAAAAATGGTTTATAGTTTTCATTATATAAGTCTTTTACATTCTTTGTTATGTTTATTCCTAGGTATTTTTTTGTTGTTGTTGCAATCGTGAAGGGGATTATTCTTTTGAGTTTGTTCTCAAATGTTTCATTGTTGGCATATAGAAAGGCTATTGACTTCTGTATGTTAATTTTGTATCCTGTGACCTTACTGTATTGGCTTATTGTTTCTAGTAGTCTTTTTGTGGATTCTTTGGGGTTTTCGATGTATAGGATTATATCATCTGCAAAAAGTGATACCTTGACTTCTTCTTTGCCGATATGGATACCTTTTATTTCTTTGTCTTGTCTGATTGCTCTGGCTAGAACCTCTAGTACCACATTAATTAAGAGTGGAGTGAGTGGACAACCCTGTCTTGTTCCTGATTTAAGGGGGAAAGCCTTCAGTTGTATGCCATTTAATATGATGTTAGCTGATGGTTTATCATATATGGCCTTTATAATGTAGAGATATTTTCCTTCTATACCCATTTTGTTGAGAGTCTTAAACATAAAATTGTATTGTATTTTATCGAAAGCCTTTTCTGCGTCTACTGATAAGATCATGTAGTTTTTGTTCTTTGTTTTGTTGATATGGTGTATTACAGTTAACCGTTTTACGTATGTTGAACCATCCTTGAGATTCTGGGATGAATCCCACTTGATCATGATGTACTATTTTTTTAATATGTTGTTGTATTCGATTTACTAGTATTTTGTTTAGTATTTTAGCATCTGTATTCATTAGAGATATTGGTCTGTAGTTTTCTTTTTTTGTGCCATCCTTGCCTGGTTTTGGTATGAGGGTTATGTTGGCCTCATAAAATGTGTTTGGAAGTATTGCTTCTTCTTCAATTTTTTGGAAGACTTTCAGTAGAATAGGAACCAAGTCTTCTTTGAATGTTTGATAAAATTTGCTGGTATAGCCATCAGGGCCTCGGGCTTTTATTTTTGGGGAGGTTTTTAATGTTTTTTTCTATTTCTTCTCTACTAATAGGTCTGTTTAGGCTTTCTGCTCTTCTTGACTCAGTCTAGGAAAGTTGTATTTTTCTAGGAATTTATCCATTTCTTCTGGGTTGTTGAATTTAGTGGCATAAAGTTTTTCATAGTATTCTACAATAATTCTTTGTATATCTATGGTGTCCGTGGTGATTTCTCCTCTTTCATTTTGGATTTTGTTTATGAGTTCTTTCTCTTTTTTCCTTGGTAAGTCTTCCCAAGGGTTTGTCAATTTTGTTGATCTTTTCAAAGAACAAGCTCCTTGTTCTATTAATTTTTTCTATAGTTTTTCTGCTCTCTATTTCATTTATTTCTGCTCTGATTTTTATTATCCCCTTTCTTCAGCTGGTTTTGGGTTGTCTTTGTTCTTCTCTTTCTAGTTCCTTAAGGTGTGAAGTTAAGTGGTTCACTTGGGCTCTCTCTTGTTTGCTCATATAGGCCTGAATTGATATGAACTTCCCTCTTATCGCTGATTTTGCTGCATCCCATAGATTCTGATATGTCGTATTGTCATTTTCATTTGTCTGTATATATCTTTTGATTTCTGCACTTATTTCTTCTTTGACCCATTTGTTTTTTAAAAGTATGTTGTTTAGTTTCCACATTTTTGTGGGATTTTTTTTCTCTTTTTTGCAGTTAAATTCTAGTTTCAAGGCTTTATGATAAAAAAATATGCTTGGTACAACTTCGATTTTTCTGAATTTGCTGATGTTGTTTTTGTGGCTCAACATATGGTCAATTCTTGAGAATGATCCATGTACACTGGAGAAAAATGTATATTCAGTCACTTTGGAGTGAAATGTCCTGTAGATATCTATCATATCCAGGTGCTCTAGTGTTTTGTTTAAGGCCACTATTTCTTTGTTGATTCTCTGTTTGGATGACCAATCTAGAGCCGTCAGTGGTGTATTGAGGTCTCCAAGTATGATTGTATTTTTGTCAGTTTTTGTTTTAAGGTCAATTAGTAGCTGTCTTATATATTTTGGTGCTCCTTGGTTTGGTGCATATATATTAAGAATTGTTATGTCTTCTTGATTCAGTGTCCCCTTAGCCATTTTGAAATGGCTATTTTTGTCCCTGAGTACTTTTGCTGTCTTGTAGTCAGCATTATCAGATATGAGTATTGCTACGCCTGCTTTTATATGGATGTTATTTGCTTGAAATATTGTTTTCCAGGCTTTCACTTTGAATTTGTTTTTATCCTTGTTATTTAGATGAGTTTCTTGTATGCAGCATACTGTTGGATTGTCTTTTTTAATCCATTCTGCTACTCTGTGCCTTTTTATTGGTGATTTTAATCCATTTAGATTTAGTGTAATATTGACACTTGTGAGTTCCTTATTGCCATTTTATAGATTGCTTTCTGTTAGTTTTGTGTCTTGTTTCATCCTTCTCTTTCATTTTTCTATGTTTTGTTTTTATTTGGTTGTATTCCATACATCTTTCCTCTGTTGATATCTTTTTTAAATCATGTGCTTCTGTGGTGGTTACCTTTAAGTAATGAAAATCATTCCTACCCTGTTCATTATAGTGCACTATTTTGTGAGTACTTTTGAACTCCATCATCCTTTGTTACTGTTAATCTACATCCTCTCCCCCCCGCTTTCTTTTTGCTGTTGTCACAGTTTAAATTTGGTTTTATTGTGTTCTTCTTGGAGCTTTGACTTATGGCTTTGTTTTTTTTTTTTTTTGTTTTTTTGTTTTTTGTATCTGATTGGAGAACCCCCTTTAATAATTCCTGGAGTGGAGGTTTTCTGATGATAAATTCCCTCATCTTTTTTGTATCTGTGAATGTTTTTATTTCTCCTTCATATTTGAAGGATAGCTTTGATGGGTATAGTATTCGTGGCTGAAAGTTCCTCTCTTTCAGGACTTTAAATGTTGGGGTCCACTCCTTTCTAGCTTGTAGAGTTTCTGTTCAGAAATCTGATGATAATCTAATGGGCCTTCCTTTATATGTTGTATTCTTCTTTTCCTTGGCTGCCTTGAGAATTTTTCTTTGCCGTTAGTTTGTGCCAATTTCATTATGATGTGCCTTGGAGTAGTTTTGTTGGGGTTAAGAAAACTCGGAATTCTGTTTGCTCTTGAATTTGAGGGTTTATTTCTTTCCACAGGCTTGGGAAGTTCTCATCTATTATTTGTTTGAGTATGTTCTCCATTCCATTTTCTCTCTCTTCTCCCTCTGATATATGTATTATTCTTATGTTATTCTTTTTGATGGAGTCAGATAATTCCTGTAGGGCTAGCTTATTTTTTTAAAGTTTTGAGTCTCTTTCTTCTTCTCTCTGTTGTGCCTCAAGTTGCTTGTCTTCTATTTCACTAATCCTACCTTAAATCTGGCCTTTTCTGTTAGCTAAGCTTGTTACCTTGTTTTTCAGCTCGTGAATTGAGTTTTTCATCTCTGTTTGATTTGTTTTTATAGTTTCAATTTCCTTGGAAATATATTCTTTGTGTTCATTGAGTTGTTTTCTGAGCTCCCTAAATTGCCTTTCTGTGCTTTCTTGTATATCTCTGAGTATATTTAGGATTTCTATTTTAAATTCTCTGTTGTGGCCCTGGCCGGTTGGCTCAGCGGTAGAGCGTCGGCCTGGTGTGTGGGGGACCCGGGTTCGATTCCCAGCCAGGGCACATAGGAGGAGCACCCATTTGCTTCTCCACCCCCCTTCCCTCTCTGTCTCTCTCTTCCCCTCCCACAGCCAAGGCTCCACTGGAGCGAAGATGGCCCGGGTGCTGGGGATGGCTCCTTGGCCTCTGCCCCAGGCACTAGAGTGGCTCTGGTCATGGCAGAGCGATGCCCTGGAAGGGCAGAGCATCGCCCCCTGGTGGGCAGAGCGTCGCCCCTGGTGGGCATGCCATATGGATCCCGGTCGGGCACATGCGGGAGTCTGTCTGACTGTCTCTCCCAGTTTCCAGCTTCAGAAAAACACAAAAAAAAAGTTAAAAACAAGAGTTATGATGAGAGGAATAAGAGGGAAACAGGAAAATGGGGGGACAAATTAAAAAGTTACTATTGTATTTAGTGGAACAAGAACTAGATAAAATGGAGAACCAGGGATGGCAGCACTGCTAGTGAGTTAAAAAGGTGAAGTAAAAACCCCCCAAAATGCCACAAACATAAGTTTGAGTCCCAGAAAGATAATTTGTTCATTATTGAGGTTTGAATGAGAGGAGATGTAAAGGAGAAAGGAAGAAACTAATATAGAGGGAGAAAAGAAAGAGAGAGAGAGAGAGAAAAAGAGGGAACCACTAAAAGAAGAAAAAAGAAAAAAAGAGGAGAGAGAGAGAGAGTTAAGGGTTTTGGAGTGCAACCCTCATAGAGAGAAAGGAAGAGGAAAGAAAAGATAATGGGAGATGTAACACTTATGGGTAGTGTAGTTCAAGGGAGGAGAGAGTAAGACCCGCAGAGAGTTAAATGACCAAATTGGAGGAGGAAAAAAAAATCAAGAATGAAGATAAGAGAAACAAACAAACAAATATAATAAAATGGGATAGGTTATAAAGTCTGCGGATTATTCTTGATTTTGAGAGGTTATCTTCTTGCTTTTTCTTTTCTCTCCCTCTTCCTGGTCGGTGACTCTGTACCCCGGGTTCTGCCCCTTTGGCACACTCAGGTAGAGGTTTGCAGTTGATAAGTCTCTATGGCGATGTCATGTATTGTGCTTCAGTCTCGTTGGCAGTCGAGGCTTATTAGCATTTATAGGCACCAACAGTGAGAGAGTCCATGTTCCTGGAGCCTCTCTCCTAGTCTTTCTTTCCTCAATTAGTAGCCTGATAATCCAGCTATGAGGTTGCTGTTGCCACTGCTGGATAGTAAGAGGCTCAAAGAGCTGGCAACTCCCCACTCTATTCTCACTCAGCACAGGACTCTGGGTATGGCTCAGTCAGTCAGAGCTGCTAGCATAATCAGGCGGGGCTTCTGCCACTCAAAGACCTCTGGCTCTGCCACTCTGTTCAGTAACATGTGTGGGTGCCCACTCCCGGGGCGCTTGGAGGAAACTCTTGCTCACTATCTATGCGCGCAGACCAGGATATCAGGCCAACCGCCTCACCCTCTGAGTGAAACCCCCGCCCGCACGGAAAAGTTCCAGTGTTGGAATTGGCTCTCGCTCCCTCCCCATGCATGGCTTTTTCAGGGCACTGGGGCAGTCCAGAGATTCCGCTTTCGGCCCACACAAAGGCCCCTGACTCTGCCTCTCTGTGGGGTAATACAGGCGCCCACTGCTGAGGCACTCGGAGGAATCTCTCACCCACTATTTGCCCGCGTGGACACAGAGATTGGGGAAAATGGCTGCCCCGCTTGTCTTTCTTTGTCTGGGTTTGGCACGAGTGTTAGCTTGTATTGACTGGGTTGCCACAGGCACAGTTTTTCCTCGGCTTGGATCTCTGTGCCACAGCTTGGTTCGGCCGTTTGTGCCGCGGCCTGGATCTATTCACCCCCTTTGCCCACCTTAGTTTCTATAGTCTCAGTTCCCAGTGAAAGCAGCCCTGTTTAGGTTAGTGAGGAAGGCGGAGCATTTCTTACTCCCTATTTCCTTCGGGGTTTGATTATATATTTAGCCAATTTTTCGCTCGACCATACCTTCGGGTGTATTGCTAAACATCTGGAGGCTCCAAGGATAGTTTTTTCCATTTCTAGTTAAAGATCATGTTGAGTTTTGGGGGAGATTTATTGGTATCGCTTCCTACCACGCCATTACTCTGATGTCATCGGCTGTATATCTTTTAAAAAGTTTTAATCTCTATTAGTTTTTTTGTTGTTATTTCATATTAAAAAACCCCGCTAAAATGGTATTAAATTAAAAGATAAATGAGAAACTCGGGGAGCAGGTATAACTTTGATCATAGCTAGATTTTTAGGGAAAAAATATTGTCATTAATATCTTTTCATAATTCTATTTTCTACATGCTATACGGACTTTCTTTTTGTAGTCTATATGACATGAACTTGAATATTCTGGTTTAAATGATAATTCCTGGCCCTGGCCAGTGGCACAGTAGATAGAGCATTGGCCCAGTGTATGAATGTGCTGGGTTTGGTCCTCACTCAGAGCACATAGGAGAAGCAACCATCTGCTTCTCCCCTCTTTTCCCCTCCTCTCCCTTTTCCCCTCCCACAGTCAGTGGCTCAGTTGATTCAAGCTGTCAGCCCTGGACACTGAAGATAGCTCAGTTGGTCTGAGTACATCAGTCTCAGGCACTAAATATAACTCAATACATGAACAATGGCCACAGACAGCATTGCCAGGTGGGTCCTCATTGGGGCACATGCCTCACTATCTTCCCTCCTCTCCACTAAAAAAATAAAATAAAAAATGAAATAAAATAAATGATTATTTTTAATATATTACCTAACAGAAAAGATGATTTTTCTTTCTAGTCATACCAGTAAAATTCTAAGGCATACAAATCATTGCCCTGAATTGGGTCAGATATGTATCTTAAAATAATTACTGCAACATTGATAAACTTATATGAATTGAATATGTTGATTTACCTAGAATTGAGATACATATACATCTTTGATGGTACTTATTATATCAACCCTAACCAACCACACTGGTTGAGGGTAAAGATGTTTCTTCAAAGGGTAATTCAAGAAATGGTTACCAAAGAAGAGAAGAAAAAATTGAATGAGGTTGAATAGACAAACAACTGTTCCATACAGAGCATTTCTTAGATAATTGTTATATACTCACTTTATAAAATTCCATCAGGATTTTAATAAAAATTAACAAGATATAAAATTTTTTCATAGAAAATTCTGTGCTCATTGGACAGTGTTTCTGGCCCAGGTTATTGCAGTGGGGTTTGCTCTGTGCTTTGTAGTTGGGTTAGCAGCATGACTAGTTTGTACTCACTAGATGGCAGTAAAATTCTCCAAAGTTTCCCTGGGACAGAGGTGCTTATAAAGATCTCCATAGAGAACAACTAATTTAGAATAGAATTGTTTTTAAATAGAATTGAATAGAATTATTTCCATTAAATTTTTTTTTATAAAGAAAAGCAGAGTTGGGAGATTTACCTACCCAATTTCAAGATTTTTTAATGCCACAGTAATAAAAAACTTAAGAGTATCGGTATAAATGTATAGAGATTCATGTATAAGAGTGATAATACAGAAGTATAACCTTATATTTAGGATAAACTGATTTGGTAGAACAGTCTTCTCTTTCTTCCTGAGGACTGTCATAGACTGTTGGCCCACTGGAAAGAGTGAGGACGACCAGGAGAAAACAACTGAAAACAAAAGTATGCCTGTGAGTAAGTGCATGGTGTGTGTGCATGTGTTTATCAAAAACAGAGTTTCAGGAGTCTTGACAGTGGTGTCAAAGACATGAAAAACGTTTCATATAAAAATTTAGATATTTTTTTTCTGGTAATCAGTACTTCATCCTGAATTGGAGGACTGGCATTCCAGTACCTGAAAAGACATGAATGTCCCTGGAATTCATTTGTCAATCACTGTTGAATAATGCTAAGAGGTTATAGCCTCAGTTCTCATAGCAATGGGGTGAAGAAAAGGCAGAAGTCAAAGAGATAATTTAGGAGATAAATTTAATATGCATTTATATATTCACACACATTGAAAATATTCACCTGGGAAAACTTTGTTTTAATCAAAGATCATCCAAAGTGAAGAAGTTGGCGTTTTCTATGGACATTCAGGAATGAGAGAAGGTAATAATTGTCCAGACAATCTTATTTATTTATTTAATTAATTGTTTATTTATTTTAACTCCTACTTGTTTGAGAGAAGAGTTGGGAATAAAAATGCCAAAACACATGGGGATCCCACCAAGTTCTGAATTAGTGGGAACATCATTGCAAAAATAATGCTCTTGCTATCTCATTTTCAGCCAAGAACTGACTTTTCTTTTTCTTTCTGTTAACTCTTACCTCTCTGCAAATGTAATACTGTCCTGATCACAAACTTGTTTCATGAGACGGACACAGATCATAGTTTTTAGTATTTAGCAGAGAAAATGTTTATTAAATTGAGACACTTACATGTTTTATATTTAATGGCATTTTTCTTCTCACAATGATCCTAAGTATGGTACAGTTTTTATACTAGGATTATTTAAAAAAAATAAAATCAGCGTCAAATTATCTTATTCTTGCTTACACTGCTCATATCTGAAGAGACAGGACTCAGACACTGTAGACATAAAATTTTCATTCCTAGTATACATTATCCATTTTCTCTTTCACTGATTAATCAATAAGAAACATCATGAGTAAACTGAAAATAAGATATTGGGGAAAAATATGACACAAAGCAAGCTGTATGCTCTATTGTTGAATGAAGGGTATTGAAATGTAGAAAGAAGGGAATGCAGCAAGTAAAAGTTAGTGAGAATACAGCCGATTAACTCAATGCATTAGTTGCACCCAAGGCCAAACGCATTACAAAAAAGTGGGCGGGAGTGTAAGAGATTTAAAAGCTTGGAGAACACAATGCCTAGGGACCAACCAATACATGATATAAAACTGATAAATGAAAAAAAAAATTACCTGAAAAAAGAAACTGGAAGAAAATTTATAAATAAGAAACCCATGGTTTGTGACATTAAAAATGAGACGGTGCCAGTGTCATAGTTTAGGCAAACCCAAACACTCTAGGGAGGAAGTCGGAGAAAGGGTTAAGCTCAAGAAATCAAAGGCAGCAGAATCCACAAAAATCTTATATTCAAACTATTCAGAAACTCTATAATTTAGTAGCCATATTTAGATGGATATCTAGAGTAGAAATGTTAAAAAAAGTTAACATTAAGTCTAACAAAGTTCATCATATTTAATCCCTTGTTCACTACATACACCCAAGATCTAGGCACATTTCTCTGATACATCTACCTCTCAGTAATTTTCCCCTGATGTAATAAATTGTGAGCTCAGGACACCAAATTTATAATTGCTAGTCTCAGGTTCAAAATACATTTAATGTGGCCCTGGCTGGTGGCTCAGTGGATAGAGTGTCATCCCAGCATATAGATGTCCTGAGTTTGATTCCTGGTCAGGGTACACAGAAATGACTATCTGCTTCTCCTTCACTCACTCTCTCCCTTCTTTCCCTCTTCCCTTCTCAGAGCCAGTGATTCAATTGGTTTGAGCATGGCCCTGGGCACTGAGGATAGCTTCATTGGAATACATCAGCATCAGGCATTAAAAATAGTTTGGTACTTGAGCATAGGCCCTAGATGTGGTTTCTGGTGGATCCTGGTCAGAGCACAGGTGGGAGTCTGTTTCACTATCCTCCTCTCACCTAAAAAAAACCACAACCAATGTAAGTAAGGTACGTCTCACTTGTCTCTATCTGCATAGATTTCCTTGGCCATATCATTGCAAAGATCAGGTTCATATCCCTTGTAAAGAAATTACAGGATGTAGAGCGTCCGCCTAGCGTGCGGAGGACCCGGGTTCGATTCCCGGCCAGGGCACATAGGAGAAGCGCCCATTTGCTTCTCCACCCCTCCGCCGCGCCTTCCTCTCTGTCTCTCTCTTCCCCTCCCGCAGCCAAGGCTCCATTGGAGCAAAGATGGCCCGGGCGCTGGGGATGGCTCTATGGCCTCTGCCCCAGGCGCTAGAGTGGCTCTGGTCGCAACATGGTGACGCCCAGGAGGGTCGCAACATGGCGACACCCAGGATGGGCAGAGCATCGCCCCATGGTGGGCGTGCCGGGTGGATCCCGGTCGGGCGCATGCGGGAGTCTGTCTGACTGTCTCTCCCTGTTTCCAGCTTCAGAAAAATGCAAAAAAAAAAAAAAAAAAAAGAAATTACAGGATGTAATGAGGAGTATGATGTACCTTTATTTGTGACATTGTAGAAGGATCTTAAGAATAAAATGAGTGGGAACTTGAAAGAACCGTAGGTCAGTTCATGGGGAGAGGTATAATACTGTGAAAATATAGTATGTATGTGTGTTCTGGGAGGAAAAACAGGGGTGTTAAGACATGAGACCTGAGAGACAATGTAAAATACTGAAAGATGAGGACAGGGTAACTTCATAATACTGTGATTTCTGCTTATCTCAATAGGATTGCACATCGGTCAGTTCAGAAATAATAAAAATCCATAATTTTAGATATAAGCAAAAGAATCAGCACTAAAATCTTTTTTCTCTCCAGATTAGAAGAAAGACTGGGGTTTAAGTGAGGTGGTACATGGAAGAATGAGAGGTGAACAAAGCAGTTGGCCATTTTGCATTAAATATAACTAGATCATCAGAACATAAAATCCATTTTCCTTGTCTCCTCTAACCACACCTAAAAATTGATCCCTCCTCCCTCTTTTACCCCCACCATCACAAGAATCCTACAGCCACTGAGCTGCTCTAGCATTCCTCATCATTAAACACTACCAGTGTTCTTCTCTGTAAAGAAACTCTTACTCATTTCTTGGAGAGAGTTTTGGTATCTTCAGAGTGAACTTCTTACTCCTAGGGATGACAGAAAAATATTCCCATATATCCAAATTTAGTTGCTCAGAAAAAAAACTGATTTCTATTTATTCACCTAATTGGGCACTTCAGTCCCTACTCACAGAGACCTTGAGAAAAGAGAGAGTACACAACTGACCTTGGTGCCAGAAGCAATGTGGTGCTTTTTCCTACTTTCCTATTGCTTTCTGTGAGACATTGGGAAGGTGTTGACTTCACAGAAGCACAGTTTATTTCCACCAAAATGATAACTAACCTATCCCTCTCTAACTCCAAAAAATTATATAAAATTACATGTAATAGTGGATTTTTTAAATGCTAAATATAGTGCTTTAAAACAACTTAAAGCAAAGAAATGCCACTGTGTGAATAAAGATTCCCAGGGCCATGACAAGAGAGTGAGGTTGTAGATTCTCGCTCCTGGTTATGTAAGATATTTCAAGTAGGGATTGCTGTCTTGGGAGGACCAAGGTCTTTAAATTCTACTTCCTAATAGAAAGGTCCCCAGAACAACATAGTGAGATTTCACATTATCTGGGGCGGGGGGGGGGGGGAAATATAGCACTTGGAAAAGAAGACATTATGAATACCATACTAGTAGTAGACAGAATTTCATGTGCTTGGAAAAAATTGAGGTAGCCAAGTAGGTGTGCAATTTAGACACAAATACGATGCCCTTCAGTCTGACTTCAAAAGTATGTGATCAAGATTGATCAACAGTTTGCACCAAGCCAAAATATTCTTTGTTATGCAAGTCTGATTTTGGAAAATGAAGAGAACCATGTAGAAACAACTGGTCTCTTCTTTTTCAAAGACAGAAATTTAAAAATGAGGAAGTAGTCACCAATTCTGTGTGCTTGGCATGTAGACTAACACAATCTACACACTATCAAGAAGCTATGAAATATGTGAACCTGAGTTTGATACAGACACATTGGGTAAATAAAATTTATGAAGTCACATGGGTCTGATTTTCCAATGTTTTATCCTTAACTGTTACTGACCCAAATTCTCCAACTTTCCCCACAAAAATTCCATATATAAAATCTGGTACATTTTAAATAGTTACAGAATGCTCCAACCATGATACGTGAACAGAAATTAAAGATATATCAACATCCATATTTTCCTGCCCTGAGAAAAAAATTTATTGTAATTAATCACTAGATAAATTTAACTAATTTAAATCTCCTTTTCATAGCAAAAAATGACCATCTCTGGTCTCCCACACATACCTTTTTATGATGCCATTCACATCCTAGGGAGAAAAGAGAAAACACAAGTTAAGAAGTAATAAGTCCTCCTCACTAATAAATCTTCTTCACATTCCCAGCACCCCTTGATGTAATGGGAATAGAGATGACCCCAATATGAGAGCCAAAAAGGTAAAGGAAAGACCTAGGCCAATCATTCCAGAAGAGTCACATCAAGTTGCCAGGTTTCCTAAAATATAGAAACAACGTTGACTCCTCTGGAAGCACAGCAGGAGGCTTCTAGTACCTGGGGATGAGACATATCTATGAGGAAAGCATGAGGCCCATGATATTTCCCCATGTTCCCGGGGCTCCTCATGAGATGACTTGAATAATTTATGGTTTGTTCATTCATTTAACATAAATGTAATGTTCTATTAATTGTCAAGCATTATGACATAATTAGGAGAATAAAAGATGAGTTGTTATTGAATTCTTCATGAAATTTACATGGCTTCTACTGAGCAGTACAAGCAAACAAATGTATTAATGGAGGCATTTCTCAAGTCTCTCCTCATTTTATATGCTATGAATGACCTCATCCACTCTCTAAATTCCACACAGACATGTGATTTATTTCCAAGCATTCATTTTTATTTAATTTTGTATCTTAAATATATTGTCAATTAAAGAAGCCACAGGAACCAGTAACTTAGGATGTCTCATGTGCAACTTACTCTTCACCAACCAAACCGTATCCTCTCTTATATCCCTTTGTCCATGTTACCAATATCCACTCAGTCACTTTCTTAAACCTTACAATATTTATCTGTATTTCTATCTCTACCAAGTCAGTTTAGGCCACATTGTTAACAGTTTTTAGTCATCTGGACTTCCTCATCATCACAGATTTATTTCTTTGAACAGAAATATACTAATATATTTGGTCTCCTTTATCTCATACTAACTTCTTTCGTGACACCAAAAACTAGGGCAACCCCTGGGTCTACACAAATACACACAATTGCTTTCCTCTCTATATTCAGGTTTTAATGTTTTATATGACAAAAAAATAATTAAAAGTAGATGAAGTACTATATAGAAAAAAATTTTTGGAAACAGTTGCAACTTTAACTAAAGCTTAACTTTGAAGCTTGAACACTGTCATCAGGGTCTGGTCTATTTCAATCTCCAAATTCCATTTATGCCTTCTGTATTGATTGTATCCTCAGTTCAGGAAGGAAATATGAATATACTCACATAAATTCCAGAGAAAAAGAGAAAACGTCTTCCCAAAATATTCTGAGGCCTGAATGGGATGGACCCATATTGAATCAACTGCCCACATTAAAATATCACTGTGTTGTTCCTGGAATATTACAAAGCAATGTTAAAAGAAAGTATCTATATTTGACTGGAATTAATTTTTACTAATTTGAGGAAGATCATGATAAAATAGGATGCACGCTGTAATTAGATGAGCAACAGCCACAAAAACATAAAATAATAAAATTTAAACTTTTACACCATAAATATGCATTGAACTCAATAAAAGGTAGTTAATGAGAAAAAAGCAATGAAAATTGGAGGCAACATATAGAAGCAAGTAACACAACATAAATTAGTAGAGCTACTTGAAAATTGCATCAAATATTATTGTTCTAACCCAAAAAATAAAAGTCAAAGATAGTTGGACTAGGTAAAAACTATTTCAATTACTGCTTTCTACAAGAGACATATTTTAGATTCAAAGACATAACTATAGAAAAACCAAAAAGATAGAATTCCAATCAAAATGTTAGAAAGGTAAATACTGTGCTCATCTCCTCCTGAAACCACATCAAAATTTAACTAAATTATAGAATAACCACCATTGGGAATCATAAGAAGATGAGCTGAACAGAGCTCCTATAAATAAAAATATAAAAAAGATGCCACCTCCAGCCCAGTAAGAGGGGCAGAAATGAAAGGGCTGATACCACATGCATGCATGGCAGAAAACGGATGAGAGAAATATCTTTGGCTACAGAAGTACCACCTGAGGAACAAGGAGTCCCAGTCCACACCAAATTTTTCAGCCAGAAGTGTCAATGCCAGAAGGAGTCGTCCCCACAATATCTGGCTGTGAAAGTCAGCAGGGTGTCAGTCAGGTAGATGCAAGGCTGCTGCAGAAACAGGTTCTTCTTAAAGGCCCCTACTCACAAGAGTTCGTCCTAAGCTTCAGAGAATAAACAAAAGCTTTCAAAGCACCAGGGACATATGGAGAGAAACTGAATTGTTTGGCTTCAGTTTGAGAGCTGGAGGAGCAACTCTCCCAGGGACTCATGTATCGATAGGTGCCATTGTTCTTTTGTTGAACTCTACCACTACACAGCCTGCAGGTGCAGGCCAGCACCAAGTCGGTGTCTCCATTAACCTAGCTAACACTACTTTACCCCTCCCTAGTGATTCCCTGAGATCCCACTCTACACAATTCAAGTCTCTGGCCAAATCTCTTTCAGAGAATAAACCACACAAGGAACTGCCTGTCATCCACACTGCAGATTTTCCTAAAATCTCTCAAAGACCCACAATCTCAAAACAAACAGTGCTGACATCATCATGTCCTTTATCTTTTGCTAAGTGACCCTAGTGTAGTATTAATGGCAGCTGACCTTTGTTAACAGCATAGCTTCTCCAAGCCCAGCAAAAGCACTACCAACCACAGATAACTTTGCACCTTTTACCAGGTGACCCTGAGCCAGACACGGAGAGTGGCTGATCTAGCCTACATCAGAGCCTCTTCCAAGAGGCCTCATAAATAACACACAAGGTAGCCAGCTTCTGAACACACCAGAGCACCACCAAATTAATGCCACAAACACACACACAATGTACAGACTCAGCTGGCTTTAGAGCCCTGCTAAAGTGGATTTTGCTCCATGAAATCAGGGCCCATACAACAGCTTATTCGCTGTAGTCAATGCCATTTTAGACACTCCTCATGAGGGTCAATAAAGGTTTAACTACAACAGGAGAACACACACAGCCCACAAAAGGGATATTACTGGAGCACCCGAATGAGGTTAACAGGAGACTGCACCACTGGGGCCCACAGAACACCTACTACATAGGTTACTCTGCCAAGACTGAAAGATGTGGCAGATTACCTAATACATAGAAATAAGGAGGCAGCCAAAATGAGGAGACAAAAAAACATGTCCCAAGTGAAAGATTAGGACAAATTATCAGAAAAATAACTAAACAAAATACAGAGAAGTAATCTACCAGATGCAGAAAATTATAAGACATTGGAGAAAAAAAATGAAGAATATACAAATAAGTGGAAGCATATATGGTGTTCATGGATAGAAAAAAAGTTAACATCATTAAAATGTCCATATTACCCAAAGCAATCTATAGATTAATGCAATTTCTCTCAAGATACCAATGGTGTTTTTCATGGAACTAGAACAAATATTTCACAATTTTTTAATGGAACCATAAAAAAACCCCAAATAGCCAAACCAATCTTGAGAAAGAACAAAATTGGAGGTATCTTGTTACCTGATATCAAATTGTACTAAAAGGTCATAATACCAAAACAGCATGGTACTGGCATAAAAACAGACATATAGATGAATGGAACAGAATAGAGAGCCCAGAAAGCAACCCATGCCTATATGGTCAATTAATATGTGATAAAGGAGGCAAGAACATACAAAAGGGATTAAAAAAAAACCCAGTCTATTCAATAAAGAATTTTGGAAAAATGGGACAGGTACATGCAAAAATAAATAAATAAATAAAGATAGATGACCTTATGACATACACAAGAATAAACGCAAAATGGATTAAAGACTCAAAGCAATAAAAAACCTAGGAGAACAAATAGGCAGTAAAATCTCTAACATTTCTTGTAGCAATATTTTTTTTAGCTATATCTCCCTTGGAATGGGAAACAAGAGAAAAGATAAACAAATAGGCTTACATCAAACTAAAAAGTTTTTGTACAGCAAAGGAAACCATCATCAAAATGGAAAGGCAGCCTAATGAATGGGAGAACATATTCACCTTCTCTGCTACATCTAATAAGGGATTCATATGTGAAATTTATAAAGAACTTATAAAACACAACACACGTAGAAAAACATATAATCTTATTAAAAATGGGCAAGCCTGACCAGTGATGGCAGAGTGGATAAAGTGTCAATCTAAAATGTTAAGGTCACCAGTTCAAAACCCCAGGCTTGCCTGGTCAAGGCACATATGAGAAGCAACTACTAGGAGTTGATGTTTCTTCTCCTTCCCTCCACCCCTTTCTCTCTCTTTTTCTCTTCTCTCTCTCTGAAATAAAAATGGACAAAAGACCTGAATAGACACTTTTCTAAAGAAAACATACAGATAGCCAATAGACATATGAAAAGATGCTCAACATCACTAACCATTAAAGAACTTAAAACTAAAATGAGATATCACTTCACACATGTTAGAATGCCTATCATTCATAAATAAACAAGTATTGATGAGGGTGTGGAGAAAAGAAAATCCTCACGCACTGTTAGTGATAATACAGATTGGTGCAGCCACTGTGGAAAACATTATGGAGATACTTCTAAAATTAAAAATGGAACTACCTATTAATCAAGCAATCCCACCTCTGGGATATATCTTAATAATCCCAGGCCTGATCTGTGGTGGCACAGTGGATAAAGCAACGACCTGAAACACTGAGGTCGCCAGTTTGAAACCCCTGGCTTGCCTGGTCAAGGCACATATAGAAATAGATGGTTCCTGCTCCTCCCCCTTCTCTCTCTCTCTCTCTCTCTCTCTCTTTCCCCTCTCTAAAATGAATAAATAAAAACCTAAAAAAAAATAGAATCCCAAAACTCTAATTCAAAATAATATATGTACCCTAGATTCATTGCAGCATTATTTAAAATAACCAGGATCTTGAAATAGCCCAAGTGCCCATCAGGAGATGAGTGGATAAAAAAGCATGGTACAGACTCAGTAGATGGTGACTGAGTAGGCAGATGTTCCAACTGCAACCTCCCAGACCAAATTGTATTACAACTTAATTTAAGAACAATAATCTTGAAAAACCAACTTTAGACTAAATGAGAGGAGTCTATAATCAAGAATCACAGAAGAAGACACACTGAAACTGGTAGGAAGGGTGGAGACACAGAAAGAGCTGCCCCGCTCCCAGTAGTGAGCTGTGGTAGTAGAGGGTCCAAAGGACTGTCACAGTAGGGAGGTTCGCCCTGAGAGGTGAGGGTTCTAAACCCCAAGCCAGCACCCCAGCCTAGAGCCCCAGAGCTTAGAAGAGACCCTGTTGGGCAGATAAAATATATTATGCTCACTTTGTTAAAGATGGCACTGCCCACGTGGAGGCCCATCGCCCAGGTGATATTAATGTGCGTTGGGGGCCGGCTGTGAGCAGGCAGGATCCTTGTAGCCTGGGGCTTGGTTTTAGGACTAAGCCTTTCCCACCCTTTCTGATGTGGGGTGGTGCAATCCCATCATGCCTCAGATAAGTGACTTTGTATTAGAGACTTCCCTATTTTGTATATTGGATTAAAGGTTTTGATTTCTATATTATAAAATGGGGGCAGACCAGGAGTTTGCTCTCTCTTGGTTCCTGAAATTAGCATTAGAGGAGAGAGCAGAGAGCAGAGAAAGGCCATGTGGAGGAAGCCAGGAGAAGCAGCCAAGATGGCGAGTGCTAAGGAAAAGCCAGTTTGTGCAGAGTGTGTGCAGGGAGAAGGAAGGATATGGAGAACAGAGGTGAATAAGTCTGGTGAGCTAGAAACCTTTGATTCTAGGAAACTCGGATAAGTCAGTAGCACTGTGAGCACTGAATGGGAGTGCGTTTTGGAGCCCAGTGTGTGTTTTTACTTGCCCGCCGGGTGCAAGCTAGGATTAAAGATGATGGCCCGCCAGTTTTTGGCTCCGTTGTTTCTTTGCTGACTATTCGAATCCAATGCGAACCTTCATGGGCCAGGCGGCTGTGATGGTGGCTCTGGCAACAGGCTTCACAGACCCCCACACAGCATTTGATGGTGAAAAGAGACAAGGTTTCTGTCTGAGAGATAGAAATGGAGCTCTTAGAGACGCAGGCTCCATCTTAAAGTACCAGCACAGAAAATCTCACTCATAGCCACTTACCCAGGGCTTCAGCAGAGGGTGGACTGAGAGGACTAGAGTTACATGAGGAGAGTGTGAAGTTAGTGGCCCATGGAGAGACATGTGGGGGATGGCCACTGGAACCCCTGTGCTGAGTCATTATCTAATATTGCAGTCACCATATTTATTGGGTGGAGCAGTTCCCTCCGTGTGGCATCAGCTTGGGGGAAAACAACTGCCCCACCCTCGGTAATCTCTCCTGTCCCACCCTATAGAGACTGGGCCATTATGAGAAATCAGCCAGGATGCAGGGGGTATGTTAGTGACTCATTTTTCTAGCATTGAAGCTGAAGCTTTCCCCACACTCTCCTGAGACTATGATTAGTGCTTCCGCATCATGGGAGATTTAGTAGAAACTGTCCAGACTGTGGGTAGACCACATTTCAGGGTCTCAAAGGCCAAACCCACTGGATTGCTTGGGCCACAACCTAATGAAGTCTGTGATAAAAGTCTGGACAAACTGACACTTGGGGCTGAGAGGCAGGAGCCACATCCACCATTTTTCCTAATCCCTGACTTGCTGTAGGTTCTAGACCAGGCATGACCAACATATGCCCATGGGCTGGATCTGGCCAGCGTAATGAGTTTATGCAGCCCGCGATTAAATTTTTAATATTCTCCGCTACTTTAAAATCTTAGCTATTCAGAAGTGGAAGCATCTTTGATTATTGGAAATCAAGATATTTAAGAAGATAGTGATACACAGAAAAGAATTCTGCTTGTGACTAATCTAGGATTAACTTCCAATAATTGGGCAGATAAAATATATTATGCTCACTTTGTTAAAGATGGCGCTGCCCACATGTAGGCTGTCACCCAGGTGATATTAATGTGTGTCTCTGAGGGCGGTAGGCAGGCAGGATCCTTGTAGCCTGGGGCTTGGTTTTAGGACTAAGCCTTTTCCACCCTTTTTGATATGGGGTGGTGCAATCCCATCACGCCTCAGATAAGTGACTTTGTATTAGAGACTTCCCTATTTTGTATATTGGATTAAAGGTTTTGATTTCTATACTATAAAATGGGGCAGAACGGGAGCTTGCTCTCTTAGTTTCTGAGATTAGCAATAGAGGAGAGAACAGAGAGCAGAGAGCAGAGAAAGGCCACATGGAGGAGGCCAGGAGAAGTAGCCAAGATGGCGGAGTGTTGAGTGAGAAGCCAGTTTGTGCAGAGTTTGTGCAGGGAGAAGGAAGGAGATGGGGAACAGAGGCGAATAAGTCTGGTGAGCTAGAAACCTTTGATTCTGGGAAACTCGGATAAATCAGTAGCTTTGTGAGCACTGAATGTGAGTGGGTTTTGGAGCCCAATGTGTGTATTTCTTGCCCGCCAGGTGCAAGCTAGGATTAAATGTAATGGCCCACCAGTTTTTGGCTCTGTTGTTTCTTCACCGACTGCCCAATTCCAATGCGAACCTGCAAGGGCCGGGCGGCTGTGATGGTAGCCCTGGCTATTGGCTTTACATTTGATCAAATGGATTCGCAATACTTCTTTATTTTTTAAAAAAATTCCATTATAAAGATTTACAACTTTTGTACTCGTCTGTACTCGATATGAACTGTTTGATGTTCAGAGGCAACGTGAAACCCACATTATTTTAGGCAGAGTTTGCCAGTGCGCACCCAAGGTCAAATAATTCGTTATTTTTTGTGGTCAAGTGTGCTGAATCAAGTGGCACTGTAGCCTAGACAATAGCTGCAGTTGATAACTGAAAACCTGTCCAAGCTGTTTGTAAAATGAAACAATTGTTTTATTTGCGATATAACCCCTTCAAGCTCATTCTATTAATTAAATATTGTTTAGATTGGTTGTGATACAGTTTGAATATTTATATGGTATGTAATTATATTTTTATTAAAATATATTTTTATTAAAATAATATTGTATGTTAAATTTTTTCACTCACATTTATTCATAAACAAATTACATAATAAAATTTTGTTTACTAAAACAAATCATTTTGTATTTAATATTTTTTTAATTTTAATATTTTGTCCAGCCCATGAAAATGTTTTTTTTTCTAATCTGGCCCAGGAGCAAAAACTGTTAGCCATGCCTGCTCTAGACTCTGCCAGAGGTTTTATTTCAGTGGCTGAGCCCAACAATCAGCCAGTAGTCAGAGGCTGTAGGAAGGAAGAGGATCTCAGGGCACCTTGCTCTTTTGGTGATCTTCCCACAGAACCAGTGTGGGTAAAAGTCAGCCTAGGTGTGCATCTTGGTATTTCCATGAGCACCTGGGTCCAGCAAGGTAACCACAAACTCTGGATTGCTTGTAGCTCCAAGAAGGTTGTTGAGGGCCAGTCACAGGTAATGTCCCCATTGATCTGCACCAGATTCCCTCCAGGGAGGTCCAGGGCTGGCACATCCAGAGGTCAGTTGCAGAGAGCATCCATTCAGGACCTAACAACCCTTGCTGGCAGTGTGTGAGGGAAGGTTCATAGGACACTGAGCCCAGCTGAGAGAAATTCTACTTTTTGTGATCAGCACTAGCACACCAGCTCCTGTGCATTGGACAGGGTGGAGCTTCACAATCAGCCAGCCCAGGTTCTGAATATCCTATCCTGCTGGGCTAGGTTCTACAGGGTGAAGGAAAAGAGGCTTGGAACAAAAACATTCAAAGTGTGGGTCCCTGTTAGCCTATTGTTGGGTCTGATTGAGGGGCTTAGCCAGTTTTGGGGGGGGCACAGTCAGCCCCAGGGAAGGACTCTCTCAGTCTTCCTCCCTGAGACCAGGGGCTCACCAGCTGGAAGAACTTTTGCAGCAAGGACTGTCTATACCACGCAATCTGAACCTGCTGCTCATCTAATTGGGGAGAAATAGAATGAGAGTATCCAGCAGTGTCTGAGAGATTAGCTTCAGAGTAGGGTCCACTTTCCCCTGACCAAAAGACCCTTGAAGTAGAGGTCCCATTAATGTTGTATTCCCAACCTTGGGTCCCCTAACCCACCAAGCTTGCAACTTATAAAGAGGTTGGTGGGGTAAGGCCAGTGTAAGCTCACACTACAGTCTTTCTAAAGAAGACTCTGTGGCAATACCAGTCAGCTGCAAGAGGAGGTGGAGCAGCTGAAAAGTGGTGGCAAATCTTACAGAGCTTGGGGCTTTTATAGAGCTGTTGTCAGCTCTAAGCAGGAGGAAGCTGATCCTTATACACAGGTTGACCCTTCCCACACTACCCAGGCACAGAAAACATAAGCACAGTAAACAGAAAAATAGCTTCAGATGTGTAGGTAGCCCACAGCTGTTTACAAACAATGGCTAATAACAAACCAAGAAGAACCCAGAACAAACATATCGATAGCTAGTAGTGGGTGGCAGACTCAGCTAGCCACAAAAGTAGCACACCTAAAGGAAGAGTCCAGCAGGCACTACAGAGAATAAATATGCCCAACAGGACAGACACTGAACGGTATCTAATACATACAATCAAGGTTGACCCTTACAGCCAGCCAGCTAGAAGGGAAAACCATACCCACAAAAGGACCAACTGCATTCTATACTCAGATACAACAGGAGAGTAAATACCATCCTCAAGAAACATTCCAAGAGATACAGGCTTGGCAGAAGCTGTGCTCACAGTCCAGGCTCAGGGGTTCTGTCAGGAGCTCCAGGCAGATGGGGCAGGTTACCTTCTTCTTTTTGTTCACCAAGAATCCAGAAGCCATTACAGCTGCTCTCCTGCTTTTACCTGTCCTGATCTGAGGCTCTTCTTGCTCTTGCTCACAGATCCCAGCTTGATCAGAAAGGATAAAAGGGGGTTGAGTAAGTTAGGTAGGTTTGAAACAATACAAAACTATGTAGAAATCAAAAATGGGGAGGAAAAAATAAGGACAAATAAGAAAAGGTAGTGAGACAAGGAATGGAATTTATTTACCTGGTAAAATGACTTTTCATAACAATGTTAAATACTTTTAGTTCATCTCACATGACACATTTTATTTTTATTTGTGCTAAAGTTGTTATTGTCTTTTACTTTTACTAATCAAAAGGATCATCTGAGGTCTATTCTACCATAATCCTTGTTTAGCCACCATCTTGCCTGCTTCTTCTTTCATATGTAAAACATATCCTCAAAGATAAAAGCACCAAACCACTATATGTCCTGGCTGTTACACCTGCTCTTTACTCAATATGCAATGCTGCCCTTGCTATCAGTAGAAATCACTCTCATCCTTCATTGACTCTTTCCTTACATGTTCGTTTATCAGAAAGACCCATTCTGATTTGCATTTACAGTGTAAGCATTGCCATCCTTTGCTGTATGTTTGAAATAATTTATTATAATGACATAACAATGTGTTTGTTTATGTGACAGCAGCAAACCTTTTATAAGATGTATAAGTTTGACTTCTTAAAAGGCTGATATAACAGAATAAGGTGCTTTCTATAGCACTGTGAACACCATCACTAAGAGCTCACCTGAGGTATCCAATGTCGGCATGCCCTGTCTTTTGTCTTGTATTCTCAACTAAGCCAAGTGACTACAGCAATTTATGTCTTATCAGGTCATGGATGGTGATGATCATTCAAACTGAAAAGATTGCTAGTGGTCAGTCAGAGAAGGTATCACAGAATGGTAACACAGTGATTTTATTCTTAATCTTATTTCAGTTCTGCTCCCAGAAGTTGTTCTCATAGCTCTCAAAGTTGTTCATTTCTTGGAGAACTAAACTTATGTAACTAGTGTAATTTCACACACATCAATCTCATCTTGTTCTTTTACAAATGTGATGTCATGAAGAGGGAATAGTCCCTCCTTTACCACAGTTAGGACCCACACTGAAGGATCACCGGAGGCAGCGATAGTGACAGCTGTATCTGTCCTGTATCTATCAGCTAAACTCAGTAAATCTGGCCAATTTGTGTCTTGTTAGGTCATTTGAGATGGAATGGCTACCCAAATCTGAAATTGCCTCAGGTGGTGGTGAGAAGGACCTTCACAGAGTGACAGCAGTATGATGCTGCTTTCAGAACTGGGATTCCATATGGACAAAATGATACTTTTCTTAAATAGACTGCAGAGATCAAACTACAGAAAGTGTCATTTGTTGGGCAATCACCGCTAAGACTATTTAACATGTAATCTTTAGAGACGTAACATAAAGAAATGAAATAGAAAAGATTTTGTGATAAATAATTTTATGAGTCAATGTGACTAGCCACAAGGTATCCAGATTAAATATTATTTCTGGGTGTGTCCATAAGGGCATTGTTTCCAGATGAGATTAGCATTTGAATCTATGGGTCAGTAAAATAAAATGAGGACCAGAGCAGAAAATAAAGGCAGAGCAAGAAAGAAAGAATGTGGTCCTTTTGCTCCTTGCCTGCCTCTTTGACTTGGGGTACAGGTTTTCTCCTGCCCTTGGATTAGGACCTACAACACTGGCTGCCCTGAGTCTCAAGCTTTTGAACTTGGACTAAATTATACCATCAGCTTTCCTGGGTCTCCAGCTTGTAGATGGCAGGCCTGGGAAGTATTCAAAAACTATCACAATATGAGCAACTTTTCAATAATCGATCTTCTTCATATATATGAAGTATATACATAATATTAGTCCTGTTTCTCTAGAGGACCCTCATTCAATTTTATTATCATGTGTTAATTGGCAGGAGTGAACTCTGATCATGATAATGATAATGACAATGACTCAGGTGAACTGTGCACTTTCAAAACATGTGTGCAGGGAAATGACTTGGACACTTAAGGGTACATGAGAACATTGTAGAGGTGGAAATACACAGTCATCCTTAATTCAGTAAGAGCCAATCAGATAAGGACAAGCCTGAGGCGAAGAAGAAGAAGAAGAAGAAGAAGAAGAAGAAGAAGAAGAAGAAGAAGAAGAAGAAGAAGAAGAAGAAGAAATGCTTCTTCTGAGTCAGTCTGAGTGCTCACTCCAAGGAGCTCAGTCTGGGGAGTACCAATGTCTAACAAAAGAGAGGTGGTTAAATAAATAAATAAAGAGGCAATCCTACTTTCTCTTCTTCTGTTGGTCTTCAGATCTTGTTGTCATGCCACTTCTGGTATCTTATCAGATACCAATCAGGTATCTCATTTGGTTTTATGAAATGTTGTGAAGATGCCCCTTTATTGTGGAAATCCTTTCTATGGGTTCCTCCTGCCCCTGATCTCTCAAATGAGCTCTGTTTCTGGGTGGCAGAAATGGTCCAATGAGAAAATGAGCAAGGTTAGTGAATTTTTCAGGTAATGCAGTAGGTCCCAGAGTTTGAACTTAAATATCTTGTATGACTACCAAATACAAAAAAACAACAACACCTACATGCCCTGGCCTGTTAGCTCAGTAAATTAAGAGTGTTTTCTGGAAACGACAAGGTTGTGGGTTCAATTTCTGGTTAGGGCAAACACAGGAAGAAAACAAAGAATGCATGACTGAGTGGGACAAAAAATGAATACTTTCACTTCCCCTCCTCTCTCACTCTCTTCCTTTTTCTGTCTATAAATTAAAAAAAAAAAAAAAAAAAAGCCCTGGACAGATAACTCTGTTGGCATGGAGGTTGCCAGTTTGAGTCCCTGGTCATTGCACTTCAGAAACAGCTCGATGTTCCTCTCTGTCTTTCTCAAATGAAAAGAAAAAGTCACAGAGTAAGGCAGTTGTCACAAACTAAAGCTCACAGACCCATAAAGGACATTTTGCTAGAAATTGATGTGCATAGCCACGCCAAACACATCACCCTTACAAGAGTTAGCTTATAAAGCTTCAGAGAACTATGTGGCTTTCTCTGTTTTCTTTCAAAAAGTATCTTGTTCCTGAGTAGGGACAGTCATAGCTGTCTTCTTTACTTGTCTCTGTGCAGATCTGTTTCAGAAGTCTGGGCTGTGGTCCACAGAGATTCTATAAACTCTTTCTTTGGGGCTTCCTTTGCTAGGATTTTATTGTGAGTCGTCTCTGGAACACAGGTTATCCCTGAAGGTCAGAACTCAGTTATTACACATGAATTAGAAAATGAAAACGTATAAGTGGAAAGCAATAAGGAGACTTCAAGGGGAGCCTGGTCTTAATTATCATAAGGAATCTCCAGCCCAGCCACCCACCTCACACCCACAACTATAAGTATTGTGAAATCAGGCAGGGGGGTATTTTCTATTTTCTAGCTTATTGCCTCATATCTACTAGAAGGTGCTGAATATAAGGAATGATAAATAGATACACAGGTATATCACTGTACATATAATTTTAACTGAATGAGCATCTGAGAGGTAAGCCATGCTTATATTTAGTGTTGCTGCTCTGAACACGAGTACTGTGCCACATAATGAGGTTCAGCTAGTCTTCTCGTATAATTAATATGTCTATCATTCTCCTTTGACAAATATTATTTAACAACACTTTATGTTTTCCATTTTCTATTAAGTTTTACTCAGAATTAGTATGTGTCCCTAACCACACTTTACCCACATTCCCTTTTACTGTGCGCCAAGGTTTCCTCAAAAGGGAAAATGGTAAAGATCCAGAGGACACAGGGTAAGACATTTCATCAGGTTCCTCTCTAAGGGGAGATGCCATGGCTGGAACGAAAGCACGAAGCCTAAGGAGGCCTCATCTTTCTCCTCAGCCCAGAGCACAGCTGGCCCGCACGTGGAGCCGCCGAAGCTCTGGAGAAAAGTGTGTGTGGTGAGGGGAGCGCAGCTGATCAGGTCTCCTTCTGGCCCAAGTTTTCAGGTTTCTCGACAGGACCTGATTGCCTGGGCTGAATGAAAATCTAATGCTCTGTAGGAGAGTTCCAAGATATCAACCTAGGGTGTGGGGTCAGTTCAGAGATTCAACGGGAGAGGAGTAAAATGATAGATGTTTGATCCATGGAAGGAATGGAAAAGAAAGAAGTAATGGACAGAGTAGGGGTCTTTGGGGAAGGGGCCCATGCTTTTAGAACATTGCATTCAATACCTTTATGCTGTGGTTGTCACTCATGCACAGTCATACTCTGAGCTCTTTAAAATCTTCCCGCTTTAATCCTATAATATACCTACATGTACATCTATTCTTTTAAATTAAAAATTTTTTTTTTCTGAAGTTGGAAACGGGAAGCAGTCAGACAGACTCCTGCATGCGCCCGACTGGGATCCACCCGGCATGTCCACCAGGGGGCGATGCTCTGCCCATCTGGGGCATTGCTCTGTTGCAACCTGAGCCATTCTAGCACCTGAGGCAGAGGCCGTAGAGCCATCCTCAGCGTCCGGGCCAACTTTGCTCCAATGGAGCCTTGGTTGTGGGAAGGGAAGAGAGAGACAGAGAGGAAGGAGAGGGGGAGAAGTGGAGAAGCAGATGGGCGCTTCTCCTGTGTGCCCTGGCCGGGAATCAAACCCAGGACTCCTGCACACCAGGCCAACGCTCTACCACTGAGCAAACCGGCCAGGGCCTGTACATCTATTCTTAATATCGCTGCATTAACTACTATGCTCTATACATATTATTTTGTGCTCTTCTGGAAGTATAGGGGAATACAAAATGGTACAACTACTTTCAAGAAAATTTGCCAGTATGGGTAACAAAAGACCCTGATATCCAGTAATTCAATTTACAGTTATAATATGTAAAGCAGGCAAAGTGAAGTTCTAATTCCACAAGTGGAGAGGTTCAATCAACAGAACAACCCCATAAACATGTACATCAACATTATAAGCCTTGCACACATGTAAAAAATAATAACTAAACCAGGGGTCGGGAACGTATGGCTTGTGAGCCAGATGTGGCTCTTTTGATGGCTGCATCTGGCTCGCAGACAAATCTTTTTTTTTTTTTTTTTTTTTTTTTTGTATTTTTCTGAAGCTGGAAACGGGGAGGCAGTCAGACAGACTCCCGCATGCGCCCAACCGGGATCCACCCGGCACGCCCACCAGGGGGCGACGCTCTGCCCACCAGGGGGTGATGCTCTGCCCCTCCGGGGCATCACTCTGCCATGACCAGAGCCACTCTAGCGCCTGGGGCAGAGGCCAAGGAGCCATCCCCAGCGCCCGGGCCATCTTTGCTCCAATGGAGCCTTGGCTGCAGGAGGGGAAGAGAGAGACAGAGAGGAAAGAGAGGGGGAGGGGTGAAGAAGCAGATGGGTGCCTCTCCTGTGTGCCCTGGCCGGGAATCAAACCCGGGACTTCTGCACGCCAGGCTGACGCTCTACCACTGAGCCAATCGGCCAGGGCCAAGTAATGACCTCTTAAGTTAATAAATTCCATCAAATCCCTGAAAGAAATTCTTTCTTTAAGGATATTTTTGAAAATTATTTGGATAAAGACACTCTATGTATTTGCATATAATTACATATATACATAACTGTGTGTATGTGTGTGTTTGTGTCAGTATAAGTGTATATATACATACCTTTCCCAGGCCAAGCACTTTATTTTTTATTCCAACAGAATAAGTGATCACCCCTCTATACCTTGATGTGGGCTCTGTGCAATTGCCACAATAATTTATAATATCAATATATAATTTTCTCATAAAAATGGGTTCCTTTACTCTCCTGGATAAGTCGTAATTTGAAACTTATTTTAAAAGTAAGAAAAATAAAAGTGAATATTTTGATATATAAAGGGTTATACTCAGGTGTTTCACCACATGGGAAAGGCCTGAACCCCAAGAGGTTTTCCCTAATAATAGCTGTCCCTGAATCTGGCTCTCTCTGCTGGACAGATTTGGGAAACTTGTACTTTTGCAGAAGTTTCTGACCCATCCCAGTAAAGAACCTTAAAACAGTCCCAGCCTGGGTGTAAAAAGTTCTATAACACAATACTGGAACTGGACTGTTTTTGACAGAAGAGCCTGGGAACTTGACAAATGAGACTTCAGTGTAACCATTCCCTGCTCCTCTGAAGGGCACAAATCTGTTGCACAGGACACTGACACAGATTACACTTTTCAGGGATCATGACAGCAAGTGTTTATTATATTGTGCAAGATAATTAATAGGTTTTTTACACTGAGTGACAGTTTTACACAATAATCTTAACAGTTAGGTCCAGTTTAGAATTACAATGTGTTTTATGAAAAGACTCAAAATGTTTTTATTGTTACACACTTAGTAAGTGAAGAGATTGATTTGACCTCAAACGCTCTGAGTATAAAGTTTCACTCTGAGTACATATATTACTTTTGTTTTTTATTCAACTCTCTGATGAACCTGCTGTTTGCTGGGCAACAAGCAGACATACATTCAAATACTCCATAGTTGGTGGTGCTGGGTGGGGATGACTACAGATTGGTGGCAGACAGACTTTGCCATGTCAATTCAGATCAGTGATAAAGGAAAATCTGGAGAAATAGTACAGTGAAGATGTTAAACAGACACTGCTTTGTCTTTAGGAGAAATTTGATACATTTCATTGAGAATACAGAAAAAAGTAAATGGGTAAATATGCTTCCTTCTAATTTAAGTCAGAAACACTGCAAATCCCAGGATTGAGTAAAAGTTCTAAAGAAAGAAGACAGAAAGGAAGAGATGGTTTGAATGGAGCAGTGAGCTCAGCCGCAGGAGCTGAGTCCCAGGACAAAGGATGCTATACAACACTGAGGTAGTAGAGGGAAGAAGATTCAGGAGCTTGGTCGGCACAGAGTCATGGGAGCTGAACAGTTACAAGGATTGAAATAAGGATAAGCAGTCTGAGAAAAATGACAACGAGAGAACTTGTAGATGAGTGACCCATGATTTGTGATATTAAAAAATGAGACAGTGCCTGCTTCATAGTCTAGGAAAACTCCAACACGATGTGGAGGGAACGCCATCCAAAGAGTCAAGACCTTGGGATCAGAGGTGGAAGAGTCCTCAAAGGCACTGTACTCAGATTCATTCTGTAACCCTATAACCCAGTAGCCATTTGTAGGTCTGTATCTGGAGTAAACATTTGAATAATTTGCATCTGGTTTAAAAACAAACCCAGAGCTCTTTGTTCTATTTAGCTTATTTGTTTTACTGTATACCCCCAAGATCCAGGCAATCTTCCCAGTTACATCAACTTCCCAGTAATATTTTCCAGATGAGAAGTTTCGGGAGCCCAAGATATCAAGAGCAGAAATATTACATGAATACGTGTTATTAAAGAAACAATGGTTTCCAACTGTCACTTGTCTCTGATCCGGAGAAATGAAGATATTTGAAAGGGTCTTGAGTGGAATCAGCTTCAAGTCCACTGTAGGAAAAATTACATAGTCAGTTGAATTATGTAGGGCATGTGTGTCTTGCGACTTTTTGAGGAGGAATCTTGGGCATTGACTGGGAGGAACACGAGTTAATGGATCAGTAATGAGTAGATCACTTAAGAAATGAGAAAAAGGAAAGCGGGAGGAGGCAGAAGAGGTTAAATGGAGGAAACATGGTGATGAAAGGAAAATTAACTTGGGGTGGTGAACACACGATACAATATATAGATGACGTGATATAGAATTATACACCTGAAGGTTATATAATTTAATTCACCAATGTCCCCCAATAAATTAATATAAGAAAACTCCTGTATATAACTAAGAATGTTTGAAAAGAACACATGTAAGTAATAGCTAGGAACCTTATATTAACCTCAACTTCTGAAAAGAGGTCAGAACATGGTGATGTGAAGAACCTGTAACATCTTACCCCAGTGGCTTTGGACTTCTGTCAGCTCTGAAATGACATAGGTTTCAATGATGTTGTTAGAAGCAAAGTTGGAAACACTGACACCTATATTTTCTCTAGAGTGGGGTCAAGGGAGGGGCTTCCTGTGAGGCTGTCAACTGGTGAATGAGTGGATACCTAGCCATTCTATCCTAGATATGTTCACACTTTAGCTCAGGTTAGTTATCTATTCTTGTCAGGACACTCTTTTTATTCTCATGCAGAGATAACACTCACTCCCCCATTCTGTTCTGAAACTACAAGAATCCCACAATGACATTAACATCCTTCCCTCCACTCTCTGCACCTTTAAATATTTGCAGCATTCCACTCAGATCTGGAACTCGAAATGAACTCTTCGCACTCTTGGAAACAATTTTGGGCTTCTTCAAGGTCCAGATCTCACTCCTAATAAAAGACAAAATATTGCTCACATTTTTTACTTTGTGTCTCTCCAAGATCACTGTCTCCCTCACCTTTCTCTCCATTGATGATGCTTCCTCACTCAATTTTCTTCACTGAAAAGTCTGAAGGAGGGTGAGGTGGGGGTCCTGTCATTGCAACCAGAAGAAATGCCTTCATGTCAACCTTTCCATTTACCCTCCGTGGGAAGGGCTTTTCGTTAAGCTCATGTTCTGATTATAAAATCAAGAAATGTACCCTAGTCTCTTTACCTTTTAAACATGATATACTATTAGAAGAAATATGGTACCTTTAAATGTTGTTTGATGCCCCTATAAAAGAAATTTGCTATAAGGGTTGCAAATTGCCATCTCAGAGGTTCCCCCAAGAAGAGGATATAGGCGTGGATTCCCAGGCTAAGGGTCAGTGGAGGGGTTCTACAACCTGGTTACTGAGAGTTTTAGGTCATCAAGTATGGGGCTCCTGTATTGAAATTCTGAAGGGTGTCCTGAACCTGCTATCTTAGTAGAGAGGCCAAGAATAACATACAAAGTCATGGAGAAGGGAGTATATTACCAACATTTGAGAAAAGGGAAGTTATGATAGATAAATTAATAGAGGTCAAAATTTCATGTGTTTAATGTTGCAAGTAGGTAGGCAACTTTAGACAAGATAAGAATATATTTTCACATGATATAAATAGTGAATAAACAAAAAAAGATTAATTATTGGCACCAGGATTAAACTCACTATTCCCTAAGACCTGAGTCTTATTTATTTAGTTAGTTATTTGTCACTGTAATCCAAAGAACATCTTAAAAAGACTTTGCAGATCTTTCTATGTGGAAAATTTGTAGGTCATACAGATGGAGGACAAGACCCTCCGTGTGACAAGGCAGGCAGCTCTGTAGTATAGAAACAAGAGCTGAACCTGACAGAGGTCTGACTAAAGTCAGTGAAGCACTGCAGTTCTGCACCTGCAAACCCTTATTTCCAAAGCTTTTATTGACCCAAAGTTTTGACTTCCCACCAACCAAATCCTATCATAACATGGTCCCCTTCTCATCAGTAATTTGAAACAATGTAATACCTAAATCCCAGCTGTGTGATTTCTTAAAATTACTATTGACTCAAGATTAGTCTTATAGCTGCAATTCTGTCATCACACAAAAAAGGACCATGTCCAGTCTCACACACATACCGTCTTATGTCGTTAATCACATCCTAGGGAAAAGAGAAAAAACATTAGTCAAATGTAGAAAATCAAAATACCTTTAGAACATTGAGATGGCTCATTAAAATTTAATTTCGGAGAAATAGAAATATGCCATAGTCCTCTGCAATATTTAACATACTCTTCTGCTAAAAATGATGTCATTTATCATAAGTTCAAATTTAATCACATATCCTTTACACTGTCTGGCAACCCTCAAATTAGTGAAAAGCCTCTCTTCCTTAAACAGTGTTATTCACCTTCCTGTGACACCTGTAGCACCCCTTGATAGAAAGTGAATAAATAGATGGGGACAGCTGTGGAAGAAAGACCAAGACAATCTATTCCAGAGTACTTATGGGAGCATGTTAGAAAGATGTTTCAAAAGTCTGAAGGTGAAACATATATAAGAGGAAGAGAGGAGACCTACTATTTCTTTAATATATCTTCATGAAAAGTCCCCCTTTATACATTAAGTTTTTATTTATTCTAGAGACAAACATAGATAAAATTGATTGTCAGACATCATTCTAGGCTCTAGTGAATCAAAGATAAATAATTAGTAATTACAATCTTCAAGATATTTACATATTTATATCTATCTATCTATCATCTATCTCTCTGTATCTATCATCTGTTTAATCTATCATCCATCTCCATATGGATACATATATTGCAGTGGGAGCAAACAAACTAGCATTTCAAGAAAATGTTTCCGATGACGTCAGAGTAATGGCGGGGTAGGAAGCGATACCGATAAATCTCCCCCAAAACTCAACAAGATCTTCAACCAGAAACAGAAAAACCTATACTTGGAGCTTCCAGATGCTTCGCAATACACCCAAAGGTATGATTGAGTGAAAAATTGGCTAAATAGATAACCAAACCCCGAAGGAAATAGGGAGTAAGAAATGCTCCGCCTTCCTCACTAACCTAAACAGGGCGGCTTTCTCTGGTAACTGTGAATATAGAAACTGAGGCGGGCAAAGGGGGTGAATACATCCAGGCCGCGAAACAAACGGCCGAACCAGGCTGTGGCACGGAGATCCAAGCCGAGGAAAATCTGATCCTGTGGCAACCCGGGCAATACAAGCTAATACTCGCGCCAAACCCAAACAAAGAAAGACAAGCGGCGCGGCCATTTTTACCCGGTCTCCTGGCTGGTGCACAGTTAGTGGGCGAGAGATTTCTTCCTAGGCCCCGGGAGTCAGTGCCCGTGTTGCCTCACGGAGAGGCAGGGTCAGAGGCCTTTCTGTGGGCCGAGGGCAGAGTCTCTGGGCAGCCCCAGCGCCCTGGGAAAGCCACGCATGGGAGGGAGTGAGAACTAATTCCAACGGTGGAGATTTTCCATGCCGGAGGGTGTTTCATATCCTGGTTTGCGCGCGCAGATAAGGAGTGAGCGATTCCTCCGAGTGCCCCGGCAGTGCGCGCTCGTGTTATCGCACAGAGGAGCAGAGTCAGGGGCCTTTGTGTGGGCCGAAAGCGGAATCTCGGGCCGCCCCAGCGCCTTGCAAAAGCCGCGCACGGGGACGGAGCGAGACTCAATTCCAACGCTGCAACTTTTCCCTGCGGTTGGGGGTTTCACTCAGAGCGTGAGACTGCTGGCCGGATATCCTGGTCTGCGCGCGCAGCCAGTGAGTGAGAGTTTCCTCCAAGCGCCCCGGAAGTGGGCACCCGCTTGTGTTACCGGACAGAGTGGCAGAGCCAGAGGTCTTTGAATGGCCGGAAAGCCCGCCTGATTATGCTAGCAGCTCTGACTGACTGAGCCTTACCCAGAGCCCTGTGCTGAGTGGAAATAGAGTGGGGAGTTGCCAGCTCTTTGAGCCTCTTACTATCCAGGCAGAGGCAGCAGCAACCCCATAGCTGGATTATCAGGCTACTAATTGAGGAAGGAAAGACTAGGAGAAAGGCTCTAGGAACACGGACTCTCTCACTGTCGGAGCCTATAAATGCTAATAGCCTAGACTGCCAACGAGACTAAAGCACAATACATGACATTGCCATAGAGACTTATCAACTGCAAACCTCCACCTGAGCGTGGCAAAGGGGCAAAACCCGGGGTACAGAGTCACCGACCAGGAAGAGGGAGAGAAAAGAAAAAGCAAGAAGATAACCTCTCAAAATCAAGAATAATCTGCAGACTTTATAACCTATCCCATTTTATTATATTTGTTCGTTTGTTTCTCTTATCTTCATTCTTGATACTTTTTTTTTCCTCCTCCAATTTGGCCGATTAACTCTCTACCGGTCTTACTCTCTCCTCTCCTTGAACTACACTACCCATAAGTGTTACATCTCCCATTATCTTTTCTCTTCTCTTCCTTTCTCTCTATGAGGGTTGCACTCCAAAACCCTTAACTCTCTCTCTCTCTCCCCTTTCTTTTTTCTTCTTTTAGTGGTTCCCTCTTTTTTTTCTCTCTCTCTCTCTTTCTTTTCTCCCTCTATATTAGTTTCTTCCTTTCTCCTTTACATCTCCTCTCACTCAAACCTCAATAACAAACAAATTATCTTATCTGGGACTCAAACTTATGTTTGTGGCATTCTGGGGGGTTTTTACTTCACCTTTTTAACTCACTAGCAGTGCTCCCATCCCTGGCTCTCCATATTATCTAGTTCTTGTTCCACTAAATACAATAGTAATTTTTTAATTTGTCCCCCCATTTTTCCGTTTTCCTCTTAATCCTCTCATCATAACTCTTAGACAACCAACACCTAAAAGCAAATCATTTTATTCTTGACCCAAATTTTTTCCTTATTTGCTTTTTGTGGGTCCATACGCTCTTTTTTTTTTCTTCTTCTTTTTTCTTTTTTTTTTTTTTTTTTGTTTTGTTTTGTTTGCCCCTTTATTACTTTTCCCCAATTCAGGCCCTCCATCACAGGCATTGTTTGTTATAATTCACAGTCCACCACAAGATTTTAACAAGAAAGAGGGGAGAGGAGAGGAGAGGAAAAAAGGAGGGGGGGAATAATTTCCTTTTTTTTTTTTTTTTTTTTTTTTTTTTAAATTTTTATTTTATTTTATTTTTCTTTATTTCATTCTTAATTTTTTTAAAAAAAAAAAACAACTTTTTTCGATTTTTTTTATTATTTTTTTTAAACTTTTTATTCTTTATTAAATCTCATTAATACTATCAACAAAACCACCCTCAGATGCCATTAAGGAAGAGAAAATCGAATATCATGGATACAAAAGAAAGAGAGGTAACACAGCTAGATGAGGAAAAATCTATGGAGAAAAAATTTAATATATTGGAAACCTTGGAGCTAAATGACAGAGAATTCAAGATAGAAATCCTAAAAATCCTCCGAGATATACAAGAAAACACAGAAAGGCAATTTAGGGAGCTCAGAAAACAACTCAATGAACACAAAGAATATATGTCCAAGGAAATTGAAACTATAAAAACAAATCAAACAGAGATGAAAAACTCAATTCACGAGCTGAAAAACGAAGTAACAAGCTTAGCTAATAGAACAGGTCAGATAGAAGAGAGGATTAGTGAAATAGAAGACAAGCAACTTGAGGCACAACAGAGAGAAGAAGAAAGAGACTCAAAAATTAAAAAAAATGAGATAGCCCTACAAGAATTATCTGACTCCATCAAAAAGAATAACATAAGAATAATAGGTATATCAGAGGGAGAAGAGAGAGAAAATGGAATGGAGAACATACTCAAACAAATAATAGATGAGAACTTCCCAAGCCTGTGGAAAGAACTAAAGCCTCAAGTTCAAGAAGCAAACAGAACTCCAAGTTTTCTTAACCCCAACAAACCTACTCCAAGGCATATCATAATGAAATTGACACAAACCAACAGTAAAGAAAAAATTCTCAAGGCAGCCAGGGAAAAGAAGAATACAACATATAAAGGAAGGCCCATTAGATTATCATCAGATTTCTCAGCAGAAACTCTACAAGCTAGAAGAGAATGGACCCCAATATTTAAAGTTCTGAAAGACAGGAACTTTCAGCCACGAATACTATACCCATCAAAGCTATCCTTCAAATATGAAGGAGAAATAAAAACATTCACAGATACAGAAAAGATGAGGGAATTTATCATCAGAAAACCCCCACTCCAGGAATTACTAAAGGGGGTTCTCCAATCAGATACAAAGAACAAAAAAAAACAGAGCCACAAGTAAAAGCTCCAAGAAGAACACAATAAAACCAAATTTAAACTGTGACAACAACAAAAAGAAAGAGGGGGAGAAGATGGAGATTAACAGTAGCAAAGGACGATGGAGTGCAAAAGTACTCACAAAATAGTTCGCTACAATGAACAGGGTAGGGACCCTTTTCATTATTCAAAGGTAACCACCATTGAAAAAACCACCACAGAAGCACATGAGATAAAAAAGATAGCAACAGTGGAAAGATGTATGGAATACAACCAAATAAAAACAAAAGATAGAAAAACAAAAGAGAAGGATCAAACAAGACACAAAACTAACAGAAAGCAAGATATAAAATGGCAATAGGGAACCCACAAGTATCAATAATTACACTAAATGTAAACGGATTAAACTCACCAATAAAAAGGCACAGAGTAGCAGAATGGATTAAAAAAGAAAATCCAACTGTATGCTGCCTACAGGAAACTCATCTAAGTAACAAGGATAAAAACAAATTCAAAGTGAAAGGCTGGAAAACAATACTCCAAGCAAATAACATCCAAAAAAAAGCAGGTGTAGCAATACTCATATCGGATAATGCTGACTACAAGGCAGGAAAAGTACTCAGAGACAAAAATGGCCATTTCATAATGGCTAAGGGGACACTGAATCAAGAAGACATAACAATTCTTAATATATATGCACCAAACCAAGGAGCACCAAAATATATAAGACAGCTACTTATTGATCTTAAAACAAAAACTGACAAAAACACAATCATACTTGGAGACCTCAATACACCGCTGACGGCTCTAGATCGGTCATCCAAACAGAGAATCAACAAAGACATAGTGGCCTTAAACAAAACACTAGAGCACCTGGATATGATAGACATCTACAGGACATTTCATCCCAAAGTGACTGAGTATACATTTTTCTCCAGTGTACATGGATCATTCTCAAGAATTGACCATATGTTGGGCCACAAAAACAACATCAGCAAATTCAGAAAAATTGAAGTTGTACCAAGCATATTTTCTGATCATAAAGCCTTGAAACTAGAATTCAACTGCAAAAAAGAGGAAAAAAATCCCACAAAAATGTGGAAACTAAACAACATACTTTTAAAAAATGAATGGGTCAAAGAAGAAATAAGTGCAGAGATCAAAAGATATATACAGACTAATGAAAATGACAATACGACATATCAGAATCTATGGGATGCAGCAAAAGCAGTGATAAGAGGGAAGTTCATATCACTTCAGGCATATATGAACAAACAAGAGAGAGCCCAAGTGAACCACTTAACTTCCCACCTTAAGGAACTAGAAAAAGAAGAACAAAGACAACCCAAAACCAGCCGAAGAAAGGAGATAATAAAAATCAGAGCAGAGATAAATGAATTAGAGAACAGAAAAACTATAGAAAAATTAATAGAACAAGGAGCTGGTTCTTTGAAAAGATCAACAAAATTGACAAACCCTTGGCAAGACTTACCAAGGAAAAAAGAGAAAGAACTCATATAAACAAAATCCAAAATGAAAGAGGAGAAATCACCACGGACACCGTAGATATACAAAGAATTATTGTAGAATACTATGAAAAACTTTATGCCACTAAATTCAACAACCTAGAAGAAATGGATATATTCCTAGAAAAATACAACCTTCCTAGACTGAGTCAAGAAGAAGCAGAAAGCCTAAACAGACCTATCAGTAGAGAAGAAATAGAAAAAACCATTAAAAACCTCCCCAAAAATAAAAGTCCAGGCCCAGACGGCTATACCAGCGAATTTTATCAAACATTCAAAGAAGACTTGGTTCCTATTCTACTCAAAGTCTTCCAAAAAATTGAAGAAGAAGCAATACTTCCAAACACATTTTACGAAGCCAACATAACCCTCATACCAAAACCAGGCAAGGATGGCACAAAAAAAGAAAACTACAGACCAATATCTCTAATGAATACAGATGCTAAAATACTAAACAAAATACTAGCAAATCGAATACAACAACATATTAAAAAAATAATACATCATGATCAAGTGGGATTCATCCCAGAATCTCAAGGATGGTTCAACATACGTAAAACGGTTAATGTAATACACCATATCAACAAAACAAAGAACAAAAACCACATGATCTTATCAATAGACGCAGAAAAGGCTTTTGATAAAATACAACACAATTTTATGTTTAAGACTCTCAACAAAATGGGTATAGAAGGAAAATATCTCAACATGATAAAGGCCATATATGATAAACCATCAGCTAACATCATATTAAATGGCACTAAACTGAAGGCTTTCCCCCTTAAATCAGGAACAAGACAGGGTTGTCCACTCTCTCCACTCTTATTTAATGTGGTACTAGAGGTTCTAGCCAGAGCAATCAGACAAGACAAAGAAATAAAAGGCATCCATATCGGAAAAGAAGAAGTAAAGGTATCACTTTTTGCAGATGATATGATACTATACATCGAAAACCCCAAAGAATCCACAAAAAGACTACTAGAAACAATAAGCCAATACAGTAAGGTCGCAGGATACAAAAATTAACATACAGAAGTCAATAGCCTTTCTATATGCCAACAATGAAACAACTGAGAAGGAACTCAAAAGAACAATCCCCTTCACGATTGCAACAAAAAAAATAAAATACTTAGGAATAAACATAACAAAGAATGTAAAGGACTTATATAATGAAAACTATAAACCATTGTTAAGGGAAATCGAAAAAGATATAATGAGATGGAAGAATATATCTTGTTCTTGGCTAGGAAGAATAAATATAATCAAGATGGCTATATTACCCAAAGCAATATACAAATTTAATGCAATTCCCATCAAACTTCCAATGACATTTTTTAAAGAAATAGAGCAAAAAATCATCAGATTTATATGGAACTATAAAAAACCCCGAATAGCCAAAGCAATCCTAAAGAAAAAGAATGAAGCTGGGGGCATTTCAATACCTGACTTCAAACTCTATTATAGGGCCACGACAATCAAAACAGCATGGTATTGGCAGAAAAATAGACACTCAGACCAATGGAACAGAATAGAAAGTCCAGAAATAAAACCACATATATATAGTCAAATAATTTTTGATAAAGGGGCCAACAACACACAATGGAGAAAAGAAAGCCTCTTCAATAAATGGTGCTGGGAAAACTGGAAAGCCACATGCAAAAGAATGAAACTGGACTACAGTCTCTCCCCCTGTACAAAAATTAACTCAAAATGGATCAAAGATCTAAACATAAGACCTGAAACAATTAAGTACATAGAAGAAGACATAGGTACTCAACTCAGGGACCTGGGTTTTAAAGAGCATTTTATGAATTTGACTCCAATGGCAAGAGAAGTGAAGGCAAAAATTAATGAATGGGACTACATCAGACTAAGAAGTTTTTGCTCAGCAAGAGAAACTGATAACAAAATAAACAGAAAGCCAACTAAATGGGAAATGATTTTTTCAAACGACAGCTCAGATAAGGGCCTAATATCCAAAATATACAAAGAACTCATAAAACTCAACAACAAACAAACAAACAATCCAATAAAAAAATGGGAAGAGGATATGAATAGACACTTCTCCCAGGAAGAAATACAAATGGCCAACAGATATATGAAAAGATGCTCATCTTCTTTAGCTATTAGAGAAATGCAAATCAAAACGGCAATGAGATACCACCTCACACCTGTTCGATTAGCTGTTATTAGCAAGTCAGGTAACAGCAAATGTTGGAGAGGCTGTGGAGAAAAAGGAACCCTCATACACTGTTGGTGGGAATGTAAAGTAGTACAACCATTATGGAAGAAAGTATGGTGGTTCCTCAAAAAACTGAAAATAGAACTACCTTATGACCCAGCAATCCCTCTACTGGGTATATATCCCAAAAACTCAGAAACATTGATACGTAAAGACACATGCAGCCCCATGTTTATTGCAGCATTGTTCACAGTGGCCAGGACATGGAAACAACCAAAAAGCCCATCAATAGATGACTGGATAAAGAAGATGTGGCACATATACACTATGGAATACTACTCAGCCATAAGAAATGATGACATCGGAACATTTACAGCAAAATGGTGGGATCTTGATAACATGATACGAAGCGAAATAAGTAAATCAGAAAAAAACAGGAACTGTATTATTCCATACGTAGGTGGGACATAATAGTGAAACTAAGAGACATTTATAAGAGTGTGGTGGTTCGGGGGGGGGGAGGGGGGAATGGGAGAGGGATAGGGGGTGGGGAGGGGCACAAAGAAAACAAGATAGAAGGTGACAGAGGACAATCTGACTTTGGGTGGTGGGTATGCAACATAATTGAACGACAAGATAACCTGGACTTGTTATCTTTGAATATATGTATCCTGATTTATTGATGTCACCCCATTAAAAAAATAAAATTATTAAAAAAAAAAAAAAAAAAAAAAAAAAGAAAAAAAAAAAAAAAAAAAAAGAAAATGTTTCTCCAATCACTCTCTATTCACTCTATATGTTCTACACACTATTCAAAAAAATCATATTAATTTTTAAGCATGAAATAAGTTGCAGGAATCAGAAGCAGAGAGAGTCTAAAATGTAATTGACTCTCATCCATTTTCATTTTATTGTCCAGACCAATATCGACTTCATCACTGTCTTAAAAAGTATATTTTACCCATAATCCCTATATTGTATTAAGCCAGTCTAGTACATATTCTCAGCTTTTTTTTAGCCATATACTTATCCTAATCCTAACATTATTTGCTGCATTTTTTAGAGCAAAAATATACTCCCCTTTCGTCTAAACTCTTTTATAACAGCAAAGCCTTGGCCACCTGTGACTATATGTCTGTAAAATGTTCTTACTGTCTGTATTAAGATTTTTGTTTATTCTGAAAATAACTTAATTATAGCTAAAACTGTCTTAAATTTAAAAGATAAAGGAGAAACTTGGGGTGCAAGTATAACTTTTATCATAGCTACAATTTTAGGGGTAATTTTGTCATTAAGATTTGTTCTTTTTTATTCTCCTTTTTTTTCCTTTTTTCTTTCTTTCTTTTTTCAAGTGACAGGAGAGGAGATAGAGAGACAGACTCCCGCATGCATCCTGACCACGATCCACCTGGCAACCCCCATCTGAGGCCAATGCTGAATCAGCACCTGAGCTGAAGTTCTGGTCAAAGGAGCCACTGGTTGCAATAGGGGAAGAGAGAGAGAGAAAGGATAGAGGAAGCGAGTGAGAAGCAGATGGTGGCTTCTAATTTAGCCCTGACAGGGGCCGCACCCGGGATATTTGTACGTCAGGCTGACGCTCTATCCACTGAGCAAACTGATCAAGGCCAGTTCTTTCTTCTTAGTACTCTATTTTTTATCTGTTCTTTCTTTTCATACTTTATAAGGCATCAATTTGAATATCCCGGTTAAATAATAATACCTGATATATTACCTAGCAGAGAAGAGGATTTCTCTTTCTAGTCATAACAATAAATTTTTAAGCCATATAAATTATTACCTTATTGCTTCTCGGCCTTTTGGCTAAGATCAAGTATAAAATTATTACTCTAATTTGGGCCAGGTGCATATTTTAAAATAATTATTGCATCAATGATGAACTGATACAAATTGAATATGTTGATTTACTGAGATTTGAGATACTGATACATCCCTGATGATACTAATGTTTATCAATCATAGCTAACTAGATTTACTGAGGGTAAATTTAGTTCCTGAAAGGTTAATTCAAGAGATATTTAACAAAGAAGGAAAGATAAAAAGTAATTAAATGGGGTTGGATAGAAATACAACTGTCTCATATAGATCACCCCTTGGCTGACTGCCGTCTCCTCACTTTATACAAATACCAGCAGGATTTAAATAAAATTAACAAGATAGACAAAAATTCTCATAGAAAATTTAATGGACAAAGGACAGCATTTCTGGTCCAGGTCATTGTAATGGGTGCTTTGCATCTAGAAAGCAACATCTCTGGTTCTCCCCATTAGATGGCAGTAGAATTCTCCAAAAGGTCCTTGGGACAGAGGTGCTTAAAATGGTCTCCACAGTAAACAACTGGCTTCAAATGAATTGATTTCAAATAGATTTGAATAGAATTCTTTCACATTTTACAAACAATTTTGATAAAGAAAACAAAGTTGGAAGATTACCCAATTTTAAAATGTTCCACGAAGCCACAGTAATCAGAGCTTAGAGTATCAGTGAAAAAATACAAAGCTTCATGTGAGAGAGAATAATCCAGAAACATATCCTAACATCGAGAGTAAATTAATTTATGACATATTGCCAAAATTATGAGTGGAAGTAGGGAGAATCTTTTAAACAAATGTTGAACTGAGTTTGTACCTGGTTTAACAACTCCATATATTTACTAAAACTTTTGAATTGTACACTTGCAATAGGTAGATTATTAATGTAATTTAAAGTTCAAGAAATATGTATTTTTAAGGCAGAAATAAAGATCAGGCAGATGAAATTTGATTGCTCCAGTATTGGAACCAAAGTTAAGAAATTCTTGTTTAGACAGCAACGGTGTATGGCAAGAATTCAAAAAATAAAATAATAAAAAGAGAAATTTCCTGAGTTTCCCAATATGTTTCATAGCCTAAAATCACAGTCCTGCAGTTAATTGCATGAAAAAAGTGTTAAATATTCATAGTAGCTAAAATCCATTTGACAAGTTCTTATAAGTTTTTCTTCAGTCCTTCCCTGGCCATGGCACACACAAACAACATACACACAAAGATAGAGAAAGAAAGAAAGAGAAACACAAAAACACACATATACACAAGCACACACAGATTGATAAGAGTTCAACCCTCACTAAGGTATTAGTCTATCATTACATTTGCCACCCCTCAATAAAAAAACAACCAAATCAAACATAACAGAGGATGTGAGTTGTTGATGGAGCATAATAAAGAAATGCCTTACAGATGTTAGATCATAGACAATGGAAACTTATACACAATCTTCTCTCAAACTTTTGCACAGCCTTTTCTTAAATAAAAATAATGGGAACATCTCTTGCCATTTACACATTGAATTTCCCAATGAGCCCTGAAATAAATGACAAGGAGAAGCACTGAGTGCTCGAAGGAACCTTTTAATAAGGATGAAAGTGCAGGGACCTGGAAGGAGAGGGGACATAGTATCTGGGTTACCCCAAATCTCATATGTAGGATAGATATCCCAAGTCTTACCTGCACCGTGTCTAGAGATGATTCATACATATGGCGCTGGAGATCTGAGCCGAGCTCGCACATGTACCGCCTCTGCACCGCCAGCTGGTCTCTCGCCACTGCCAAGTTGTCCAGCACAAGCACGTCATCCTCCTCCAGCTTCTGCAGCTCCCTCTGCTCCTCTCTGTCCAGGATGCCCCTCATTTCCTCAAATCCTTTCAGAATCCTCTCTCTCTCAGCCTGCATACAATTCTGTGAGGATGAGAAGAGAAAGATGCAGTCAGTCTGTCTGGCTGAAGGCCTAATTTTTAAGGACCTGGGAGCCAAGCCAATACCTGTAACTAAATTCCTCAGACTCTTAGTAGGAAAAAGAAATGAGCAATTCCTTGGAAAAACATTTCCTGCTATTTTCCTTTGAGCTGCTCCCAAAGCAATTTACTAGAGTCTACTTTATGAAGGCCCACCAAGAAACACAGGTGCTACATGGATGAGGGTTGGATAGCAGACATCTGTCCTGGAGAATCACACCACATTGCACAGGAAACAAGAAACCCTGGGACTATTTTAATGTGTTCTCTGGAAGTATCAGAGCCTCAAACTTGATGAAGGAAATGAAACACTGGACTCATGAATCGCTTTACACTGCTTCCTTCTATACCTTTGTCTCGAAATAGTTGCTCTCAATTTGGAAATGTCTATTCTGTAGCCAGCAATCCTCAATAAGTAGGAATTGAATGAGGAATAATCAAAAGTCCATGGACTTATTAATTCTGATGTAACAATGTAAAAGGGGCTTCATTGTGATTGGACCTGGGTGCTGCCCAGCTCCCTGTCTCAGAACTCCCTCAGGAGCCTCATCCTACCTTCCAGGTAGCTCTCTCTTCTCTGATGTCAGCGTCCAACTCCTCAGCTTCAAGCAGCTCCTGCATCAGCCTGTTCTGACCTTCTATGAGCTTCTCCTGTGAGAAAGAATCCCCCAAGTCAAGACCTGAGCTTTCTCAGCACCTGGATACAGGAAAAATGGAGCAGATATCAAGCTCATCTCAGAAGAGACTAGTTTCAGAAATGAAACTGGCAGTCAGACTGAGGATGCAGAGAGAAACTTGAGGAGGTGAATGTGTTCTTTCCCCAGGTGATGGAAGTTACAGTCCTTAACCAAGAGTAGCTCTCATCGCTCCCTTCCTGGAGCAGGTACTGATCCTGCAGAAAGTAAATTTCTTTTCTGTTTCCTCAAGTAAATATACTTTTAACACATTAACCAACCCTGCTCTTAGGAATTCTGTCTATTTAGAGGAGCATTCAGTAATCATCCTGGGAAGCACTCTTACTCATAGAATTTCTCTTTTCTAAGGTCATGTGGTCTCTGTGGATTCTTAAAGAAAATGAAAGAATGCAAAGTATTATGCTTCAGGTCTCAGAAGCTGATCGAGAGGTGTGAAAAGAGAGTGCAAGGCTCAGTTCTACAATGACAAAGAGAAAAAATAGGACCAAAAAGTGAATGTTTCACTTCAGGTAATGTTCCACACTCTGAGGCTTACCTGACATTCCTTGACCACCTCCTCCATGGGGGACATTTGGTGACCTTGGTGCTCCTGGACACAAAGCTGGCAAATGGCTTTCCCATCCTCCTTACAGAATATATCGTAACTTTCACCATGTTCTTCACAGTGATCTCCTCCCTGCCACTGGTCTGCCTTCATGCTGTATTCCCTGATTTCTTCCACTCTGCTGGCTAGCTGCCCATTAGGCCAGAGGTTCCAAGGCTGGTACGGGTTCTTGCACACAGGACAGCAATATCCTGCTCCTAGGTAGCTCACTGACCATCTGTTTGTAGTGATACAGCCTTGGCAAAAGTTGTGGCCACAGTTCAGGCTCACAGGTTCTGTCAGGAGCTGCATGCAGATGGGGCAGGTCACCTCATCCATTATGTTCTCTTGTGATGGAAATTCCGTTGTCATGTGCCCCTCCTTCTTCCTGTCCTGGCTCCAGAAGCTTTCCTTGCTCACTCCTTCAAGGCTGAGAATATTGAAGCGAGCAGAGTTTTAAAACCAGGAATAGAAAGGACACCAATTGTGCAGATATTTTTATGGACAAATGTTGGGCAGATAAAATATATTATGCTCACTTTGTTAAAGATGGCGCTGCCCACATGGAAGTTGTCGCCCAGGTGATATTAATGTGTGTTGGGGGCGGGCTTTGGGCAGGCTGGGTCATTGTAGCCTGGGGCTTGGTTTTAAGACTAAGCTTTTCCCCACAACCTTGACTGATTGCATGATCTGGGTGGTGCACTACATTGAGGAATCCAGTTCTGCCTCAGATAAGTGACTTTGTATTAGAGACTTCCTTTGTATATTGGATTAAAGGTTTTTATTTCTACACTATAAAATGGGGGCAGAACAGGAGCTTGCTCTCTTGGTTCCTGAGATTAACATTAGAGAGCAGAGAAAGGCCACATGGAGGAGGCCAGGAAAAGCAGCCAAGATGGCGGAGTGCCGAGTGAGAAGCCAGTTTGTGCAGAGTTTGTGCAGGGAGAAGGAAGGAGATGGGGAACAGAGGTGAATAAGTCTGGTGAGCTAGAAACCTTTGATTCTAGGAAATTTGAATAAGTCAGTAGCTTTGTGAGAACTGAATGTGAGTGGGTTTTGGAGCCCAGTGTGTGTTTTTACTTGCCCGCTGGGTGCAAGCTAGGATTAAAGATAATGGCCCATCAGTTTTTGGCTCCGTTGTTTCTTTACTGACTGTCCGAATCCAATGCGAACCTGCATGGGCCAGGTGACTGTGATAGTGGCCGTGGCCATTGGCTTTACAACAAACATTACTATTCAATAAATAAAGGAAAGGTGAGTGAAAAGAAGAATAGGTCAGTGAAGGAATGAAAAGGGCTCTTCTGAGTGATTTCTGGCACTTTATTCTTAGTTCATGTCGCATAATGATTTGTATCTCATCAAGGCAATAGCTGCTATTTTCTTCTACTGCATAGGAGGACAAGTGAAGACCCTTTCTGCCAAGAGGTCTGTGCCTCTCATCATTAGTCCTGCCTATTCTTTCCCTCCCCAAACACAGCCCACTGCAGCCCCCTGGGCTTTTACACGTGCTCTTCCCTCTTCCATGACTGACTTTATCTTAAAAGTTTCATTGAGCTGTATTTAAATCACATGCAATCATTTTTAGAATACAATAATTTCTAGTATGTTTATGAAACAGGAACTATCACCACATTCTAATTATAGAATTAGATTTACTTATTTCTTGGAAACAAAACTAATGACATTAGCAGGCACTCCCATTCTGACCTTGAGCCTTAGTCTATGATTAACTCCCTTAGGTTTTTATAAATTACCTTTACCGATCAATTCATAACAATGGAATCAAAATACATGGTTTCTTTTGTCTGAATTATTTTACTTCTCATGCTGTTATTTAGTTCATCTCACCTGTCTTTCTCTCCCATGAAAAACATTTATTCTTGATTTCAGTTTTTCATCTTATTCTCATTAACTAACACGGCTTTTATGGTAGCCCTAAAAAAACTAACACAAATGCTTATTTTGCTTTTATTCATTTATGTCTTATCAGGTCACACGTATAGTAATGTCCATACAAACTGGAAAGACTGTTGGCGGTCAGCCAGAGAAGGTGTCACAGAGCGGTAACACAGTGAAAATCACTCTCCCACCTGGACTCATTATGGCCTTATGGACACAGTCTAGGCTCAGGAACCTGAAAGTTAGAAATTAAACTTCAGTAATAGTAGTTTTACAGTTGTAAGAAATAGGCGATATGTAAGGTTAAGAACTACTTAATCTGCTTGCTATTCTCTCTTCCTGGCCTTTACTTTGAAATGTAGCAAAAAGTTTATCTTTCCAGAAATGTCAGGGAAAGTTTACAATGGAGAAGGACCTGACAATTAGGGGAGTTGAAATCACAAAAGTTGTTTATAAAAACCTAGTCACGGGGTTTACTGTGGAAAGTCAAGGCTTACAAATTAATTAGAAACTTAACTCACCAATCTTTAATCTTTACTTTGTATCCTAAGAAAACAGAGAGTCTTTTCACAGACAGTTCAGAGGTGCCAGGACCTACCTGTTCCTGGACGATACCTGCCCTGCTGCCTTGAAGACTGACCAAGGACACCAGACAGGACCTTGCTGATTGGACCTGTATTAACATCAGAAGAACTGGCAGAGATTTTCCTGCAGCTAAATTGCCCCTTTCTGCATTTTGTTATGTGAGTAACTGCATGGACTTTTTTCTTTTTTTCTTTAGCCCCTTACACCATTATTAACAGCCCCTGGACGATATAAAAACCACCAACACCAAAAAGTGTTAAGGCAGTGCTTTTGGACAGGAGTCATCTGCCTTCTCAAATTGCTGCAATTTGAAATTGACGCAATTTGAAATTGACAACAACCTTACACCTACTCGATGTTTGTCTCTCTTTATTGGCATTAAGTGTGGGGTAACCCTGAATCCAGCTTTGTTTTCCGGTTACACAATAAAGCAAGAAAGAAAGAAACCAAGAAAGAAAGAAAAAAAAGAAAGAAAGAGAGAAAGAAAGAAAGAAATCTCAATAGTTATGCAGATATCCATGTCTCTTTTTTTTAATTAAAAAAGAAACAGTATTTTTTTAATTTAATGTATTGTGTTTACATAGATTCTAGTGTCACCCTGAATGCATCCCCTCTTCCCGGTATTTCCCTCCACAACTCCCTTGTCTTGATGGTTGCCAAAGTGTGATGGTAAAAGAAAGATATTCAGTATAAGAAAGAAAATTAGTTTTTCCTTTGCTCTGTGCTCTGGAGGCAAATCTTAGAAAGGTTACACAGAAAAAAATTTAGACCTACAAACACTGTCTTCCATTGCCATGGTCATCATACATGAAGAAGACCTGATAAGGAATAAGCTGAAGGAGAATGGGAAGTGTATTCCAGATCATGGTCCAGACACTGAATATAGTCCAGAAGTTATTTGCAGTTAAAACCTGGCTACAGAAAATGTGATCCAGTATTAGCTCTGAGGAACATCTGGATCAGAAGTAGTCATTGTGTCATGGGTAGGGATCACGTAATATTTCCCCTATTTTAAGTCTGAAGCTGTTTTCCAAACATGGGGTATGGCTTCTATTTATTCTGATCCCACTCAAGATCCAACCATCCTGAGACCCTTCAAGACCTATAGAGGAGGGTGGAGTGGAGCATGCATTCTGCCTTGGGGCTGAAAAAGTTATTTTCATGTCAAGGAACTAAAATCAAAGCTGCTGCTGCCACAGGACACAGAATAGCAACTTGAGCCCTCACACATACAGGGATCCCAACCTGAGCTGTGAGTGACTCCAGTGCTCCACAGTGGGCAGGAAGATGGGTGTGGGAACATGAGTGGTGTCTGTGCTGGAGGGATATCACAGATGCCTAAGCCCTAGACCATGCTTGAGAACCAATGGGTTTGTGCCTCACATTATGTCCCCTAACCCTGGCATACTGCACCAGAAAGCTGAGCCTACAAATTGTCTGTCCTTAAAATCCAACATGGCTTATGCCCATGAGAACACTAGAGGTATGGAGAAACAGGAGATTCCTCTCTTAAAAGCAGAAAAGCAGAACCTTGAGAAATATCTGGATTATGTATGAAGGAGATTCATCTCCTGCGGGACTCCCATCTTAGGCTGGTACTTGGGAGGTGGGGGTGATGTTGGTGATACACCCCTTACATTGTCATTACAGGGCTGCTTCTCTCTCGAACCTGTCAAAGCCTCTAGGTTCTAGGAGACCTCCCTGTTTCCTGCTGCAGCTGCTCAGCCAGAGCTGACTAGGAATGCCTGGGCCCCCTACACCTTCCAGGTTCATCATCCCTGCCACACAATCAAAACTACTAGAGCCCCTTCTGTGTCCACGGCCCCCTCTGAGCCCAGGCAGTTCTCACAAGGGATGCACATTGAGTACTTGGCTCTGGTGGCTGGGGTGGGACGAGGTGCATTTCCATAGCCCAGGGTCTGAAAGAACTGGCTTGGCTGGCTACAATCCCCCAGGTAGAGCACAGACAGCAAAGGGAAACTCACCTCCAATCTTCTGAGCACAAAGGCCTATTCACTTGTTCTGGAAATCCAGCAGGAGGGGCAGATGTGGTGAGGACACACTCTCAAACCAGAGGCCTGATGTTAACAAAGAGGATCCCGAAGAGCAGAGTGAAAATGAAAGTTAAGTTCTTAGGGGAGGGGCAGGGAAGTAACAAATCTAAGGACCAATGGGAGGCCTTCGTGTACAGCCCCTGAGAAATACCAAGGCTTTGTGCCTGTGTCAGATGGGCCAGTGATTACATTCTTAGTCATATCTCAGTTCTGCTCCCAGAACCTGTTCTCGTGGTTCTCAAAGTTATTTACCCTTTGGAGAACTAAGCTTACGTATCCAGTGTAATTTCACACAAGTTAATCTCACCTTGTTTTCTCACAAATGCGATGTAATGAAGAGGAAACAGAATCCCTCCTTTACCACAGTGAGGACCCACTTTGAGGGCTCACCTGAGGCAGTGATACCGGCAGCTGTCTTTGTCCTGTATCTGTCAGCTAAGATCAGTGAATCTGCCAATTTGTGTCCTTTTAGGTAATTGAGGGGAAATGGCTTCCCAAGTTTGAAATTGCCTCAGGTGGTCAGTCAGAGGGGCCATCACAGAATGAGTAGCACTTAGATTCTCTTTCAGAACCGGGATTCCATATAAACAATATGACACTTTTTTTTAATGAACTATAAAGATTAAACTACAACAAGTGTCATTTGTTGAGCAATCATCTCTAACACTATTTATCATATAATCTTTGTAGACCTCACATAAAAAATGAAACAGAAACGATTTTGTGATGAATAATTTCATGAGTCAACGTGACAAGCCACAGTATATCCAGATTAAACATTACTTCTGGGTTTGTCTGTCAGGGTGTTGTTTCCAGATGAGATTAACATTTGAATCTATGGGTCAGTAAAATAAAATGGGGACCAGAGCAGAAAATAAGGGCAGAGGAAGAAAGAAAGAATGTGGTCCTTTTGTTTCCTGTCTGCCTCTTTGACATGGGGTACAGGTTTTCTCCTGCCCTTGGACTAGGACCTACACCACTGACTGCCTTGGGTCTCAAGCTTTTGAACTTGGACTAAATTATACCACCAGCTTTCCTGGGTCTCCATCTTGTAGATGGCAAAGCAGGAAAGTATTCAAAAACCATCACAACATGAGCAACTTCTCAATAATCGATCTTCTTCATTTATATGAAGTATATACATATTAGTCCTGTTTTTCTAGAAGACTCTGAATCAAATTTAACATCATGTATTAATTGGCAGGAGTGAACTCATATCATGATAATGATAATGATTCTGGTGAACCGTGCACTTTCAAAACATGTGTGCTGAGAAATGACTTAGGCACTTAAGGGTATAAGAAAAAATTGTAGAGGAAAAATACACAGTCATCCTTAATTCAGTAAGAGCCAGTCAGATAAGGACAAGCGAGAGGTAATGAAGAAGAGGAAGAAGGAGGAGGAGGAGGAGGGGGGAGGAAGAAAGAGAAGAAGAAGAAGAAGAAGAAGAAGAAGAAGAAGAAGAAGAAGAAGAAGAAGAAGAAGAAGAAGAAGAAGAAGAAGAAGAAGAAGGAGAAAAGGAGGAAAGGAACAAAATGAAAAAAGTGAGGTTTGCACTCTAGGGAACACCAATGTCTTTAACAGAAGAGTAGTGGTTAAATTAATAGATAATGAGGCAACGCTACTTTCTCTTCTTTTGTTTGTCTTCAGATCTTGTTATCATGACACTTCTGGTATCTTTTCAGATACCAATCAAGCATCTCATTTTGTTTAATGCAATGTTGTGAAGATGCCCCTTTATTGTGGAAATCCTTTCTATGGGTTCCTCTTGCCCCTGATCTCTCAGATGAGCTCTGTTTCAGAATGGCAGAAAGGGTCCAATGAGAAGACGAGCAAGGTTAGTGAATTTTTCAGGAAATGCAGAACTCTGAGTTTAAACTTGGAAATCTTGTATGACTACTAAATACAAAAAATAAAAGCTACAAATCCAGGCAGCTCTTATACATTAAGGCTCATAAAACCAGAGAGGACAGTGTATTAGAAATAGCCATGCCAAAATTTATATCATCACACAAGTATAAATATAAGGTTATGAAGCTTCTGTAGCTTTCATTGTTTTATTTCAAAAAGTATCACTTTTACCCTGGAGCAGGGCCAAGCATAGGTGTCTCTTCTCTATTGGTCTCTGTGCAGATCTGGTTCATAAGTCTGGTCTGTGGTCCATAGAGATTCCATAAGCCCTTTCTCTGGGGCTTCTTTTGCTGGGATATTTCAGGGAGTCATCTCTGAAACACATGTTACCCTTGAAGGTAAGACACCACTTACTACACCCTGTGTTAGAAAATGAAAACAAATAAGTAGAAGGAAAAAGGGAAACTGCAGGGAGAGCCTAGTCTTTATGTCATAGGGAATCTCCAGCCCAGCCTCCCACCTCACACCCACAACTGTAAGTGTTGTGAAATCAGGTAGGGGCATTTTCTATTTTCTAGCTTATGGTCTCATATCTACTAGAAGGTGCTGATTATAAGGAATGACAAATAGATACACAGATATATCACTGTACATATAATTTTAACTGAATGGAGCATCTGAGGGGTAAACCATGCTTCTATTTAGTGTTGCTGCTCTGAACACGAGTACTGTGCCACATAATGAGATTCAGCTGGTCTTCTCACATAATTAACATGTCTATCATTCTCCTTTGACAAATATTATTTAATAACATTTTATGTTTTTCATTTTCTGTTAAGCTTTACTCAGAATTGTGTTTAGTATGTGTTTCTAACCACACTTTAACCACATTCCCTTTTACTGTGCACCAAGGTTTCCTCAAATGGGGAAATGTTAAAGATCCACAGGCCAAAGGGGAAGACATTTCATCAGGTTCCTCTCTAAGAGGAGATGCCATGGCTGGAGTGAAAGCATGGAGCATAGGAGACCTCATCTCTCCCCTCAGCCCAGAGCACAGCTCGCAGGCACTGGAGCCACGGAAGCTCTGGAGAAAAATGTGTGTGGTGAGGGGAGCGCAGCCGATCAGGTTTCCTTCTGGCCCAAGTTTTCAGATTTCTTGACAGGACCTGATCGCCTGGGCTGAATGAAAATCTATTGCTCCGTAGGAGAGTTCCAAGATGTCGACCTAGGGTGTGGGGTCAGTTCAGAGATTCAACGGGGGACGAGTAAAATGATAGATGTTTCATCTCTGGAAGGACTGGAATAGAAAGAAGTAATGGACAAAGTTGGGGTCCTTGGGAAAGAAGGAGCTCATTTCTTTGGAACACTGCACTCAGTACCCTCATGCTGTAGTTGTCGCTCACGCACAATCAGACTCTGAGCTCTCTAAAACCTTCCCGCTTTAATCCTGTAATATACCTACATGTACATCTATTCTTAATATCTCTGCATTGACTACCATGCTCTATATTATTTTGTCCTCCACTAGAATTATAGGGGAATACAAAATGGTACAACTACTTTCAAGAAAATTTTGCAATATGGGTAACAAGAGACCCTGGTATCCAGTAATTCAATTTACAGTTATAATATGTAAAGCAGGCAGAGTGAGGTTCTAATTTCAGAAGTGGAGAGGTTCAATTGACAGAACATCCCCATAAACATGTATATCAATATTATAAGCCTTGCACACATGGAAGAAAAATAGCCAAACTAAACTAGAGAACACTAAATCTGGAAGCAGAGAAAATGGAAAAAGCAGGCAGAATCTAAAGGGTAGTAAACAAATAGACACTTGGACAACATTGAAGGCTTTTCCTACTTTTATGTTCTTTTTCTTTGAAAACAGACCTCAATCAGTAATGGGTAGACAGTTATCACCTAGCAACCTACAGACTTATTGGTCTGAAGTACAAGGTTAATTTGGGACTACCACAGCAGCTACAAAGTGTTAAAACTCTTTTTTTTGTTTGCATTTTCTATTTATATTTATTTAAAATGTTTTCATGTTTACATCATTTTTGTTTTTCAGTTACAGTTTACATAAATTATTATATTTTTGCTTGTGTACATCTTTAAAGAGAGGTCCAGAGAGAATGAAATCCCAATGTATACATAAAAACTCTGATCGAATCTGTGAAGTATACATATTTGAGATAGATGAAAAGCTGACCAATTAGGATAAATGAAACTGATCACAGATTTTAGCTTCTGAAAAATATGGGAGAGAATTTAGAATTTACCTTCAACCCCGTTAACCTACTGAAAAAAAATAAACAAACTATAATATTTCTCAGGAAAAAAAACCCCAAAATCTCTACATGTCATTCACAATTCCCATGAGAAAGATTTATATACAATCTAAAATTATTCAACATATATTAAAAAAATAAAGGACATGGCCCATTTTCAAAAGAAGGGCAATCAATGGAGACCAACTGTGCAATAATCCAGATGTTGAATTTAACAAATGAGCATTTCACAGTAGCTATTATATGTAGAGTGAGTTATGTACAAGAAAATATACTTACAATAATCACCAAATAGGAAATGTCAGACCTCAGCAAGAGACAGTTTTTGTTTTTAAGGGAAATACTAACATTACAAATTATAATCACTCAAAAAACTAATTTAAGGTGGCTGCATGAGAAATTCAAGATCACAAAATAAAGTGTAACTAAAATTAAAAATAGCTTAATAAAAATTACCTAATATGAAAATAATAAACAAGTCTTCAATAACCTGTAAAAGACATTAAAAACATAACAGGCTCAAACCACACGATTACTACTAAAATTAAACAAATATAACATTTAAAGTAGCTGATTTAAATAATAATCAAAAGGTTAATCATTGAAAATTCATTTCAATGCTTGAAGAACAGCATCACACAACATTCAATATGAAAATAAGAAAAAGCCTCCAGTTAACGTCACATTTAGTGGCCAATGATAGAATATACTCTATCTATCATTGGGAATGTTTCAAAAAAAAATTCCAAAAAAAAGGAAGAAAACGTACCAGCACTCACTCCTTATACTCTTCATTGAACTGTGAATTCTATCTTAAAAAATAAGTTTAAATAATAAATAAAAATACAAATATTAAAAAATAAGGAATAAAATAACTTTATATGCATATGGCATAAAAATTATTTAGAAAATAAAAATGAATCCAGAAAAACATGCTAAAATTAATAAGTGAATTAAATAAAGTCGTAGGACTCAAGACTAATATTGAATGGCAACTTTGTTTCAGGAACTACCAATTAATAATTAGAAATTTAAGATAATATATTTCTTCAAAATAATGCCCCAAACCAAACTACCCCGAGAAACTAAACAAAACCTCTATTTTCATCCCTGAGTCACTTTACCTGGGAAGGTTCATAAAACTGGGAAGCTTAGTGCAGTGGCTGCATGTGTGATACATAAATCAGATCATGAGTGGACAATATGGAGAAATTAGTAGCAGTCAGGATCAATGGATTTCCCATCACAAATCTGCATCAATATAGATAATCATTGGAATCTGATATTATTAAATTCAGGTCATGTGTCTCTATGCCAATAGAGATATCAAGTCTCCAAGATGTAGAAACTTCTGGTCTTCAATTTATGATAGCTCTAGATACCACTGCCTGTTGATTCTCCATGGGTGGATCTGCAGGATGAAACCTCTTTATTCCCTGAAATTCTACCTAACATTAGCCCCTCAAATGTATCCTGAAGATATCTATCTTCCAAATTAATGTCCCAACAGTCTCCAAAGGCCCCAGTTATAAGAGTGTTTGCCACTCAGAGGTTCAGAGGGTGAGAGAAAATATCCTTAGGCCTGACAAAGACACTACAAAGAAAGAAAACTATAGACCAATATCCCTGGTGAATTTAGAAGCTAAAATTCTCAACAATATATTAGCAAAACCGGATCCAGCAAAACATGAAAAAAAAATCATACATCATGATCAAGTGGAATTTATTCTAGGAAGATAAGGCTGTTACAATATCTGCAAATCAATCAATATGATTCAACACATAAACAAAAGAAAGGATAAAAATCACATGATAATATCAAGATATGCAGAAAAAGCATTTGATAAAATCCAGCACCCATTTATGTTCAAAACTCTCAGCAAATTAGGGATACAGGGATCATTTCTCAACATGATAAAGGCCATCTATGACAAACCCAAAGTCAACATCATAATCAATGGGCAATAATGAAAAGAAATCTCCTTAAGATCAGGAACAGGGGTGCCCCTTTTCACTCTTATTAAACATAGTTCTGGAAGTCCTAGCCAAAGCAATCAGATAAGCAGAAAAAATAAAAGGCATCCAATTTAGAAAAGAAGAAATAAAACTATCATTATTTGCTGATAATATGATACTATTCATAGGAATTCCTAAAGTCTCAGTCAAAAAACTACTGAACCTGATTAATGAATTCAGCAAGGTGGCAGGATATAAAATCAATATTCAGAAATCAGTGGCATTTGTATAAACCAACAACTGTCTGAAAGAGAAATTAAGAAAACAATCCCCTTCACTATTGCAACAAAATAAAAATAAAGTACCTAGGAGTAAATTTAACCAAAGAGGTTAAAGACTTGTACTCGAAAAATTATAAAACATTGATAAAGGAAATCAAGGGAGATAAAAACAAGTGGAAGCATATACCATGTTCATGAATAGGAAGAATAAATATCATTAAAATGTCTATATTACCCAAAGCAATCTATAAATTCAATGCAGTTCTTATTAAAATACCAATGACATACTTCAAAGATATAAAACAAATATTCCAAAAATTTATATGCCACCAAAAAATAACACAAATAGCCTCAGCAATCCTGAAAAAAAAAAAAAGTGGGTGGTATCACACTTCCTGATATCAAGTTATACTTCAAGGCTATTGTACTCAAAACAGCTTGGTACTGGCATAAGAACAGGAATACAAATCAATGGAATAGCACACAGAACCCGGAAATAAACCCACACCTATACAGACAATTGATATTTGACACAGGAAGTAAGATCATACAATGGAGTAAAGACAGTCTCTTTAACAAATGGTGTTCGGAAAATTGGACAGGTACCTGCAAAATAGTGAAACTGGATCACCAACTTACACCATTCACAAAAGTAAACTCAAAATGGATTAAATACTTAAATGTAAGTCATGAAACCATAAATATCTTGGAAGAAAACATAGACAATAAACTCACCAAATCTCTCGTCGCAATATTTTTGCTAATTTATCTCTATGGGCAAGTGTAATAAAGGACAGGATGAACAAATGGGACTATATGAAACTAAAAAGCTTTTGCATAGCCAAAGACACCATTAACAGAATAAATAGACAACCCACACAATGGAAGAATATATTTGCCAATATTTCTGATAAGGGGTTAATAACCAAAATTTATAAAGAACTTGTAAAACTCAACACCAGGAAGATAAACAATACAATCAAAAAGTGAGCAAAAGAAATGAATAGACACTTCTCCAAAGAGGACATACAGATGGCCAATAGGTATATGAAAAAACATTCAACATCACTAATCATTAGAGAAACGCAAATTAAAACCACAATGAGATATCACCTCACACCAGTCAGAATGGCGCTCATCAACAAAACAATACAGAATAAGTGCTGGCGAGGGTGTGGAGAAAAGGGAACCCTCCTGCACTGCTGGTGGGAATGCAGACTGGTGCAGCCACTGTGGAAAACAGTGCAGAGATTCCTCAAAAAATTAAAAATAGAACTGCCCTTTGACCCAGCTATCCACTTTTAGGAATATAACCTAAGAGTATCAAATCACTGATTCAAAAGAAGAAATGCACCCCCATGTTTATTGCAGCATTATTTACAATAACCAAGATCTGGAAACAGCCCAAGTGTCCATCAGTGGATGAGTGGATTAAAAAGCAGTGGTACATAAACACAATGGAATACTACGCAGCCATGAAGAAGAAGAAAGTCTTATCTTTCATGACAATGTGGATAGACTTGGAAACTATCATGCTAAGTGAAATAAACCATGCAGAAAAAAAAATATCATATGTCTCACTCATTTGAAGAATCCAATGAAATGTGAACTGAGGAACAGAACAGAGGGAGAGGCAGGATCAAGGAGACCAGAGGGAAAGTGGTCAGAGGAAAAGTAGAAGAGAAGATGGGATCAGAGAAGGGAAAGAGATTAATAAAATTATATATATATATAACATAGCATTATAAAGAACAGTACAGCAAATCCTGGAGTGAAGGGGGAAAGGCATTGGGAGAGAGGGTATGGGACGGCCAAGGGGGAATGGATCATGGGAGATATATTCAGTGGGACACTTGAATCTATGTAAACACAAATTAAAATCATAAATCATAAATAAAAACCTTAGACCTGACACATGCATCATGAGAAAAGCCACACTTAACAGTTAGCTAACTTTTTATTTGCAGCCTAGAATCCTTTCACAGGACATTTTTCTTAGAAGAAGCCAAGAAAATAAAAGCTATTTATTGGCTTCATTCTCTGTGAGGAGAGGGCTTCAGTTGGGGCAGTGAATGCTAATATTTTTTAAAAATATCACAGTGTGAAAAACATTGTTTTATGTTTATAATAATGGTACTTTTTTGTAACGTGTTTTACATCTTGAACTAGAAGCCTGGACATTACAGGGAACAAAATCCCTGAATATCCTTGGAGAGATACCTGCTGTCTAATTCTACAGTGCACTGGCTTGTCTTAATTAGCTATGGCTTCAGTTTTTGTGGCAAAAGAGTGACAGGAAAGCAGAGATCAAAAGGAGAGTGAATGAGGACCAGGTTCCCCTGGTGTCTCTGAGAGACAGTTCTGTGTGAGTGTGTTTGGGTGGTTGTGTGTGGAGAGAGAGTCTTGGTGTATCTATCCTGGAATCACTTTCCCACCACAGGTCCTCCAGAAATGGAGAACTGAAGAATTACTTGTGAGTCAGGAACCAGAACAGACACTGGCCAAGTAACCCAGTATTTCTATAGCTTTCAGCTAATAAATAAATTGAGAATAGTGGGAAGTGAGAATGCCAGGTTGTGTATGGGTAGCTCAGTTGGTTAGAGGGTCATACCGATATGCCTCAGTTGCTGTTTGCCTTGGTGACTACAAGAATTAAACAATGAATACATAAACAAGGGAAATATTAAATTGATATCTCTCTCTCTGTCTGTCTCTCTATATAATATGAGTAAAATAAAAATAAATTTTAAGAAATGCCAAGAACATATGCTGCAGAAACACTCACTCCTGTAGCACGTGGCCTCCTGTCTCACTGGAGGGGAACAGGCTTACTCACTCCTGAGAAAACAGCAGCCCTTTCACCTGCCTGGAGGCAGTGAGGCTGACCAGGAAAGGGAAACACTGACATAGTACTCATTGCAGAGGGAGCCCATAGGGAACTGCTGACGCTGCCTCTGCCACTGTAAGTCATAATGTGAGCCAAAACCCGACAAATAGAAATAAACTAGCAGGAAGAGAAAAGGATTTCTGATGAAGAGAATTACTAGAGAAATAGAAAAGAATGTCAAATCAACTTATATCTAGTATATTCACTTCAACTACAGAAGCTATTCCAGGACTTAAAAGAGTAATTATTTCTTTGATACTACAAAATAAACCCCAATGGACAACACAGTATTGTTAACTATAAGCAGAATGTTATACAGTAGATTTTTAGAACTTATTCATTTTGCAGAATTGAAACTTTAAACTTGTTGAACTGGAACACCTTAAAAATGTAATTTGTTAGCCTGATCAAGTGGTAGCACAGTGGAAAGAGCTATGAGCTGGGATTCAGAAGACCCAGGTTCAAAACCCAGAGGTCTCCGGCTTGAGAGCGGGCACATTCGGTTTGAGTGTGGGTTCACCAGTTTGAGCATGGGATCATAGACATAGTCACTTCCTTGTGCCCAAAGGTCGCTGGCCTGAACAAAAGGTCACTTGCTCTGCTGTAGCCCCCTGTCAAGGCACATATGAGAAAGCAATCAATGAACAACTAAGGTGCCACAGTGAAGAATTGATGCTTCTCATCTCTCTTTCTTTCTGTCTTTCTGTTTCTATCTGTTCCTTTTCTCTCTCTCTCTGTCTGTCTCTATCCCCCCCCCAAAAAAAAAAAGAAAGTATGTGGTTAGATCTTACATGAAGTGTTTTCACCACAATAAAAATGGCAATGTGGTCATTAAATAACAATCTCAGAAAGCTGTTTTGAAGAAATAAATTACAATCTAAAATTTTATACTAGAAAACTATAACATATATTTGAAACTTTAAAAAAAAGACATATTATGCAAAAAATTTGATTAACACCATGCATTATTTAATCAATTATTTATTTCAAAGCATAACAAAAGTACTAATATTTGAAGTACATTAATATTCATTGTTAACATTCACTATTTCAAATCACAAAGAAAATTAATTGACATCAATCTGGACCACTGTATATGTGTTAGGAAATGAGAAAATTAGTTCAAACATTCTAACTATCAATTTCCACTAGATTCTTATCATGCTATCTTAGTAATTTTATTTTTGATGAGAAACTAAATCCAATACAATTTAATTTAATTGAAGGAGTGTCAGTACGAAGCACTATATGAATGATTATGAAATTCTATCCGATTTCAAAGTCAAGGCTCCAAGCTGTTCACAGTGTTCACTCGCTGTTACATGTCACCTGCAAAAACTGGCCATTAAGTATTCAAGTTAATTTTACTCATTACTAAGAGCCGTGTCTACTTCATTAGTGGATGCATGGATTGAGCATGTCAATCAATAGCTCCTGTGTTCTACAGTTTTCCCATGATGCTCCAGGTGTCTTCTGTAATTAGTATCTCTTGGGGTTTTCCTTCTACCTCACATCTTCAGGAATTTGGCTCCTACCTATTCCCGGGGAATGATGTACAGAATGCATACATTGGCTGAAAAAACACAGACTCACTAATCTTACCTTCTCTACTTATTAGCCATGAGAAATTGTAACTATCTCAGTTTATAAATTCCTTCAAATACCTGAAAAGATAATCTTTCTTTTATGATATCATTGAAAATTGTTTGGATAAAGACACTGTCTATATCATTGCATATACTTACATATATACATAACTATGTGTGTGCTTGTGTCAGTATAAGTGTACATGTACACACTTTCCCAGGCCAAGCACTTTCTTTTTCATTCCACTGAGATAAATGACCACCACTCTACATCTTGATGTGGGCTCTGTGCAATTGCTGCAATAATTTATAATACAAAATTTTCTAATAAAAATTTGTTTCTTTACTATCCTGGGAAAGTCTGTTTCTCATTATAATGTGAAACTTATTTTAAAAATAACAAAAAGGAAAGTGAGTGTTATGGCATATATAAAGGGTTATACTCAGATGTTATACCACATGGGAAGGGCCTGAACTCCAAGAGGCTGTCCTTAACGATAGCTATTCCTGGTCATGGTTCTCTCTGATGGGCAGATATGGGAAACTCATACTTTTGCAAGACTTTCTAAATCCCAGTCAAGAACTTTAAAAGAGTCATAGCCTGGGTGTAAAAGTTCTATAACATAAGACTGGAACTGGACTGTTTTTGAAAGAAGAGTCTGGGAACTTGACAAATGAGACTTCAGTGTAACCATTTTCTGCTCCTATGAAGAGCACAATTCTGTTGCACAGGACACAGACACAGATTACACTTTTCAGGAATCATGACAGCAAGTACATACAGGACAATTAATAAGTGTTTTATATTGAAATACACTTTTACACAATTATCTTAATAGTTAGGTACACTTCAGAATTACAATCTGTGTTTTATGAAAAGAAACACAAATGCATTCATCGTTACACACTTAGTAAGTGAATAGATTGATTTCACCTCAAACACTGAGTATAAAATTTCACTCTGAGTATATACATTACTTTTATTTCTTACATTTTTTTTACATATATATTACTTTCGTTTTTTACTCAACTCTTCTGAACCTGTTTGTTGGGCAACAAGCAGACATATATTCAAATACTCCATAGTTGGTGGTGCTGGGTGGGGATGACTACAGATTTTCCTAGGTTCGTGGTTGGTGGCAGACAGACTTTGCTAAGCCAATTCAGATCAGTGATAAAGAAAAATATGGAGACATAGGACAGTGGAAATTTGATATGTTTTATTGAGAATACAGAAAAAGGTAAATGGGTAAAAATGTTTCTCTTCTAACTTATGTCAGAAACACTGCAAATCCCAGGATTGAGTAAAAGTTCTAAAGAAAGAAGACAGAAAGGAAGAGATGGTTTGAATGGAGCAGTGAGCTCAGCTGCAGGAGATGAGCCCCAGGGCAAAGGATGCTATACAACACTGAGGTAGTAGAGGGAAGAAGATTCAGGAGCTTGGTCGGCACAGAGTCATGGGAGCTGAACAGTTCCAAGGATTGAAATAAGGAGAAGCAGTCAGAGAAAAACAACATTCAGAGAACTTGTAGATGAGTGACCCATGATTTGTGATATTAAAAAATGAGACAGTACCTGCTTCATAGTCTAGGAAAACTCCAACACAATGTGGAGGAACCGTCATCCAAAGAGTCAAGACCTTGGGATCAGAGGTGGAAGAGTCCTCAAAGGCACTGTACTCAGATTCATTCTGTAACCCTATAACCCAGTAGCCATTTGTAGGTCTGTATCTGGAGAAAACATTTGAATAATTTGCATCTTTGTTATCAAAAAACCAAGGGCTTTGTGTTATATCTGGCTTAGTCATTCTACTGTATACCCCCAGGATCCAGGCAGTCTTCCCAGACACATCAACTTCCCAGTAATATTTTCCCAATGATAACTTTTGGGAGCCCAAGATATCAAAATGAGAAAAATCACATGAATATTTATTATTAAACATACAATAGTTCCCAACAGTCACTTGTCTGTGATCTGCAGAAATGAAAATATTTGAAAGGGTTTTGAGTGGATCCAGCTTCAAGTCCACTGTAGGAAAAATAACATAATCAGTTGAATTACATACGCAGTGATCGACAATCTGATTAGTCAACGGAGCCAAATATCAACATTACAAAGATTGAAATTTCTTTTGAGAGCAAAATTTTTTAAATTTAAACTATATAGGTAGGTACATTCCTTATCGAGGTAGCGCCCGTACATGGTATTTTGTGGAAGAGCCACACTCAAGGGGCCAAAGAGCCGCATGTGGCTCATGAGCAGCGGTCTGCATGGGCCATATGAGTCTTGTGACTTTATGAGGAGGAATCTTGGGAATTGACTGGGAGGAACATGATTTACTGGGGCAGTAATAAATACCTCACCTAAGAACTGAGGAAAAGGAGAGTGGGAGGAGACAGAAGAGGTAAATTGGGGGATAAATGGTGATGGAAGGAGAATTAAGTTGGGGTGGTGAACACACAATACAATATACACATGATGTGCTATATAATGGTGTACCTGAAGTGTATATAATTTAATTCACCAATGTCACCCCAATAAATTAATATTAAAATAATTTGTATATAAATAAGCATGCTTGAGAAGAACACATGTAAGTAATATCTAGGGACCTTATATTAACAACAACTTTTGAAAAGTGGTCAGAACATGGAGATGTGAAGAACCTGTAACATCTTACCCCAGTGGCTTTGGACTTCTGTCAGCTCTGAAATGACAAAGGTTTCAACAATGTTGTTAGAAGCAAAGGAGGAAACACTGACACCTATATTTTCTCTAGAGTGGGAACAAGGGAGGAGCTCCTGTGAGGCTGTCCACTGGTGAATGAGTGGATACCTAGCCATTCCACCATAGATATGTTCACACTTCAGCTCAGGCTCTTCTCTATTCTTGACAGGACTTTCTTTTCTCTTTTTATTCTCATGCAGAAATAACAGTCACTCCCACATTCTGTTCTGAAACTACAAGAACCCCACAACCACATTCACAGCCAACCCTCAGCTCTCTGCACCTTTAAATTCTTGCAGCATTCCACTCAGATCTGGAACTCGAAATGAACTCTTCACTTTCTTGGAAACAATTTTGGGCTTCTTCAAGGTCCAGATCTCACTCCTAAGAAAGACAAAATATTGCTCATATTTCTGACATTGCATCTCTTCAAGATCACTGTCTCCCTCACCTTTCTCTCCATTGATGCCTCCTCACTCAATCCTCTTCACTGAAAAGTCTGAGGGAGGGTGAGGTGGGGGTCCTGTCATTGCCACCAGAAGAAATGCCTGCATGTCAACCTTGCCATTTACACTCGTGGGTTGGCTTTTCGTTAAGCTCATGTTCTGATTATAAAATCGAGAAATGTAGCCCAGTCTCATCTCTCTACCTTTTAAATATAAATATGATGCACTATGATAAAAATAAAGTACCTTTAAAAGTTGTTTAGTTTCTCCATAAAAAGCTTTTGATATAAGGGTTGCTAACTGCCATCTCAGAGGTTCCCCCAAGAAGAGGACATAGGCGTGGATTCTCAGGCTTATGGTCAGTGGAGGGGTTCTACAACCTGGTTACTGAGAGTTTTAGGTCATCAAGTATGGGGCTCCTGTATTGAAAGTGTAAAGAATGTCCTGAACCTGCTATCTTAGAAGAGAGGCGAAGAATAACATATGAGGTCATGAAGAAGGGAATATTTTACCAACATTTGAGAAAAGTGATGTTATGACAGATAATATAATAGTGGTCAACATTTCTAGTGTTTGATGTTGCAAGTAGGTGGGCAACTTTAGACAAGATAAACCAGTATTTTCTACATAATGTAAAAAGTGAGTAAACAAAAAGAGATTAATTTCTTGTCACTAGGACTAAACCCAGTATTCTTCAAGACCTGAGTCTTATTTATCTATTTATTTATCACTGTAATCCAAACAACATCTTGAAAAGATCTTGCAGATCTTTCTTTGTGGAAAATTTGTAGGTCATACAGATGGAGGACAAGATCCTCTGTGTGACAAGGCAGGCAGCTCTGTAGTATAGAAACAAGAGCTGAGCCTGACAGAGGTCTGACTAAAATCAGTGAAGCACTGCAGTTCTGAACCTGCAAACCCTTATTTCCAAAGCTTCTATTGACCCAAACTCTGTGACTTCCACCAACCAAACCCTATCATAACATGGTCCCCCTCTCATCAGTAATTTGAAACAATGTAATACCTAAACCCCAGCTGGGTGATTTTTTTAAATTATGATTGATTCAGGATTAGTCTTATAGCTGCAATTCTGTCATCACACAAAAAAGGACCATGTCCAATCTTACACACATACCGTCTTATGTCGTTAATCACATCCTGGGGAAAAGAGAAAAAACATTAGTTAAATGTAGAAAATCAAAATACCTTTAGAACATTGAGATGGCTCATTAAAATTTAATTTTGCAGAAATAGCTAATATGTCTTAGTCCTCTACAATAATTAACATACTCTTCTACTAAAAATTGATGCCATTTATCTAAAATTCAAATTTAATCACACATCCTCTACTGTCTGGAAACTCTTGTTAGTGATAAGTCTTTCCTCCTTAAACAGTGTTACTCACCTTCCTCCTACACCTCTAGCACCCCTTGATAGAAAGTGAACAGATAGATGGTCAGAATAAATAGACGGGGACAGCTGTGGAAGAAAGACCAAGTCCTTCTGTCCCAGAGTACTTATGGGAGCATATTAGAAAGATGTTTCAAAGGTCTGAAGATGAAACATATATAAGGTGAAGAGAGGAGACCGACTATTTCTTTAAAATACCTTCATGAAAAGACCCTCTTTATATATTATGCTTTTATTTATTCTAGAGACAAACATAGGTAAAATTGATTTGTCAGACTTCATTCTAGGCTCTGGTGAATCAAGAAAAATAATTAATAATTACAGTCCTCAGGATATATACATATATATCTCTGTCATCTATCTATCTATCTATCTATCTATCTATCTATCTATCTATCTATCTATCATCTATCATCTTCTTATCTACTTATGAATATATATTGCTGTGGGAACAAGCAAACTAGCATTTCAAGAAAATGTTTTTCCAGTCACTCTCTAGTACAATATATGTCCTACACAGTATCTGAAACACATCACATTAAATTTTAAACATGAAATAAGCTGCAGGAATCAGAAGCAGAGAGAGTCTAAATTGTAATTGCTCTTTCCCAACCATTTACATTCTATTGTCCAGATCAATATCAACTTCATCACTGTCTTAAAAAGTTTATCTAATCAAGAATTCCAATATTGCATTAAGCCAATCCAGTACATAGTCTCAGCTTTTTTTAGCCATTAACTTATCTTTTTTTTTTTTGTATTTTTCCGAAGTGATAAGCAGTGGTGCACAGGACCGGCAGGGGTGGCAGACAGACAAACTGCCACATTCGCCCTACTGGGAGCCACTTGTCATGCCCACCAGGGGGCTATGTTCAGCCCCTCTGGGGCATTGCTCTGCTGAAATCGGAGCCATTGTAGTGCCTGAGGTAGAGACCATGGAGCCATCCTCAGTGCACAGGCCAACTTTGCTTCAATGGAGCCTTGGCTGTGGGAGGGGAAGAAAGAGAGAGAGGAGAAAGGGGAGAAGAGTGGAGGAGCAGGTGGGCGCTTCTCCTGTGTGCCCTGGACAGAAATCGAACCTGGGACTTCTACATGCTGGGCCCACACTCTAACTCTGAGCCAACCAACCATGGCTAGCCATTAACTTATCTTAATCCTAACATTATTTGTTGCATTTTTGGAAACAGAAATACACCCTTCTTTAGTCTAAACTCTTTTATAACAACAAAGCCTTGACCACCTGTGGCTGTATGTCCATAAAATGTTTTACTGTCTGTATTAGGATTTTTTTTGTTATTGCATAAAATTTAATTTTAGCTAAAACTGTCTTAAATTTAAAAGTTAAAAGAAAAACTCAGGGAGCAAGTAGAACTTTATCAAAGCTAAAGTTTTAAGGGAAATCTTATCATTAAGATCTGGGTTTTTTTCTTTTTTCCTTTCTTTCTTTCTTTTTTTTTTTTTTTAGAGAGACAGAGAGAAGGACAGATTGGGACAGGCAGGCAGAAAGAGAGAGAAATGAGAAGTATCAATTCTTCATTGCAGCACCTTAGTTGTTTATTGATTGCATTCTCACATGTGTCTTGACAGGGGGTGGCGGGTTCCTGCAGAGCCAGTGACCACTTCCTTAAGCCAGCTACCTTTGGGCTCAAGCCAGTGATCATGGGATCATGTCTACAATACCATGCTCAAGGCAGCAACCCTGTGCTCACGCTGGGAGCCTGTACTCAGGCTGAATGAGCCCGTGCTCAAGTTAGTGACCTCAAGGATTCGAACCCTGGGTTCTATGTGTACCAGTCCGACACTCTATCCACTGTGCCACCACGTGTTCAGGCTCTTTTTTTATTTTAAATGAGAGGAGGGGAGATAGAGAGGCAGACTCCCATGTGCCTCCTGATCAGGAACCACCTGGCAACCTCCATCTGGAGCCAGTGCTGAATCAGCACCTCAGCCAATACTGATACTCAGATCAACCAAGAGAGAGAAAGGGGGCAGGGCGGGGTTGAGAAGCAGATGGTGGCTTCTCCTGTGTGCCCTGACCTTGGCTCGAAGCTGAGACGTTCCTATGCCATGCCAATGCTCTATCCACTGTGGAAACTGGCCAAGGACAGTTCTTTCTTCTTAATACTATTTTTTACCTGCTATATACTCTTTCTTTTTATACTCTATATAGCATCAATTTGAATATCCAGGCTAAATAAAAACACCTAACATATTATCTAAAATTTCTCTTTCTAGTCATAACAATTAATTTCTATGGCATATAAATTATTACCCTAACTTGAGCCAGGTGCATATCTTAAAAGAATTTTTTATCATTGATGAAGCTATACAAATTGAATATATTGATTTACTAAGATTTGAGACATTGCTGATGCTACTAATTTTTATCAGCTGTAGCCACTAGATTGACTGAGGGTAAATTTGTCTTCTCAGAGGATGTTTCAAGCGATGTTTACCAAAGAAGAGAAGAGTAATTAACTGAGGTGGGACAGAAAAACAACTGTCTCATACAGAATATCCCTTGGCTGTCAGCCGTCTCTTCACTTTCTACAAATTCGAGCAGGTGTTTAATGAAAATTCACAAACATGCTAAAATTCTCATAGAAAATTCAATGGACATAGGACAGCATTTCTGGTCCAGGTCATTGTAATGGGGTCGGCTATGTGCTTTGCATCTAGAAAGCAACATCTCTTGAGTCTCCCCAGTAGATGACAGGAGAATTCTCCAAAAGTTCCTTGGGACAGAGGTGCTTAAAATGGTCTCCACAGTAAACAACTGACTTCAAAAGAATTGCTTTCAAACAGACTTGAATAGAATTGTTCCACATTTTTTCAACAATTTTGAGAAAGAAAAACGAAGTTGGAAGATACCAATTTCAAAATATTCCATGACGCCACAGTAATCCAAAGCTTAGAGTATCAATGAAAAAAGATAGAGCTTCATATGAGAGAGTAACAATCCAGAAAGGTATTATAACAACGAGAGTAAATTAATTTTTGACATATTGCGGAAATTATGAGTAGAGTTAGGGAGAATGTTTTTAACAAATGTTAAACTGAATTTGTACCTGGTTTAACAACTCAAAATATTTACTAAAACACACAAACACACATACAACAAGCACACACATATTCATAAAAACTCAATGTTTCCCAAATGTATTAGTTTATCATTACATTTGCCACCCCTCAATAAAAGAACCAAATCAAAAATAAAGAGAGATGTGAGCTGCTTGTTGAAGCATAATAAAGAAATGCCTTACAGATATTAGATCACAAACAATGGAAACTTATAAACAATCTTCTCTCTAACTTTTGCACAGACTTTTAAAAATAAAAATAATGAGAATTTCTATTGTCATTTGCACACTGAATTTCCCTACAAGTCCTAACATGAATAACAAGGAGAAGCACTGAGTGCTCGAAGGAACCTTTTAATAAGGATGAAAGTGCAGGGACCTGGGAGGGGAGGGAACATAATATTGATACATAGGTTTCCCCAAATCTCATATGTAGGACAGGTATCCCAAGTCTTACCTGCACCGTGTCTAGAGATGATTTCCACATATGGCGCTGGAGAACAGAGCTGAGCTCTCGCATGTACCGCCTCTGCACCGCCAGCTGGTCTCTCGCCACTGCCAAGTTGTCCAGCACATTCACGTCGTCCTCCTCCAGCTTCTGCAGCTCCCTCTGCTCCTCTCTGTCCAGGATGCCCCTCATTTCCTCAAACCCTTTCAGAATCCTCTCTCTCTCAGCCTGCATACAATTCTGTGCGGATGAGAAGAGAAAGATGCAGTCAGTCTGGCTGAAGGCCTAATTTTTAAGGGCCTGGGAGCCAAGCCAATATCTGTAACTAAATTCCTCAGACTCTTAGGGGGAAAAGAAATGAGCAATTCCTGGAAAAAACATTTTTCTGCCATTTTCCATTGACCTGGTCCCAAAGCAATTCACTCAAGTCTACTTTATCAAGGCCCACCAAGAGACACAGATGCTACATGGATGAGGGTTGGATAGCAAACATCTGTCCTGGAGAATCACGCCACACTGCACAGGAAACTTCCTCTACCTATATCTCTGAAAAAAGAAACCCTAGGACAATTTTAATGTGTTCTCTGATAGTATCAGAGCCTCAAACTTGATGAAGGAAATGGAACACTGGACTCATGAGTCGTTTTTACATTGCTTCCTTCTTCGCCAGCGGTTCGCAACCTGTGGGTCGCGACCCCGCCGTCGCTACCCACAGGTTGAGAACCGCTGTTCTACGCCTTTGTCTCCAAATAGTTGCTCTCACTTTGGAAATGTCTTCTGTAGCCAGCAATCCTCAATAGGTAGGAATTGAATGAGGAATAATCAAAAGTCCATGGACTTATTAATTCTGATGTAAAAATGAAGAAGGGGCTTCATTGTGATTGGACCTGGGTGCTGCCCAGCTCCCTGTCTCAGAACTCCCTCAGGAGCGTCTTCCTACCTTCCAGGTAGCTCTCTCTTCTCTGATGTCAGCGTCCAACTCCTCAGCTTCCTGCAGCTCCTGCATCAGCCTGTTCAGACCTTTCAGGAGCTTCTCCTGTGAGAAAGAATCCCCCAAGTCAAGACCTGAGCTTTCTCAGCACCTGGATACAGGAAAAATGGAGCAGATATCAAGCTCATCTCAGAAGAGACTAGTTTCAGAAATGAAACTGGCAGTCAGACTGAGGATGCAGAGAGAAACCTGAGGAGGAGAATGTGTTCTTTTCGGGTGATGGAAGTTACAGTCCTTAACCAAGAGTAGCTCTCATTGCTCCCTTCCTGGAGCAGGTACTGATTCTGCAGGAAGTAAATTTCTTTTCTGTTTCCTCAAGTAAATATACTTTTAACACATTAAGCAACCATGCTCTTAGGAATTCTGTCTATTCAGAGGAGCATTCAGAACTCATCCTGGGAAGCACTCTTACTCATACAACTTCTCTTTCCTAAGGTCATGTGGTCTCTGTGGATTCTTAAAGAAAATGAAAGAATGCAGAGAAATGTGCTTCAGGCCTTAGAAGCTGATCAAGGGGTTGTAAAAAGTGTGTGCAAAGCTCAGTTTTACAATGACAAAGAGAAAAAATAGGCCCAAAAAGTGAAGGTTTCACTTCCAGTGATGTTTCCACACTCTGAGGCTTACCTGACATTCCTTGACCACCTCCTCCATGGGGGACATTTGGTGACCTTGGTGCTCCTGGACACAAAGCTGGCAAATGGCTTTCCCATCCTCTTTACAGAATATATAGTAACGTTCACCATGCTCTTCACAGTGATTTCCTCCCTGCCACTGGTTTGCCCTCATGCTGTATTCCCTGATTTCTTTCACTCTGCTGGCTAGCTGCCCATTAGGCCGGAGGTTCCAAGGCTGGTACGGGGTCTGGCACACAGGACAGCAGCATCCTGCTCCTAAATAGCTCACTGATGGCCTGTTTGTAGTGATGCAGGCTAGACAAAAGCTGTGGCCACAGTTCAGGCTCATAGGCTCTGTCAGGAGCTGCAGGCAGATGGAGCAGTTCAGGTCCTCCATTGTGTTCTCTTGTGAAGGAAATTCCATACCGTGTTCCCCTCCTTCTTCCTGTCCTGGCTCCAGAAGCTCTCCTTGCTCACTCCTTCAAGGCTGGGAATACTGAAGCGAGCAGAGTAAGAAAGGCTAGAATATAAAGGACACCGATTGTGTAGATATTTTATAAACAAACATTAATATTCAATAAATAAAATTAAGGTGAGTGAAAAGAAGAATAGGTCAGTGAAGGAATGAAAAGGGCTCTTCTGTGTGATTTCTGGCACTTTATTCTTAGTTCATGTTGCATAATGATTCGTATCCCATCAAAGCAATGGCTGCTATTTTCTTCTGCTGCATAGGAGGACAAGTGAAGACCTTTCTACCAAGAGGTCTGTGCCTCTCATCATCAGTCCTGCCTATTCTTTCCCACCCCAAACACCACCCACTGCAGCCCCCTGGGCTTTTACACGTGCTCTTCCCTCTTCCATGACCTTACTTTATCTTAAAAGTTTCACTGAGTTGTATTTAAATCACATGCATTCATGTTTGGAATACAATAATTTCTAGTATGTTTATAAAACAGTAACTATCACCACATTCTAATTTTAGAATTAGATTTAATTATTTCTTAGAAACAAAACTAATGGCATTAGCAGGCACTCCCATTCTAACCCTGAGCCTCAGGCTACGATTAACTCCCTTAGGTTTTTATAAATTACCTTTACCGATCAATTCATAACAATGGAATCAAAATACATGTTGTGTTTTTTTTTAGTCTGAATTCTTTCATTTTTCATGCTGTTATTATGGTTCATTTCACCAACCTTTCTCTCCCATGAAAAATAATTATTTTTGATTTCAGCTTTTCATCTTATTCCCATTAACTAACACGGTTTTTATGGTAGCCCTAAAGAAGCTAACACAAATGTTTATTTTACTTTTTTAATTTTTGTCTTATCAGGTCACACGTATAGTAATGTCCATACAAACTGGAAAATTTTTTGGCGGTCAGTCAGAGAAGATGTCACAGAGCGGTAACACAGTGAGAATCACTCTCCCCCCTGGACTCATTATGGCCCTGTGTACACAATCTAGGCTCAGGAGTTCTTGTGGGAGTTCCAGATAACTAGGACTATTGTTAGGGGAGCCTGAAAGTTAGAAATTAGGCTTCAGTAATTGTAGCTTTTTAGTTGAAAGGAATAGGCGATATGTAAGGGTTAGGAACTAGTTAATCTGCTTGGTATTCTCTCTTACTGGCTTCCTGGCCTTTACTTTGAAATGTAGCAAAAAGTTGACCTTTGCAGAAATGTCAGGGAAAGCTTATAGTGGGGAGGGACCTGACAATTAGAGGAGTTGAAATCACAGAAGTTGTTTATAAAAGCCTAGTCACGGGATTTACTGTGGAAATTCAAAGTCTATAAGTTAATTAGTAACTTAATTTATCAATCTTTAATCTTTACTGTGTATCCTAAGAAAACAGGGAGTCTTTTCACAGACAGTTCAGAGGTGCCAGGACCTACCTGTTCCTGGACGCTATCTGCCCTGCTGCCTTAGAGATTGACCAAGGACACCAGACAGGACCTTGCTGACTGGACCTGTGTTAACATTTGAAGAACTTGCAGGGGAGATTTTCCTGCAGCTGAACCACCACTTCCTATATGTATATTGTTATGGGACTAACTGCGTGGACTATTTTCTTTTTTTTTCTTTTGGCCCTTACACCTTTATTAACAGCCCCTGAACGATATAAAAACCACCAACACCAGGAAAGTGTTAAGGCAGTGCTTATGGACAGTAGTCCTTCTCAAGTTGCTGCAATTTGAAATTGACAACAAACCTAACACCTACTCAGTGTTTGTCTCCCTTTATTGGCATTAAGGGTGGCAGGTAACCCTAAATGCAGTTTTGTTTTCCAGTTGCACTATGAAGCAATAAACAAAGAAAGAAAGAAAAAAATCTCAGTACATATCCATGTCTTGATGGTTGCCAAAGTGTTATGGTAAAAGAAAGATCTTCAGTGTGAAAGAGAATTAGTTTTTCCTTTGCTCTGTGCTCTGGAGGCAAATCTTAGAAAGGTTACACACAAAAAAATTTAGACCTACAAACACTGTCTTCCATTGCCATGGTCATCATACATGAAGAAGACCTGATAAGGAATAAGCTGAAGGAGAATGGGAAGTGTATTCCAGATCATGGTCCAGACACTGAATATAGTCCAGATGTTATTTGCAGTTAGAACCTGGCTACAGAGAATGTGATCCAGTATCAGCTCTGAGGAACATCTGGATCAGAAGTAGTCATTGTGTCATGGGTAAATATCACGTAATATCTCCCCTATTTTAAGTCTAAAACTGTTTTCCAAACATGGGGTATGGCTTCTATTTATTCTGATCTCATTCAAATCCAACCATCCTGAGACCCTTCAAGACCTATAGAGGAGGGTGGAGTGGAGCATGCATTCTGCCTTGGGGCTGAAAAAGTTATTTTCATGCCAAGGAAGTAAAATCAAAGCTGCTGCTGCCACAAGACACAGAATAGCAGCTTGAGCCCTCACACATACAGGGATCCAACCCTATCTGCACTGTGAGTGACTCCAGTGCTCCACAGTGGGCAGGAAGATGGGTGTGGGAACATGAGTGGTGTCTGTGCTGGAGGGATATCACAGATGCCTAAGCCCTAGACCATGCTTGAGAACCAATGGGTTTGTGCCCCACATCATGTCCCCTAATCCTGGCATACTGCACCAGAAAGCTGAGCCTACAAATTGAATTGTCTGTCCTCAAATCCAACATGGCTTATGCCCATGAGAACCCTAGGGGTATGGAGAAACAGGAGATTCCTCTCTTAAAAGCAGAAAAGCAGAACCTTGAGAAATATCTGGATTATGTATGAAGGAGATTCATCTCCTGCGGGACTCCCATCTTAGGCTGGTACTTGGGAGGCGGGGGTGATGTTGGTGATACACCCCTTACATTGTCATTACAGGGCTGCTTCTCTCTCGAACCTGTCAGAGCCTCTAGGTTCTAGGGGACCTCCCTGTCTCCTGCTGCAGCTGCTCAGCCAGAGCTGACTAGGAATGCCTGGGCCCCCTACACCTTCCAGGTTCATCATCCCTGCCACACAATCAAAACTACTAGAGCCCCTTCTGTGTCCACGGCCCCCTCTGAGCCCAGGCAGTTCTCACAGGGGATGCACATTGAGTACTTGGCTCTGGTGGCTGGGGTGGGACGAGGTGCATTTCCATAGCTCAGGGTCTGAAAGAACTGGCTTGGCTGGCTACAATCCCCCAGGTAGAGCACAGACAGCAGAGGGAAACTCACCTCCAATCTTCTGGGCACAAAGGCCTATTCACTTGTTCTGGAAATCCAGCAGGAGGGGCAGATGTGGTGAGGACACACTCTCAAACCAGAGGCCTGATGTTAACAAAGAGGATCCCGAAGAGCAGAGTGAAAATGAAAGTTAAGTTCTTAGGGGAGGGGCAGGGAAGTAACAAATCTAAGGACCAATGGGAGGCCTTTGTGTACAGCCCCTGAGAAATACCATGGCTTTGAGCCTGTGTCAGATGGGCCAGTGATTACATTCTTAGTCATATCTCAGTTCTGCTCCCAGAGCTGTTCTCGTGGCTCTCAAAGTTATTCATCCCTTGGAGAACTAAGCTTATGTAACCAGTGTAATTTCACACACATCAATCTCATCTTGTTCTTTTACAAATGTGATGTCATGAGGAGGGAATAGAGTCCCTCCTTTACCACAGTGAGGACCCACACTGAAGGCTCACCTGAGGCAGTGATACAGGCAGCTGTCTTTGTCCTGTATCTATCAGGTAAGCTCAGTGATTCTTGTCAATTTATGTCCTATTTGGTCATTAAGAAGAAATGGCTTCTCATGTCTGAAATTGTCGCAGGTGGTCAGTCAGAGGGGCCATCACAGAACGAGTAGCACTTAGATTCCCTTTCAGAACCGGGATTCCATATAAACAATATTACACTTTTCTTGAATAGACTGCAAATATCAATCTACAACAAGTGTCATTTTTTGGGCAATCACCTCTAAGACTATTTAACATATAATCTTTATAGACCTCACAAAAGAAAGGAACAGAAAAAAATTTGTGATAAATAATTTTATGAGTCAATGTGACTAGCACAGGGTATCCAGATTATATATTATTTAATTATTACTTCTGGGTGTGTCTGTCAGGGTGTTGTTTCCAGATGAGATTGGCATATGAATCTAAGTTTAGTAAAATAAAATGGGTACCAGAGCAGAAAATAAAGGAGGAGGAAGAAAGAAAGAATGTGGTCCTTTTGTTTCCTGCCTGCCTCTTTGACCTGGCATACAGGTTTTTTTCTGCTGTTGGACTAGAACCGACAACACTGACTGCCTGGGTCTCAATAAACTTAGACTAAATTACACCACCAACTTTCCTGGGTCTCCAGCTTGTAGATGGCAGGGTTGGGAAGTATTCAAAAACCATCATAACATGAGCAAATTCTCGGTAATCAATATTCATGTATATGAAGTATATACATAATATTAGTCCTGTTTTTCTAGAAGACTCTGAATCAAATTTAACATCATGTGTTATTTGGCAGGAGTTCACTCAGATAATGATAATTATAATGATTCTGGTGAACTGTGCACTTTCAAAACATGTGTGCTGAGAAATGACTTGGGCACTTCAGGGTACATGAGAACGTTGTAGAGGTGAAAATACCCAGACATCCTTAATTCGGTAAGAGCCAGTGAGATAAGGAAAAGGCAGAGGTGAAGAAGAGGAAGAGGAAGAGGAAGAAGAAGAAGAAGAAGAAGAAGAAGAAGAAGAAGAAGAAGAAGAAGAAAAGAAGAAGAAGAAGAAGAAGAAGAAGAAGAAGAGAAGAAAAGGAAAGGAAGGAAGGAAGGAAGGAAGGAAGGAAGGAAGGAAGGAAGGAAGGAAGGAAGGAAGGAAGGAAGGAGGGAGGGAGGGAGGGAGGGAGGGAGGGAGGGAGGGAGGGAGAGAGAGAGAGAGAGAGAGAGAAAGAAAGAAAGAAAGAAAGAAAGAAAGAAAGAAAGAAAGAAAGAAAGAAAGAAAGAAAGAAAGTTGAGGTGCTGACTGTGGGGAGCACCACTGTCTTTAACAGAAGAGTGGTGGTTAAATAAATAAATACTGAGGCAACGCTATTTTCCCTTCTTTTGCTTGTCTTCAGATCTTGTTGTCATGTCACTTCTGGTATCTTTTCAGATACCAACAAGCATCTCATTTTGTTTAATGCAATGTTGTGAAGATGCCCCTTTATTGTGGAAATCCTTTCTATGGGTTCCTCCCACCCCTGATCTCTCAAATGAGCTCTGTTTCTGGATGGCAGAAATGGTCTAATGAGAAGATGAGCAAGGTTAGTGAATTTTTCAGGAAATGCAGTAGAACTCTGAGTTTAAACTTGAAAATCTTGTATAACTACTAAATACAAAAAATAAAAGCTACAAATCCAGGCAGCTCTTACATATTAAGGTTCATAAAGCCAGAGAGGAGAGTGTATTAGAAATAGATGTTAATAGCCATGCCAAAATTTTATATCATCACACAAGTATAAGGTTATGAAGCTTCTGTGGCTTCCATTGTTTTATTTCAAAAAGTATCACTTTTACCCTGAAGCAGGGCCAAGCATAGCTGGTCTCTTCTCTATTGGTCTCTGTGCAGATCTGGTTCATAAGTCTGGTCTGTGGTCCATAGAGATTCCATAAGCCCTTTCTCTGGGGCTTCTTTTGCTGGAATATTTCAGGGAGTCATCTCTGAAACACACGTTACCCTTGAAGGTGAGACCTCACTTACTACACCCTGTGTTAGAAAATGAAAACAAATAAGTAAAAGAAAAAAGGGAAACTGCAGGGAGAGCCTAGTCTTTACTGTCATAAGGAATTACCAGCCTAGCCTCCCACCTCACACCCACATCTGTAAGTGTTGTGAAATCAGGTAGGGGCATTTTCTATTTTCTAGCTTATTGCCTCATACCTATTAGAAGGTGCTGAATATAAGGAATGACAAATAGATACACAGATATATCACTGTACATATAATTTTAACTGAATGGAGCATCTGAGAGGTAAACCATGCTTCTATTTAGTGTTGCTGCTCTGAACACGAATACTGTGCCACATAATGAGATTCAGCTGGTCTTCTCACATAATTAACATGTCTATCATTCTCCTTTGACAAATATTATTTAATAACATTTTATGTTTTTCATTTTCTGTTAAGCTTTACTCAGAATTGTGTTTAGTATGTGTTTCTAACCACACTTTAACCACATTCCCTTTTACTGTGCACCAAGGTTTCCTCAAATGGGGAAATGTTAAAGATCCACAGGCCAAAGGGGAAGACATTTCATCAGGTTCCTCTCTAAGGGGAGATGCCATGGCTGGAGTGAAAGCATAGAGCATAGGAGACCTCATCTTTCCCCTCAGCCCAGAGCACAGCTCGCAGGCACTGGAGCCACGGAAGCTCTGGAGAAAAGTGTGTGTGGTGAGGGGAGCGCAGCCGATCAGGTTTCCTTCTGGCCCAAGTTTTCAGATTTCTTGACAGGACCTGATCGCCTGGGCTGAATGAAAATCTATTGCTCCGTAGGAGAGTTCCAAGATGTCAACCTAGGGTGTGGGGTCAGTTCAGAGATTCAACGGGGGACGAGTAAAATGATAGATGTTTCATCTCTGGAAGGACTGGAATAGAAAGAAGTAATGGACAAAGTTGGGGTCCTTGGGAAAGAAGGAGCTCATTTCTTTGGAACACTGCACTCAGTACCCTCATGCTGTAGTTGTCGCTCATGCACAGTCAGACTCTGAGCTCTCTAAAACCTTCCCGCTTTAATCCTGTAATATACCTACATGTACATCTATTCTTAATATCTCTGCATTGACTACCATGCTCTATATTATTTTGTCCTCCACTGGAATTATAGGGGAATACAAAATGGTACAACTACTTTCAAGAAAATTTTGCAGTATGGGTAACAAGAGACCCTGGTATCCAGTAATTCAATTTACAGTTATAATATGTAAAGCAGGCAGAGTGAGGTTCTAATTTCAGAAGTGGAGAGGTTCAATTGTCAGAACATCCCCATAAACATGTATATCAATATTATAAGCCTTGCACACATGGAAGAAAAATAGCCAAACTAAACTAGAGAACACTAAATCTGGAAGCAGAGAAAATGGAAAAAGCAGGCAGAATCTAAAGGGTAGTAAACAAATAGACACTTGGACAACATTGAAGGCTTTTCCTACTTTTATGTTCTTTTTCTTTGAAAACAGACCTCAATCAGTAATGGGTAGACAGTTATCACCTAGCAACCTACAGACTTATTGGTCTGAAGTACAAGGTTAATTTGGGACTACCACAGCAGCTACAAAGTGTTAAAACTCTTTTTTTTTTTTTTGCATTTTCTATTTATATTTATTTAAAATGTTTTCATGTTTAAATCATTTTTGTTTTTCAGTTACAGTTTACATAAATTATTATATTTTTGCTTGTGTACATCTTTAAAGAGAGGTCCAGAGAGAATGAAATCCCAATGTATACATAAAAACTCTGATCGAATCTGTGAAGTATACATATTTGAGATAGATGAAAAGCTGACCAATTAGGATAAATGAAACTGATCACAGATTTTAGCTTCTGAAAAATATGGGAGAGAATTTAGAATTTACCTTCAACCCCGTTAACCTACTGAAAAAAAATAAACAAACTATAATATTTCTCAGGAAAAAAACCCCCCAAATCTCTACATGTCATTCACAATTCCCATGAGAAAGATTTATATACAATCTAAAATTATTCAACATATATTAAAAAAATAAAGGACATGGCCCATTTTCAAAAGAAGGGCAATCAATGGAGACCAACTATGCAATAATCCAGATGTTGAATTTAACAAATGAGCATTTCACAGTAGCTATTATATGTAGAGTGAGTTATGTACAAAAAAATATACTTACAATAATCGCCAAATAGGAAATGTCAGACCTCAGCAAGAGACAGTTTTTGTTTTTAAGGGAAATACTAACATTACAAATTATAATCACTCAAAAAACTAATTTAAGGTGGCTGCATGAGAAATTCAAGATCACAAAATAAAGACTAACTAAAATTAAAAGAAGCTTAATAGAAATTATCCAATATGGAAGTAATAAACAAGTCTTCAATAACCTGTAAAAGACATTAAAAACATAACAGGCTCAAACCACACGATTACTACTAAAATTAAACAAATATAACATTAAAGTAGCTGATTTAAATAATAATCAAAAGGTTAATCATTGAAAATTCATTTCAATGCTTGAAGAACAGCATCACACAACATTCAATATGAAAATAAGAAAAAGCCTATAGTTAACATCACATTTAGTGGCCAATGATAGAATATACTCTATCTATCATTGGGAATGTTTCAAAAAAAAATTCCAAAAAAAAGGAAGAAAACGTACCAGCACTCACTCCTTATACTCTTCATTGAACTGTGAATTCTATCTTAAAAAATAAGTTTAAATAATAAATAAAAATACAAATATTAAAAAATAAGGAATAAAATAACTTTATATGCATATGGCATAAAAATTATTTAGAAAATAAAAATGAATCCAGAGAAACATGCTAAAATAAATAAGTGAATTAAGCAAGGTCATAGGACTCAAGACTAATATTGAATAGCAATTATGTTTTAGGAACTACCAATTAATAATTAGAAATATAAGATAATATAATTCTTTAAAATAATGCCCCAAACCAAACTACCCCGAGAAGATAAACAAAACCTCACTTTCCATCCCTAAGTCACTTTACCTGGGAAGGTTCATAAAACTGGGAAGCTTAGTGCAGTGGCTGCATGTGTGATACATAAATCAGATCATGAGTGGACAATATGGAGAAATTAGTAGCAGTCAGGATCAATGGATTTCCCATCACAAATCTGCATCAATATAGATAATCATTGGAATCTAATATTATTAAATACAGGTCATGTGTCTCTATGCCAATAGAGATATCAAGTCTCCAAGATGTAGAAACTTCTGGTCTTCAATTTATGATAGCTCTAGATACCACTGCCTGTTCATTCTCCATGGGTGGATCTGCAGGATGAAACCTCTTTATTCCCTGAAATTCTACCTAACATTAGCCCCTCAAATGTATCCTGAAGATATCTATCTTCCAAATTAATGTCCCAACAGTATCCTTAGGTCCTAGGCATAAGAGTGTTTGCCACTCAGAGGTCCAGAGGGAGAGAGAAAAAATCCTTAGGCCTGACAAAGACACTACAAAGAAAGAAAACTATAGACCAATATCCCTGGTGAATTTAGAAGCTAAAATTCTCAACAATATATTAGCAAAACCGGATCCAGCAAAACATGAAAAAAAATCATACATCATGATCAAGTGGAATTTATTCTAGGAAGATAAGGCTGTTACAATATCTGCAAATCAATCAATATGATTCAACACATAAACAAATAAAGGATAAAAATCACATGATAATATCAAGATATGCAGAAAAAGCATTTGATAAAATCCAGCACCCATTTATGTTCAAAACTCTCAGCAAATTAGGGATACAGGGATCATTTCTCAACATGATAAAGGCCATCTATGACAAACCCAAAGTCAACATCATAATCAATGGGCAATAATGAAAAGAAATCTCCTTAAGATCAGGAACAGGGGTGCCCCTTTTCACTCTTATTAAACATAGTTCTGGAAGTCCTAGCCAAAGCAATCAGATAAGAAGAAAAAATAAAAGGCATCCAATTTAGAAAAGAAGAAATAAAACTATCATTATTTGCTGATAATATGATACTATTCATAGGAACTCCTAAAGTCTCAGTCAAAAAACTACTGAACCTGATTAATGAATTCAGCAAGGTGGCAGGATATAAAATCAATATTCAGAAATCAGTGGCATTTTTATAAACCAACAACTGTCTGAAAGAGAAATTAAGAAAACAATCCCCTTCACTATTGCAACAAAATAAAAATAAAGTACCTAGGAGTAAATTTAACCAAAGAGGTTAAAGACTTGTACTCGAAAAATTATAAAACATTGATAAAGGAAATCAAGGGAGATAAAAACAAGTGGAAGCATATACCATGTTCATGAATAGGAAGAATAAATATCATTAAAATGTCTATATTACCCAAAGCAATCTATAAATTCAATGCAGTTCTTATTAAAATACCAATGACATACTTCAAAGATATAAAACAAATATTCCAAAAATTTATATGCCACCAAAAAATAACACAAATAGCCTCAGCAATCCTGAAAAAAAAAAGTGGGTGGTATCACACTTCCTGATATCAAGTTATACTTCAAGGCTATTGTACTCAAAACAGCTTGGTACTGGCATAAGAACAGGAATACAAATCAATGGAATAGCACACAGAACCCAGAAATAAACCCACACCTATACAGACAATTGATATTTGACACAGGAAGTAAGATCATACAATGGAGTAAAGACAGTCTCTTTAACAAATGGTGTTCGGAAAATTGGACAGGTACCTGCAAAATAGTGAAACTGGATCACCAACTTACACCATTCACAAAAGTAAACTCAAAATGGATTAAATACTTAAATGTAAGTCATGAAACCATAAATATCTTGGAAGAAAACATAGACAATAAACTCACCAAATCTCTCGTCGCAATATTTTTGCTAATTTATCTCTATGGGCAAGTGTAATAAAGGACAGGATGAACAAATGGGACTATATGAAACTAAAAAGCTTTTGCATAGCCAAAGACACCATTAACAGAATAAATAGACAATCCACACAATGGAAGAATATATTTGCCAATATGTCTGATAAGGGATTAATAACCAAAATTTATAAAGGACTTGTAAAACTCAACACCAGGAAGATAAACAATACAATCAAAAAGTGGGCAAAAGAAATGAATAGACACTTCTCCAAAGAGGACATACAGATGGCCAATAGGTATATGAAAAAACATTCAACATCACTAATCATTAGAGAAACGCAAATTAAAACCACAATGAGATATCACCTCACACCAGTCAGAATGGCGCTCATCAACAAAACAATACAGAATAAGTGCTGGCGAGGGTGTGGAGAAAAGGGAACCCTCCCGCACTGCTGGTGGGAATGCAGACTGGTGCAGCCACTGTGGAAAACAGTGCAGAGATTCCTCAAAAAATTAAAAATAGAACTGCCCTTTGACCCAGCTATCCACTTTTAGGAATATAACCTAAGAGTACCAAATCACTGATTCAAAAGAAGAAATGCACCCCCATGTTTATTGCAGCATTATTTACAATAACCAAGATCTGGGAACAGCCCAAGTGTCCATCAGTGGATGAGTGGATTAAAAAGCAGTGGTACATAAACACAATGGAATACTACACAGCCATGAAGAAGAAGAAAGTCTTATCTTTCACGACAATGTGGATAGACTTGGAAACTATCATGCTAAGTGACATAAACCATGCAGAAAAAAAAATATCATATGTCTCACTCATTTGAAGAATCCAATGAAATGTGAACTGAGGAACAGAACAGAGGCAGAGGCAGGATCAAGGAGACCAGAGGGAAAGTGGTCAGAGAGAAAGTAAAAGAGAAGATGGGATCAGAGAAGGGAAAGAGATTAATAAAATTATATATATATAGATATATATAATTGGGCTGTTTCCAGATCTTGGTTATTGTAAATAATGCTGCAATAAACATGGGGGTGCATTTCTTCTTTTGAATCAGTGATTTGGTACTCTTAGGTTATATTCCTAAAAGTAGATAGCTGGGTCGAAGGGCAGTTCTATTTTTAATTTTTATAAATTATATATATATATATATATATATATATATATATATATATATATATATATATATATAACATAGCATTATAAAGAACAGTACAGAAAATCCTGGAGTGAAGGGGGAAAGGCATTGGGAGAGAGGGTATGGGACGGCCAAGGGGAAATGGATCGGGGGAGATATAGTCGGTGGGACACTTGAATCTATGTAAACACAAATTAAAATCATAAATAAAAACCTTAGGCCTGACACATGCATCATTAGAAAAGCCGCACTTAAAGGTTAGCTAACTTTTTATTTGCAGTCTGGAATCTCTTCACAGGACATTTTCTTAGAAGAAGCCAAGTAAATAAAAGCTATTTATTGGCTTCATACTCTGTGAGGAGAGGGCTTCAGCTGGGGCAGTGAATGCTAATATTTTTTTTTAAATATCACAGTGTGAAAAACATTGTTTTATGTTTATAACACTGGTACTTTTTTGTAACCTGTTTCACGTCTTGAATTGGAAGCATGGACATTACAGGGAACAAAATCCATGAATATCCTTGGAGAGATACCTGCTGTCTAATTCTACAGAGCACTGGCTTGTCTTAATTAGCTATGGCTTCAGTTTTTGTGGCAATAGAGTGACAGGAAAGCAGAGATCAAAAGGAGAGTGAATGAGGACCAGGTTCCCCTGGTGTCTCTGAGAGACAATTATGTGTGAGTGTGTTTGGGTGGTTGTGTGTGGAGAGAGAGAGTCTTGGTGTATCTATCTTGGAATCACTTTCCCACCACAGGTCCTCCAGAAATGGAGAACTGAAGAATTTCTTGTGAGTCAGGAACCAGAACAGACACTGGCCAAGTAACCCAGTATTTCTATAGCTTTCAGTTAATAAATAAATTGAGAATAGTGGGAAGTGAGAATGCCAGGTTGTGGATGGGTAGCTCAGTTGGTTAGAGGGTCATCCTAATATGCCTTGGTTGCCGTTTGCCTTGGTGACTAAAAGAATTAAACAATGAATGCATAAACAAGGGAAACAATAAATTGATATATCTCTCTCTGTCTGTCTCTTTTTCTCTATTATATGAGTAATATAGAAATGAGTTTTTAAAAATGCCAAGAACAGATGCTGCAGAAACACTCACACCTGTAGCACGTGGCCTCCTGTCTCACTGGAGGGGAACAGGCTTACTCACTCCTGAGAAACCAGAGGCCTTTCACCTGCTTGGAGGCAGTGAGGCTGACCAAGAAAGGGAAACACTGACATAGTACTCATTGCAGAGGGAGCCCATAGGGAACTGCTGATGCTGCCTCTGCCACTGTAAGTCATAATGTGAGCCAAAACCTGACAAATAGAGATAAACTAGCAGGAAGAGAAAAGGATTTCTGATGAAGAGAATTACTAGAGAAATAGAAAAGAATGTCAAATCAACTTATATCTAGTATATTCACTTAGATTCCCGAAGCTATTCCAAGTCTTAAAGAGTAATTATTTGATACTACAAAATAAACCCTAATCGACAACACAGTGTGTTCATTTTGCAGAACTGAAACTTTAAACTTGTTGAACTGAAACAACTTAAAAATGTAATTTATTAGCCTGATTAGGGGGTGGTGCACTGGTAGAGCTATGGGCTGGGATTCAGAGGACCTAGGTTCAAAACACAGAGGTCTCTGGCTAGAGATCGGGCACATCCAGTTTGAGTGCAGGCTCCCCAGTTTGAGCGTGGGGTCATAGACATGGTCACTGCCTTGTGTCCAAAGGTCGCTGGCTTGAGCCCAAAGTCGCTGGCCTGAACAAAAGGTCACTTGCTCTGCTGTAGCCCCATGTCAAGGCACATATGAGAAAGTAATCGATGAACAACTAAGGTGCCACACTAAAGAATTGATGCCTCTCATCTCTCTTTCTTTCTGTCTCTCTGTTTCTATCTGTTCCTTTTCTCTCTCTCTCTCTGTCTCTATCACAAAAAAAAAAAAAGAAAGTATGTGGTTAGATCTTACATGAAGTGTTTTCACCACAATAAAAATGACAATGTGGTCATTAAATAACAATCTCAGAAAGCTGTTTTGAAGAAATAAATTACAATCAAAAATTTTATACTAGAAAACTATAACATATATTTGAAACTTTAAAAAAAAGACATATTATGCAAAAAATTTGATTAACACCATGCATTATTTAATCAATTATTTATTTCAAGGCATAACAAAAGTATTAATATTTGAAGTAGACTGATATTTATTCTTAACATTAAATATTTCAAATCACAAAGAAAATTAATTGACATCAATCTGGACCACTGCTTATGTTTAGGAAATGAAAAAATTAATGCAAACATTCTAATTATAAATTTCCACAAAATCTTATCATGCTATCCTTAGTAATTTTATTTTTGATGAGAAACTAAATTCATTACAATTTAATTTAATTGAAGGAGTGTCAGTACGCAGCAATATAAGAATGATTATGAAATTCTATCTGATTTCAAAGTCAAGGCTCTAAGCTGTTCACAGTGTTCACTCGCTGTTACATGTCACCTGCAAGAACTGGCCATTAAGTATTCAAATTAATTTTGCTAACAACCCTGTTCACCTCATTAATGGATACATGGATCAGCATATCCTGTGTTCTACAGTTTTCCCATGATGCTCCAGGTGTCTTCTGTAATTAGTATCTCTTGGGGTTTTCCTTCTACCTCACATCTTCAGGAATTTGGCTCCTACCTATTCCCAGGGAATGATGTACAGAACGCATACATTGGCTGAAAAAACACAGACTCACTAATCTTACCTTCTCTACTTATTAGCCATGAGAAATTGTAACTATCTCAGTTTATAAATTCCTTCAAATACCTGAAAAGATAATCTTTCTTTTATGATATCATTGAAAATTTTTTGGATAAAGACACTGTCTATATAATTACATATACTTACATATATACATAACTATGTGTATGCTTCTGTCAGTATAAGTGTACATGTACACACTTTCCCAGGCCAAGCACTTCCTTTTTCATTCCACTGAGATAAATGACCACCACTCTACATCTTGATGTGGGCTCTGTGCAATTGCTGCAATAATTTATAATATAAAATTTTCTAATAAAAATTTGTTTCTTTATTATCCTGGGAAAGTCTGTTTCTCATTATAATTTGAAACTTATTTTAAAAGTAACAAAAAGAAAAGTGAGTGTTATGGCATATATAAAGGGTTATACTCAGATGTTTCACCACATGGGAAGGGCCTGAACTCCAAGAGGCTGTCCTTAACGATAGCTGTTTCTGGACATGGTTCTCTCTGATGGGCAGATATGGGAAACTCATACTTTTGCAAGACTTTCTAAATCCCAGTCAAGAACTTTAAAAGAGTCATAGCCTGGGTATAAAAAGTTCTATAACATAAGACAGGAACTGGACTGTTTTTGAAAGAAGAGTCTGGGAACTTGACAAATGAGACTTCGGTGTAACCATTTTCTGCTCCTCGAAAGAGCACGATTCTGTTGCATGGGACACTGACACAGATTACATTTTTCAGGGATCATGACAGCAAGTACAGGACAATTAATAAGTGCTTTATATTGAATTACACTTTTACACAATGATCTTAATAGTTAGGTACACTTCAGAATTACAATCTGTGTTTTATGAAAAGAAACAAAAATGCATTCATCGTTACACAATGAGTAAGTGAAGAGATTGATTTCACCTCAAACACTGAGTATAAAATTTTACTCTGAGTATATACATTAATTTTATTTCTTACATTTTTTTTACATATATATTACTTTCGTTTTTTACTCAACTCTTCTGAACCTGTTTGCTGGGCAACAAGCAGACATACATTCAAATATTCCATAGTTGGTGGTGCTGGGTGGGGATGACTACAGATTTTCCTAGGTTCGTGGTTGGTGGCAGACAGACTTTGCTAAGCCAATTCAGATCAGTGACAAAGAAAAATATGGAGACATAGGACAGTGGAAATTTGATATGTTTTATTGAGAATACAGAGAAAGGTAAATGGGTAAAAATGTTTCTCTTCTAACTTATGTCAGAAACACTGCAAATCCCAGGATTGAGTAAAAGTTCTAAAGAAAGAAGACAGAAAGGAAGAGATGGTTTGAATGGAGCAGTGAGCTCAGCCGCAGGAGCTGAGTCCCAGGACAAAGGATGCTATACAACACTGAGGTAGTAGAGGGAAGAAGATTCAGGAGCTTGGTCGGCACAGAGTCATGGGAGCTGAACAGTTCCAAGGATTGAAATAAGGATAAGCAGTCAGAGAAAAACAACATTCAGAGAACTTGTAGATGAGTGACCCATGATTTGTGATATTAAAAAATGAGACAATGCCTGCTTCATAGTCTAGGAAAACTCCAACACGATGTGGAGGAACCGCCATCCAAAGAGTCAAGACCTTGGGATCAGAGGTGGAAGAGTCCTCAAAGGCACTGTACTCAGATTCATTCTGTAACCCTATAACCCAGTAGCCATTTTTAGGTTTGTATCTGGAGAAAACATTTGAATAATTTGCATCTTTGTTATCAAAAAACCAAGGGCTTTGTGTTATATCTGGCTTAACCATTCTACTGTATACCCCCAGGATCCAGGCAGTCTTCCCAGACACATCAACTTCCCAGTAATATTTTCCCAATGATAACTTTTGGGAGCCCAAAATATCAAAATTAGAAAAATCACATGAATATTCATTATTAAACATACAATGGTTCCCAACTGTCACTTGTCTCTGATCTGCAGAAATGAAAATATTTGAAAGGGTGTTGAGTGGATCCAGCTTCAAGTCCACTGTAGGAAAAATTACATAATCAGTTGAATTACATAGGCAGTGATCGACAATCTGATTAGTCAACAGAGCCAAATATCAACATTACAATGATTGAAATTTCTTTTGAGAGCCAAATTTTTTAAATTTAAACTATATAGGTAGGTACATTCCTTATCGAGGTAGCGCCCGTACATGGTATTTTGTGGAAGAACCACACTCAAGGGGCCAAAGAGCCGCATGTGGCTCACGAGCAGCGGTTTGCATAGGCCATATGGGTCTTGTGACTTTATGAGGAGGAATCTTGGGAATTGACTGGGAGGAACATGATTTACTGGGGCAGTAATAAATACCTCACCTAAGAACTGAGGAAAAGGAGAGTGGGAGGAGACAGAAGAGGTAAAATGGGGGATAAATGGTGATGGAAGGAGAATTAAGTTGGGGTGGTGAACACACAATACAATATACACATGATGTGCTATATAGTGGTGTACCTGAAGTGTATATAATTTAATTCACCAATGTCACCCCAATAAATTAATTTTAAAATAATTTGTATATAAATAAGCATGCTTGAGAAGAACACATGTAAGTAATATCTAGGGACCTTATATTAACAACAACTTTTGAAAAGTGGTCAGAACATGGAGATGTGAAGAACCTGTAACATCTTACCCCAGTGGCTTTGGACTTCTGTCAGCTCTGAAATGACAAAGGTTTCAACAATGTTGTTAGAAGCAAAGGAGGAAACACTGACACCTATATTTTCTCTAGAGTGGGAACAAGGGAGGAGCTCCTGTGAGGCTGTCCACTGGTGAATGAGTATACCCAGCCATTCCTCTTTAGATATGTTCACACTTCAGCTCAGGCTCTTCTCTATTCTTGACAGGACTTTCTTTTCTCTTTTTATTCTCATGCAGAAATAACAGTCACTCCCACATTCTGTTCTGAAACTACAAGAACCCCACAACCACATTCACAGCCAACCCTCAGCTCTCTGCACCTTTAAATTCTTGCAGCATTCCACTCAGATCTGGAACTCGAAATGAACTCTTCACTTTCTTGGAAACAATTTTGGGCTTCTTCAAGGTCCAGATCTCACTCCTAAGAAAGACAAAATATTGCTCACATTTCTGACATTGCATCTCTTCAAGATCACTGTCTCCCTCACCTTTCTCTCCATTGATGCCTCCTCACTCAATCCTCTTCACTGAAAAGTCTGAGGGAGGGTGAGGTGGGGGTCCTGTCATTGCCACCAGAAGAAATGCCTGCATGTCAACCTTGCCATTTACACTCGTGGGTTGGCTTTTCGTTAAGCTCATGTTCTGATTATAAAATCGAGAAATGTAGCCCAGTCTCATCTCTCTACCTTTTAAATATAAATATGATGCACTATGATAAAAATAAAGTACCTTTAAAAGTTGTTTAGTTTCTCCATAAAAAGCTTTTGATATAAGGGTTGCTAACTGCCATCTCAGAGGTTCCCCCAAGAAGAGGACATAGGCGTGGATTCCCAGGCTTATGGTCAGTGGAGGGGTTCTACAACCTGGTTACTGAGAGTTTTAGGTCATCAAGTATGGGGCTCCTGTATTGAAAGTCTGAAGAATGTCCTGAACCTGCTATCTTAGTAGAGAGGCCAAGAATAACATATGAGGTCATGAAGAAGGGAATATTTTACCAACATTTGAGAAAAGTGATGTTATGACAGATAATATAATAGTGGTCAACATTTCTAGTGTTTGATGTTGCAAGTAGGTAGGCAACTTTAGACAAGATAAACCAGTATTTTCTACATAATGTAAAAAGTGAGTAAACAAAAAGAGATTAATTTCTTGTCACTAGGACTAAACCCAGTATTCTTCAAGACCTGAGTCTTATTTATCTATTTATTTATCACTGTAATCCAAACAACATCTTGAAAAGATCTTGCAGATCTTTCTTCGTGGAAAATTTGTAGGTCATACAGATGGAGGACAAGATCCTCTGTGTGACAAGGCAGGCAGCTCTGTAGTATAGAAACAAGAGCTGAGCCTGACAGAGGTCTGACTAAAATCAGTGAAGCACTGCAGTACTGAACCTGCAAACCCTTATTTCCAAAGCTTCTATTGACCCAAACTCTGTGACTTCCACCAACCAAACCCTATCATAACATGGTCCCCCTTTCATCAGTAATTTGAAACAATGTAATACCTAAACCCCAGCTGGGTGATTTTTTTACTTTATGATTGATTCAGGATTAGTTTTATAGCTGCAATTCTGTCATCACACAAAAAAGGACCATATCCAGTCTTACACACATACCGTCTTATGTCGTTAATCACATCCTAGGGAAAAGAGAAAAAACATTAGTCAAATGTAGAAAGTCAAAATACCTTTAGATCATTGAGATGGCTCATTAAAATTTAATTTTGCAGAAATAGCTAATATGTCTTAGTCCTCTACAATAATTAACATACTCTTCTACTAAAAATTGATGCCATTTATCTAAAATTCAAATTTAATCACACATCCTCTACTGTCTGGAAACTCTTGTTAGTGATAAGTCTTTCCTCCTTAAACAGTGTTACTCACCTTCCTCCTACACCTCTAGCACCCCTTGATAGAAAGTGAACAGATAGATGGTCAGAATAAATAGACGGGGACAGCTGTGGAAGAAAGACCAAGTCCTTCTGTCCCAGAGTACTTATGGGAGCATATTAGAAAGATGTTTCAAAGGTCTGAAGATGAAACATATATAAGATGAAGAGAGGAGACCTACTATTTCTTTAAAATACCTTCATGAAAAGACCCCCTTTATATATTATGCTTTTATTTATTCTAGAGACAAACATAGGTAAAATTGATTTGTCAGACATCATTCTAGGCTCTGGTGAATCAAGAAAAATAATTAATAATTACAGTCCTCAGGATATATACATATATATTTCTATCTGTCATCAATCTATCTATCTATCTATCATCTATTATCTTCTTATCTATACATATGAATATATATTGCTGTGGAAACAAGCAAACTAGCATTTCAAGAAAATGTTTTTCCAGTCACTCTCTAGTACTATATATGTCCTACACAGTATCTGAAACACATCACATTAAATTTTAAACATGAAATAAGCTCCAGGAATCAGAAGCAGAGAGAGTCTAAATTGTAATTGACTCTTTCCCTACCATTTACATTCTATTGTCCAGATCAATATCAACTTCATCACTGTCTTAAAAAGTTTATCTAATCCAGAATTCCAATATTGCATTAAGCCAATCCAGTACATAGTCTCAGCTTTTTTTAGCCATTAACTTATCTTTTTTTTTCTATTTTTCGAAGTGATAAGCAGGTGTGGGTGGGACTGGTAGGGGAGGCAGACAGACAGACTCCCACATTCGCCCTACAGGGAGCCACTTGTCATGCCCACCAGGGGGCTATGTTCAGCCCCTCTGGGGCATTGCTCTGCTGCAGTCGGAGCCATTCTAGTTCCTGAGGTAGAGACAATGGAGCCATCCTCAGTGCCCGGGCCAACTTTGCTCCAATGGAGCCTTGGCTGTGGGAGAGGAAGAGAGAGACAGAGAGAAGGGAGAGGGGGGAAGAGTGGAGGAGCAGGTGGGCGCTTCTCCTGTGTGCCCTGACCAGAAATCGAACCTGGGACTTCTACATGCTGGGCCCACACTCTACCTCTGAGCCAACCAACCATGGCTAGCCATCAACTTATCTTAATTCTAACATTATTTGTTGCATTTTTGGAAACAGAAATACACCGTTCTTTAGTCTAAACCCTTTTATAACAACAAAGCCTTGACCACCTGTGGCTGTATGTCCATAAAATGTTTTACTGTCTGTATTAGGATTTTTGTTGTTATTGCATAAAATTTAATTTTAGCTAAAACTGTCTTAAATTTAAAAGTTAAAAGAAAAACTCAGAGAGCAAGTAGAACTTTATCAAAGCTAAATTTTTAAGGGAAATCTTATCATTAAGATCTGTTTTTTTTTCTTTTTTTCCTTTCTTTCTTTCTTTCTTTTTTTTTTTTTTTTTTTTTGAGAGAGACAGAGAGAAGGACAGATTGGGACAGGCAGGCAGAAAGAGAGAGAAATGAGAAGTATCAATTCTTCATTGCAGCACCTTAGTTGTTTATTGATTGCATTCTCACATGTGTCTTGACAGGGGGTGGCGGGTTCCTGCAGAGCCAGTGACCACTTCCTTAAGCCAGCTACCTTTGGGCTCAAGCCAGTGATCATGGGATCATGTCTACAATACCATGCTCAAGGCAGCAACCCTGTGCTCACGCTGGGAGCCTGTACTCAGGCTGAATGAGCCCGTGCTCAAATTAGTCACCTCAAGGATTCGAACCCTGGGTTCTATGTGTCCCAGTCCGACACTCTATCCACTGTGCTACCACGTGGTCAGGCTCTTTTTTTATTTTAAATGAGAGGAGGGGAGATAGAGAGGCAGACTCCCATGTGCCTCCTGATCAGGAACCACCTGGCAACCTCCATCTGGAGCCAGTGCTGAATCAGCACCTCAGCCAACACTGATACTCAGATCAACCGAGAGAGAGAAAGGGGGCAGGGCGGGGTTGAGAAGCAGATGGTGGCTTCTCCTGTGTGCCCTGACCTTGGCTCGAAGCTGAGACGTTCCTATGCCATGCCAATGCTCTATCCACTGTGGAAACTGGCCAAGGACAGTTCTTTATTCTTAACACTATTTTTTACCTGCTATGTACTCTTTCTTTTTATACTCTATATAGCATCAATTTGAATATCCAGGCTAAATAAAAATACCTAACATATTATCTAGAATTTCTCTTTCTAGTCATAACAGTTAATTTCTATGGCATATAAATTATTACCCTAACTTGAGCCAGGTACATATCTTAAAAGAATTTTTTATCATTGATGAAGCTATACAAATTGAATATGTTGATTTACTAAGATTTGAGACATTGCTGATGCTACTAATTTTTTATCAACTGTAGCCACTAGATTGACTGAGGGTAAATTTGTCTTCTCAGAGGATGTTTCAAGCGATGTTTACCAAAGAAGAGAAGAGTAATTAACTGAGGTGGGACAGAAAAACAACTGTCTCATACAGAATATCCCTTGGCTGTCGGCCGTCTCTTCACTTTCTACAAATTTGAGCAAGTTTTTAATGAAAATTCACAAACATGCTAAAATTCTTATAGAAAATTCAATGGACATAGGACAGCATTTCTGGTCCAGGTCATTGTAATGGGGTCGGCTCTGTGCTTTGCATCTAGAAAGCAACATCTCTTGAGTCTCCCCAGTAGATGACAGGAGAATTCTCCAAAAGGTCCTTGGGACAGAGGTGCTTAAAATGGTCTCCACAGTAAACAACTGACTTCAAAAGAATTGCTTTCAAACAGATTTGAATAGAATTGTTCCACATTATTTCAAAAATTGTGAGAGAGAAAAACGATGTTGGAAGATACCAATTTCAAAATATTCCATGAAGCCACAGTAATCCAAAGCTTAGAGTATCAGTGGAAAAAGATAGAGCTTCATATGAGAGAGTAACAATCCAGAAAGGTATTATAACAACGAGAGTAAATTAATTTTTGACATATTGCGGAAATTATGAGTAGAGGTAGGGAGAATCTTTTTAACAAATGTTAATCTGAATTTGTACCTGGTTTAACAACTCAAAATATTTACTAAAAATTTTAAATTGTACACTTTCAATGGGTAGATTATATTAATGCACTTTTATTTTTAAAATATGTAAAAGAAATCAGAATATTTCTGAGTTTTCCAATAGGTGCTATAGCTTAAATTAGTCATGCAGTTAATTGCATGAGAAAAAGATAAAATATACATAGTAGCGAAAATCCATTTGTCAAGTCCCTACAAGTTTTTCTTCAGTCCTTCCCTGGTCAGTGCACACGCGCGCGCACATACACACACACACACACACACACACACACACGAAAAGAGAAACACACATACAACAAGCACACACATATTCATAAAAGCTCAACGTTCCCCAAATGTATTAGTTTATCATTACATTTGCCACCCCTCAATAAAAGAACAACCAAATCAAAAATAAAGAGAGATGTGAGCTGCTTGTTGAAGCATAATAAAGAAATGCCTTACAGATATTAGATCACAGACAATGGAAACTTATAAACAATCTTCTCTCTAACTTTTGCACAGCCTTTTAAAAAATAAAAATAATGAGAATTTCTATTGTCATTTGCACACTGAATTCCCAAGGAGTCCTAACATGAATAAGAAGGAGAAGCACTGAGTGCTCGAAGGAACCTTTTAATAAGGATGAAAGTGCAGGGACCCGGGAGAGGAGGGAGAATAATATCTGGGTTTTCCCAAATCTCATATGTAGGACAGGTATCCCAAGTCTTACCTGCACCTTGTCTAGAGATGATTCCCGCATATGGCGCTGGAGAACTGAGCCGAGCTCGCACATGTACCGCCTCTGCACCGCCAGCTGGTCTCTAGCCACTGCCAAGTTGTCCAGCACATTCACGTCGTCCTCCTCCAGCTTCTGCAGCTCCCTCTGCTCCTCTCTGTCCAGGATGCCCCTCATTTCCTCAAACCCTTTCAGAATCCTCTCTCTCTCAGCCTGCATACAATTCTGTGCGGATGAGTAGAGAAAGATGCAGTCAGTCTGTCTGGCTGAAGGCCTAATTTTTAAGGGCCTGGGAGCCAAGTCAATACCTGTAACTAAATTCCTCAGACTCTTACGGGGAAAAGAAATGAGCAATTCCTGAAAAAACATTTTTCTGCCATTTTCCATTGACCTGGTCCCAAAGCAATTCACTCAAGTCTACTTTATCAAGGCCCACCAAGAGACACAGATGCTACATGGATGAGGGTTGGATAGCAGACATCTGTCCTGGAGAATCACGCCACACTGCACAGGAAACTTCCTCTACCTATATCTCTGAAACAAGAAACCCTGGGACTATTTTAATGTGTTCTCTGGTAGTATCAGAGCCTCAAACTTGATGAAGGAAATGGAACACTGGACTCATGAATCGTTTTACATTGCTTCCTTCTACGCCAGCGGTTCTCAACCTGTGGGTCGCGACCCATAGGTTGAGAACCGCTGTTCTACGCCTTTGTCTCCAAATAGTTGCTTTCACTTTGGAAATGTCTATTCTGTAGCCAGCAATCCTCAATGGGTAGGAATTGAATGAGGAATAATCAAAAGTCCATGGACTTATTAATTCTGATGTAACAATGAAAAGGGGCTTCATGTGATTGTACCTGGGTGCTGCCCAGCTCCCTGTCTCAGAACTCCCTCAGGAGCGTCATCCTACCTTCCAGGTAGCTCTCTCTTCTTTGATGTCAGCTTCCAACTCCTCAGCTTCCTGCAGCTCCTGCGTCAGCCTGTTCAGACCTTCCATGAGCTTCTCCTGTGAGAAAGAATCCCCTAAGTCAAGACCTGAGCATTCTCAGCACCTGGATACCGGGAAAATGGAGCAGATATCAAGCTCATCTCAGAAGAGACTAGTTTCAGAAATGAAACTGGCAGTCAGACTGAGGATGCAGAGAGAAACCTGAGGAGGTGAATGTGTTCTTTTCCCGGGTGATGGAAGTTACTGTCCTTAACCAAGAGTATCTCTCATCACTCCATTCCTGGAGCAGGTACTGATCCTGCAGAATGTAAATTTCTTTTCTGTTTCCTCAAGTAAATATACTTTTAACATATTTAACCAACCATGCTCTTAGGAATTCTGTCTATCCAGAGGAGCATTCAGTAATCATCCTGGGAAGCACTCTTACTCATACAACTTCTCTTTTCTAAGGTCATGTGGTCTCTGTGAATTCTTAAAGAAAATGAAAGAATGCAGAGAAATGTGCTTCGGGTCTCAGAAGCTGATCGAGGGGTTGTAAAAAGTGTGTGCAAAGCTCAGTTTTACAATGACAAAGAGAAAAAATAGGACCAAAAAGTGAAGGTTTCACTTCCGGTGATGTTTCCACACTCTGAGGCTTACCTGACATTCCTTGACCACCTCCTCCATGGGGGACATTTGGTGACCTTGGTGCTCCTGGACACAAAGCTGTCAAATGGCTTTCCCATCCTCTTTACAGAATATATCGTAACGTTCACCATGCTCTTCACAGTGATTTCCTCCCTGCCACTGGTTTGCCCTCATGCTGTATTCCCTGATTTCTTTCACTCTGCTGGCTAGCTGCCCATTAGGCCGGAGGTTCCAAGGCTGGTACGGGGTCTGGCACACAGGACAGCAGCATCCTGCTCCTAAATAGCTCACTGATGGCCTGTTTGTAGTGATGCAGGCTAGACAAAAGCTGTGGCCACAGTTCAGGCTCATAGGCTCTGTCAGGAGCTGCAGGCAGATGGAGCAGTTCAGGTCCTCCATTGTGTTCTCTTGTGAAGGAAATTCCATACCGTGTTCCCCTCCTTCTTCCTGTCCTGGCTCCAGAAGCTCTCCTTGCTCACTCCTTCAAGGCTGGGAATACTGAAGCGAGCAGAGTAAGAAAGGCTAGAATATAAAGGACACCGATTGTGTAGATATTTTATAAACAAACATTAATATTCAATAAATAAAAGTAAGGTGAGTGAAAAGAAGAATAGGTCAGTGAAGGAATGAAAAGGGCTCTTCTGTGTGATTTCTGGCACTTTATTCTTAGTTCATGTTGCATAATGATTCGTATCCCATCAAAGCAATGGCTGCTATTTTCTTCTGCTGCATAAGAGGACAAGTGAAGACCCTTTCTGCCAAGAGGTCTGTGCCTCTCATCATTAGTCCTGCCTATTCTTTTCCACCCCAAACACAGCCCACTGCAGCCCCCTGGGCTTTTACACGTGCTCTTCCCTCTTCCATGACTGACTTTATTTTAAATGTTTCATTGGATATTTAAATCAGACACATTCATTTTAAGGGTACCCAAAGTTTAGTATATTATGAAACAAATTATCACATAATCTAATTTTAGAATTAGATTGATTATTTGGAAACAAGCCAATAAATCAATCTTATTTCTTGGAAACAAAACTAATGGCATTAGCAGGCACTCCTATTCTGACTCTGGAGCTTTAGGCTACCATTATCTCCCTTAGGTTTTTATAGAATTACCTTTACTGATCAATTCATAACAGAATCATAATACATGGTCTTTTTTTGTCTGCATTCTTTCATTTTTCATGCTGTCATTACAGTTCATTTCACCTACCTTTCTCTCCCATGCACAACTATTATTCTTGATTTCAGCTTTTTTCCTCTTACGTAGGAGTTCTTCGATGCTTGAGACCTGTTTAACTGCTAACAAAGCTTCCTACACAAAGTTTTCCCATTCCCTCACATCCATTCCCCCAGAAACACAGAAACAGCAAAGATGACAATAGAGTGGTTATTCTATCACTAACAATTTTATATTATAATGTAGAATTCACCTTTATCTATTTAATTAATTTATAAAATTTTTGACATATAAGAATATTCCTTTCTTGAATTAAGAAGTATAAGTTGGTGATCACAAAATAGTCCCAGGAATGTAAAGGCACAGCCTAGGAAATATATTCAATGACATTGTAATAAGTATTTATGGTGCCTGGTGGGTACTTGAAATATTGGGGGAGAATACCTTGTAAAGTATACAACTAACCACTATACTGCATATCTGAAACTAATACAAAATAATATTGAATGTCAACTATACTGAAAAATTAAAATTAAAAAATAATTAAAATAATAAAAGCAATTACTCTTTTCCTTAGAGGTATATATTAAATCAATGACTTATAGAGGTCAAGATCAATTTTTAAAATAGGTAGAGTTGTTGTAAAGCACCATCCTCAATATTGACATTCAGTGTTCTCTCCATTACTGCACTGATTTAAAAAAAACAAATTAAGTATAGTTTACAGAACTATATTTGTCCAATGCTAAGGGGTTGTAGAAACATAGAGAGCAGAACCATTTGAGTAGCTCTAGGAAGTCTTGTGTCTGTAGGTATTGGGCTTTTACCTTACATAAGAGAATACATCAATAGGCATCTATGGGTGTGTGTTCTTAAGAAGGAAAAGATGTTTTCATATACTCAGGATCACACAAATGACAGAGACCCGAGGGACATAATTTCCATTGGGACATCTGTCAATCATGAAAGAAAAGGTTCAATATTAAGGGAGACCATATACTGGAGAGATAAAGTCTGTCTTGTTCCAAGCACATTAAGTGCTATTACAAGCCGCATTGCATCCTTTTAAAACATATTGAAAGTTAACCTTTAGAATGTTAGAGTGTTAGTTTATTTGGAAATAGTGTTTTGCAGCTGATTACTTTAAAACAAAATTGTTAAGGTAGGTCTTAATTTAGCATGACTATATTCTTATAAAGAGGAAAATTTGCACACAGATAGGCTTGCACACATGGAGAATGTCATGTGAAATAAAAGTGAAGATCAGGTGACTCAGCTACACAACAAGGAATGCTAACAAATACAGCCAACTATTAGAAGCCAGCTGAGAGGCATGGTAAAGATCTTTCCCCCACAGCCCTGAGAGGAACCAGGACTACAAACAAACTGCGAGAATAAATCTCAGTTAAGCCACTTAATTTGAGCATTTTTTATGATAGTCCCAAAAAACTAACACAAATGCTTGTTTTCTCTTTATTCATTTATTATGTTCTATCATTGAAGAAGCATTATACCATTGAAACATCCCAATAAGGCAGAGAGAGTCAAAATATATTCTCCTTTGGAGTTTGTAAAATGTAAGCATTTTTATGGAGTAAAATAAGTCCTAAGTTTTTTTATCTCACTATATGCTCATGCTCTTTGTCTGCACAGAGGTTTTCTGTATTTGTGGAGTTCAGACAAGAAAAATTACAGTCTCTACAATGTTGAGAAAGTCTTAAGAGGGGTTTAGCCAACATCTTGGAAACCTCTTCTGCAGTCAGAGTCAGGAACTACTAATGAGAAGGCAAACCTGTTTTGGCATCTGGACCCCTGGGCAACTCAAAAACATTGCAACTCCTCCCCATTTCTCTCTATTCAGAGTTATTTCTTCTACCCCACCTCCTTTGAGTCCAAGGTTTAATCTGCACCACATTATTGAACCTCCCACCCAGAGCTCTAGTTCTCAGGTCAACTTGTTTCCAAGGAATAATTTAGTAACAGAAACCATCTTCATAAAGCTATCCCTAGTCTCATGCCTTTCTCCCACAGTCAGTTTATCAGAAGAGCCTGTAGCTCTCTTCAAATTAGGTCTCATCCAACTGAGTCTCTCCCAGGAATCCAGGAATACTTTTTTTCATTAGTCTTCTGGAGACTTTCACTGGTCTCATACAGTATGCTACTATCACTGTTCACACCATCAACAAGAGAGATTTTTTTTTAAAGTGTAGGTTAAAATTTCACCTCCCTTGCTCAGATGCATGTCATCAAGAAGTCAATCTTAATTATGGTCTATTTAGGTTCATATTGCACATCCCCTTCTATTGCTTTACCCTGTCAACCCACCTTTCCTGGAACACATACTGACCACCTTTAGTTCTTTACTCACTCAGGACAAAGAAAACATCATTTCCTTGAATTTAATTTTCAAAGCCTTTTATCAGGGATATCTTCCCTTAGTGTAGCCCTTTAATTTTATTATTGTTGTTCCTTTACTTTACATTTAAAGCATAGCAATTTCCATATTATTTTATTTCACCTTCTTTTTCTGTTTGTTAAATTTTTCTCCCCATCCCAAAATATAATTTTTTAGGTACTTAATATTTATTGTATATTAAATAAAAGATAATACAAGTTTTTCTTTACCACAGATGAATGTGTTTGTTCTTGTGATTTTAATAAAATATATTCAAACTTTTAAAATTTATGTTCTACTCATTTGGGGAACTTGTAATAGCCCCTGAGAATTTAATTAATATATACTTATACCAGGTATAAGACACAGAATTCTGATTTCTGAAAAGAATGAGGAAATTAAAGTGCTTTAAAGTATATGCAACAGAGAGATCAGGTACAAATTTCTCAAAGGTGAGATTAAATAAAGTTCTTTCTGAAAAATTACTCAATCCTTTTCTTAGCTCCATGCAAAGGAAAACTGAGCAAAGGGTTAAGGTAATAAACAGTAGAAGGGTGTGTTTAAGATGATGCAGGACAGATTCTAAAGCAAGAGAGACCAGCAGAGGGTCATGGGTTCACTGAAGTAAGAGTAAGCCATGGCAGTCAGGGGTGAACAAACTCCCTGTGTCTGTGTCTAGACCTCCAGAGAATAGAGTGGCCACATGAGAGCTACAGAGATGGGCAGCAGCCTGATCATCCATCCTCTCTTGTCAGGCTGGCCAAAGGGCTGGTCATGTTTCAGGAAGGCTTGTTGTATATTTAATAATAAACTTTTGTAAAAAAATAAAAAAGATTTAACAAAAAGGTAAATAATCAGCTTCCAGAGGTCTGATACCTGGCAGAGTCCCTAAGATTCCATCCCTCCAACCTACTTCTGATAAGGGAGCTTATTTCTGCTGGCCCTTACCAGGAGTTTGGGTTTTATGAAGAAGGAAACCAGAGCCCTATCTCACAGAAAAAATGAAGAAGGCAAATTCTACATGGAAAAATAAAGATTATTTTAGCTCACCTTGATAAAGTAAAATGTCAAAACTACTGAATAAGAAGAAGATGAGGGTAACTCAGCCTGGAGAAATAATGTCCCCTTCAAGAAATGAATAAATCTGTTTTGCCTTTAAAACCCTCCTTCTTTAAAGGTCACTCTTCCTCTCAGGCTTAATGTTCTACGTTTTTTTTTTTTTTGCCATAGGAGCAGAGACAGCTACAAGCAAAGCAGCTTCAGAACCGCCATTTAAGTCACTGAACACATTCAATCTGTTCTCCATAAGCCTCCTGCCCTTTGCCCTCAGAAATTCCCCCACATACTTTCAGGAAAAGTTCAGAAGCCTTAACTCAGTGAAGGAGAGTAGATGCAGGTCTTACCTAGATTCACTCACCAAGCTAGAGATCAGCTCTCACAAGGAAGTTTCCCCACAAGAAAGTGATGAGAAATGAAAGTTAAATTCATAAGAGTGGAAATGATTCAAAGGAAGTAAAACAGAAACTTCAGAACAATAACAATGCAAAGATACCCTGTGGGACACTTGGGGAAGTTAATGCTTTCGTTTGTTCTAGAACTTAAACCAGCTTGGCACTCAATTGTTATGTTTTTATCCTTTTAGAATATTATTCTAGCAAGAATATTTGAATAAGATAAATGTAAATTTTAATGATTCATTCTACAGTTTGCCTGAATACTAAGAATTCCAATTCAATTATATAACTATTAGTTAAGTTTAGTCTATAGTCAGGTCCTAAAGTATGCACTAGGGATAAAATCATGATCCATAAAGTCTGAGTACATGTTCTTCATACTGAAGAGTATGACGGGGAGGATAATCAGTGATAGAGCTCTGTTAATATCAGCTGAGTAGTAGCAGCTGTCATTGTGAAAGGTAAAATAAAATTTTAGAAAATATTCTTCAGCCTTCAGCTGCCTCTTAGACAATGCTCTCCTTAATCTCTGACTTGGATCCACTCAAAGACTGGGAAATTTTAAGATTGTAGTGATGTCAGAGAAATGGCAGTGTGAGACATACTACTGGTCTCTCCCTTTAAAATTTCAACAAATTGAGCAACTATAATGCAGTGGAAGAAAACCCAGCTGGGCTCACAGCCCTGCCTGAAAGATCTGTGCACCAAAGGAACTGAAAGTGGGATGGGTGGTTGAAAAGGGGGGTGGAAGATAAAACATATTACTCAGTAGATTCCGGAAAGGAGAGAAGCCAGAGGACCAGGTTTTTCTTTTATCCTTGCTGAACTGAATGGAGCAGGCTCGTTCAGCTTGGGTTTTGTTTTGAACCAGGAAAGGTGGAGAGAGTGAGGGACAGAGGGGAAGAAGCTGAGCTAAGGCAGATGCAACCAAGCACAGGGTTATGGCCAGGGTTCCTGTGGTCTACCCCAATTGCTCAGTTTGCAGTCAGCCAGGGCTTGGCACACTCACAGCCTGCAGAGCTCACTCAATCTCACTCAGTCAGTGTGTGCTTAGCCCATGGAGTTTGACTGGTAAAGTGCTTCGTGCTTTTGGCCTACAGTGTGCAGTCCATGCTCTAGCCGTGGCCCATACTCTACGTAGTGTTGGAGAAGAACAAAGTTTGCCCCCCCCCAGCCTCCCAGATCCCTCCTCTCTCCCTTTGCAGTACAAGGATGGCAGTGGTGGATCCTCCACAGGTGACTTTCTTGGCCACTCTCTCCCCTGCGAGGTTGAGGTGCTCTGCATCTGATCCCCTAGTCTGTTAAGATATGGGGAGGAACACCTGGAGAACTGAAACCACCATTCCAAGAGCTGTAAAACTGCAAAGTTGTAAAGACATAAAGCGGAAACTGTAGAGCCATCACAACATGCCCTTCCCACCAACGCAACTGCAGCCCTGCCTACATTATTATGACAGCAACTTGTCAGCAGAGTTCTGCTCAAGAATTTCACAGACTAAAACTTGTAATACAGTGACATCTAAGAGAAAAAGAAAAAAGTAACCTCTCAAAACTGAAATATTTTATTTTCTTTTTCTTGTTTTTTCTTCTTTCCTTTTTCTTGTTTATTTTCACATTTGAATTTCATTAACCTAAATTTTATACTTTTTATTCTTATTTTTGTGTTTTATTTTTGATACTTTTTATTTTACTCTTTTTTCTTTTTCTCATATAAATTTAATTTTTATATATTTTACTCATTTTTGTGGTGTTTTGTTTTTTTATTTCATTTTTTCTCTTGTTGCTCAGTTTTTGCTTTTTGTTTTCTATAGTTTTTCTTTTCTACTTATTGTTATTTTAAATTTTTTATTTTTTCACTATTTTTTCAATTTTTTTTTGGTTGTCTCTTTTTAGAGGTCTTAACAATACCACTTTCAAATGCCATCACGGAAGAAGAAATCAAATATTATTGCCATGCAAGACAGAATTGTAGTTCACAAAGAAATTTAAAAATGTGCAGGAAAAAAATCTCAATCATGTGGAAACCTTGGAGTTAAATGACAGAGATCTCAAAACTGAAGTCCTAAAATGCTCAATAAAATGCAAGAAAACACTGATAGGCAATTTAATGTGCTCAAAAAACAAATTAATGAACAAAGAAAGTCCTTTACCAAGGAGGTTGAAACTTTAAAAAAGAATCAAACATATATGAAGAACTTAATACATGAACTGAAAAATGAGATAGCAAGTTTAGCTAATAGAACAAGCCAGATAGAGGAGAGAATCAATGACACTGAAGACAAAAACTACAAATACTACAGAGAAAAGAGAGAAACACATGAATTTTAAAAAGTGAGAGAGCTCTACAAGAATTGTCTGACTCCATCAGAAATAGCAACATAAAAATAATGGGTATATCAAGTAAAAAGAGAGGGAAAGGGGAATAAAGAGCCTATTCAAAAAATAATTGATGAGAACTTCCCAAGCCTATAGAAAGAATTAGAGCCTCAAATCCAAGAAGCAAACAGAACACTGAGTTAGCTCAATCCAAACAGACCTACTCCAAGGCACATAGTAATAAAATTGTCAAAAATCAATGACAAAGAAAGAATCCTCAAGGCAGATAGAGAAAAGAAGAATATAACATATAAAGGAAGGCCCATTCATTTATCATCAGATTTATCAGCAGAAACTCTACAAGCCAGAAGACAGAGGACCCTAACATTAAAAGTACTAAAAGAGAGAAATTACCAACCAAGAATACTACATCCATCAAAAATATCCTTCATATATGAAGAAGAAATAAAAACATTCACAGACAAAGAGAATCTGAGGAAATTTATCATCAGAAAGCCCCCACTGCAGGAAATACTAAAGGGGGTTATCTGACCAGATACAAAAACCAAACCAAAACAAAACTACAAGTAAAAGCTCTAAAAAGATCACAATAAAAATGAGGATAATCTGGAACAACAATAACATAAAAACAGAGAGGATAAAGATCAGCAGTAGCAAAGGAAGATGGAGTGCAGAAAAACTCATAAGATAATGGTCTCTTGTAAATATTAGGTTATTTTTAAAATAACCTAATGGTAACCACCCATGAAAATGCCACTACTGACACATGTAGCTTAAAAAAGGAAGAAACAGGGGAAAGAAGTATAGAATACTGCCAAACAAAAACAACTGACAGAAAAACAAGAGAAGAATCAAACAAGACATAGAGCTACCAGAAAGCAATATATATGACTATAGGAAATACTCAAATGTCAATAGTTACCTTAAATGCAAATGAATTGATCTTACCAATAGAGACATAGAGTAGCATATTTAATAAAAAAGCCAAACCCAACCATATGCTACCTTTCAAAAGATATCTAAGCTTCCAGGACAAAAGTAGATTCAAAGTGAAAAGTAGACTCCAAGCAAATAATACCCAAAGAAAAGCAAGTGAAAACATATTCATATCTGACTATGTGGACTTTAAGAAAATAAAGGTAACCAGAGTCAAATATAGTCATTTCATGATAGAGGGGACATTGTATCACAAAGACATAACACTTTTTAATGTATATGCACCAAACCAGGCAGTACCAAAATATATAAGACATTTACTAACTGATCTAAAAATAAAAACAGACAAAAACACAATTATACTTGGCCATCTCAGCACACCATTGATGGCTCTAAATCAATCATCTAAACAAAAAGTTAATTAAAAAATTTGCCCTTAAGTGACACATTCAGTGGTCGGCAAACTCATTAGTCAACAGCCAAATATCAACAGTACAACAATTGAAATATTTTTGAAAGCCAAATTTTTTAAACTTAAACTATATAGGTAGGTACATTTCTTATTGAGGTAGTGCCCACACGTGGTATTTTTTGAAAAAGCCACACTCAAGGGGTGAAAGAGCTGCATGTGGCTCACAAGGTGCAGTTTGCTGACCAGGGCACTAGATCAAATAAACACAATAAACATTTACAGGACATTTTCTCCCAGAACATCAGAGTACATATTTTTCTCCAGTGTACATAGAAAATTCTCAAGAATAGATTACATGTTGGGTCACAAAACTAGTATCAACAAATTCAGGAAGATTGAAATTATACCAAGCATATTTTCTGACCATAAGGATTTGAAACTAAAATTCAACTGCAGAAAAAAAGTTTAAAAATACCACAAAAATGAGGAATTTATAACACACTTCTAAAAAATGACTGGGTCAAAGGGAAACAGAAACAGAGGTCAAAAGATATATACACCTGACCAGACGGTAGCACAGTGGATAGAGCATCAGACTAGGAGACAGAGGACTCAGGTTTGAAACCCCGAGGTCACTGCTTTGAACGATGGCTCATTTGGCTTGAGTGCAGGGTCGCTGGTTTGAGCATAAGATCATAGACATGACTCCATGGTCACTAGCTTGAGTCTAAAGGTTGCTGGTTTGAAGCCCAAGATTGCTGGCTTAAACCCAAGGTCACTGGCTTGAGTAATGAGTCACTCACTCTGCTGGAGCTCCCTTGTCAAGGCACATATGAGAAAGCAATCAATGAACAACTAAGGAGCCACAACAAAGAATTGATGTTTCTTATCTCTATTCCTTCCTGTCTGTGTGTTCCTGTCTGTCCCTCTTTCTGTCTCTCTGTTTCTGTCACACACACACAATATATATATATATATATATAAAAGCAAAAATGACAACATGACATATCAAAATTTCTGGGATGCAGTAAAAGGAGTAATAAGAGGAAAGCTTATATCATTAAAGAGTTATATCAAGAAACAAGAAAGAGCCCAGGTAGACAACCTAACATCACATCTAAAGGAATTATAAAAATAGTTCAAAGGCAACCGAAACCAGTAGAAGAAAGGAAATAGTAAAAATTAGAACAGAAATAAATGAAATAGAGAACAGAAAAATTATAGAATAAAATTAATACAACAAAGAGCTAGTTCTTTGAAAAGATCAATAAAATTGATAAACCCCTGGCTAGACTCACTAATAAAGAAAGAGGAAGGACTCATATGAACAAAACCCAAAACAAAAGAAGAGAAATATTACCACAGACATCATAGATATATAAAGAATCATAGTAGAATATTATGAAAGATTATATGTCACCAAATTCAACAACGTAGAGGAAATGGATAAATTCCTAGAACTATACAGTCTTGTTATACTGAGTCACAAAGAAGTGGAAAGCCTAAATAGACCCATAAACAGGGAGGAAATAGAAACAACTATCATAAACCTCCCTAGAAATAGAAGTCCAGATGACTACAGTAATGAATTCTACCAAACATTCATAGAAGATTTGGTTCCTATCCTTCTCAAAGTTTTCCCAAACCTTGAAGAAGAAGCAATACTTCCCAACATATTTTTTGAGGCCAACATAACTCTCATACCAAATTTTGGCAAGGATAATAGAAAAAAAGAAAACTACATACAAATATCTCTGATGAATACAGATGCAAAAATCCTCAACATAATACTAGCAAATCAAATACAACAACACATTAAAACAATAATACAGAAGGATAAAGTGGTATTATCCCAGGAGCACAAGGATGGTTCAACATATGGAAATTGAATAACATAATACACCATATCAATAAAACAAAGAACAAAAATTATATGATTTTACCAATCGATACAGAGAAGGAATTCAATAAGATACAACAATTCTTTATGTTTGAAAACTCAATGAAATGTGTATAGAAGGAAAATACAGTGGTCTCTCGTCTATCATGGGGATGAGGTTCCAAACCCCCTGCAATAGGCAAAAATCCACAAGGTAGTGATCTTATATTTATTTATATATAGTAAGGCTTTATATACCCTCCCCACACTCTTATAAACCTTTTCCACACTGTTATTAATCTTTACCACACTTATTTTGCTTCAAAAATAATTAAAATAATAAATATATAAAATTACCTAAATACTGCAAAATCCCATGATATAGCAAAAAATCTGTGATAGAAAATTTGATATATACAATCTAAAAATCCTTGATACACTGCAACTGCAAAAAGTGAACCATGATATGCCAAAGGACAACTGTACCTCAACGTAATAAAGGTCATATATGACAAACCATCAGTTAATATCATACTAAATGTTAAAATTTAAAGCTTTTTTTCTAAAATCAGGAACAAGACAAGGCTGCCCACTCTCTCCATTCCTATTCAACATAGTGCTGGAAGTTTTAGCCAGAGCAATCAGACAAGAGAAAGAAATAAAAGGCTTTTATATTGGAAGAGAAGAAGTAAAGTTATCATCACTTTTTACAGATGACAGGATCCTGTATATAGAAAACTCCAAAAACTCCACAAAAAGACTATTAGTAAAAATAAACCAATAAAGTAAGGTCACAAGATATAAAATCAATATACAGAAGACTATTGCATTTATATATGCCAACAAAAAAACTTTGAAAAATGAACTAAAACACAATCCCTTTTACAGTGGCAGCAAAAAACAAACAAACAAACAAAAACCCTAGGAATAAACTTAACAAAGAATGTGAAAGATCTATATACTGAAAACTACAAAGCATTATTTTAAAAAATTGAAAAAGACAAAATGAAATAAGAAAAATATTCCATGTTCATAGATAGGAAGGATAAACATAATTAAAAGGGCCATATTACCTAAAGCAATATACAAACAATGCAATCCCATCTAAATCACAATGACAGTTTTTAAGGAAATGGAACAAAAAATCACCAGATTTGTATGGAACCATAAAATACCCTGAAAAGCCAAAGAAATCCTGAAAAAAATGAACAAAGCTGGATGTATTGCAATATTTGACTTAAAATTATACTACAGAGCCACAATAATCAAAACAGCATGGTATTATCAGAAAAATAAATATACAGAACAATGGAACAGAATTGAGAGGCCAGAAATAAAATCACATATACATGGACAAATCATCTTTGACAAAGGAGCCAAAAATATACAATGGAAAAAAGAAAGCTTCTTCAATAAATGGTGCTGGGAAAATTGGAAAGCCACATACAAAAAAATAAAACTTGACTACAGTTTGTCCCCCTGTACAAAAATTAACTCAAAATAGATCAAAAACCTAAATACAAGATCTAAAACAGGAAATTACACAGAAAAAAACAGGTACAAACCTCATAGACCTTGGACGTGGAGAACAATTTGTGAGTTTGACCCAAAGGCATGCGGAGTAAAGGCAAAAATAAATGAATGGGACTATATCAAACTAAAAAAACTTCTTCACAGCGAAAGAAACTGACAACAAAACAAATAGACATCCAACTAAATGGGGGATGATATTTGCAAACAAGAGCTCCAATAAGAGATTAATATCCAAAATACATAAAAACCTCATAAATCTCAGCAACAAACAAGCTAGCAATCCAATTTAAAAAAAACAGGAAGAGAACATAGACACTTCTCCCAAGAAGAAATACAAATGGCCAATAGATATATGAAAAAACACTCACCTTCACTAGCTATTAGAGAAATGCAAATCAAAACTACAATGAGATACTACCTCATACCTGGTAGATTGACTATTATCAACAAGACAGGTAATAACAAGTGTTGGAGAGGCTGTAAAGAAAAAGGAACCCTCATTCACTGCTGGTGGGAATGCAAGTTAGTACAATCATTATGGAAGAAAGTATGGTGGTTCTTCAAAAATTTAAGAATAGAACTACCTGGCCTAGAAACCCTGCTACTGGGTATCTACTTCCAAATTTCAAAAACATTGGTACATAAAGACACATGCACCCTCATGTTCATTGCAGCAATGTTCACAGTGGCCAAGACATGGAAACAACCAAAGTGTACTTCAATAAAGAATTGGATAAAGAAAATGTAGTACAGACTAACCTGTGGTGGCACCGTGGATAAAGCATCGACCTGGAATGCTGAGATCGTCAATTTGAAACCCTAGGCATGCCTGGTAAAGGTACTTAAGAGAGTTGGTGCTTCCTTCTCCTTCCACTGTTCTGTCTCTCTCTCTAAAAATAAATAAATAGAAATCTAAAAAGAGAAAAAGATGTGGTACATATATACATTGGAATACTACTCAGCCATAAGAAATGATGATATAGTATCATTTACTACAATATAGATGGACCTTGATAACATTATATTGAGTGAAATAAGTAAATCAGAAAAAAGCTAAAAACTGTATGATTTCACACATAGGTGGGATACAAAACTGAGACTCATGAACATAGATAAGGGTACTGTGGTTACTAGGAGAACCAGTGTTCTTCAAGTGTCATGTTTCTCTGGGTAACATGCACATCCCCATAATCATCCACTTTTCCCACTTCCTGTGGGAAAAGCTTAGTCCTTTTTACACCAAAAATCCAAAGAGCTAAAAAGGTACTTAAACAGAAAATAAATGTATATAAAAAAGAAGGTACAAGTAATGCATGACATAGTACTATAATAAAAATAGAATAGCAATGAAGTAAATGTAAGTATAATTTTAAAAAGAAGAACTGAAAGATTCTGTTTCCTGTTCATGCTTCCCTGCCCTGTTTTGCTCTTGTTTGCCTTTTGACTGTGTTTCAGATGGTACAGCTACTAGGTGGTGGAAATTCCAGACAAGGGTCCCTGGCTGACCCAATTATAGAGCTCATCAGTCTTCATACGTTAACTCATATGAGACATGTAGGGTGACTGAAACGTTGACAGTAAAAATTAAAGCCCAGCCTGACCAGGTGGTGGAGCAGTGGATAGAGCATTGGACTGGGATGCAGAGGACTCAGGTTCGAGACCCCAAGGTCGCCAGCTTGAGTGTGGGCTCATCTGGTTTGAGCAAAGCTCACCAGCTTAGACCCAAGGTCGCTGGCTCGAGCAAGGGGTTACTCACTCAGTCTGCTAAAGGGCCGTGGTCAAGGCACATATGAGAAAGCAATCAATGAACAACTAAGGCACAGGTCAGGAAACTTTTTGGATGATAGAGCCATGAATGCCACATATTTTAAAATGTAATTCCATTGGAGCCATACAACGACCCATGTATGTTATGCATTATCCAATAAAAATTTGGTGTTGTCCCGGAGGACAGCTGTGATTGGCTCCAGCCACTGCAACCATGAACATGAGCGGTAGGAAATGAATGGATTGTAATACATGAGAATGTTTTATATTTTTAACGTTTTTATTTTTTTTTATTAAAGATTTGTTTGTGAGCTAGATGCAGCTATCAAAAGAGCTACATCTGGCTCGCGAGCCATAGGTTTCCAACCCCTGAACTAAGGTGTCGCAATGAAAAACTGATAATTGATGCTTCTCATCTCTATCCGTTCCAGTCTGTCCCTATCTATCCCTCTCTCTGACTCTCTTTCTCTGTGCCTGTAAAAAAAAAAAAAATTAAAGCCCAGATAATTGTTATTGTTTGTAACCCACAAAGCTGTAAGGTAATCTATCTGTATAATATCTTCTTGATTCACATATATGTATTAGGCAGGAACTGGCATTTAATTGGCATAATTGCTGAGCCATATTGACCATTTGCTTTCCAAGTGTATGAATAAAGTTATTTTTAACAACAAATAAACTTATGATGCTTTTCAAGTACAATGATAATCATGTAAATTTGGTGCAAAATGCATTCTGAGAGTTGACTTTTTTTCTTTAATACCTTTGTCATCATGTCATACGATCACTGTCTCTTCACCCAACCCTGCACCCAACAACAATATTTATAAAGACAGGAAGGGACTTTGTCTTCGTTGCTTCTGATTATATCAGATTTATTACAAGGTATTGTATATGAGGAGTAATTTTTAAAAGACAGACATACAGTTATATTGCTATTGATAGAATTTTAATCACATTGAACATGGTTCTGTTCCATTGGTCCTGCTCATTTCAACATAATTGCTGTGGTCATAATGAAATTCTGGTATTATTAGCACTTACATAAACTACTTTGACAAATTTTAACCAACAATTCTTCTCCAACCTGTTTTGTTCCTAAAATGTACTCAGCTACTTACCTCATGTGTTTATTTATAAAACCATACTAACCACATTGTTTCCTGTGTCTTTTTAGTCTGGAAACATAAAAATTAAAAGCCTAAAATGGAGATCTTTTATTACATTTCTGTCCAACAATAGATAGATCTAGAGACTAGAGAACACAGAGCTCTTAGAAGCATGCATTATTCCTTGGATCTCACTATAGAATATGCTGAAATGTGAGCCACAGCAATGTGGTAAGGTCAGGAGACAGACTTTGGTTGATGGGAGATGGAGCATGGTTCGTTCAAGTTTTTTACTGGCAATACGCAATTGTGCCTGACAAGCTTTGATTGCCTCACTAGTGTCTCTTCACTTTAAATCTAATATTTCCACTTTAAAATTATATTTAGAAAATTAAATTTAAAAGGGTGACACAGATCAATAAAAGTACATAGATTTCAGGTAAACATTTCCATAATATTTTAAATGTTGATTGTGTTGTGTGCCCATCACCTAAAATCAAATCATTTTCGAGTGACGTCACAGAAATGGCGCCGTGAGCAGCGCGTCCGACAGATCTCCCCAAAATCTCAACAAATTTGTCAACTAGAAGCAGAAAAATTTATCCTCGGAGCATCCACACTGAAAGCAGAGGGACTGTTGCCCAGGAGGGAATACGCCTGGGGTGAGTCAACCCACACGTGCAGCTGCCCCCGCCGCGTCCCGGGGAGTGCCGGCAACCACCGGCGTGCTCTGAAAAGCCCCGTGCGCGCGCCCCGAGCCGCGTCCCAGCGCCCCGAGCCGCGTCCCAGGGAGTGCCGGCAACCACCGGCGTGCTCTGTGCTCTGAGAAGCCGCAGGCGCACCCCATCCACGTCCCAGGGAGTGCCGGCAACCACCAGCGTGCTCTGTGCTCTGAGAAGCCGCGCGCCCGCGCCCCAAGCCGCGTCCCGGGGAGTGCCGGCAACCACCGGCGTGCTCTGTGCTCTGAGAAGCCGCGCGCGCCCCGACCCACGTCCCAGGGAGTGCCGGCAACTACCGGCGTGCTCTGAGAAGCCGCGCGCCCGCGCCCCGAGCTGCGTCCCGGGGAGTGCCAGCAACCAACGGCGTGCTCTGAGAAGCCGCGCACCCGCGCGCCCTGGGGAGTGCCAGCAACCACCGGCGTGCTCTGAGAAGCCGCGCGCCCGCTCCCCGAGCCGCGTCCTGGGGAGTAGCGGCCACCACCGGCGTGCTCTGAGAAGCCACGTGCGCGAGCCCCTTGTCCCCGGGAGTGCTGGCCACCACTGGCGTGTTCTGAGAAGCCGTGCGCGCGCCCTGTGACGCAGTCCAGGAGGGGCGCCAAACCTGTCTTTCCTAGTCAGGAGATTCTCTCCGTGGACGGGGCACCTCACCCAGCCATTCGAGCTAACAATCAAGCGTTGGGGGAGGGGCGCGCAGGCAGCCTGAAATACTCTCTGGAGCACAGCTGCGGGATCCAATCACTGAAATTAGCTAAACCCACAAAATCTACGCACCCACGGGGCTCTAATTGATAAGATCTCTCCCAGTTCAGCGATCCAAGACAAGAGGCATAATATTTTTCAGTGCCTTTCGCTAAAGGGGCGGGGGCAACTTCTGATTGACAGAGCTTCCATATTCAGGGATATACCTAACAAGAGGGACTTGGCAGATATTAAGATCTATATAGCAAGCAGCGAATAGTGCATCTTCTTTCCAGCCAAAACAGGCTACCAAGTGTGGAAAGCCTGGGTTGAGTGGTCCAACTGAATGATAGGCGCTGAACAGTCACCTTGACAACAATTGACTCCCAGCCCCGCCTGATTACGCTGGAGGCTCTGACTGCCAGAGCCTTACCCAGAGCCTTGCGCTGAGTGAGGATAGAGTGGGGATTTCCCAGCTCTTTGAGCCTCTTACTCCCCAGACAGAAGCAGTGGCAGCCTCATAGCTGGATCACCAGGCTGCTAATTCAGGAAGGGGAGACTAGGGGAGAGACTCCAGGAAAGCAAACTCTCTCTCATTGTTGGACTCTACAAACGCCAACAAGCCTTGACTACCAGTGAGACTAAAGCCAATTATATGACATTGCCATAGAATCCCATCAACTGCAAATCCCTACCTAAGCGTGACACAGGGGCAGAACCTGGGGTACAGAGTCACCGACCAGGAAGAGGGAGAGAAAAGAAAAAGGAAGAAGTTAACCTCTCAAAATCAAGAAAAATCCACAGACTTTATAACTTGTTCCACTAATTCTTTGTTGTTGTTGTTTCTCTCTTCTTTCTTATTGTCTTTATTTGTATTTCCTCCACCTCGGTCCTTTTATTCTCTGCCCATCTTATGCTACCCTTTTCTTGAACTACACTACCCATAAGTGTTACATTTTATTTCTTTTCTTCATCCTTACTCTCCCTTAGGGTTACACTCCAAAACCCTTAACTCTCACTCTCTCCCCTTTTGTTTTCTTTTTGTTTTTTTTCCCTTTCCTTTTTTTCTTCCTTTGTTTCTCTCTTTTTCTTATTTTTTCCTTTCTATTCGTTCCTTCTTTTCTCCTTTTACTTTTCCTCTCATTTAATCCTCAATTACGAACAAATTATTTAATTTGGGACTAAAGTTTTTTTTTGTTTTTGTTGTTTGTTCTTTTTTTTTTTTTCTTTTCTTTTCTGCTTTTGTTCTTGGTTTTCCTTTATTTGTTTGTTTTTGTGGCATTTTGGGTACTTTTTACATTGCTTTTTAACTCACTAGCATTCCTCCCAACCCAAAGTCTCCATTGTATTTAGTCTTCACTCCACTTAATACAACAGATTTTTACTTATTATTTTTATTTTTTTCTTCTTTAAATATTATTTTTTCTCTCCTTTTTTCTGTTTCCCTCTTATCCCTCTCATTATATCTTTTAGTCGACCATCACTTACAAGCAAATCATTTGATGCTTGTCTAAGATATCCTCCTTTTTTTTTTTTTTTTTTTTTTTTTTTTTTTGCATTTAGTAGGTCCCTACTCCCTTTTTTGCACCTTGAACTCTTCACCCCAAATCAGGCCCTCCGTTATAGGCAATTTTTGTTCCATTTAGCATAATATAATTCACAGGTCATCACAATATTTACCTAAAGAGGTGAGAGGAGGGAAGGAGAAGAAAGAAAAAAGGGGGAAATAATAAATCATTACTTTTTTTGTGTGTGGAGTGTTTTTTTTTGTTTGTTTTGTTTTTGTTTTTGTTTTTTTTTTTGTTTTTTGTTTTTTCTTTTTCTTTTTTTTTTTTTCTTTTTTTTTCCCTTTTTATTCTTTATTAATTTTAATTAAGAATATCAACAAGACCACCTTCAGATGCCAATAAGAAAAAGGAAATCGAATATTATGGATACAAAAGATAGAGAGGTAACACAAATAGATGTGGAAAAATCTATGGAGAAAAGATTTAGCATACTGGAAGCCTTGGAGCCAAATGACAGAGAATTTAAAATAGAAATCTTAAAAATACTCAGAGATATACAAGAAAACACAGAAAGGCAATTTAGGGAAATCAGGAAACAACTCAACGATCACAAAGAATATATTACCAAGGAAATTGAAACTATAAAAACAAATCAAACAGAAATGAAAAACTCAATTCACGAACTGAAAAACGAGATAACAAGCTTAGCTAATAGAACAGCCCAGATAGAAGATAGGATTAGTGAAATAGAAGACAAGCAACTTGAGGCACAACAGAGAGAAGAAGAAAGAGACTCAAAAATAATAAAAAACGAGAAAACCCTACAGGAATTGTCTGACTCCATCAGAAAGAATAACATAAGAATAATAGGTATATCAGAGGGAGAAGAGACAGAAAATGGAATGGAGAATATACTTAAACAAATAATAGATGAGAACTTCCCAAGCCTGTGGAAAGAACTAAAGCCTCAAATTCAAGAAGCAAACAGAACACCGAGTTTTCTTAACCCCAACAAACCCACTCCAAGGCACATCATAATGAAGATGACACAAACCAATGACAAAGAAAAAATTCTCAAGGCAGCCAGGGAAAAGAAGAATACAACATATAAAGGAAGACCTATTAGATTATCATCAGACTTCTCAGCAGAAACTCTACAAGCTAGAAGAGAGTGGACCCCAATATTCAAAGCCCTGAAAGAGAGGAACTTTCAGCCAAGAATACTATACCCATCAAAGCTATCCTTCAAGTATGAAGGAGATATAAAAACATTCACAAATACAGAAAAGATGAGAGAATTTATCAGCAGAAAGCCCCCACTCCAGGAAATACTAAAGGGGGTTTTCCAACCAGATTCAAAGAACAAAAGAAAACAGAACCCCAAGTAACAGCTCCACCAAGAAAACAATAAAACCAAACTTAAACTGTGACAACAAAAGAAAAAAAAGGGGAGAAAGGATGAAGATTAACAGTAGCAAAGGACGATGAAGCGCAGAAATACTCATAAGAAAGGGTACTACAATGAATATGGTAGGTACCCTTTTCACTACTTAATGGTAACCACCCTTGAAAAAACCACCACAAAAACACTTGACTTAAAAAAGGTAGCAACAGAGGAAAGAAGTATGGAATACAAACAAACAAAAACAAATGATAGAAAAACAAAAGAGAAGAATCAAACAAGATACAAAACTAACAGAAAGCAATTTATAAAATGGCAATAGGGAAACCACAAGTGTCAATAATTACACTAAATGTAAATGGATTAAACTTACCAATAAAAAGACACAGAGTAGCAGAATGGATTAAAAAAGAAAATCCAACTGTATGCTGCCTACAAGAAACTCATCTAAGCAACAAGGATAAAAACAAATTCAAAGTGAAAGGCTGGAAAACAATACTCCAAGCAAACAACACCCAAAAAAAAGCAGGTGTAGCAATACTCATATCTGATAATGCTGACTACAAGACAGAAAAAGTACTCAGAGACAAAAATGGTCATTTCATAATGATTAAGGGGACACTGAATCAAGAAGACATAACAATCCTTAATATATATGCACCAAACCAAGGAGCACCAAAATATATAAGACAGCTACTTATTGACCTTAAAACAAAAACTGACAAAAATACAATCATACTTGGAGACCTCAATACACCGCTGACGGCTCTAGATCGGTCATCCAAACAGAGAATCAATAAAGATATAGTGGCCTTAAACGAAATATTACAACACCTGGATATGATAGACATCTACAGGACACTTCATCCCAAAGCGACAGAGTATACATTTTTCTCTAGTGTACATGGAACATTCTCAAGAATTGACCATATGTTGGGCCACAAAGACAATATCAGCAAATTTAGAAAAATTGAAATTGTACCAAGCATATTCTCTGATCATAAAGCCTTGAAACTAGAATTCAACTGTAAAAAAGAGGGGGAAAAACCCACAAAATTATGGAAACTAAACAACATACTTCTAAAAAATGAATGGGTCAAAGAAGAAATAAGCGCAGAGATCAAAAGATATATACAGACAAATGAAAATGAAAATACGACATATCAGAATCTCTGGGATGCAGCAAAAGCAGTAATAAGAGGAAAGTTCATATCACTTCAGGCCTATATGAACAAACAAGAGAGAGCCGAAGTAAACCACTTAACTTCACACCTTAAGGAGCTAGAAAAAGAAGAACAAAGACAACCCAAAACCAGCCGAAGAAAGGAGATAATAAAAATCAGAGCAGAAATAAATGAAATAGAGAACAGAAAAACTATAGAAAAAATCAATAAAACAAGGAGCTGGTTCTTTGAAAAGATCAACAAAATTGACAAACCCTTGGCAAGACTCACTAAGGAAAAAAGACACAGGACTCAAATAAAATCCAAAATGAAAGAGGAGAAATCACCACAGACATCATAGATATACAAAGAATTATTGTAGAATACTATGAAAAACTATATGCCACCAAATACAACAATCTAGAAGAAATGGATAAATTCCTAGAACAATACAACCTTCCTAAACTGAGTCATGAAGAAGCAGAAAACCTAAACAGACCAATCAGCAGGGAGGAAATAGAAAAAACTATTAAAAACCTCCCCAAAAATAAAAGTCCAGGCCCAGACGGTTATACTAGTGAATTCTATCAAACATTCAAAGAAGACTTGGTTCCTATTCTACTCAAAGTCTTCCAAAAAATTGAAGAAGAAGCAATACTTCCAAACACATTTTATGAGGCCAACATAACCCTCATACCAAAACCAGGCAAGGATGGCACAAAGAAAGAAAACTACAGACCAATATCTCTAATGAATACAGATGCTAAAATACTAAACAAAATACTGGCAAATCGAATACAACAACATATTAAAAAAATAATACATCATGATCAAGTGGGATTCATCCCAGAATCTCAAGGATGGTTCAACATACGTAAAACGGTTAACGTAATACACCATATCAACAAAACAAAGAACAAAAACCACATGATCTTATCAATAGACGCAGAAAAGGCTTTCGATAAAATACAACACAATTTTATGTTTAAGACTCTCAACAAAATGGGTATAGAAGGAAAATATCTCAACATGATAAGGGCCATATATGATAAACCATCAGCCAACATCATATTAAATGGCGTAAAACTGAGGACTTTCCACCTTAAATCAGGAACAAGACAGGGTTGTCCACTCTCTCCACTCTTATTTAACGTGGTGCTAGAAGTTCTGGCCAGAGCAATCAGACAAGACAAAGAAATAAAAGGCATCCACATCGGAAAAGAAGAAGTAAAGTTATCACTTTTTGCTGATGATATGATCCTATACATCGAAAACCCAAAGGACTCCACAAAAAGATTACTCGAAACAATAAACCAATACAGTAAGGTCGCAGGATACAAAATCAACATACAAAAGTCCATAGCCTTTCTATATGCCAACAATGAAATATTAGAAAACGAACTCAAAAAAATAATCCCCTTCACGATTGCAACAACAACAAAAAAATACCTAGGAATAAACATAACAAAGAATGTAAAGGACCTATATAATGAAAACTACAAGGCATTGCTAAGAGAAATAGAAAAAGACATAATGAGATGGAAAAATATTCCTTGTTCTTGGATAGGAAGAATAAATATAATTAAAATGGCCATATTACCCAAAGCAATATATAAATTTAATGCAATTCCCATCAAAATTCCTATGACATTTTTTAAAGAAATGGAACAAAAAATCATAAGATTTATATGGAACTATAAAAAACCCCGAATAGCTAAAGCAATCCTAAGGAAAAAGAATGAAGCTGGGGGCATTACAATACCTGACTTTAAACTATATTATAGAGCCACAATAATCAAAACTGTATGGTATTGGCAGAAAAATAGGCACTCAGACCAATGGAACAGAATAGAAAGCCCAGAAATAAAACCACATATATATGGTCAAATAATCTTTGATAAGGGGGCCAACAACACAAAATGGAGAAAAGAAAGCCTCTTCAACAAATGGTGTTGGGAAAACTGGAAAGCCACATGCAAAAGAATGAAACTCGACTACAGCCTGTCCCCGTGTACTAAAATTAATTCAAAATGGATCAAAGACCTAAATATAAGATCTGAAACAATAAAGTACATAGAAGAAGACATAGGTACTCAACTCATGGACCTGGGTTTTAAAGAACATTTTATGAACTTGACTCCAATGGCAAGAGAAGTGAAGGCAAAGATAAATGAATGGGACTACATCAGAATAAAAAGTTTTTGCTCAGCAAGAGAAACTGATATCAAAATAAACAGACAGCCAACTAAATGGGAACTGATATTTTCAAACAATAGCTCAGATAAGGGCCTAATATCCAAAATTTACAAAGAACTCATAAAACTCAACAACAAACAAACAAACAATCCAATAAAAAAATGGGAAGAAGACATGAACAGACACTTCTCCCAGGAAGAAATACAAATGGCCAACAGATATATGAAAAGATGCTCAGCTTCATTAGTTATTAGAGAAATGCAAATCAAAACTACAATGAGATACCACCTCACCCCTGTTAGGTTAGCTATTATCAACAAGACGGGCAATAGCAAATGTTGGAGAGGCTGTGGAGAAAAAGGAACCCTCATACACTGTTGGTGGGACTGTAAAGTAGTACAACCATTATGGAGGAAAGTATGGTGGTTCCTCAAAAAACTGCAAATAGAACTACCTTATGACCCAGCAATCCCTCTACTGGGTATATACCCCAAAACCTCAGAATCATTGATACGTAAAGACACATGTAGCCCCATGTTCATTGCAGCACTGTTCACAGTGGCCAAGACATGGAAACAACCAAAAAGCCCTTCAATAGAAGACTGGATAAAGAAGATGTGGCACATATACACTATGGAATACTACTCAGCCATAAGAAATGATGACATCAGATCATTTACAGCAAAATGGTGGGATCTTGATAACATTATACGGAGTGAAATAAGTAAATCAGAAAAAAACAAGAACTACATGATTCCATACATTGGTGGAACATAAAAACGAGACTAAGAGACATGGACAAGAGAGTGGTGGTTACCAGGGGTGGGGGGAGGGAGGACGCAGGAGGGAGGGAGGGAGAGTTAGGGGGGAGGGGGAGGGGCACAGAGAAAACTAGACAGAGGATGACGGAGGACAATCTGACTCTGGGTGAGGGGTATGCAACATAATTTAATGACAAAATAACCTAGACATGTTTTCTTTGAATATATGTACCCTAAATTATTAATGTCATCCCATTAACATCAATAAAAATTTATTTAAAAAAAAAAAAAAAAAAAAAAAAAAAAAAAAAAAATCAAATCATTTTCTGTTACCGTATATTTATTCCTCTTTATTCCCCTCCCCCCCACTTCCTCCCTAATCTCCTCCACCTGGTAACCCTTCACTTTTATCTATGTCCATGAGTTTCAGTTTTATATCCTACTTATCAATGAAATCATATAGTACTTACTTTTTCAATTTTAGTCTCCTTTCTTAACTGTGAGAATAAAAAATGGTACACACACTTGAAAATATCTGGCTGTTTATAAGGCATGCAATAAATTGACCATGAAATCAATATATCAGTCCTGGCCAGTGGGTTCAGTGGTAGAGCACTGGCCAGTGTGTGGATGTCCTGGGTTTGATCCCTCATCAGATACACAGGAGAAGTGATTATCTGCATCTCCACCCCTTCTGCTGTCCCTTCTCTCTCTCTTTCTCTCTCTCTCTCTCTCTCTCTCTCTCTCTCTCTCTCTCTCTCTCTAAGCCATGGCTCAACTGGTATGAGTGCATCGGCCCCAGGCACTGAGCATAGCTACATGGATCCTCCACCTAAGGTGCTAAAAATAACTTGGTTGCAGGAATGGCCCCAGATGGGCTGACATCAGTCCCAGACAGGGGTTGCTGGGTGGATCTCGTTCTGTGCACGTGTAGGAATCTGTCTCACTATCCCCAGTCCTCTCACTTGAAAAAAGAAGAAAAACAAAGAAAACAAACAAAAACACAAGCAAGTACTCTTACTCTCAAAAATTTATCTTTTTCTTTCGGTGCAGCACAGGTTTTTATAATGAGGGAGAAGAAGGGGAGACTGAGCAAGCAAAACAAAAACAAAAGAATCAAAAAGTAGGAGTTGAGAGTTCTTTGGTGAAGGGACTTAGTACTATGTGTTAATTTATTCTTTTTTTTTTTAGAGGGGAGAGAGAGAGGGATAGAGAGAGACAGAGAGAGAGAAGGGGGGAAGGAGCTGGAAGCATCAACTCCCATATGTGCCTTGACCAGGCAAGCCCAGGGTTTCAAACCGGCAACCTCAGCATTTCCAGGTCGACACTTTATCCACTGCGCCACCACAGGTCAGAGTACTATGTGTTAAGATAGGGGAATGAAGGGCCCACATCTCTTAGAGCTGGCACATCTGAAGGTCCGAGTCTTTTCTGTTACAGAAACTAATGCTAGCAAGTAACTTATAAATTAGAGATTTGTTTTATGTAATACGTGTCCACAGATTTCCATAGTCAGGTTGTCCTCCTGGCTCTGAGCAAGAACCAAACTGCATGCCTCAGTGTGAAGGGAGAAGAGAGACAGAAAGAGTTTGAGGTGTAACTCCTACTCATGCTTCTTCTCCTTCTCCTTCTCCTTCTCCTTCTCCTTCTCCTTCTTCTTCTTCTTCAGATGTTAACTCTTGATGTGCATCAGCTAGAGAGGAATGGGTGTTTTAACTCTAACGAGAGTTTGGTCAAAGGTGAGAGTACAGAATTGATATCATACTTTTGACTTGTTATAGAATATGTAACTGTGATTACTCAACTAGTAATATTGAATCATGGTTATAGAAACAACAAATTAGATTTAACATTTTATAGAAATTCTTTTGTAAGCTTACTTTGTTAGTACATTCTGATTTAGTTGTATATTATGACAGGTCAGACTAGTATCAGTAAATTACTAATATAACATATTTATTTACAGTGACAAGAACAGGTCTATCTTCCTTCCTGAAGGCTCTCATAAGCTGTCAGCCCACTGGAAAGATGAGCACACAAGTAAAATCAACTGAAAAAAAAGAATACCTGTCAGTATATGTGGTGTGTTTGTGTGTATGTGTGTGTGAATGTGTATGAGTGTTTGTGTTTGTGTGTGTATGCATGTGTGTTTATCAAAAGCAGAGATTGAGTTAGCTGGACAGTGGTGTCAAGAAACTAAAAAATGTTGTATATAAAAATCCAGGTCTTTTATTTTCTTATAACCAGGTACTTCATCCTGAATTAGAGGACTAGCATTTCAGTAACTTAAAAGACTTGAATGTCCCTGGAGTTAATTTGTGAATAATTGAAGAGTATATTAGTAAATCATAGACTCAGTCATCAGAGCAATGGGATGAAAAGAAGGCAGAGGGCAAGTGGAAAACTTAAAAGATCAATATGAAACATAAAATCACACACACACACACACACACACACACTAATAGAAACATCTACCTTGGAATGCCTTGTTTTATCAAGAAAATCCAAAGTAAGAAATTTGGACAGGCCTAAGGACATGCAGGAATGAGGACAGTTAATAACTTTCAAGTAGCCCATTAAGTGAATTTATACATATCATCTATCTATCTATCATCGTAGCTCCTACTTGTTTGGAGAAAAAGTTGGGAATAAAAATGCCAAAGGAAATGGGGATCCCACTAAGTCTTGAATTGGTGGGAACATCCATTACAGACTGATGCCCTCATTGGTGGAGAAGAATTCGCTTTACCATTTGTTCATAAAAACTTTCACCTCCCTGCAAAGGTAAGACTGACCTGGGCAACAAAACACTCACTTATGCTGTTGTTAAAAAATTCAGCAATTGCTCTTCTTATACTTATTGTATTACTGTCACTAATAACTTTTTAAAGCAGGAAAAACAGGACCCAAGTTAAAATTAAATTTCAGTAAAATATACTTATTGCAGAAAAATAAAAAGATACATTAGAGTAGGAAACAGCACAGAAACATTTATTTTTCAATTAGCTAAAATTTAAAGAAATGTGTGTTTCATCAAGTTGTTTTATTTCTTAAAACAAAGCAATGAATATAATGTTGAAAGTAAACTAATATATATTCTTAAAATTATTTATTTTAGTCACAGGTGAGAGGCTTACTAGATTGTTAATTATATGCTAGAAATGACAGAAGTTATTAAAATATTTTGTTAAAGTTTCACAGTAATATTCAGGTAAATTTCATATTTAAAAAAAATAAGATACTGAATCCATTAAATTTTAGTTTACTTAATTAAGACCAATATTTAGTAACACCAGAATTATAAGAAAAATTAACTATCACACACACACACACACACACACACACACACACACACACACTCACACACACACAGGTTTATCTTTCACTGGCAGAGTGTAGTAGTCTTGACAGCAGCACAGAGGAGTCTGGGATCCGAATCATGAGACTCCTATAAAAACCACTCTAGTTCCTTCAAGGCATAAACCTGTTTTATGAGACACTGAAACAGCTTATATTTCTTAATAAATAGCAGATAAAATATTTAATAAGTTGAGACATTTACACGTTTTATATTTGGTGACATTTTTCTTCTTACAGTGATCTTAAGTAATGGTGTAATTTATATCTATATCAGCATTATTTTAAGAATATAAAATCAGTATTCAAGTATCTTATTCAAGGTTCACTGTATGTATCAGAGAGATGGACTTGAACTCAAACTCTGGACGCAGAATTTCCACTCTTAGTTCATATTATTTATAAATAACTTCTCCTTCAAGCTGGTGAATAAAACATATAATAGGTAAACAGGCACAACCTGAGGACTCATTCTGCAGTGAATGACTCTTACACAAGGTCTTGATAAATATATAAAAGTTGAAAAGATTTTCTTATTTTTCTTAGTGGCAGAAAAAATAAAATTGTAAAATTTTCCAGAAATATTATCTCCATGTTGTTTTTTTTATCAGGCATTAGTCATTTTCCTTGGGATAATACAAGATGGTGTAGTAAGATTCTCTTCTAATGTAATGGAGATGCTGGAAAAAATATGCCAAAAGAAAAATTGTACACCCTATTGAATAAAATATTCTAAAATGGAAAAAAAATGTGACAGGAGAATAAGGATGGTAAAAATGGTGCAGATAAGCTCAGTGTGTTAGGTGCACTCGAGGCCAAAGGCACTACAAAAAAGTGAGTGAGAGTGTAAGAGACTTAAGAACATGGAGAACACAGTGTAATTGAAGCGCCATTCCCAGGATTAAAATATGGACATTTTTCTGAAAAAATGAACATGAAGAGAGTTTTTGGATGAGAAACCCATAGTGTGTGATATTCAGAAATGATACAGTGCCAGCATTGTAGTCTAGAAAAACCCCAACACAATGAGGAGGGTTAGCCAGGAAGAGGGTTATGGTCAAGAATTGAATGAAATTGAATCTACAGAGGCCTTATATTCAAACTTCTGTAATGCTATAACCTAGTAGCCATATTTAGGTTGATATATAGAATTAACATTTTGAAAACTGTTAACATTAAGTCTAAAAATCTGTCATATTTAATTCATGACGGTTTTTGCCACCACATACTTCCAAGATCCAGGCAGATTTCTTTGACAAATAGACCTCCCAGTAATGTTTTCCTGATATAATAAATGGTGAGCTTAGTGCACCAGATATTATCATAAATGCCGTTCTTATGCTCCAAAAGTAATACTGAAATAAAGGAACGTCTGACTTGTCTTTGACCCTCAGAAATGAGAATTTTTTATATATTCTTGGGAAGTTCCAGAGTCATGTGAACTGTAGAAAAAGTATAGGATGTGGTGAGAAATATGATGTACCTTTACTTGTGTAAAGGGATCTTGAGATTAAAATGAGTGGAAGCTGGGAAGAACTGAGTTTGTTCTTTGGGGAGAGGTGTAACACTGCAGAAATATAATATGTATGTGTGTGCTGGGAGGTAAAGCATGAGTTTTAAGATATGAGACCTAGTAGAAAATATAAAATTCTGAAAAAAGATGAGGACAGGGTGACTGCACACTACTGTGACTTCTGCTAACCTCAATAACATCACACATTGGTTAGCTCTGAAATGGTAAAAATGCAAAATATTAAATATAAGCAAAAGAGTTAGCACTAAAATCTATTTCCTCATCAGAATAGAGGATAGATTGGAGACTATGTGAGGTAGTACATGGACGAATGAGAGGTGAACAAGACAGCTGGCCACTTCCCATTAAATGTAACCATATACTCAGTACATAATATCCATCCTCCTTTGTCTCCTCTACCACACCTGGAAAATGAACCCTCTTCCCTATTTAACCCCATCATCTCAAGAATCCCACAGCCACCCACTTGCACTAGCATTCCTCACCATTAAATTCTTGCAGCATCCTTATTGGGTTAGGAATTTGAAAAACTCTTCTTTTGCTACTTGAAGAGAGTTTGGGGCTTCTTCAGTGAGAAGAACTTGCTCTGAGGGACAAAAAAAAATCCCCATATCTATGACTTTTTGTATCTTCCAAACCACTGATTTTTATCTACTCATTCCTCTGAGCAGCACTTCAGCCCCTTCCATGAAGACCCTGAGAAAAGAGAGAGTAGACTCTTGACCTTGGATCCAGAGAAATGTGCTTCTGTCTACTTTCCCATTTGCTTCCTGTGTGATATTAGGAAGGTGATAACCTCTCAGTGTTTATTTCTTCCAAAATGATAACTAAACTCTCTCTCTCTTTCCACCTCTTAAAAATTATATGAAATATATGCAGTAGGGGATTTTTTTAAATGCAAAATTTGGTGCCTTAAGACAAATTAATCTAAGGAGAATTCACTTCATGCATGTAGATTCCCAGGGAAATGACAAGAAAGGAGGTGGAAGAATCTGGCTCTTGATTGTTTGAGAAATATAAAGTGTGGGGATACTGTCTGGGGGGACCAAGACCTTTAATCTACACCTCATTAAGAAAATCTGCAGAATGCCATGTAAGATTTCAGGTTCTCTAGGGAAAAATAACACATAGACAAAAAGACATTATGAAGATGGTACTAATTATGGTCTGAATTTCATGTCCGGGAAAAAGTTAATGCACCTAAGTAAGTATGTAAATTAAATTTAGACATAAAGGTAATGCCCTTCTGTCTGGTGTCAAAAGTACATAGCTTTCCTGACCCGTGGTAGTGCAGTGGATAAAGCGTCAACCTGCAATCCTGAGGTCGCTGTTTCAAAACTCTGGGTTTGTCTAGTCTAGACACATATGGGGGTTGAGGCTTCCTGTTCCTCCTCCCTTTCTCTCTCTCTCTCTCTCTCTCTCTCTCTCTCTCTCTCCCCCCTCACTAAAATAAATAAATAAAAATAAATAAATAAATAAACTTTAAAAAAAGTACATGGTAAATGGATCCATTGTTTGCCTCAGGGCCAAAACATTTCTTGATATTTAAGTCAGCATTTTAAAAATAAAGAGAAATACATGGAAGGACCTGGTCTTTTTGTTTCCCAGACAGAAATTGAAATACAACAGAGTAATCATCAGTTCTGGGTGGTTGGCATGCAAAGAAGACAACCTACTCACAATAGATTTAGCAGTTATGAAATATAGAAACTTGAGCTCAATATAGGCACACCAGGTGAATAAAATTTACAAAGTCACATGGGACTGATTCTGAGCCATCTTATACCTAAATGCTACTGACCCAAACCCTGCAATTTCCCTCATGTAAATTCCCTACCACATAATTGACTTCATTCTCAGTAGTTGAGATGATACTCAATACATGATACCTGAACAAAAATTAAGATAAAACAACACCTATTTTTTTCTTCCCTGAGCAATATTTTATTCTAATTCACCACCAGATAACTTCAATAGCTTCCAGTCTTTTTTCACTGCACAAAAAGACTATTTCTGGTCTTTTACACATACCTTCCCATGATGTCATTCACATCCTAGGGAGAATGAGAAAACACGAGTTAAGACGTAATAAGCCCTCCTTACTTACAAAGTTTCAGCACATTCCCACCACCCCCTGATTTCACTGGAATAGAGATGGTCCCAATGTGAGAGCCAAAAAGGTAAAAAGAAAAAGATACAGGTCATTCACTTCAGAAGACTCATGTGAAGTTGTCAGGTTTTATAAAATATAGGAACAAATTTGACCCTTGTGAAATCACAGCTTAAGTTTCTGGTACCTGGAGATGAGACACATTTAGGAGGAAAACCTGAGGCCCATGATATTGTCCCTGTGTTCATAAAGCTCACCATGGGATGATTTGAACAATTCATGGTTTGTTCATTATTTTAATATACATGTAAAGTAATGTAGTATTACTTCTCAAGTATTATGCCGTAATTGGGAGAATCAGAGATGAGTTATTATATTTTTCCTCATGAAATTTACATGGCTTCTGCAGAGGGTACAAGCAAACAAATGTATTACCGTAGGTGTTTCTCAAGTCTCTCGTCATTTTTACACTATCTCTAAGTGACCTCATTCACTTCCGATAATATTTACCTGCATTTTTGTCTCTACCAAGCCTATTCAGTCCACGTTGTTAACAGTTTTTGGTCCTCTGAACTTGCTTATCATCACATATTTATTTCTTTAAACAATATGTACCATATGTTTGGTCTACTTTATCTCGGACTAACTTCTTCTATGACACCAAAAACTAGGCCAACTGCTGGGTTTACACACACAAACACACACACACACATACACATTACTTTGCTTTCTGTATTAGGGTTTTGTTGTTGTACATCACAAAAAATAATTAAAATTGAATGAAGTAAAGAAATACACTTTAAGGGACAGTTGTAACTTTAATTAAAGCTTAATTTTGAATTTTAAACATGTCAACAGGATCTGGTCTATGTCATTTTTCAAATTCTATTTCTGTCCTCTGTATAGGTTTTATCTTCAGTGGTTGAAAGACATATCCTCATATTAAATTCTAGGGAAAAAAAGTAAAGTAACTTGTCTTCCTACTCATAACAAATAATTCTGAGGCTTGAAAGACATTGGCCTAAATTAGCTCAGTTATCCATATTAAAGCATCACTGTGTTGTTTCTGAAATAATATAACACAATTTGGAGGCAACTATACATATTTTACCAGAGTCAGTTTAGTAAAATCGGAAGTAGATAATGATAAAATAGGATGACTATTATAATGAGAAGAGCAGTCATCAAAAAATATAAAATAGTAACACTTAAAATTTTATTCTAGAAATATATATTTAACTCAAAGAACTAGTCAATGAGAAAGAGAACAATAAAAATTTCAGGTGACATGTTGAAGCAAATAACACAATATAAATTAGTAGAGCTACATTAACAATTACATTAAATGCTTTTTTAAAATTTACTTGGATAACAGATTTGTCAAAACATACAGGTTTCAAGTGTAAAACTCAATATAACACCATCTCCATAACACATCTTTCAAACTCTGCTTCAAATAAAGTCTCTTTCTGTCTCCATTTTCCTCCCTTTGTCTTCCTCCCCCTATATCAACCCTGCCTTTCACTCTGGATATTGCCACCCTGTTGTCTCTCTCTATGTACAACATATATACGGGTTTTTTGGCTGATCCCTTTAATCTTCTTTCATCCAGTCCCCTCGCTTCCTTCCTCTAACAGCCATCCATCTGTTCTACGTGTCCATGCCTATGTTTCCATTTCATTCATCAGTTCACTGTGGTCATTAGATTCCACGTATAAGAGACATTATGTAATATTTGTCCTTCTTTGACTGGCTTATTTTATTTGGCATAATAATCTCCAGGTTTATCCATGCTGTCGCAAAAGCTAATATTTCTTTTGTTTTATGGCCATGTAGTATTCCATTGTGTAAATATGCCACATTGTCTTAATCTACCAATTAAAAGGCAGAGATAGTTGGACTAAAAAAAAAGCAATTTCAATTATTGTTATTTACAAGGAAATATTTTGGATTCAAAGATACAATTATGGCAAATGTAAAATGACAGAATTCTGGCCAAAAATATAGAGAAGGTAGAATACTATGCTCGGTTCCTTCTACATCCACATCAAAATTGATTTAAATTATAAAATAATACTCTTGAGAATCACATGAAGATGAGCTGAACAGAACTCTTATAACTAAGGATATAAAAAAGAAACCATCTCAAGACTAGTAAAAGGGACAGAGATGAAACCAGTTTGTGTCACACCCATGAATGGAAGTTAAAAAGTAGAAAGAATATCTTGGTTTCAGAGAAACCACCTGTGGAACAAGGAGTCCCAGCCCCACACAAAGCTCCTCAGCCAGGAAGGAGTGCCAGTGCAGGACAGATGAGTCCCCACAGTATCTAGTTGTGAAAAGTCAGCAGAGACTCATTCCAGGAGAGATGGAAGGCTGCTGCAGAAGCAGGTATCCCCTCAAAGGACCCTAGCACAGAATCACTTACTCACACTTGTCATAAGCTTCTGAGAAAGGATATAAGCTTGCAAAGCACCAGGAACATATGGGGAGAAACTGAATTGTCTGGTTTCAGATTGATGTTTGGAGGGACTAAACTACCAGCAGGCACTAATTTTCTCTTGTTGAGTCCTGTTCTTACCCAGACTGTACCTACAGGCAGGCACCAAATCTGAGTTTCCATTAATTTGGCTAATACCACTCTTGCTCCACTGTGGTGATTCTCTGAGACCCCACCCCACCTATTCAAGTCTCTATTCATTCTTTCAGAGTTTAAGTGACACATGCAGTTGTCTGCCATCCCATGCTACAGATTTTCCTAAAATCTCTCACAGGTTTACATAGCCCAAACAAGCAGTGGCTTACCTCATCACGCCCATTATATCTGTCTCAGCAGCCATAGTCCAGCAGCAGAGGCAATGGAGCTTGGTTAACAGCATAGTGCCTCCAAGGACCCTCCAAGCCTAGCACAAGCAACTGACAACTTCAGATCACTTTGTAGCTCTTACCAGATGGTGCTGGGCCAGACAAAGGCAAGTGGTGAATCTTGGCTCACATAAGAGCCCCAATACAAACACACACGATAGCCAGCTTCAGAACACAACAGAGCACCACCCAATTAGTGCCAAAATGATGCACCCAAAGGGTATACTCAGCAAGCACTAGAGCCCAGCTCCCATGGAGTCAGCCCCCATAAATAGCTTGTTCACTGTAGTCAATGTCATTCCTCACAGCCACTTAGCATGAGAATCACTCTCACCCAACAATAATGTGCCAACAATAATAAAGGCTCAACTACAAAATGGGAGCATACACAATTCATACAAGGGACACCCTTGGAAAACCTAGCTCTGCTAAACAGAAAAAGTATACTAGTGGGCCCCAAAGGACATCGACTATACAAGACAGATACAGCTAACACATAGAAGTCAACATAGAGAGGCAGTCAAATAAGGAGACAAAGAAACATGTCCTAATGGAAGAACAAGCAAAAACTTCTGAAAAATAATTAAATAAAACAGGCAAGCAAACTACAAGAGGCAGAATTCTAAACAATGGTTATAAGAATCCTCAATGAACTTAGGGGAAGAACAGATGATCTCAGTAAGAGCCTCAAATATAGACCTAGGAATCATTGAAAAGAAGATAGAAAGCATAAGAAAGACCCTATGAGAAATGAAGAACACAAAGAAAGAATCTTAAAGGCAGCAAGAGAAAAGCAGTTAGTTACCTATAAGACTATCAACTGATTTCTCAAGGAAAACTTTGCAGGTCATTAGGGATTGGCATGAAGTATTCAAAGTGATGAAAGAAAAGACCTACAATCTATATTACTCTACCTAGCAAGACTATCATTTAGACTTGAGGGAGACTTGAATAGGTTCCCAGATAAGAAAAAGTTTAAGGAGTTATCATCATCAAACCATATTTAAAAATGTTAAAGGGACTTAAGAAGAAGAGAAAAAAGTCAAGAGTTTGAGTAAGAAAATCATCAAGAATGTGGAAGGCACAACCAACAGTATCAATCAGTTCGATCCCCATCTATAGACCCTTTTACCAAATGAATGCACAATACACATTCCTTTTAAATTAAAAATTTTAAACATACAATAGTTTAGGCCATATAGCAAGTGTCAATACATTTAAAATATTGAAATAATAAAATATATGTTTTGGACTAGAAAGGAATTGCATTTCAAATACACATCAGAAGAAAAGGTAAAAAATCATCAAGTATTTGAAAATTTAAAAACATGGTTTTAAATATACAAAGGTTAGCAAAAAATCACATAGGAAATTTGAAAATAAGTAGAAATAAATTTTTAAAAAGCATTTTTTATCAGTTAATATTTTATCATGTAAATATTTATATCAGTAAACTATAACAAGCCTGACCAGGTGGTAGCACAGTGGATAGAGCATTGGACTGGGACCCAGAAGACCCAGATTTGAAACCCTAAGGTTGCTGGCTTACGCATAGGCTCACCTGGCTTGAGCACAGGCTCACCAGCTTTAATGCAGGGTCACTGGCTTGAGCAAGGGTTCACTAGCTTTAGTATAGCCCCCCAGTCAAGGCAAATAGGAGAAAAGAACCAGTAAACAACTAAGAAGCCACAATGAAAAATTGATGCTTCTCATTTCTCCCCCTTCCTGTCTGTTTATCCATATCTGTCCCTTTCTCTGTCTCTGTCACAAAAAAAAAGAAAAGAAAAGAAGAAATAACCTACAATTATCATATTTAATAGTCAAATATTGAATACATTCTATTCATGATAGAGGATATTTCAAGTAACATGTCAACACTCACCCTTTATATTCATCATTAAACTGTGGACCTTAGCTCTAAAACTAAGACAAGAAAAACAAATAAAAACACAAATATTTGAACAGAAGAAATAAAACACTCTTTATTTGCAGATGATATAAAATTTATATAAAAGATCAAAATAAATCCAGAGAAATGTACTAAAATTAAAAAGCAAGTCAGGCAAGATCATAAAACTCAAGAACAAATTTGAAATGTAATTATATTTAGCAATTAATAATTAGAAAATTAAATTTATACATTTTGTTAAAATAATGTCCAAAACAAACAAGCTAGAGAAGATAAATTATACCTTACTTTCTATGTACTAGATGAGTCACCTGGTTTGGGAGGGTTCATAGCATAAGGAGTATAATCAATTCCACTATTTTTTGACAATACTTCTGTAAAAACTGACTGTGACTAATATGCAAGTTGTAGGTAAACAACATATTTTTATAAGATTTCTGGGAATTGACTTCAAAAGATCCTAATTCCATCCACCTAATATTCTTTTTTTTTTTTTTGTATCTTTCTGAAGCTGGAAACAGGGAGGCAGTCAGACAGACTCCCACATGTGCCCGACCGGGATCCACCCAGCACGCCTACCAGGGGGCGATGCAATGCTCTGCCCATCCGGGGCATTGCTCTGTTGCGACCTGAGCCATTCTAGCGCCTGAGGCAAAGGCCATGGAGCCATCCTCAGCGCCCGGGCCATCTTTGCTCCAATGGAGCCTCGGCTGCGAAAGGGAAAGAGAGAGACAGAGAGGAAGGAGAGGGGGAGGTGTGGAGAAGCAGATGGGCACTTCTCCTGTGTGCCCTGGCCGGGAATCAAACCCGGGACTTCCACACGCCAGGCCGACACTCTACCACTGGGCCAACCAGCCAGGGCCCAACCACCTGATATTCTAGCTTTAGAAAATTTGCTGATGTTCAACAACAAACAAACAAACAAACAAACAAACAAATAAATAAATAAAACTGGAATGACTATACCAGACTTTCACTTGACCAGTTCTTCCCTTGATCTCTTTGTTCAGCTTTCTTCCTCCCTCCACGTAGAAACCTCTTTTTTGCATGGAGATGTTAGGATGGTCTTTGCAACATGAGTCCACCATCTTCTCAAGCAATTGACTCTTGAATAGAGCTACTTCTTCCATCATCCCTTACCCTTCACTAATTGGCTTTCAAGTGCAGGCAGCAAAAAGAGAATAAAAGATGATAACCATATAAAAGTCCAAGCAGTAAGAATGTAGACAGAAGTTTTTTGTGAGTAAAGTATAGTTTCTCTAAGTAATATAAAAGCACAAATACCTAATGTCATGTGGGAAAGAGTCACTTTTCCTAAATAGAACAGGAAAATGAAATTGTACCATGTTTCTTTGTCAGGCAGTCATCTAATAATATTTAATATAAATTTATAACTAGCAAAAGCAAAGCTGAAGCAGAGAAGTAAAACCAGTTCTAATACCCTCTGGTAAATGGCATGACAGCAGTGTACTGTGTGAGCTCAGAAGACAAGGGTCTGACACTGATGGTGGCTGAGATGGGCACAGTGTATATAGAGCACAAGTAACAATCTCGAAGTCAATTTTGATAAAGTAAGATTTGGTCACATGAAGGGAAGTCAGGGTGAAAAGACACCTGACTGGTGTCTTAATTACGCCTGAGTAGGGAGGGCTCAGCTGTACCTTCTGTGGGAAGGTGAGCAGTGAACACAAAGGCTGCCCTACTCTATCTTTCTTCTCTGATGGGCTCAGGATCTTGTTATCACACTACTCTTGTGACAGCAATCAAGTAACCCATTTTGTTTAGTAAAAGTTAGAACAGATGTCACCAGTGAAAATTATGCCTAGGTGCTCCTCTTTCTCCTGATCTCTCAGGGGAGGGATGTGTCAGGTGGCTGCAGGAGAAGGATGAGCAAGGTTTATTTTTAAGCAACTGCAGTAACTAACTCCCTGTGCCTGGATGAGTGGGTGTGAAGATTGCAGAGCTTGTCAACTGCCACACCATCAAGGCAGGAAGCCTGGAGTTTAGTCTGGGTCTTTTCTTGTTACACAGAGACTATGAGAAGCGTCTCTCAGCAAATGGCTGCTAGGCTCTTATTATTATAACATTTGGGCCCTCAGCTGACCACAGGAAGTACATCTCAGAAGATAAATTCCTTTTTGGTACTTACATCAAGTAAAATTTTCTTCTAGTGGTCCACAAATATTATAGAGTGAGAAGTGGATGTGAGCAGATTAGGCATGGTAAAATAAAGGTCCCTCCATGGAACAAACAAAGCCTTTCACTTCTCTAGACATCCCTTCTTTTAAGACCACCCCTCCCCCAGACCGCCCTTCAGTCAGCACTCTTAGCAGGAAGTCTGAAAGCTGGGTCTTTTCTCCCTTTGAGAACAGCTTCCGAAACACAAATTAAACTCATCCAAGCAAATTGCCTTTTTTTCTCTGGGTATCCAAACTCTGCCCTCCACAAACCACTCAACACGCCTTCTGACACCAACGGAGAAGTTGTGATTCCTTGGAGAAGAGTGCAGACAGGGCAGGAGCACGAGTGGTCAGGATTCCCTCACCAAACCAGGGCCCTGATCAGACCATCCAGAGGAGCTCAGGGGAAATGAAGTTAAATTATCAGGGGAGGTGAGGGAGAGAAGGAGAAGGTGAACTGAAAACCAGTGGGGAACCTCCACACGGGGCCCCTAGAAAAGGACAGTCTCCTTCCAGGCATGTTTATCCTGCTGTCTCACTGAAGAACCGGCTTTACTCACCTCTGAAACCTACTGTGGTCTCTCAGCTCACTGGAATGAGGGGGGTTTACCAGGAAAAAGGAAGCTTTGATCTACATACACCATTCCTGAAGAACCTATAATAGAACTCCTGACCCTGCCTCTGTCAGTGTTAGTCATAACGTGTACCAACAACCTGAAACATGGTGACTTAGCTGGACAAAAAGAGAAAAGCTTTTCTATTGAAAGAGAAATACTGTGGAAATAGAAAAGAATGTCAAATCAAGTTAGTATATTTTAACTAATGAGGCTGTTTTAGTAATTAAAAAAAAGACTAGGTAGCTATGATGAGGATAAAACCTTTTTTAATAATGAAAAAATATTTATTTTTATGCACAGTACAATATAAGCAGAGTTTTCTACTGTAGATCTCTAAATTTATTCATCTGGTATAACTGAACTTTATATCTATGGAAGAGGAGCTTCTTAGAAATTTGTAAAGAGGTTAGATCTTATGCATGTCCTTACTACAAAAAAGGAACATTTTAATTGGTAGCAAATTGTTGAACAGGAACTTTTTGAAAAATATTAAAAAAATCTTTAGAGAAAATAAATAACCTAGAATTGTATACGCAGAAAAGAATCTATAACATGAAATAGCTAATTGAAAATTTAAAAATATTTATTATGCAAAAAGATGAAATTAAACAATGATGTATGATTACTTATCAAGTTATTTTATTTCAAAGTAAAACAAATACTAATATTTAGAGTAGATTATTATTCATTATTATAATTAATTATTTTAAATCAGAAAATTTATCAACATTAGTCTTTATGTACTAGAAAATGAGCAAGTTATTTTAATTACTTAATTTCCACAAATTTGTAGCAGGTAAATCTTAGTACAAGTATTTTTCTTTTTTTTTTTTTTTTTAGTGAGAGAGAGTGAAAGAGAAGGACAGACAGACAGGAAGGTAGAGAGATAAAAAGCATCAATTTTTGTTGCATCATCTTAATTGTTCATTGACTGCTTTCTCATATGTGCCTTGACTAGGGGGCTCCAGCGGAGCGGGTGACTTCTTGCTCAAGCCAGCAACCTTGGACTCAAGCCAATGATGTTGGGTTTCAAGCCAGCAACATTTGGGTTCAAGCCTATAACCGTGGGATCATGTCTATAATCTCACGCTCAAGCCAGCGACCCTGTGCTCAAACTGGTGAGCCTATGCTCAAGCCAGCGACCTTGGGGTTTCAATCTGGGTCCTCAGCATCCCAGACCAATGCTCTATCCACTGTGCCACAGCCTGGTCAGGCCAGTATTTTTATTTCTGATGAGAAACTTAATTCAACTAAATTAATTGAATAAAGTCCAGAGAGTAGCAACATCACTATTATTTTTTTTAAGTCTTTCTGATTTCAAAGGTCAATCTCTTAACTGTCCAGTGTTCCCTTTTTACTACATGTCACCTGTAAGAGCACCTTGGTCATTAAGTGTTCAACTGGGTTTTACTCATTATCATAAGAAGCTCCTGCTTCATTAACAGCTGCATGCATTGAACACATCAATCACTATCATCCAGCACCTAAGATTTCCCATGATGCTCCAGCCTCTTTGTACAGATCAACATTTCCTGGGTTTTCCCTCCTACCCCACATCCTAGGGAGCCTGGCTGCTACCTTTTCTTGAGGAGTGAACTGTGGAAAGGGTACCTGTGCCAGAGAAACACAGACCCAGTGCTAATCCTGCCTCCTCAACTCATTAGCCAGGGACGCTGGGCCATACCTCATAAGGTTATTAATTTCTTCAACTCCCTGATAGAAACTCTTTCCTTTGTGATATTTTTAAAAATATTAACTATTATAAAGATAGATTCTCACTTTCCATATATACTTATACATATAATTATACATATACATACATGTATGTGTGTGCAAGCATACGTGTGCATGTGCATACCTATCCCAGGCCAAGTATTCTCTTTTTATTTTTACTGAGACCAATAATTACCCCTTTATACCCTGATGTGGGCTCTGTGCAGTAGCCATCTTAATTATAATGGATACTTCTCTAAGAAAAGTTTGTTTCTCCTGGGTAGTCTATTCCTCATTGTAATTTGAAATTGAATTAAAAAGTTAGAAAAAGAAAAATGCATAGGATGGTATATAGGGCGTTATATTCAGGTGTTTCACCACAAGGAAAAGAGCCAAACATAAAAATCTGTGCTTAATAACAGATGTTTTTAGACATGGCTCCCTCTGCTGGAAAAAATTGGGACACGTACTTTTGCAGGACTTTCTGACCCATCTCATTAAAGACCCTTAAAACAGTCCCACCGTGGTGTAATATGTTCTATTACACAAGACTGGAAATGGACTGGTCTTGACAGCAGAATCTGAGAACTCGGCAAATGAGACTTCAGTGTAACCACTTCCTGCTCCTTGGAAGAGCACAAATCTGTTGCATAGGACACTGACACAGCTTATACTTTTCAGTGATCATGACAGCAAATATTTATTATATTGTGCAAGACACTTAATAGGTGCTTTGTATTACGTGACAGTTAGTTTTACACAATAATCTTAAGAGTTAGCTGCAGTTTAAAAATCATAACATATTTCATGAAAAGAAACTGCTTGTTGTTATACAGCTAGTGAGAGAAGAGACAGGCTTTGACTCAAACACTATGAACATTACATTTTCATTCCAAGTACATATATTACTTTTGTTTTTTCCCTCAACTCCCTGATGAACCTGCTATATGCTGGGCAACAAGCAGATATTCATTCAAATACTCCTTAGTTGGTGGTGGTGGGTGGGGGTGATTATAAATAGTCCTAGGATCATGGGTGGTCACAGACAGGCTTTGCTATTCCTCTTCAGATCAATGATACAGAAAAATATGGAGAAATGGAACAAGATAGATGCTAGATCAAAACTGCTTTGTCTTTAGGAGGAATTCAATGTCTTTAACAAAGAATACAGAAAAGGGTAAAAGGCCTCTTTTCAAATTTAAACCAGGAGCAGAGTACATCCTAAGAGTGAGTAAAAGTTCTAAAGTAGGAAGACAGAAGAAAACAGATGGTCTGAATGGAACAGTCAGCTCAGGTGCAGGAGATGAGCCCAGGACAAGGGCGCTGCACTACACAGAAGGGGGTGAGTGAAGGGGAAGGTTCAGGAACTCGGTGGGCACAGAGTCATGGGAGCTGGACAGTTCCAAGGATTGAAATATGGATAAGCAGCCTGAGAAAAGCAACAGTTAGAGAACTTGTAAATAAGTGACCCATGATTTGTGACATTAAAAAATGAGACAGTTGCTGCTTCGTAGTCTAGGTAAACCCCAACTCGATGGGGAGGCACAGCCATGCAAAGAGTTAAGACCTTGGGATCAGAGGTGGAAGAGTCCTCAAAGGCCTTGTACTCAGATTTATTCTGTAACCCTACAACCCAGTAGCCATTTTCAGGCTTATATCTGGAATAAACATTTTGATCATTTATGCCTCGTCTAATACCAAACTTTGTATTACAAGAACGTACTCTGCAGTATACCCCCAGGATCCAGGCAGTCTTCTTGGACACATCTATTTCCCAGTAGTGTTTCCCTGACGAGAAATATTGAGAGCCCAAGATACCATAATTACAATATTTTATGGGCCAAATTGGTACAGATGTCAGCTGTCTCTGATCCTCTGAAAGGACAAGATTTAAATTTAAGTTGAATGGATTCAATGTGATGTCCACTGCAGAGGAAAAATAAAAAGAGAATATTAGGTGAAAGATACAAGGCTGGTTTATCTGGTGACAGGGAGAGGGAACTCGGGACATGATTAGGACATGACTAGGAAGGACCTGTGTGGATGGATGGGGGCGGCAGGGTGAAGCACTGGAGAAATGTAATATACGTGTGTATTGGCAGGTGAAGGAAACAGATGGCACGAGGATCATCAGATCTCACTGAAACCACCCACTTCCAAAAGGGGATCAGGACAAAGTGACTGGAAGACCCAGTAACTTCTTACCCCAGTAGCACTGGACATGTGTTAGCTCTGAAATGATAAAAGAGTCAATAATGTTGATTAGAGGCAAATGATTAAATACTGACAGCTATCTCTTCTCTAAAGTAAGGGCAAGTGAGAAAACCCCTGTGAAGCTCTAAACTGGTGAATGAGAGGACAAACCAGAACCTAGCCATTCTTCCTTCACCATACCTTCTCCAGAAATGTCCCTTCTTCTCTGAACACCTTCCTTTCTGTCCTTACTTTGAAACTATACCCAGCTCTCCAGGTTAATCCCTGACAACACAAATATCCCACCTCCACACTCCTGCCTGGCTCTCCGCACCTTTAAACATGTTCAGCATTCCGCTCAGATCTGGAGCACGGAATCCACGCTTCAGTTTTTTGGAAACAGTTTTTGGCTTCTTCAATGTCCACACCTCACTCCTAGGAATGACAAAAAAAAATGTTGACCCTACATCTCTTACCTTGTGTCCTTCCAATACCACTTCCTTTCCCTCCCTCCATGCATTAATGGGCTTGAACCTTCTTCCCTGAGAAGCCTGAGGAGGGTGGGTACCCTGCTATGGGCGCCAGGAAAACATGTGCTCATGTCGACCTTCCCTCAGTGTGACCCTTTAGAAAAAGAAACAGATTCTTCTTCTAAAAACAGAGTAATTAACCTTCCCTTGATACCTTGTGGAAATTATATGAATTAGATGAAATAACATCTAATAAAGCCTTTGCTACATCTATCTAAAAAAAGATACATAATATGTGGACTTTTCCACATCATAGCGAGTCTCCCAAAAAGGGGCCACTGATGTGATGTGGGTTCCCAGGCAGATCCGTAGTGAGGCTGCAGATCCTGGCTGGATGTGGGTCTCCTTTTGAGGAGCCTTTGCCCTATGCCCCAGTCTAAAGCCTGAACTCCATTCAGTGCTGTGGCCCACAAATAACACATGAGATTTCAGGTGTTCCAGAAAAAAGTTAAAAACACTTAGCAAAGGAGAAGTCTTTATCCCTATTATCTTTACTGGCTCTACTAAACAAAAAAATGGTTAGAATTTCATGTGTTTGTAAAGAATTTGAAGCTGCCAGGTAGACTGGCAACTTTGCACAAAGAGTCTATCCTTTTTTTTTTTTTTTTTTTTTTACAGAGACAGAGAGAGAGTCAGAGAGAGGGATAAATAGGGACAAACAGACAGGAACAGAGAGGAAGCATCAATCATTAGTTTTTTGTTGCGATGCCTTAGTTGTTCCTTGATTGCTTTCTCATATGTGCCTTGACCCCGGGCCTTCAGCAGACCGAGTAACCCCTTGCTTGAGCCAGCAACCTTGGGTCCAAGCTGGTGAGCTTTGCTCAAACCAGATGAGCCTGCGCTCAAGCTGGCGACCTTGGGGTCTCGAATCTGGGGCCTCCACATCCCAGTCTGACTCTCTATCCACTGCGCCACCGCCTGGTCAGGCGAGGCTATCGTTTCTTATATAAACTTCTAAAGCATGTGAACAGGAGAGATTATTGGCACAAAGATCAAAGCTACAAACTACAAGGTTCAGACCTGTTTTTGGAAATCTAAAGAGAACTCTGTAGAATGGCTTGATCTCCTCTATTTCTTTTTAAGCAAAGTAAGTAGAAAGGTGTTGCCTCCTAACCTATTTTAGAGTTCAATGAGGACCTGCATGTGATAAAGACAATCTATGAAATGCAAGTATCAGTGAGTTAAATGAGTGAAGTCATAAGAGTCTGGTAGTAAAGTTCATTATCCCTATTATCTTTACTGGCTCTAACACTGTGAATTTCAACCATTGAGTCCACTACCATAGGATCTGGTTCAATCACAATAGAAATGGGACACTTAAATCTTTATCTATGATCAGCAATTTAAAGTAATACTACATGTAACTTTTCTTGCTTTGGGAGAATTTTTATCCTGGTTGATGACCAAATAACTCTCATGACTACAAATATTTCTTCATAAAACAAATGCACCTGTCATGGTCACCCATACGCACCATTTAATGATTCCACTTGTGTCCTAGGAAGAAAAAAGAAAAATGAGTAAAGAAGGATAAATATTAAAGTAGGATTAATGAAAGAAAGGCTAGAAAAACAATAAAGAATATCAGAGAAATTAAAAGTTATTTGAAAATATTAATAAACTGACAAACCTTGAGCTAGACATTCCAAGAAAATAAGAGCGAGAGGAGGCAAATTATTAAAATAAGGAGGGAAAGAGGAGATGTTATTACTGGCACTATAGAAATTAAAAGATTATAAAGGCTAGGGGCTGTTGTATGCCAATAAATTAAATAACCTAGATTAAATGGGAAAATTCCTAGAAACATAGAAATTGTCAATACTGATTCAAGAGAAATAGAAAATCTGAATAGACTTCAAACAGGTCGAGATGGATTGTAAATTAAAATCTTTCTGAAAAAAAATGTCCAACCTTAGATGGCTTTACTGGGGGATTCTACTAAAAGTGTAAAGAAGAAATAATACAAATAGTTCACAAATTCTTTTAAGAAATAGAAAAGAAAGAATGCTTCCCAACTCATTCTATGAGGCCAGTACTATTGTAATATTAAAACCAAAGACATCACAAGAAAAGTAAACTATAGGCCAATATCCTTTATGAATATAGACACCAGCATTTTCAACAAAAGAGTAGAAGATTGAATCTAGAAAAAAGAATTCTTTTAAAATATATACATATACACCATGGTAAAGTTTGTTTTACCCAAGAAATGCAAGGTTAGTTTAACACACGAAAAGCAATCATTATAAAAGATTATATTAATAGAATAAAAGATTAAAACCAAGAGATGACTTCAAAAGACAGAAAAAAATCACTTGACAAAATCCAACTCCTTTCATGATAAAAATAAAACATTAATAACAACAAACTAGGAATAAAGGGACTTTCTGAGCATGATAAAGGCATCTAAGAAAAACGCATAGAAAACATCATACTAAATAGTGAAAAACTAAACACTTTTTTCCCTAAGATCAGAAAGAAAACAAGAATGTCTGATGTCACTACTTGTATTAAGATGGTACTAGAGGTTCAAGTAAAGGCAATTAAGGAAGAAAAAGGGATATAAACCATCTATACTAAAAAAAATGTAAAACTATCCTTATTTGCACAATACATAATGTTGTATACAGAAAACCTCTTCTAGTTTTTAAATTGTAGTTTACATGTGGGTACTATCGATTACAAACTTAACATATCTAATCATTGTCTACTGTGTCTAGTTATCTATCCAGGATAATACATTCCATAAGGAAGAAGAAACATAGCAGCCACTCAGAATATTTAAAATGCAACTTCTATTTACCAAGTCATATTATTTTTTCTTATGTCCACTTGTCAAAAATGGTAACAATATACATACAGTCTCTGTCCCAAACATTAAAATGTCTTTCCAATCTAGTCCACTCCATATCCTTAACTTTGGTGTTTTTTAATTTTTATTGATTGATTTTAGAGAGGAAGAGAGAGGGGGAAGGAGAGAAAGAAACACCGATTTGTTGTCCCACTTATTCATGTAATCATTGGTTGATTCTTTTATGTGCCCTGACTGGGGGTTGAATCCACAACGTTGGCATATGGGACAATCTTCTGACCAACAGAGCTACCCAGCCAGGGTGTCCTTACCTTCTTTTGATCATCTGCATTTCCATATCATCACCATTATGGATTCATTTGTTTTGAATAATATATATTAATATATTTGGCCTTACTCTTAAATACTGCTGGCCAGGGTTTACAACCAAATAAATGTTTTGCTCTCTGCATTACCATAATTGGTTGTACATGACAAAGAAGTCAACTAACATCTCCTTAACAACAACAACAAAAAAAGCTTGTGGCCAGAGAAATATTAGTTTAGTCACAGATGGATGTGGAAGCTCAAATCCTGATATTTTTGTGTTTCATAATTCTCTTTTCTTCCTTATCTGTTGACTTTATTCTCAAACTCTCCTGAAGGACAAAAAAACCCCAATTAATGCCATCACCAGAATTAAAGCCCAAGGACACAGAAGAGGAGGCAATTTAGACTGTGTTTTAAGACTCTCAGATTGGGTCTCCCTTTTAACCTGCAGCAACTCCTTTGTTGACCATTCACTGCGACTCTCCAGGTCTACCATGAGCTCTTTCAGCAACCGGCTCTGCTGAACCAGTTTATTCCAATCCTTAGCCAAGTCATTCAGGGTCTTCCTCTCCTCTTCCTCCAATTTCTGGAGTTCTCTTTGCTCCTCACTGTCCAGGATGTTTCTAAGCTGATTAAATTCTGTTTGTATCCTTTGTCTCTCAGTTTGTATCTGATTCTGCAAGAGAGAGAAGTAATGAGTCTGTCAGCCAGAGAGCCTACTGTGAAAGGGATTAAGAACCAGGAAAATCAATTTTTTTTTTCATGGAATTCTAACCAGGAGAGGGATAGAAATAGGGAAGTAATTTTGGGGAAGGTTATTTTTTTCCCTAGTACTGTCTCTTCAGCGCAAACCAAAAAGGCCTTAGACTGTCTTATCTATGTCAATCCTGGAATAAATGTAAAATTTGAGTAAGGTTTAGGTTTAGACAGCTGTCCTGCACACTTGTGCCTTTCTGCATTTTCCACACTCTCACATCTGAACCTTGAGGAAAAATCTTGGTCCTTTGCCCAGTGTCTTCCTTCCACTGGAGGTGTCAGAGCCTCACAGGAAAAGAGAAATGGAAGACAGAATTCTTCAGCCTTCCTTACCATAAAGTCTGTCTTTGCCCTCAATTCTTTGTTCTGTGTGTACTTGCAACATTTGTACTTGTGATATGTTTACTTACAACATCTACTCTCCTGCTCCTACCCCTAACAGAGACAGGACAAGGAAGAGAACTAATCAAACGGCTTCTGGACTCATTCAATGTCAGGGAATGAAGAGAAAGGGGCTTCCTTGTGATTGGCATAGAAGATCCTGCCAAGATTCCTAGCTCAGAAATTCCTCAGGAAGAGTTTCCTCCTACTTTCCAGGAAATTCTCTCTTCTCTGATGTCAAAACCCAACTTCACAACTTCCAGCTGCTCCTTCTTCAGCCTGTCCAGTGCTGCCTGGAGCTTCTCCTGGGAGAGAGGAATCACACCAAAGTCAATCTAAGGGCTTTCTTAGTACCTGGATAAAGAATAAATGAGAAATAATAAGGCTGATCTAAGAAGAGACTGGTTTACAGAAACTGTGATTAGAATCTGGTGATTAGAACCTATTGACATGGGAGAAAATCTGAGGAAGTAAATGTGTTCTTTATTTCTGGGTAATGAAAATCACCATCCCCTCACCAAGACAGCCTTTCTTTCTTCTTAGAGTGAGTATTGATTCTGTTATGGCCAAGGGAAGTGCTATCCTCTTGTTGAGACTTTCTACATCCAATCTGCAATGTTTAATAGCAACCATCCTGCTGAGAAGAGCTATGAGAGCTCAACTCGTGAAAGAAATCTTACATCCACATGACAAAGAAGAAAACCTTTCACTCTTGGCCAAAGTCTGTACTCCAGGCTCATCTTTTATGTACTTGAAAGCAATGCACAGAATAATACATAGAACTGTTCTTGATGCAGGGGAAGGAGATTACAGGACTCAGTACTATGATGCTGTAGTGAGTAAAGCAGGAGGGAAAGGTGAGATTTCCCCACCAGGTACTATCTTCCAGCCCATCTCCCTCCACCCTGGGCCTTACCTGGCATTCTTTGACTGCTTCCTCCATGGGGAACAACTGATGACCACAGTGCTCCTGAGACCATTCACAAAGCGAGCAAATAACCTTCCTATCCTCTTTACAAAAGAGTTGGAGTTTCTCCCCATGGTGCACACAGAGATCTCTATTTTGCTCCTCCTCTGGGCTCAACTTGACGTCTCTGAGCCTCTCCACTATGTTGGCCACATACTGATTAACCCGTAGGGTTTCAAGCGGGTATCTGATACCACACACAGGACAGCTGCTTTCCCTTCCCGGGCCGACCGCTGACTCCTTGTTGTCAGTGATACAAGTTTGACAGAAGCTGTGGCCACAGTTTAGACTCAGGGGTTCTGTCAAAAACTCCAGGCAGATGGGACAAGTCACACCCTCCTTTATGTTCATCAGGAATTTTAAAGCCATGGCAGCTGCTCCCCTGGTTTCTTCCTGAGGCTTTTCTTGTTTAAAGATTCCTAGATGGATGGACAGATTGAACGGAGATGGTATAAGCATGGTACAAATAAAAAGGATGCTAATTGTGCAGACATTAAGGATTGGCCATGACTGAAATATTAAATAACAAGAAAAAAAGAGGGGGAAAATAGAAATTGAATTTGGTGACTTGGGTAAGCCTCAGAGCTTCGGTATTTGTCTCAGCCTGAAATGATCCTCCCCTTGATATTTGTATGACTTCCTCTTACACTTCACTGAAGTCTCTTTATACATCTTCTTAGCAGAAAGGCTTAATATGACTAACTTTTCTACAGCACAATCACTAAAACATCACTCAGTGTATTATTTGCCACTTTTTTCTTATTATCATTCTGTAATATATGGTACCCTTCTTTAACCCTTTGCGTAGTGAGTTGTTTGTTAACCCTTTGAGTGAGGATGTACATGAATGTTTGTACTACTCAAAGGGTTAAATATCCTATGTCTAAAATGTAAACCGCATATGGATTATGCACTTATGCACTTTCTTTTTATTCACTGCTGAGCTGAGAAAACACAGGAGCAAGATGCTTGATAAGTATATAAAGAACCTCCTCATTTCTCTATAGGTGATTAGATTTCATTTTAGAAGAGGGCTGGTAGGTACAATCCAGCCAATGCTACAGATACTGAAAATTGTCTAAAGTCCATATGTCCTGGGCTCCTGGCTGCAGTGACAGTTCACTAGATCAGGCTCTGATGACTGCCAAAAACTGAGGTGTACATAAAATGGTAATTTCTACCCCTGCTTATAACTGAAGCTCTAAGCCAACCATGGATGTCAGGTTCTATGTTATCTTTCACTCTATTCGGTATTCAACCAGTGTTGAAAAACACCAAGAACCAACAGAGGAGAGAAGAATGGAACACGCTTTCTCCATGGGGTTGTGGACCTCATGTCAAAATGGGGCTGCAAGGAGTTGATGTCAAAGAAGCTGCCACAATAATGACCACAGAAGGAAGAAGGTACAAAGAAGGCAGAACCTCATACTTGGGTAGTGACTCCACCAATGTCCAACAGTGACCCAAGAGCTGAGCAGCAGTCGGAGAGGTAGAAAGGAACATGAGTAGTATCCACCTGCTAGAACTTCCGGGCCATTTGGCTGCCCTAAGTGTCCGACCACTGTGTCCCACAACTGAGTCTTCTCCTAACATTCAGACTCATGATAATGTAAACTCTATACTTCTCTGCTGGTTAGAGCAGTGATTTTCAACCTTTTTCATCTCACAGAACACACAAACTAATCACTAAAATTCTGCAGCACAGCCTGACCTGTGGTGGTGCAGTGGATAAAGCAATGACCTGGAATGCTGAGGTCCTGGTTTGAAACCCTGGGCTTGCCCGGTCAAGGCACATATAAGAAACAACTACTTAAGTTGATGCTTTCCATTCTTCCTCTCCTTCTCTCCCCTCTCTCTCTAAAATCAATAAATAATATCTTTAAAAAAAATTATACAGCACACAAAAAATGTATTATATATTTTTGCCAATCTGAAAAAAAAATAGGTACAATTTTGATTTGTTCACACTAGACGGCTATTGTGTTGGCTGTTGTCATTATTTTTTCTGACAATCTAAGGGAAAAGATGTTAGTGTACCTGACTAAATAGTCAGGTTTTGCATGTTTTAAAAAGTCTTGCGACACACCAGCGTGTCACAGCACACTGGTTGAACATTGCTGGGTTAGATAATAAAATAAATGTTTCTCCTGGAAGTGAAGTACAGGAAAGATGTCCTTTGTGTTCAGACAACATCCTAGATACTTTCCTTGGTTTCTTGGGTCAGAAACTGCCAGTGGGAAACATAGGGCCTGTTTCTGGCATCCAAAGACGTGGGGAATTGAGACACACTGCAACTCTCTCTTTCTGTTTTCCTAGGCTAGAGTCCCTCTTCAGGCCACTGCTTAGAGTTCAAGTCTAAGCCTATGTCACCATAATGACGCTTTTTCCAAGAGCTCTAGCAACACTTTTAGCAGGTCACAACAAATGCCTCACCCTAATTGAATGTTTAAAAAACTTTACCCCATCCTGACCAGGAGATGGCGCAGTGGACAGGGCATCAGCTTGGGATGCTGAAGACCCAGTTTTGAACCCTGAGGTCTCTGGCTTGAGTGCGGGCTCACTCAAGCTTGAGAACAGAGTCTCCAAGATCGCTGGCTTGAGCAAGGGATAATGGGCTTGGCTGGAGACCCCCTGGTCAAGGCACATATGAGAAAACAATTAATGAACAACTAAAGTGCCACAACTACAAATTGATGCATCTCATCTCTCTCCCTTTCTGTCTGTCTGTTCCTGTCTGTCTGTCTCTCTGTCTGTCTTGTTAATAATCTTAGTCACCTTTTTGGATACTGTATCAATCATTTACTGCTTTTATAATCTCTCCCTAACTAGAATGTTAGTTTTTATATGTATTTAACATGTCCTATATGTTAAATGGATATTCATTGCTCCTTTTCATAGAAGCAGCCTGTTTTAGTTTGTATGAAAAATTTTAAAATAAACCTATTTTATTTTATGTGTTGGGACTCTTTCTTGACCCTGGGGAGACCACCAATACCTGAACAAAAATGGACCTTATTTTTAGGGTAGGCATAGACTCCAAAAAAAGGCAGTAACACTGATTTCTGAAAAGTGGGAGTTAAGACAGGATGGGCATGTGGCAGAAAATATATGACATATCAACAGTGTGCCAAATGCTCACAGAAGCGCTTAGGATGGAACAAAATCTGTGTGGGGCAGAATTCTTAGCATGACCATTGAATCTTTGGGCTCCTGCTGAATAATCAACCCCTATTAATTAACTCTGAACAAAGGAAAACAGTAAACAGTAAAGGTAACAGTCACCACAAAGGTGTGTCTAAGAGTTCTAAGGCAGGTGAGGACACCAGTGTCAATGGGCTACTGAGTGAAGTTAAGAGCAAGCAGGTCTATTCCAGGAAGTGCAAGTAGATTCCTGAGACTGAAGCTCAGGACACAGGATAAAAGGCAGGCTCAGAGGCAGGCAGCAGACGGCTCATTCCACCTGCTGTCTTTAGGCCACCCAGCAGCTAAAGACATGGCAGGAAGGCCACAGCCAGCTCCTTGGAGGTTGCCAGGAGGGTAGTGAAAGAATCTGGTTCAATATTAGCCTTGGCCATGCCCCCAAGACTCCATTCTATCTGATGCCCCATACTAGGAGCTTGTGATTTTAAAACAGGGACCACTTTTACAAACAGAGTGGAGTTGTGCAGATGAAACTCTGTTTACCTCTTTAACAGAGAAAGAGGTGAAGAGACAGAGATAAAGACAGAGAGGCAGAGATTTCAGTTTCCTTCAGCAAGATAGACAATCAAAACTATAGAACAGGAAAAAGATGAGGATGAACGTGCCCTGGAAAAATAGGGCCCCTCCAGGACACAAACAAGGTCTTCCGCCTCTTCAACACTCCTTCCTTTTTTGGCTGACCAGGCAGTGGCACAGTGGATGGAGCGTTGGATTGGGACGCAGAGGACCCAGGCTCGAAATCCCTCAGTCACCAGGTTGAGCGTGGGATCATAGACATGACCCCATGGTCACTGGCTTGAGCCCAAAGGTCTCTGGCTTGAAGCCCAAGGTCACTAGCTTGGGTCTAAGTTCACTGGCTTGAGTAAGGGGTCACTCACTCTGCTGTAACCTCTCCCCCACCCCCCGGTCAAGGCACATATGAGAAAGCCATCAAATGAACAACTAAGGAGCTGCAACAAAGAATTGATGCTTCTCATCTCTTTTTCTTCCTGTCAATCTGTCCCTATCTGTCTCTCTCTCTGTCACAAAATAAAATAAAAATACCACTGCTTCTTTTCCAGCTATCCCTCTCCAGACGCTGCCCTCTGTTTGCACTCAGAGCAAGAAGCCCCCACACTGGCTCTTCTTCCCTTCAGAGCTTATATGGGTCACAAACTCAACTCACCTAACTTTACATAGTACTTTTCTCTGGGAGTTTCCCACGCTCTGCCTCCCCCCCCCCCCACCCAAGTCTCCCCACATACCTTCAGGTCCCAACAGAGATGTCTTGAGTCCTGGTTTAAATGATAAGGAAAAGACAGGTATCCCTGTCAAGAGTCACTCTCCAAACAGAGGCTCAGTCTGAATGAAGTAGCTTTTCTTGAGGAGCTGGCTGAGAAATGAAAGTGAAATTCTTGAAGCTAGCAGGAAAAGGAAAGGGGAAGGACCTTCTAGGCCAAAAGGGCAGCAGTCTTTTTGGGCCACTCCAGACAGGATGTTTTAAGCCAGAGGTTCTAGAAGGGTGGGGGTGGAGGTTGGAAGGTTTACCAAAGGGGACATTGGAAAAGTCGCACAGTTTTGGTTGTCTGAACTCGGGATGCTGTTGCCATCTAGTGGGTAGAGTCAGGGATGCAGCTAAGCATTTTGCAATGCCCAGGAGGGCTCCTTCAATTATCCAGTCCAACTATCTACCAACATGTAATATGTTCAAAGTAGGAAAAAATGGTTATGTAGAAACTCATCTTAGGGAATCAAGAGTTCCTCTGGTACATCACTGGCAGCTGAGCTATACTTCTGGGAGGCAGAAATGGCCTAGCTGGGAGGACAAGCAAGTTTAGTGTATTTGGCAATCTGCAAATGGTTCTATGGGCTTGTACTTGGAGCTCCCTGTAAACAGAAGAGAGACCACAAGAAGTGGGCAAGGATCACATCATGCAGACTCATTTATGCTGGTGGAGGGCAAACTGGAATTATCCGAAGGATGATGGCAACCACTATGGAGATACAAGAACAGGAGAAAAGTGGCAGCTTTTGTTACCAAGTAAAAGGGTGTGTTCCCCTGCAAACATGAAAATCCAATTGATCACAAACAGTTTGCAGGGAAGAAAATAAACGTTTATTTTTAAGAAATGGCGCCAAACCAGAGTTACAGGTGAGCTGTTGCTTTGAGATCTGGCTTCCTGATGACTTCTAGGATGTGGGTTATAAAGGAGAAAAATCACTAATCATGGTAACTAAGCGATTGGGGTTGTGGGCTCTACTGATTGGTCAGGGAGCAGTGGCACACTGTATCAGTTCTTAATGTCAGCCATGGCATCATTCCGTCTCGTTTCATGAGGGTGTGGTCAGTGGGGTGGTTCACTTTTCTGGATGTAGAGCTGAAACACAGCTGCTGAGGTCCAGTTTGACTGAAACTCTGTCTCTGTGGTCAACAGACCTGAGGCTTTGCTCCTAAGATTATTTAATGCAGACTTAGAACCTCATTGTCCTGAGGGCTTAATAATTAAGGGAGTGGACATGCAAGGGAGAGGGAGGTGGGTGAGGCAGGGTGCTAAATGAGAACAGTTTAAATCAAAAGGAAAGAAAGGAGAAAAGGTCATATTAAAGAAATAGTTTCTGCTTAGTACTCTTTCCCAGATGCCCTGGCTTTACTGCCATCATTCCCCACAGCCCCGCCCTCTCCCAGAGCTGAGCTCAGTGGGGCTGTCCTCTTAGCGAGCTTCTCCTTGCAGAAATGACTCCAAAGCCTGGGTCCCCGCAAGTATCAGTACACATACAGCCTATGGAAATGGAAGATAAGTTTGTACATCTTTTAATTTTCATTTTATTATGAATCTTTCCTGGTTGTTTTTTAAATACTATATTTTTAAAATTTTTTTCACAGAACTACTTTACAAACATTCTTCAGCTTGTTAGCATAGACCCGCGATATTTTGTAATATTGCGATTATTTGTAAGGAACTCCTTTCCATTCAGTTTTGTGAGTTGTTGGTGCTGCCTTTTGCCTTGTTTATTTATGTAAAATGATCACACTCTTGCAGAATTTTATTGTAGCATATTTGATACACTCTTATGTTCTTACAAAAACCAAGTCTCTGTGTATGAAGTAAGATAGCAATGTGGACACTGAAAGGAACTGGAATATCTCCCCCAAACTGAAATCCTTGGCCCAGCTGTATAAAAGGCCACAGGCTGTTGTGGTTGCCTCTGCCAGTGACCCCAGCCGGTGGCAGTTTGGGAGTGAATGACTCAGAAGGGAAGGGCTGCTGACAGGGCAGCAAGCACAGCACTTTGGAGACTTCCAGCGCTCGAACTTCCTGGTTACAGCTCCGGCCACCAATCAGGAAGGGAGACCTTTAGAGCCTTTTGTACTCAGTGGTCGCAAATGGCACAGTCATTGGATGAAGAGGAAACTCTGGGACTTGTGAGAACATGTGGGGGCCACAAATGCACCCATAAAACATCAGCTGTTTACTTTAGCTTTCCCAGAACACATCCAACCATAAAAATGGACTCATATCCCACATTAAATATGAATATCCTAAAATTGTGTCAGTGTGTTAAAGATGACCATTCGGCATAATACCATATTTGGCATAAAGGTAATTAACATTTATTTATCAACTATTAGGTGTCCCTCACCTTTCCAGTAAATTGAAGATAATATGAGCTTTGTTATTGAGTCTGCAATATTCTTAAGAAAGTATTTAGAATGTAGGGCTGTACCTATAGGGTCTGTCAACTGAAAAAATAATACTGACTAGGTGTTTCATGAGCAAAATAATGTTTATTTAGAAAAAAAACGATTGCAACCCAGTGCATGTAGACAGGGCCCACCAAGTGCACACCTGGCTGTGTGCCAAGATGGAGGAATATTTTTAGAAGGGGAAAAAAATTCAAAAGAAGAGGAAATTGGAACTGGAGTGCAATGACTTCTCCCATAATCCCTAGCTCCTCCAGAGACCACTCCCCACCACCACCACCCATCCCTGATTAATTCTGTTTCTTTCAAAGTTCCAGTCTTTATCATGTCTCAGTGGTAAAGCAACTCTGAGGAGTAAAACAACTCTCCTTTCCCCACCCTAGGGAGATTACATGAGTCATCTGTATTGGGAAGGTGCATTGCTTGGGAGAGGCACTGTGAGAGGAAGAGTTGAGGGTGTTAAAATAAAAATAAAAAAGACTGTGGGTTGAAGTCGAAGTCAAAGTCAAGAGATTGCTCTGCTTTTATCACCGTCAGGCAAATGGTGGATCACTAGACTCTCACATAAATGAGTATAGATTCTAATCAGATCTTAATTAGGATCTCAGGTTCCCAGGGCTGAGAAACTTCTGGTCACAATCTGGTGAAGGCTCTAGATATTGTTGCCTGCTCATCGCCTATGAAAAATCTTCAATCTGCAGATTGAAGGCTCTTTACACCCTAAAATTCTCCTGACCCCACCCAAACTTTTCACTGTGGACAACACATCCCTAAATATGACTCAGCAAGTCCCAAGACCCCAGAAATAGATGACATGATTGCCACATATACTTTCAGAGATGATGGGAGGGGAAAGCCCTAATGATTCCTGGATGAGGTGGTGAGAAGCCACATTCAGTACTGTAAAGCCAGAAGCCACGGCTACCAACACAGCAGCTGCCTGGCCCATGAGGGTCACATGGATTCGGACAGTCGGTGAAGAAGCAATGGAGCCAAGAACTGATGGGCAATTACCTTTAATTCTAGCTTGCACCCAGCGGGCAAGTAAAAACACACACTGGGCTCCAAAACCCACTCACATTCAGTGCTCACAAAGCCACTGACTTATCCGAGTTTCCTAGAATCAAAGGTTTCTAGCTCACCAGCCTTATTCTCCTCAGTTCCCCATCTCCTTCCTTATCCCAGATACAAACTCTGCACAGACTGGCATCTCACTCAGCACTCCGCCATCTTGGCTGCTTCTCCTGGCCTACTTCACGTGGCCTCCTTCTGCTCTCTGCTCTGCTCTCTCCTCTAATGATAATCTCAGGAACCAAGAGGGCAAGCTCCCGTTCTGCCCCCATTTTATAGTGTAGATTCAAAACCTTTAATCCAATATACAAAATAAGGAAGCCTCTAATACAAAGTCACTTCTCTGAGGCATGATTGGATTGTACCACCCCACATCAAAAAGGGTGGGCAAGGCTTAATCCCAAAACCAAGCCCCAGGCTACAAAGATCCTGCCTGCCCAGAAACACACATTAATATCACCTGGGCGACTGCCTCCACGTGGAGGCACCATCTTTAACAAAGTGAGCATAATATATTTTATCTGCCCAACAAGTACCCAAAGGATTTTTTTTTTAAAATTTGGTTCCCTTTTCTGATCTTTAAAACTTAGATTCAACTGACAGGTTTCATAGTCTTGTCAGCACAGGGCATCATTTCTGGGGTTCTGTTAAAAAGATATACCTTAAGTATTCAGTCATTTTGTTTGGATTTGCTATTTCAAGTCCCTCCCACCCTGTGTAATTATTTTCTTATCTGAACTGGGAAACTAAGAATTTCAAAGATTGAAAGACCTGAACATCCCTGGAGAGTTACCGGTCAATAATTTAAGAGTGCAGGATATTCCTAATGTTAAACAAACAAAAAACAAACCCACAGGCCAAAAATGGCATTATCACTTGTGCTAAAAGCTCATGATACCCAGCCTGGGTGTAATACCTGCTTTAACTGCAGCTTCAACCTCTTCCAGAACCATCATCCACCAGTATAAAATTTCTGGTCAAGTGTAAGTAAAGTAATCTGTCATATCACATGTGCCCTCTCCATCACCCATTAGCAAAAGTCAATCTGCATTGATTAAAAACCATCTGTTCTCCCCCCCACACACACACACTCCCCAAAAAAAGTAGTCCAGGACCCAAAATAATCCTTTCTTTTCTTTTGTTAATAATTTCCTTGCCATACCTTCTTCCTATACAACCCTTCTATTTTGTACAAACCTTAAGAGCACCCTTCTAGTTGCTGATGGTGTCATAGATGAAATTAAGCAAGACTTGTGGAGACAAAATACCTAGACAAGGCAAGTTTACTAACTTCTGTAGAAGGGCTTGCTGCTGCTATTGAAAGCCAGCCAGCCAGCAAATGGGAAGGTGTTGGTCAAATAAGTTTGTAAATATGATATATATGTTTGCTCGCTTGTGACTTATATTGGGTGTGGGGGACAGGCTATAAGCAGGCCAGGCCGTTGTAGCCTAAGGTTTGGTTTTAGGACTAAGCTTTTCCCCACACCCTTGACTGATTGTATGATCTGGGTGGTGCACTCTCATGAGGAATCCAATTATGCCTTGGATAAGTGACTTTGTATCAGAGACTTCCTTGCTTGTATATTGGATTAAGGGATTTTGGTTTTCTACACTATAAAGTGGGACAGACCAGGAGCTGGCGGACCCAGTTCCTGCTATCGCGATTGCAGGGCCTTCCCTGATCCCTTGCCCTTCATGGGAAAAGCTGGTTTTCTGCTTTTCCCTTGTCTTCTTTTGTGGTTTGCCTGTCTTGGTGAGACACCAATAAATAGGATGGCCCCCCATCCTCTGACTCCGCCATTTCTTTATCGTCTGCCTGAATCCAATGGGAACCTGCATGTGAATGGCCACGATGGCGGCTCCTGGCCTTACAGAAGGCATGTTATGTTTTTATCCCTAACGCAAGCCCTAGGATGTTGGGTCTTGCTCCAGCATTGGCTGGAGTGTTGACTATACAATCTTATTTTTTCCCGATTGGCTAGTTTAAATGGCTGCACTAAGGTGGAAGGGAGAGATGGGGATATCATTAACTAGGTAAGGGGGTTAAGGAATGGTCAGATGACTGGACATAGGGGGCTGAGGGATTGGTAAATGAGTTAGAGTTAGCTATTTTTCATTCTACTGTCCGGTCAGAGGAATCCAAATGGAGGGGGTTGGGAAATTAATTGAAGAAAAGAACCTGAGTTAAACATTTTCTTCAATGGGATGGTGCCCAATTCATGAATGGCTCAATCAAGCCAACTACTGGATCTTCAAATTTACTCGCTGAATTTGTTTTTTAACACTAGAGAGCCAGCGCCTCAATGTAACAATGGGATGACCAGAGTGAGAGAGTTAAAAAGTAAATAGAAACTGATTTCCTTGTTTTCCATTGGTAAGTGTTGGTGAAAGCAGGGTGGGTCACACATAGAGAGGGGATGTGTCCCTCTAAGATAGGGTGTGTAGCCAAACAGTTGTAACCAATAAGGGCTATAAGAATTGTCAAAGAGACAGTAAAAACAACTCTCAGCGATTTATGGCTCAGAACTGGCAGAGATCAGCTCGATTTAACCTTGTGATTACTGTCAACATTATGGTAATCCTTGGCCTCATTATACACTAACACATCAGTGTACTAAATGACACACCCCAACCTGCCATGATCTGAAAAGAAAAGCCCATATAGGTACACAAAATGACTGACAGGCTTTTCTGAGAAGTCCCCACTCCTTTTTCAAGGAAGATCCAGAATATTCCTTTCCCTTATTGAATGCCCTACCCCCAATTAAATGAGCCTCAGTAAAAAAAAATAAATTCCACCAGGGAGTTGCCACTCTGTCTGGAGTAGCCCATTCTCTGTCTGCTTTACTAATAAACTCACTTTCACTTTAAACTTTATGCAGTCTTCAGTTTAAATTCCTTCCTTTGTGAAGCCAATAACCCACAGCATGTCATGGACCCTCGAGTTACCCCATCCTGAAATATCTGCATCACCTCCCCCTACTGAAGGTCACCAAAAGGTGGCAGAATAAGAAATTCGTGACAAAGAAGAGACCAGATAAGAAAACACTTTGTCAAGTGGTCCAGTAATTCTGTTTATTTTATTTCAGAAGTAGGTAAGAGATAGTTGTCAATCAAATGCCAAACATATATATATATATATATGTTTAATCTGAAATTTTTTCCCTTACTCCTTTTGTTCTTTTTCTGGCTGTCTAATTCAAATGACATATATATATCTGCGGAGATGACCAAGTATTTTTTTTTTTTTTTGTATTTTTCTGAAGCTGGAAACGGGAGAGACAGTCAGACAGACTCCCACATGCGCCGGACCGGGATCCACCCGGCACGCCCACCGGGGCGAAGCTCTGCCCACCAAGGGGCGATGCTCTGCCCCTCCGGGGCGTCGCTCTGCCGCAACCAGAGCCACTCTAGCGCCTGGGGCAGAGGCCAAGGAGCCATCCCCAGCGCCCGGGCCATCTTTGCTCCTATGGAGCCTTGGCTGTGGGAGGGGAAGAGAGAGACAGAGAGGAAGGAGGGGGGGGGGTGGAGAAGCAAATGGGCGCTTCTCCTATGTGCCCTGGCCGGGAATCAAACCCGGGTCCCCCGCACGCCAGGCCGATGCTCTACTGCTGAGCCAACCGGCCAGGGCCGAGATGACCAAGTATTGCAGCACCATTGGACCTTCTGTCTCATTGGAGACACAGAACTGGCCTTAGTTTGTACCTGACTGGAGTGAGATTAGCCTATACCTCTGCTGAGGGAGCCCAGCCAGTACTGCTGAGTCTGCCTCCCATCTCCCTGTGAGAAGGAAGAAAAGCAACCTGAAAAATGGAAACTTAGGCAAATAGAGACAATGATTTCCAGTGAAAAAACTCTGCAGGAGTAGAAAAGATTATCAGAGACTTCCAGTTGGAGCCTCAGTGTGTAAAGAACTTGAAAATTGTCACTTTCTTACAACAAGGAAAAAGCTGAACAGATTAAACATTGTCAGGACTGTGGAAATTTTTTCCCTTACCCCTTTTGTTCTTTTTCTGGCTGTCTAATTCAAATGACATACAGCAGATTAACAAGAGTAAATCAAATTTTAATATGTGCATAAGGGAATTCATACAAGCATGAAAATTTCGAAGACAATGAGGCAAATGAGGTATGTCATTTTAGAATAAGGTTGGTAAACTAGGCAATTCGCAGGTACATGAAAAATAACGAACATTGGCTAACAAATTTTTTCAGGGCCCCCCAGAAACACAGCACATAAAGAATACTACGGGAGACTGTTCGGCTTGGGTCCCTCCTCTCTGCCACACTTAATTCACATGTCTTAAGGTATACATGCTAAGGTTCCCTTCTTGAAGCAGGTTTTTCTATCTAAATCTCTTTAAGCAGGTAAATGGGAGTTAAAAAAAAACAAAAAATAAATAAACAAACGAAAAACTTACCTCTTCTTGAGTTTGTTTGGTTTTGTTTTCAGCTCAAAATAATCTGTATGCCAGGGTGGCATATTCATGGAGATTTGTTCTGAACCACAACAACATCAATGACTTTTCTTAAACCCATCAGAGAAATAGTCATAGGACAAACCTCCACTTCGAAATCTGAAGATGGACGGGTAAATTCAAGAATAACAGTCTATATTTACCTGGAGAAAATTTCAGGAGCCATAAACAAGTAGGGGCATTAGAAGGCCAGTAGTCGCAACCACCGTCACAGTGGCCAAGCACATGCAGGTTCCCATTAGATTCAGATAAACGGTAATGAAACAATAGAGCCAAGAACTGCTGGCCATCCTTTTATTCTAGCTCGCAACCGGCTTGCGAGCAAAAACAAACACATTGGGCACCAAAACTCACTTACATCTTCTACGGTTTCACAACCAGGAGAATCTTTCTGGTTTTTTCTAGAATCAAAGGCCCCTACCTCTTTTCCCCTTCAGCACCCCGCCATCTTGCTTTCTCTCCAACCACCATGTGGCCTCCACAAAAATGGCCTCTTTGCTCCTCCTTCTTCCTTCTTCTTAAAATTTTTCAGTGCAACAACCCCTCCTCCAGCAACATTAGCATAACCAAGCCCCTTCCCATACAGAAAGGTAATAAGTACTATCACATGACAGTATCATCACATGAGCAGTGGCCATTTTTAACAAATTGAGCATAAAAATCACATTTTACAAACTTATTTGCCCAACAGGCATTAAGATGAAAAATTTAAAGAACTGCTTGAAGCAAAGCATGGACTAGCATTAAAGTGAGAAATTCCTGAGAAACAGCCTAAGAAGAACCACATATTTTTGGAGTTTACTTCTGAAACTTAAATTAGGTCCCCTTAATAAGAAGCCAAAAAAATTTATTTTTTATGGCAGAGGGAAGGTAAAATAAACATTTTAAAATATGCCCAGAGCATCCCCCATAATGAAGGCCTTATCTCCACTGGAAAAGACTATCAGAGCCTTTGTCTAACTAGGGAAAAAGATATTTACCCTATTCCAACCCCAGCTAGCCTTTTGATCACACCTAAGAGGGAAGGAGGAGGGTATGAGCTAAGAAACACTTGTGAAGGCCACTACCTAGCAACAAAGTAATTGTTAAAACAAGTAGACAGGCCCTGGCCGGTTGGCTCAGTGGTAGAGCGTCGGCCTGGCATGCAGAAGTCCCGGGTTCGATTCCCGGCCAGGGCACACAGGAGAAGCGCCCATCTGCTTCTCCACCCCTCCCCCTCTCCTTCCTCTCTGTCTCTCTTTTCCCCTCCCGCAGCCAAGGCTCCATTCGAGCAAAGATGGCCCGGGCGCTGGGGATGGCTCCTTGGCCTCTGCCCCAGGTGCTACAGTGGCTCTGGTCACAACAGAGCGACGCCCTGGAGGGGCAGAGCATGGCCCCCTGGTGGGCAGAGCGTCGCCCCCTGGTGGGCGTGCCGGGTGGATCCCGGTCGGGCGCATGCGGGAGTCTGTCTGACTGTCTCTCCCCGTTTCCAGCTTCAGAAAAATACAAAACAACAACAACAACAACAAAACAAGTAGACAGAAAATCAGTAAAGATATTTAAGACTTGAACACTACCCTCAACCAACATGATATTTATCAATCACTCCATCCTAGAATAGAATGTACAGTCTTCTCAGGTGTACATGAAACATTTAACAATAAAGACCATTTCCTAGACCACAAAACAAGTCTCAATAGCCTTAACAACAATTCAAGGTTTATAAAGTATGTACTGAAATCATAACAAGATTAAGCTAGAATTTAATAACAGAAAGAGATATGGTAAGTCCTCAACTATTTACAAACAAATAAAGCACAATTTAAAATAATCTAATGGTCAATAGACAGTATCTTGCCTGACCAGGCGGTGGCACAGTGGATACAGCATCAGACTGGGAATGCGGAGGACCCAGTTTCGAAACCACAAGGTCACTGGCTTGAGCAGGGGTCATCAGCTTGAGCATGGAGTCACCGGCTTGAGTGTGGAATTATAGACATGACCCTATGGTTGCTGGCTTGAGTCCAAAGGTCTCTTGTTTGACCAAGGGGTCACTTGCTCTGCTGGAGCTCCCCTCCCATTAAGGCACATATGAGAAAGCTATCAATAAACAACTAAGATGACACAAAGAAGAATTGATAATTCTCATCTCTCTCCCTTCCTGCCTGCTTGTCCCTATAGTCCCTTTCTCTGTCACTGTCTCTCTCGCTTAAAAAAAATATTTTGAAATGAATGAAAACAAAAACATAGTTATGAGATAAAGTTAAAGCAATAGAATGAATGTATCTCTATAGTGCTATATTAGAAAAAACCTCAAATCAATAAACTTTATCTTCCACCATATAGAAAAAAATATATAAGATGAACATGTGAAATACAATTGAGGAAAACAAATAAAAAGCATATTCTTTAAGAGGACCAATTAATAAACCAGAGGATTATGAAAAAAAGAGAACACCCTGTCAGGCAAACAAGTGTGTTAGGCTTGCTTGCTTGTATTTTGCCTGATTGGTGCATGAGCACAGGGCAGCACCATGTGTATATAGTCTATGTAAGACTGCAGGTGCTTGACCTCAGGGCAGCAGATTGTATGTAGATTGCAGATTGCTTGACACCATAAGGAGATGCCATTTTTTGCTAGTGTTTGTGGGAGAGTTTTCCCCCTGCCCCCAGCCTGTTTGCTCATCAGACCAGAGAGAGAGAAGCAGTTTCCCTGGGTGCTTGCTTGTCTGCCACTGTGAAACTCCAATAAATGGAATGGCCCACCATTTTCTGGCTCCACAACTCCTTTACTGTCTGACCGCAATCCAATGTGAATCTGCTCAGCTGCAGCCCCCTGCCTTACACACCTAGTTACCAATATCAAAGAGAGGCTCAGGTTTGGCAGCTTGCTGCAACATGAAAAGCCAATATTTATGATACAGGTGCTGGTAAAAAGGAAAGAAGTTTATTCAAGTGTGGGCCACTTTAGGTGGAAGGATTCCTGTCCTGAAAAACTCAACTTTTTTATTTTATTTTATTTTATTTTATTTTATTGATTGATTTCACAGAGAGGGGTGGGAGGAGTGAGTATAGTTGCTTCACTTTAGTTGTTCATTGTTTGCTTGTTGAATGTGCCTTGACCAGGGCAAGCCCAGAGTTTTGAACCGGTAACCTCAGCATTCCAGGTTCATGTTCTATCCACTGCACCACCATAGGTCAGGCAAAAACTCTAACAGCTTGCATGCCTTGACCACATAGGATATCCCTCTTAAACAGGGGATAAGGGGAATTTGGGAGGGGAAGAACTACCAAGGGGAGAGTAGACAGTGGTTTTTCTCAGGGTTTTCTTCTTATTTTCATGGCTGGATGGGTTTCCCTGGTCCCCTTGGCCTTGTAACTGGAACTGACACTACTAAGTAACTTACAAACTAGAGGCATTGTTCTTCAAAAAATAATTAATTTTCAGAGGAGAGGTGGACTGGAGGGTTCATTTTCCATGCTCTGTCTTTTTTTTTTTTTTTACAGACACAGAGAAAGTCAGAGAGAGGGATAGATAAGGACAGACAGACAGGAACAAAGAGAAATGAGAAGCATCAAAAATCAGTTTTTCTTTGCGACACCTTAGTTGTTCATTGATTGCTTTCTCTTATGTGCCTTGACCGTGGGCCTTCAGCAGACCAAGTAACCCCTTGCTCAAGCCAGGACCTTGGGTCCAAGCTTGTGAGCTTTGCTCAAACTAGATGAGCCCACTATTAAATCTATTTTATAGCTAGTCAGACTAATATCAGTAATATACTTATTGTCTGTTACAGTGATAGTTCAAATTCTCAGAAACTAAAATAATAAATATTACAAATTAGTTTATACTAGTAAATTATACAACTTAGATGAGGGTTTGGCAAACTATGCCATGCATGCCAAATCTGACTTACCACTTTCTTTAAATCAAATTTTATTCACACAAATTCACACTCATGTGTCTACTTTTTGTTTATGACTGCTTTTACAAAACAATAGCAGAGCTGAGTAGTTGCAACAGAAACTATATGACCCACAAAGTCTATAATATTTACTATCTGGTCCTCTACAGAAAATGTTTGCTGATACCTGACTTGAATAAAATAAAAAAATTCCTTAAAAGGTACAAGTTACCAAAATGAACTCAAGAAGAATAGATAACCTAAGAGCCTGAAATCTAATAGTAAAAAGCATCCTGGCTGGCTAGCTCAGTGGTAGAGCGTCTGCCCAGCATGTGGAAGTCCTGGGTTGAATTCCTGGTAGGGCACACAGGAGACATACCCTACTGCTTCTCCACCCTTCCCCCTCTCCTTTCTCTCAATCTCTCTCTTCCCCTTCCACAGCCAAGGCTCCACTGGAGCAAAGTTGGCCCAAGCACTGAGGATGGCTCCATGGCTTCCACCTCAGGCACTAAAATGGCTCCAGTTGCAATGGAGCAATGCCCCAGAGTGGCAGAGCATCGCCCTCTAGGGGGCTTTCCAGGGGGACCCAGTTGGGTGCATGTGGGAATCTGTCTCTCTGCCTCCCTGCTTCTCACTTCAGAAAAATACAAAAAAATATATAGTTAAAAGCCTTCCCACAATAAAACATCAAGTCCAGATGGCTTGATTGGGGAATTCTGCCAAATAGTAAAAAAGAAATAAAGCCAAATCTCTACACACTCTTCCATTAAATTGAAAAGCAGAGAATACTGAACAACTCATTTTACAAGAACAGCATTAGATATAAAAATCAGACAAAGACATTATAAGAAAAAAAACCCCACTAAACTATTCCTCATGATCATAAATGTAAAAGTAGTTTTTTAAAAAAAACTTTAACAATTAAACCCAACAATATATAGAAGATAATGCATATCACCATGTAGGGTTTATCCCATGGATACACACTGGTTTAAAATTTAAAAATCAACTAATACACAATATTAACAATAAAAGAAAAAAACATATGATAGTCTCAGTGGACATAGGTGACATAATCATCTATTGTAAAAAATTCTATGAAAGCTTTAAAAACAATTAAAACTAATAAATTAGCCCTGGCTAGTTGGCACTTTCCGGTATGTAGGTGTCCTGGGTTCAATTCCCAGTCAGAGTACACAGAAGAAGCATTCATCTGCTCTCCACCCTTGCCCTTCCCCCTTCTCTCTCTCTCTTCCCCTCCCACAGCCATGGCTTGATTGGTTTGAGCACATTGCCCCACGCACTGAGGATGGCTCCGTGGAGCCTCTGCCTCGGGCACTAAAATTGGCTCAGCTGAGAGTATGGTCCCAAATGGGCAGAGCAACAGCCCCAGATGAGGGTTGCCAGGTGGATTTCATCAGGACACATGAGGGAGTCTGTCTCTCTATCTCCTCTCCTCTCACTTGGAAAAGAAGAAATAAAACCTAATAAATTAGTTTAGCATACAATATCAGTACACAGACAAATGTCTCTATAAAATTGCAATAAATAATTAGAAATTGAAAAGAATAATTTATGATAGCATCAACATATGAAACATAAATGTGAAAAAAGTGTACAATATCCACATTTTAAAAACTAATATATTGCTGAGAGAAAAACAAAACAAAAAATAAAAAAATATACACAGCTCATGGATCAGAAGACTAAACATTGATGTCAATTCTCAAAATTAATCTGTAGAGTCACTGCAACCCCAATAAAAATCATAGCAGACTATTGTTTAGAAATTGATAAACTGATTCTAATTTACATGTGGATACAAAAGACCTAGAGTAGGCAAAACAAATTTGAACAAGAACAAGTTAAAAACTTATACCACCTTGTATTTTAGGGCTTGTTATGAAGCTACAGTAATCAGTACAAATAATATTTATGTCAGGATAAATAAGTAAATGAATGAAAAAGAGTAAAGCCCATAATTAGACTCACAATTGAACAATTTAGACATGACAAAGACATAAAACCAGTTCAATGGAGAAAGAATATTCTTTTCAACAAATGGTGCTGAAGCAATTGCATTTATATACAAAGAGATGGATTTTGATCCATACCTTGAACTATTTAAAAAAAAAGATTTTAAAGTGGGTTATAGATTTTATGTAAAACCTAAACTTCTAGAAAAAAACTAGGAAACAATTCCTTGTGACCTTTGTTTAGAAAAGGGTTCTTAGATAAAACATCAAAAGCACAATCTATCAGGGCGACACTAGAATCTATGTAAACACAACAAATCAAAATCAGTAAAAAAAGAAAAAAAAGCACAATCTATAAAAAAGAAAAATTAAGAACTTCTGCTCTTTGAAAGACTGTTAAGAAGATGAAAAAGCAAGCCACGTCCTGGGAGAAGATATCTGCAAATCAGTTTTAGAATGAGGTACTTATATCAATAATGTATAAAAATTTTCAAGACTCAGTAACAAAAAAATAAAAACTCAATTACAAAAATGAGCAATTTTAAGAGACCATTCATTTGCCAAAGATATCCAGATGTGTGTGTGTGTGTGTGTGTCTCACACACACACACACACACACACACACAGGCAAAGATGCTCAGTATCTTAATACGTTAGAGAAATGCAAATTAAAACCACAATGAGATACCTCACTACACATCTATAAGAATGCTTAAAGACAAACTGAACCAAGCCATGACAAGGATGTAGAGCAACTGAAGTCAGAAGTAAGATGGCATTATTACTTTAGAAAATAGAAAAATTATTACTTTTGGCAGTTTCAAAACCTTACCCACATACCCAACTATTTTACTGCTAGGTGATTAGGCCAGAAATGAAAGCATAAGTTTATTGAAAGACTTTTAAAAGAAATGTTCATAACAGCCGTATTTGTAGGAGCCAAAAGCTGGAAACCACCCAAATTTGCATCAACAGATAAATGGGTTTGTTGCATACAGTGTAATTATATTGCTATATTGATCCATTGATACAGTGGAATACTATTTGGCAGTCAAAATGGAATGGGCTCTTGATATAGGCAATAATCTAGAGAATGAAAAAAAACAGACAATAATACTTAATGATTCCTTTTCTATAAAACTCTAGAAAATGCAAACTATGACAAAATGCAGAACAATGGTTACTAGGGGTTGGGAGTGAGGTGGACAGGAACAGAAGAAACTACAAGAGGAAACATTTGAAGAGGATGGATATCTTTTTTATTTGTTTTATTTAGTGATTTGAGAGAGAGGAAGAGAGAGAGAGAAACGTTGATCTGCTCCTGTATGTGGCCTCACTGAGGATTAAACCCATCACCTCTGCACATCCAGATGGCTCTCCAACCAACCAAGCTATCTGGCCAGGGCAAAGTAGGTATCTTGATTGTCTTCATAGAGATGATGTTTCACAAGTTAAAACTTATTAAATTGTAAATTTGAAATATGTGCACTTTACATATGCCAGTTAAATCACAATAAAGATCTTAAAAGTCTCCATAAATTTCCATTAAATTAGAATCAGATGTAAATGCCAGCTCTAGCAAGCAGACTTATTGGGAAATGTGAGGATAAGTATACCACTTGCCTTAGACTCTGGTGACAGCATTACCCTTCCTGTCTTTTACTTATTAACTTTAGTCTACCAGATAGAATAAACAGGCCAGAAAGAAATCTGAGATTCTGGATCTTCTGTAATCAGAAAGAGAAGTTGCTTTAAGGTTCCAGGCCACTGGCCAATAGGTTTCCACTAAAATCTGAATTTTTTTTCCCCTTAAAATTTGATTGTACACAGTTGAACATCGCTAGACATTTTTATGATCTTTCCTGTAGTTAGGTGGAGCCCCATGGCTATTCTTTCTCAGCAGCAGAAAGTTATGGGCAGAAATGATAAATTCCATGTATGAACTAAGGATTTAGAAAGCAAACTATCTCTTCAGCTTTCTTTACTTTTCTGCTATTCTGATAGGATAGCAATACTGTTCTAGAGGATGGCAGAGCCCAAGATGGAAAAGAGTTTGGCCTATGAATCCTATGTGAAATAGTGCCACTCACCCACTGGTTACACTCACATTAGATTTTCATATAGACAAGATTTTTTTTCAGCATTTGGCCCATTTTGGGTTTTTTTGGATTTATTTTTCATAGCAGTTTAGCATACGATATTATATCAAAAATGTCAAGGCCAGTAGAACTCTGCTCAGATCCAAGAGAAAGCCAGGGCTGCAAATTAATTCCATGTAGTTAATAATTCTCCCCACATCTTATCTACAGCATCCCAGCAAGCACTTTGAATTCCCTAGTAAGTAAGGTCATTCACTGGACGCCTCCACAGAGAGAACAGCTGGGCTAACTCCTTTCACCTTGAACTTACCAAATGGGAAAATATGTGGGAAGGATGCAATTACTCATACAGATTCTCTTACCATCATCTCTCACCCCCCCAACTTCCACCAGCTTTATGAACACTGGTTTGCCAGCTCTGTCTCCTTTCATAGGTCTTCCAACTGAAGTCCATCAGAATAAGGAATGTGCATTTGGCCTCTGGTCTCACACAAATTTGACCTCCCAAATGAAATCCTACCCAAGAAGCAAATCAGTAATGGGCTTTTACTGCGACCTGCACTTGATCTCAACACAGGCACTAGAGATGAGCCCTGAGGATGAACTATTATTTCCTCCAACAGACTGAGGGCTACAGACAGTGACCAGACTATGCAGAGTCTCTTCTCTGCCCATGATCTCTTCCTATAATCTTCCCAATGATAAACTTCTAGATATGTTCAGATCCTCCTTCTTCTGCCATTACTATCTTCTACAAAAATGCCTTGGAGAGGTAGAGGGTCCATGTAGAGATAAACATAACTGCCTTATGCTAGAGCTCTCATTTACAGGATAAGTTGTGCAACAGAAGTGTAATGTGAGACACATATTGTAATTTTAAATTGTCTATATCTATATAAAAAAGTGAAATAGATGACATAAATATATATTTTATTCAATCCAATATATCCAACATATTATTGTACTGTAAAATATAAAAATTATTAAGATCTTTTACATTGTTTTGTGAACCAAGTCTTTAAAATATGGTGTGCATTTATACATATAGTATATCTCAATTCAGACTAGTCACATTTGAATTGCTCAGTAGCCACTGGTGGCCCTTGGCTACCATTTTGGATACCAGGTCCAGTCAATTCCTTGATATTTGTTCTCAATCTCACATCCACCTCATAATTTTACAGTTGGCTCAAAATGCATATAGCACCTCTCTACCAAAGTCATAGCTGCTCTCTCACTTGCTGCTCATGTTGAGCATAAAGAAAAGGCGATGTGGAGAGACTGAAAGAAATAATCTTCTTGCTAAAAGAATCTACCAGATTGATAATTTTCCTCTATTCCCCTTTTTGTACGTCAATGAACTTGGAAGATTTTGTTTAGTCTTAGTTTTTCAATTTCTACCCTTAAATTTGTAAGATTCACAAAGGTTATAGTGAAAACTGAAATTAGAATCTCTTTAATTTTAATTTAAAGCCACTAAAATAAACATTATAATAGGTTTAAGCAATCAATTTTATATATACTTATATGATAATACAGCAATTTCTTTGCTCATTTATTGTATTTCATAAAACCTGTGATGTTACAAGAATGTAAAATTACAGGTCAATTTCTTTCATAAACAGAGATAAAAGCAAAACCGAAACTATGCATTAGAAAAAAAAATTCTGGTATTGTTCATCAAAATAATAGTAGCTTATTTCAGAAGTTTCTATTAGATTTAAAAACTGGAACAAATCAAAGTACTCCAATAACAATATAAGTGACACATGATTATCTCAATAATTACAGAAAATATACTTTGAAATTCAATTTTCTGTTCAGTATAAAAACTTATAACAAATTAAGAGAAATTCCTAAATTTGATCCCATGCATGGACAAAAAAAATTTCTAACAAACACCATGATTAATAATAAAAGGTTAAAAGTTATCCCTCCACCCATCTTAAGATCTGTTAATTACTTTGTGAAGGATGTTCACTGTCACCACCAGGTGCATTCTAGCACTCAGTAAACACTCAAAGGAAATGGTGAGAGAATGCAGAAAATGGGAGGTAAGAAAGGAGACTAAGGTGTAGATGAGCCTCAAAGGGTGCTGCTCAGAAGTGGGTAGAGACAGCAGCATGCTCAAGAGCTTGGGCGACGCAGGGTCATCGGGACTGCACAGTTGCAAGGATTAAAATATGCACAAAGAGTAGTAGGAAAGTAATATTTAGTGAAGGTGTAGATAGGAAAACCATGGTTTGTCACATTAAAAAAGGAGACAGTGCCGGCCTCATAGTCTAAGAAAACCCCCACACGACGAGGGGGCACCGTCATGGAGAGGAGCAGGGAGCTGGAGGAGTCCTCATAGGCTCTATATTCATGTTTATGATGCAGCCCAATCACCCAGTAGCCACTTTGAGGTTGATATCTGGAGTAACCATTCCGACTGTTCGCAAACTGGTTGAAAGAGAATGGAGGTCCCACTGCATGGCTGCACACCCCCAGGATCCAGTCAGTCTTCTTGGCCACATCTACTTCCCAGTAATGCTTTCCTGAGGAGAAGTGTTGAGAGCCCAGGACACCACAGTCATAGTGCTCTTCCAGATGAGACCCAGACAGCGTGGCACCCACAAATCTCACCTGTCTCCGGTTTTTAGACAGGACAAGATTTAAATTAGCTGTGAGTGGATTCAGAGTCACGTCCACTGTGGGGAAAGGTACAACATCAGCAGATGAGGATGGGTGCATGGGTCTTATGACACAGAGGAGAGGAAAGACAGGAAGTGTGTAGGAGGAATTGGAACTACATGTTGAGGGCTGGGTGGAAGTATCTAGCTTACACCTAAGAGTGTGTGGGGTGTCTGGGGAGGAACATGTAAAAGAGGATCAGAACATGGCAGCTCAAAGAGGCCTTGATTGCACTTACCCCAGTAGCTTTGGACATCTGTCAGCTCTGTAATGATAAAAAGTCAATCATGTATAGAACCAACAGCCCCAGCTCTGATGTCTCTCCCCTTACCTGACTGAGGGGTATGGCAGGGAATTCGGGGAGGATGTGAGCTGGCCACATAATTCCCCTTAAACATGAACTGCATCTTCTTCGCACATTATGCTCCAGTTTCTCATACCCTCTCTTCGTCCTATTCCTAAATACCAACTACACCCTTTTTATTCTATTTGTTTCTCATTACTACAATAATCCCACATCCAAATTCTGTCTCCCCAATTGCCTCACCTCTAAACACTCGTAGCATCTTTTTCAGATCTGGGGCTCGAAACACACTCTTCAGCTTGGTGGGGAGATCTTGTGGCTTCTTCAGAGTCCAATACTCACTCCTAGAGAATAGACATTATGAATCTCCTACATGGCTGACCTTGGGCTCCTCCAGCACCGCTGTCCTCCGTTTCCCAGGCTCATGCGGGAACTTCAACATTCCTTCCTGAAGAAAATTAGCATCATTCCGCAAGAGCCCTGACACTGAAAACAGAAGACCTGAATGGGAAACTATCTTCTCACTGTTCGTGTAAACTTTCATAAGACTTAACCCCTCAAAGCCTCATTTTTGTTTTGTTGTTGTTTTTGTAAGACATAATAATTTCCCTTCTCTCTAGATATCTTAAGAGATTGTACAAAATTTAGTAAAATAATGGCTGGGAAATTCTTTGCTACCTTAAAAATTTGTTTTTAAATGTCAATGTCAACATAGAGGTAGGTCTATTATGAAGGCTAGAAATGTGTGTTGACAGGTAGAACACTGGGAACCTGTTACTGGGGCTTTGAGAGCATCAAGGTGAAGGGATCCTTTCTGAAGAACATTTGACCTTAAGCCTTAGAGGCTCCCAGAGGTTAAAGAGAAAGACCTTCAGAACAGTATCTTAGTATTCACTGTCTCTGGGAATATTATGCCAGTTGGAGAAAGAACGTCCTCACTTCCAAACTGAGAGAGTTGACTTCAGAAGGGACAAGGCTTCATATTTCATAAGTCTGTGAGGAGCGCTAGGTACCTGGTATGTGGGCAACTTGAGATGTCATCTTTGAGGATAAGATGCCAGAGTATTGGATAGAGAGGAGATTATGTTTTGACCTAAGGCCAAAATCCCTCTTCTCAAGGCCTCAGGTCTATGTTTTTATTGGAATTGAGAAAAACAGAAGTGTGAGAACTAGGTACCAAGACATGGACTGTTCCAAAGTCAAGGGAGAAAGGGAAATTCAAAGCAAATGTCCCAAAAGCTGCATTGTAGACACTGGGAAACAATGCAGATAAGAAACTCCCTTTGTTAAATATACATGGGTATTCAAAAGCCCTGTGTATTTTGAGGTAGCCATATAAAATCAGGGCTAGAAAACAGGTACAAAGATTTGTAGAAAAGAAGTTCTATCACAGGGCACTGGGAAAATCAGTGATACTGCAACCCTTTATTCTTAAGGACACTGCTGTCCCCAATTTGTGACCTCCCATTACCCAAATTCTCCTACCATAGAAACCACGCCTTACCCTTTATTTAAGGGGAACCAAAAATTCTCATGAGTAACTCAAGACACCATAGTCCTAAACCTTTCCTGCCTTGTAATTTCTTTCCCTTTCCCACTGACCATAAGGTAACTCTATGGGTGGGTGCAGGAATCTTTTGTCACTCCAAAGGAACCCACTTCATGTTCTCCTGCACATACCTTTCTGTGACATCACTCACATCCTAGGGAGGAAAGAGACAGGTTAAGTCAAGGAGTCATAGACCCTGCCCTTCCAGTACAGCCTCAGCCAGGTTTCTCATCCCATCCCCACCGCCCTGTGATATAACGGGAATAATGATGGCCCCAATATGGAGGCCACAAGGTAGAGATAAAAACTCAGGAGCACAGTGTCCCTGAGATACTATGTAAAGATATTAGAAAATAATGACTCATTCATTAGTACCTTTATTTTTATAATTATGTGTGTGTGTGTATGTAAATGTTATTATGTACATCATCTGTATTTGCCACATTATGCTTGGCCCCAAAGAATCTCCCATGATTAAATAATTTCTGTCCTTGAAATGCTTACATACTGGTTGCTGAGGACACAGGGGCCTTAAATGTGGCTGCTTTTTAAACCTCACTTCCTCTAACTCTCTATGCTGTCTTTGCTGACTTTATCTACTTTTATTGATTCCAAAACACATATGTTGATTCCCAACTCTACTTATTATATACCCCAGCAAATGAGCCACAGGTGCCCCAACTCAAGATTTTCAAAAGAAAATTCTTACTTTTCCTGCAAACATGAAGATTCCTCTATTATCTTCCATCTTCAATAAAACCAGTATCCACAGTCACCAAATTTAGGTATTGTCCTAAAAACTGTCTTATATTCACCCTGGTGTCTCATCTTAGACCAAGCCAGTCCATTTTACACCCTTAATTTCTAGCTACCTGCTTTTCAAAGTCATGACTGTCACTACCTCCCTCATTTGAACAGAATTATCTCATGACCTATTCAGTCTCTTTAACTTCTGTTTTATATACTTCAGTGACTAAGGAAAAGAATGACAGTTTGATTTATGTAACATAGGAATAACTACTGAAGCTATTTGTTATTGCATTTAACAGAAACATGATTTGTCCTGTACAGGTAGCTCAGTTAGTTAAAGCATCGTCCTGATATGTCAAGGTTGCAGCCAAGGTTGCGGGTTTGATCTCTAGTCAGGGCACATACAAGAATCAAGCAATAAATGCATAAATGAGTGGAATAACAAATTGATGTTTCTCTCTCTCTAAAACCAGTAAATTAAGAGAACAAAAATCCACAACTGAAATTGGCTCAAATATGGAAAGCAATAGAGGTGATATGTCAACTCACATCAAATATCTAGGATTCCATCAACTTTAAGGCATGGTTGACTTAGGAATTCAAATGTTCCAAGCAGGTGTCACTAGGTAGCTATTCCTCCTATGTCAGCCTTATTCTCAAGGAAACTTGTAAGCTACAGGCTTTTATATGTGTATCATAACTTACAGGGCAATAGTGTCACACACACATGAAAAAGAGAAGGAAGAATGTGTCTGTGATGGGCAAGTTTTAGAAAAATTGTGAGATAACACTCAAATTAAATGTCCATTGGGTAGTCATACTAATGAGTGTGCGAGTCCAGACATGCCTGAGCTAGCAATAGAAACAGATGATCTCTTTGAACTTATGGAGCAATGTTTACAGTTTAAAGAGTCTGTGGAGGGGCTAGAACTGGGGTGGGGGGAGAAAGATGAAAATATTTGGATAATCCAACATCAAAGATAATAAAAAGGGCAAGAAGAATAAAATGAAGATGTGAAACCAGAAGCAGTTAATAAAAAAAACTCCAATATGTAAAAAGTAATACCCTTTGACCCCAATACTAGAGCTCAAGATGATCACACCAGCAAAGGGAGAGCAAGAGGCAAACAAGAAGGCAAACAGAAGATAAGGAAGGGCCCGAAGGCTCCAGAATGCTACAAGTTACTTCCTGCCTCAACTTCCACATCACACTCACTATTCACTCTATGTAAGAACCAGCTCTTGAGATTTTAACCTCAGTTAAAGCTCCACCAAAAAATCTTTCTAGATTTGACACTTTCCAACTTCCGGACCCACTACAAACACCCCAGAACCCAGTCTTATTTGTGTTTCAAAAGGCCAGTTCAAACTCCTGTTATGACAGTATATGATTGCGCCCTAGAGAAGAGTATAAAAGCAAAGAAGCCGTGGTGATTGCATAAGACTCTCTGAGTATTTGAGCTTGGTATGTGTTTCCCTGTGACTAAGCTGGGTAAATGTACACAACAAATCATAATAGAGTATCAGCGACAAGAGGAGCCTAACGGCCAGTGATTCTGGGGAGAGGAAGAGATGTTTCCCTCAAGAGACATTTGACAATGTCTAGAAAACATTTTGGTCATCACAGTGGGGTATCTAGTGGGTAGAGGCCAAGGATGCTGCTAAACATCCTACCACATACAGGGCAGCCCCTGATGGTAACTTTTCTAGCCCAAAATGTCACAATGATGCCAAGACTAATTAATGCTGCCACAGAACATCCCTGGACACAATAGATTTTCTCCACAGTATCAAGTGAACTTTGGGACCAGCTTTTATGTATAATAAATAAAAATTAGACATCTCCTTAGCATTTGTACTGTTATTTACCTATGCTTTATCCTTGACCTTTGCAGAGTTGAATAGGGAAGAGGAACTCCAGAGTCAAAGAAATTTTGTTCTTGTCGCGAACAGGATACCAGTCTCATGTCAGAAGGGTAGGAAAGTTCAAGTCTCTTTGCCCCGACTCTTGGGTTGGGGGCTCCTTCATTAGACTTACCTGCAGCAGCTCCATTGTGGACCCCTGACACCGGCGCTCCAGATCTGAGATAAGCTCCTTCAGTGCCTGGCTCTGGTGGACCAGCTCATCCTCAGCCTCTTCTATCATACTCAGCCCCTTCCTCTCTTCCTCCTCTAGCTTTTTCAGTTGCCGCTTCTCCTCCTTGTCCAGGATGCTTCTCAACTGACTAAACTGTGTCTGGATCCTGTGTCTCTCAGGTTCCATCTGATTCTTCACGGACATGGAAGAGAAAGAGACTACTACTAGTCTGTGGAGCTGAGGGTCTCTTGTCTAAGGGGTGGGGAGTCAGGCTCAGCCCTGCTTTCCTGGCCAGGTCTCACTAGTAGAGGAGGAGGAGGGAAGGAGAGAGTCCTGCCAAACCTGCTCTTCCTTCAATTCTCCCCTTCACTCTTCCCAAACATCAGCCCTGGGCGGCCTCATCGAGGACTCCTGGGTGAGGGTTAGATTTCAAGCAGTCTCCCTGCCTCTCGTGCCTCTGCCTCAGCCTTCCCATCCAATTTTGAACACGGAGGTAGGAATGACTGGCCTGTGCCTAACCTGTCTTTCCAAGTTTTGGAGCTTGAAACAGTATAAACAAAGTCCAGCATCAGGAATAAGAAGCTGCTAATGGCCATGGTTTCTCTCTTATGTGACTGGCATAAAAAAAAACAACAACAAGGGATTCCCTTTTGATATGCTCATTTTCTAATTCCTCCTTTTCTCTTCCCTGCTCTACACCAAGAACAGCCTTGTTTGGAGGGTGGCAGTGAATGACTGGGCAAAGGGAAGCTTTTCTAGCCAAATCGGAAACAGACAGGACCAGCTCTCCTTGTCCTCAGCTCCCAGGCCCCGCCCTTATTCTCAGGAACATCACCTTCCAGGATGTCCTCTTCTCTATGATAACAGATTTCAGTTTCTCAGCCTCCTGCTGCTCTTGCCTCAGCCTCTTCAGAGACTCCTGGAACTTCTCCTGGAAGAAGCACACGGAGTGAAGCAGGGTCCAGCATTCAACTGTCTCAGTGACGAGACATGCAATGAATGGGACAGAGCACGCTGACCTCATCGGAAGCCTGTCTAGCCTTGGACTGAAAAACTGGGAAAGCCAAAGTGTCTTTTACACTTAGGGGGTAGAAACCAGTGGGAATTCGTCAATTCTCTTTCCTTCTGGGGAAAGAACCCAACCATGAAATCCTTTACGTCTCTTACACTCATTGCCAGCATGCCCCCACACTCCAACTCCAAACCCCTCCAGGCGTCCCCAAATTACGGCCCGCAGGCCGCAATACGCCCCCCTGAGGCCATTTATCCAGCCCCCACTGCACTTCTGGAAGGGGCACCTCTTTCATTGGTGGTCAGTGAGAGGACCACTGTATTTGGCAGCCCTCCAATGGTCTGAGGGACAGTGAACTGGACCCCTGTGTAAAAAGTTTGGAGACCCCTGAAAGGCCATGCAGAGCTGATCCTGAGCAGCGAGAAAGAGGGAAAGTCTTTGATCTTGGCTGGCAGGGGAGATTTTCTAGATTCAGTCGTCTAGCTAAATGGGAGGACTATAAAGCAATTAAATTGGAGCGTGAAATTAAAATATCCTGCCAAGAACTCTGTTGCTCCCCGCTTTCCCTCCATGTGGGCTCCCACCTGGTACTCCTGGGCAACCTCCTCCATGAGGAATGTGTGGTGACCATGGTGCTCCTGAGACCGCTCACAAAGCCAGCAAATGAGCTTCCCATCCTCCTTACAGAACAGCTGGAGTTTCTCTCTATGGTGCGCACAAAGAATCACCTTCAGCTGCGTCCCTGAGCCCAACACCACCTCTCTGAGCCGCTCTGCTATGTTGGCCAGGTGCCGATTAGGCCGCAGATTCCTGAGCTGGTAGCTGGCCTGGCACACAGGACAGTTGCCTTCTCCACCTTGGCCGGTCAGCGACTCCTTACTATTCTCTGTGATGCAGGTTTGGCAGAAGCTGTGCCCACAGTCCAGGCTCAGGGGTTCTGTCAGGAGCTGCAGGCAGATGGGGCAGGTCACCTCATCTTGTATGTCCACCAGTACTGAGGAAGTCATTGTAGCCATTCCCCTGGTTCTGCCTGCTTGGGCCTGGCTTCTAAGGTACTTCCAGAATCCTGGGTAGATGGGTAAATAAAAATGGGTCAGAGGAAGAAAATTAGGGAGAAAAAGAGGGATGCTGACTGTCCTGGAATAAGAAGTCAGACACCTGGTATAACAAGGGCTTCTCGTTCTAACTCCAAATACATTCTTTACCTCAGTGCCTGTTAGACATCAATTTGCAACTTCATTAGAGCAAAGATTATTATTTTCTCTTACTTCAACTAGACAGACAGACACACTGGGGCCCTGGGCAGGAATGACCTGTGTGCGTCACCATGTCTTTGGGCTGTTTCTCAAACCACCAGAGCACCCCACAATGTTAAGAGTACAAAACACACTGCTGCCTCAGCATTTCTGCACTTGCTGTTACTGCTGCAAGGAAGACCCTTCACCCTGATACCTGCATGACTGTGACTTCATTCAATGTCGGAAGCTGATCAACAGCTGCTGGTTGACAAAGTCACAGCAAAGAAGATCAACAACCGCTGGTTGACACAGTCACAGCAAAGAAGATCAACAACCGCTGGTTGACACAGTCACAGCAAAGAAGATCAACAACCGCTGGTTGACACAGTCACAGTAAAGAAGAGGCGCAATGATACTTCCCCCTTTAACTTTTTGAATTAATTTGTTTTTTTATCCCCCCTTTTCTGGGTGTGTGTGCTATCATTTATGGCACAGGGATAATAGCACCATGCTTTCCCTGCAGATTCACAGTAATTTCTCTGCAAATGAGACAGAGGGTTGAATTTCACAGAAAAGCCTATAAACCCCCTTGCCTGGGCCCACAGAGGAGGCTGGCTATGATATCTCCCGAAAGGGACTAAGTCTGTGGGAAAATTCCCTCTTATAAATCATGTTAGAAAAAATAGATTGTGACTTATGACTAGGTAGGAAACAGTAACTATACACAGAAGCACCTTTCAGCCTTCACCTAATCCATTACTTTACCTCCCTAGCCTTTTCATATAATAGAATAGAAAAACTTTCCTTTCCTCTTGCATACCTGACCTGCAGGTGGTGGAACACTCTGAGAAAAATAAAGTTAGAACTTAACTAGTATATGAATATAGTAGACAAATAAAATTTGACTAGACAATAGGCAATTAGGTAAGGTAGTTATTAATCAATATTGACCTTTTATTTTTATTTTTATTTTTGCATTTTTCTGAAGCTGGAAACAGGGAGAGACAGTCAGAGAGACTCCCGCATGCGCCCGACCGGGATCCACCCGGCACGCCCACCATGGGGCGACGCTCTGCCCACCAGGGGGCGATGCTCTGCCCATCCTGGGCGTCGCCATGTTGCGACCAGAGCCACTCTAGCGCCTGGGGCAGAGGCCAAGGAGCCATCCCCAGCGCCCGGGCCATCTTTGCTCCAATGGAGCCTTGGCTGCGGGAGGGGAAGAGAGAGACAGAGAGGAAGGCGTGGCGGAGGGGTGGAGAAGCAAATGGGCGCTTCTCCTGTGTGCCCTGGCTGGGAATCAAACCCGGGTCCTCCGCACGCTAGGCCGACGCTCTACCGCTGAGCCAACCAGCCAGGGCTAATATTGACCTTTTAGAAGCTTGCATAAAAACCGTTCCTGCTGTTTTCAAGTTATTGTATAAATGTACTTAGAAAGACTTACCACCTGATTTATAGCTTATAGAAATGTACTAACCATTGCCTAGAAATATGTAACCATAGTGAAACAAAAACAATTATTAATCAATGTATATTCTGTATTCCATGTGATTGTAACTTAGTGTGTGTATAAAAATAAAGCTAGACTAGCCTTTGGCGGAGATGCCTGGCAGTTAATGCTAAAGCATTCGGCGCTTTCACTCGTTTCGTGCCGATGCCGTCATTCCTGTGAGACCTCTGGATCTCCCCCCGGCAATTCAACTCTCTCCTGACATGTTTCCTGACCAGAGGAGTCTGCTCTGTTGAGCCTAGCTAAGGCTTGGCCACCCATACAATCACTCTCGATAAACTTACTCATTGGATTTTTCTTCTTACCATCACCTAATACATACCTGTAATAGTCTGAATCCTCCCACCAGATTATAAATCCATGGGATCAGAGATCTTGTTTTTGTTTGTTACTATATCCTCTCAACTAGCAGTGTCCACAAACAGGCCTTCGAATTTTTGTTTTAAAGATTTTTATTTATTCATTAAAGAGAGAGAGAGAGAGAGAGAGAGAGAGAGAAGGGGGGAGGAGCAGGAAGCATCAACTCCCATATGTGCCTTGACCAAGCAAGCCCAGGGCTTTGAATCAACAACCTCAGTGTTTCCAGTTGACGCTTTACCCACTGTGCCAACACAGGTCAGGCACCAGGCCTTCAAATGTTGATGAATGAAAACCTAGAGCATCCCTCACCCTTCATAGAGTAGACCTTTCTCATGAGCCTTTTCAAGTCTCTTTGCCATCACTCTGGCATTCCTCTCTAGTACCTAATCTGCAAGATCAAAGGTATCAATTATTGTGAAGCTACTTCTACTTTTTTTCCTTTTTTTCTTTTTCAATTATACTTGACATACAATATTATATTAGTTTGAGAGTGTACACCCTGGTGGTTAGATAATATATAACTTACAACATGATCATCCAGATTATATTTCACACCCCTCTGACACCATACAGTTATTAGAGTGTTGACTATATTCCCTATGTTGTACTTTACATCCCCATGACTGTTCTGTAACAACCCTTTTGTACTTCTTAAGACATTAGTATTTTCTAACAGCTCTGTTCCATACAGAGCCCTTTCATCCCTCTCCCAAAACCCCAAAGAAGCAATAATGAGCACAATAATATGAGGTCATTATTTTTACAACCAATACTTTTATAACCAGTCCTGATTTAGATATCACATTTTCCTGCTTTTCTTTTAGCCAAATAAGAGTATTTTTGTCCCTTTGATAGAGAAATTAAGTAACTTCATAAAAAGTAAACATCTTTTGAGTTGTAGAGTTGGCATAACCTAACATGTCCAGAGTCCTAGTTCAAAGCTACATCTTCCACCTCATAACTTGAACTAGACAGTTAAGTGGTAAAGGAGGTAAAAGTCAGGCACGGACCTGGTGTTTTAGGAGTGTGGAAATAGGAAAATTGCCATTTGAGGAAGAAATTTCACCAAAGCTTGTCATAAACTTTGACAGGAGTCTTAGGGGACTCATGTATGGGGGACAGAGGAGACAGATGGGGAGGTCAAGGCCACACACATTCTTAGTCATAGAATAGTCTGCAAGAAAAAACCCGAGGAAGAGATAAACAGGTGAGGTGGCTGGGACAAAGAGGTCTTACAGCATTTGGGGACAGTATTTTGGAATCATTAATGGGAGAAAAGAATAAAAATGGGAGGAAGGGAGGAATAAAGTACTGATCCATGCTACAACATTGATGACCCCTGGTAACATTATGTTAAGTAAATGAAACCAGATAAAGAAGTCCACATATTCTATAACTCCATATATATTCATATATTAAATGTTCAGAGTAGGCAGCCTGACCTGTGGGGGCACAGTGCATAAAGCGCCGACCTGGAACACTGAGGTCAGCGGTTTAAAACTCTGGGCTTGTCCGGTGAAGGAACATATAGGAGTTGATGCTTTCTGTTTCTCCCTCTCTCTCTCCTCTCTAAAATGAATAAATAAAAAATTTCAAAACTGTTCAGAGTATGCAAATTTATAGACACAGAAAGTAGATTAGTGGCTGTCAGGGGGCTGGTGGGGAAGGGAATGGGAAGTGACTATTAATGGGTTTAGGTTTCTTCTGGGTTGATGAAAATATTCTGGAATTAGTGGTGCTGGTTGGACAGCTTTGTGACTATACCAAAAAAGCATTAAATTACTGCCTTTACAGGGTAAATTTTATGGTATTTGAATTATGTATCAGTTAAGAAAAGAATGAGAAAAGAAAAACTGAGGGGAAGGCTAGCTTGTGACTCCCGGTTCAGTCGTTCCCGTTGCAGCTTTGACACAGGCATGCCAAGAAAGAGGATCTAAGAAGCAAGCCTAGTGCTACAGCTGGCCTGGGGAGGTAACAATGAATGAAATAAACAGTATGTACAAGGGGGCATACCATGTGGACTCCCAGCAGGGGCCAAACCCATTTTTGAAGACAGATGATAGATTCTTACAGATATACGGCAGTTAAAACTAACAATGGAGAAGGATAGGGGAACCCAAAAGTTAGAAACATGGCTTCAGTAATAGTAGCTTTTAGATGTAATCAATAGGAAACTATATACGGGATAAGAAATAGTTAATCTGCTTGCTCCTCTTTCTTAGGGCTTCCTGGCCCTCCCCCTTTGAAATTCAGGGAGAAGTTTAACTTTGAAGGAGAATCTGGGAGGTGTTCTTGGAAGCAGGTATTTAGGAAGAGCTTGAGGATTAGAGAAGTCTTGCAAGAGGCTCAATCACAAATCTTAAATCTTTATCTTGTCTCACAGACAGAATAAGGAAGGAGTCTCTTTTACAGGTGGCTCCCAGAGGCGCCAGGCCCCTGCTGTGCCTCAAGAGGCCGGACTCTGGCTGTCCCAGAAAGAATGCCAGATGGACCAGCAGTGGACCTATACTAATTATACCTGTTAAATTACCAAGGAGATAGTCCTGCCAAAGGAACTGCCCCTCCCCCATCTCCTGTGCATCCTCCTGTCAGTGACCAAGGCCATAAACCAGGATATGCTAATCTGAGAATACAAGGTGTGCCACCCCTATGGCAACAGACGTCTGTGTCAATAGATGCCTGTGGCAGCCGCCCCCAAACCCTATGCGGAGCACTCGCTCCCTCAGCTCAGGGCTGATGCCTTCCTGGTCTCAGCCCATCGGCTGGCAGATGCCTTAATAAACCTTTTACTTTAAAACCTCTTCAGATTGGTTCCTCTTGCCACCCAACCTTACAACATAGACAAAGACAATCATACAGACAAGTATGCGTGAAAATATTTGTTTAAAGGAGGAGTGGAAAGAAAACAGAAAATCATAAGATACCATTTTCTGATCACATTTTATATTTTAGGCAATGGTTGAATTCCTTCCAGGCATTATATAATATAATCCTACAATAATTCTATCAGGTCCAAATCCTGAATTTATTGGTCTCTAGCTTTGAAACCTGGGGTTGTTTCCTGATCCAAGATGTAGCTTACTCTTTTGTGTATTGCTGAAATCAATTCCTCCCTTATCACATATTTGTGATAATTATCTGAGTTAATGTGTAGAATTGTCTCAGTTAACTAGTTATCAATATATGTTACTTAAGCAGTGCCTGTTCTTTGATCTTTCATTACTCTTAACTCTATCTAACATTCAGGAAAAGAGCCTCTTCAATGTTATTACTAGGGATAGGGACAAAGCAAAGTCTACCTAAATATTTGTTTTAAGAATAAATGATTTGCTTTCTTACTCCCTTATGTATCTTCTTACTTCTTCTGGACCTAGAAGAAATATTCACTATCTCAATTCACAACAAGGTTTATGACATTTAAGCTCAATGCAAAAAAGCTAGACCTGACCCAGTGGTTTCTGTGTGCCCGGCACTAGGGTCAGGTAAGAAATCTAGAAGCTTGTCCACTACACACTAGAGATGCTACAGTTTACTCTCACTTTTTATCTGTACTAATATTAAGATGTGTAACAGGGGTACTCATTCATTGCAAAATTGTACAGCCGTTTTCAAAGAGTTCTGAGATGTCTTACAAATATAAACATACTCTTTCCATATGATCAAGCCATTATGCTCCTTGGTATTTACCCAAAGGGGAAGAAAAGTTATGTCTACACAAAAACCTGAACACAGACATTTATAGCAGCTTTATTCATAACTGTCAAAACTTGGAAGCAACCATGATGTCCCCCTTGGTGAATGGATAAACTGTGATCTATCCAGACAATAAAATATTATTCAGCACTAAAAAGAAATAAGCTATGACACCATGAAAAGGCATGAAGGAACCTTAAATGCCTATTACTAAGGGGAAAAAGTAAATCTGAAAATACAGTGGTACCTTGAGATACAAACAGACCAACATACGATTTTTTAAAGATACAAGCTGCAACTCGGTCCGTATTTTTTGTTCGAGATCTGAGCGAAATTCCGAGATACGAGTCGTGATTCAGGGAGCTGCCACTAGTTGGCGTGTTGGCGCACAAGTCCAGTTTGATATATGAGTTGACTGACTAACGAGCTCTGTTATAGAACGAATTAAATTCGTGTCTCAAGGTACCACTGTACTACATACTGCAAGATTCCAACTATATGATATTGTGAAAAAGGGAAAACTATGAACACAATAAAATGATTAGTGGTTGCCAGGGTTTTGGGTGGGGACATGAACAGGAAGAGCATGAAGGATTTGTAGGGCACTGAAACTATGCTGTATGAGACTATAATGATAGATATATGTCATTACGCATTTGTCAAAATCCATTGAACATACACCAAACCACGACATATACTATGGACTTTAGGAGATTATAATGTGTCAGTGTAAGTGCATCAGTGGTAACAAATGTACCTCTCTGGTGGGGGCCGGTAACATGCATGTATTGGGGCAGAAGGTTTATGGAAATTTCTGTATCTTCCCCTCAATTTTTCTGGGAACATAAAACTGCTCTTAAGAAAGTAATATTTTAAAAACATTTTTGGTGATACTACGATTTTAACTGAATCCACTGCATCTTCCCAACATAAATATATACACATAATACACATACACTTGTTTCAGGAAAAAGTGGACTTGGTATCTCTTAGGGGAGAGTTTTGGCCACATAAATGCAATGCAATAATCACCAAAAACTGGAAATAATCTATAAAACTGTTAACTGGTAAATAAACAAACAACTTGTGGTATATCCAAACGATGGCATATTACAAAACAATAATATGGACTCCTGATACATACAACAAGGTAAATCTCAAAAGCATTTTCCTAAGTGAAGAAAACCAGACAGAAAAAATAAGTTAACGTATGATTCCATACATATGAAATCTAGAAAAGACAAAACTATACTATTTGAAAGCAAATTAGTGGACTCCAGGGCCCAGGGATATAAGAAGGGGCTGAACTGTGAAAAGACAGAAAATTTTGGGTATGATGGAAATGCCCTTTATAGATCATTATTATGTTGGTGATTATGATAGGGTATCAGTATAGTATACAATCAATAACATACATACACACACACACACACACACACACACACACACACACACATCGTATTTTTCGCTCCATAAGATGCACTTTACCCCCAAAAAGTGGAGAGGAAAATGCCCGTGCATCCTATGGAGCGAAAATATGGTATTTTATTAAATATTTTAACACATCATGGTTCAGAATATTTTTTTTTCTTATTTTCCTCCTTAAAACCCTAGGTGTGTCTCATGGTCAGTGTGTCTCATAGAGTAAAAAATATGGTGTTTATATATGATTGCTAGTGCACCATACATAACCTGTTTTCTAGATTTCCTTTAGCACTGCCCCTCCCCCTACCCAGGAATGTAGTTGAACTACTGAAGTAGGACGCTTCCACCCTTGAGGAGATGACTGGCGCCCAAGAAGCGATAAAGACCGTGATTAGATCAGAACGCTATGTAGAAATTACAATCCTGGGAACCGGCCATCTTGCTTGATGCCTCTTATAATGTCGGGAATCAGCTATCTTACTTTATGACTAACTGCATGTCCCCCATAGTACTAACTTCACCTGAAAAAGTATATAATCAGCTCTTGCAACTGAGAGTGTAAGGCAGACTTTGGGCTCAGATATGACGTCTGTCTTCTCAAGTTGCTGGCAATCTTGATTAAAGATGCTTGTGATTCTCTCAGACCCAGTCTCTGCTTATCGGCTATTGCGGTGATGAGTGACCTGAACGCCAGACCGGGTGTAGTCCAGTAAGTTACACAACACTATACATGTCAAAACTCATGGAATTGTAACTTAAAATTGATAAATTACTAGATGTAAACTATAACTCATTAGAGCTGACAAAAACAAAAGAAAAAATGCAATGAGAAAAATTGAAAGCTTGGCTTTCTGAGCTTCTAAGCATAAATTAGAACTGTGTTGTTGAATATGGTAGCTATATATGGCTATGGAGCACTTGAAACGTGGCTATTTGGAAATGAGAGGTAAATATATATAGAATACATACTGGATTTCAAAGATTTAGTAAGGAAAAAAAACCCTAAAATATCTCATTAATATTTTTACAGGTCCTAATAATATTTTGGTACATTCAGTTAAATATGTTAAAATCAATTTTACCTTTTTCCTCTTATTATTTAATAATGAGGCCACTAGAAAATTTAAAATTTTATATTTGGCCCCTTTATATTTCTATATTTCTTTCCCATCTAATCATCTAATGCACTATTTTGGATAGTCAAGTCAAAGGATTCTTTTTTTTTTTTTTTTTAACAGAGATAGAGAGTCAGAGAGAGGGATAGATAGGGACAGACATACAGGAATGGAGAGAGATGAGAAGCATCAATCATCAGTTTTTCATTGTGGCACTTTAGTTGTTCATTGATTGCTTTCTCATATGTGCCTTGACCATGGAGCTACAGACCGAGTAACCCCTTGCTCGAGCCAGCGACCTTGGGTCCGAGCTGGTGAGCTTTGCTCAAACCAGATGAGCCCGCGCTAAAACTGGCAACCTCAGGGTCTCGAACCTGGGTCCTCCGCATCCCAGTCTGACGCTCTATCCACTGCGTCACCGCCTGGTCAGGCAAATCAAAGGATTCTTGAAGAAAAGAGATGATGTAAGTATCTCTGTCTCTTGTCAATGGGGTATAATAAAGTTGACAGTGGAGAAAAATAGAAATTGCGAAGGATTGTTCACTAACATATCTTTCGTAAGAGTTTGAGTAATCCTTGCCTACATACCAGCAGGCCCTTGACCACCAGCTGCAGATGAGCACAGCCCACAAGAGATATGGAAGGCCAACTGAGTCTCAGACTGAACTGAGTGAGGCCAGGGTCTTGTGAGCACTGTGGTTGGGCTGAGATGTCAGTCTGGCTGTGTGAGGACAGCAGAACCCACAGCCTGACGTCCTGAAGCCCTGAGGATCAAATTAACAAATGAAAGAGGCCAAATTCATGACAGTTGGAAACAGGTGGAAACAGTTATATCAGGAGCAAAAAGCCTGAATAAGGTCAAGTAGTCTGCTAATCAGCAGCAAGGGAATCCAGTGAAGCTCTTTATGCAGAATCTCTAGGCACTCACCCTGACCAATTCAGTCTTTGCATTTTAAGATCTTCAGGTGATTCTTATGCATATCATGGCTTCAGAAGTAGCACCTGAGGTAAGCTAGTCTCTTTTCCAAGTAGATGCAATTTAAGGTGCAAAATAGCTAGAAAGGGGCAGGGGTGGGGGTAGGGGTGGTGGAGGGATAAAGGTGAGAATGCAGAGAATAAACTGATATTTAGATCTAAACCATCTGTTAGAATAGATTTCAATTTGATATCAAAATGGCTTTTATAATAGTCAGTGACTAGGCAGGATCTATTAAGGTTCGACCAGAATGGGGGGGGGGGGGGCAACTCAGAATGAAAATTAGAAAAAAGATGGACAGGCCTGTCCCTAAACTAGGATATTTAGTGAAAATAAATCTGAACAGATGCTAACTGTGTCTATACAGTAAATTGGACTTCATGTGTTTAGGGAATAACAATATTTTCATCTTTGTGTAGAATCACATTCCACTCTAACCTATTATCTGGAGTTGATTATCTAACAAGTGGCGCTCCACATACATTTGAATTGGAACATAATCAGCTCCAAATATTTTCTTTAAAGTTCAAAAGTATTGCTACCCCCACACACTTCAAAAACTTTTTACTGATTGCAAAGTCTTAAAATACTGTCCTGCACAGGTTTTCTTCCCCCCAGTATTAGATAATCCATTAGCTGAGGGGTTTTGTTTGTTTGTTTTTTAGGATAAATTATAAAATTTTTATGTTTCTTTTTTTTCTGCATTTGTGACATTCCACTTGGAATTCTTAACTGTTGTATTTTAATTTTAGATGTCAGTAGGCATACTTTCCTTTATCATAGTACATTTTACCATACTTCATTCCCTACTCTATTTTAAAGCATTGAGTTTGTCAATAATAATAATTGGAGTAACAGTAATAGTAATTCTATTTAGAAGTCTCCTGAGTATTTATTAAAATATATACTCTGCCTCAATCGTCATCAAAACTCTGGGACCTAAATACTACTGCCTATTTTACTGATGGAAGAAATAAAGGTCTAAAACAGGAGGGGGGCATACAGTCAGAAATCCAGGCTGCAACACCTCACCCATGCTCTTAACCACACCTCTTTGTCTTGACTGATGATTGGTTACAAGTCCCTAAGCTCCTTTGTCGGGAGGATGGAAAAGAAGTATAAAATTATCAATATCACGATCTCCCTAAGGGATGGGACCTCATCTCTTTCACTGCTCTGTCACCTGTGCTAGGAAGTGACGAGTAGCCCGGTCGCAGAGCAGCCGGTAGGCCTCTCCCTGTGATGGGCACACGGAGGCAAGGAGAAGCTCCAGACATGAGCAGTACCAGGTGGTTAGGGTTCTTCAGAACAAACCAAGGAGTTTTCAACAGATGCTGAGGAACAGAGGGCGCTCCTTCTTTCGGTGTTTTTTTTTCCCTAACACAACCAGAGGGTGGCCCTGCCCCTTTCGGAGACTGCAGGTAGTCCGCGCTAGCCCGCAGGCCGAGCCCAGCGCAGCAGCGCCGCCTCCCTCCGGAGCAGTCTAGCCCCGAGGCTGGGAGACGAACGGTGCTCACTTCCTGGGCTAGAAAGGCAGGAGATGGGGGAGGGGCTGCTGGCCGCGGAGTCCTCGCCCGGTCCGGTTTGTCGTCATTCCCCACCAGAACTTCCAGAGCTGCCTCCCCCACATTCTTTACTTCCAGAACCAGGGTTTCAGCATCACTACTCTTTACAGACTCCTCCTGGCTCTAAAGGTGTCTCTGTTGGGCCCCTTTCCCAAACTAGGGTCAACTCAAAATGCACAGTCCTCCCTTACTCTTCCTCCACTCACGAACCCCCAACCCAACCTGAATGCTGGTCAAACGCTCAGGACAAGTGGGCACAGCAGTGGCTGACCAAGAAAATGGATTGGATTACTAACCTGGAATCCGTAGCCTGGATCAGAGCCGAAGTTTTGCAGCCGCTGCCACCCCCACCAAGCAGAAAGACTCAGGGGGAAAGAGGCGGGGCGAGGGGCGGGGGAGATCCATCCTGCTGATAGGGCGGATTCGCTCAGCGTGGCCTTGGGTCCTGCACTGGGGCCTCTGGTCACCAACGTCCCAATTGGCCTTGATGTGTTCCCTGACATGACTGCAAACTCTGATGCCTTGGAGAACACCTAAGACCAGAGAGACTTTCTGACATCATGTCAGTGTTCAGGAACACGGATAATACATCTGTACTCTATATTAATATAAATAAGTGAATAAAAATATCTAAAGTTAGAGGAGTGAGTCAAGATAACCACTTGGCATCATAATGGCATATTTAGTGATATGATAATTAAAATTATCCATTTAAAATTGCAGTTTCTATTTTAAAATTATATTTAATTTAGCCTATAGAACTGAGACTGTGTGTTTTTCTATCCTTCTATAATATGCAAAGCTTATGACGCCTAGGACTGGACTGTAGGTTTTCAATGGCACAGCAACTCTGAGAAGAAAAGGGACACCAAATTTTCTGCCCCAAGGACACAGGTAATGAGCCTATCCTGGCCTGGAAACGTGGGTTGGGGGAGTGAAAACAAGAGAGAGTAGGATGTCCTGATAAGTCAGATCAGATGATTGGGCAATGTGGCTTCTTTCACTTAGCATAATATTCTCAAGGCTTATTCACGTTCATCGTATATGAGTACGTACTTTATTCTTTTGGTGGCTGAATAATATTACAGAAAATATTTGATATTGCATATCTGGTATGAGCAAGTTCTAAGCTTTGGGACAATAGAGATGAAAAAAAAAGCTTTTCAAAATTACCCTTTTCTTGAAGAAAGGCAGTCTAGACAAAATTTAAGAGAACAAATATGAAAATATCTCTGATAAAATAAGAATAAATATTCTCAGTACTCAACAAAATGGATCTTTCATTGTGGGCAGAGTATAAGAGTGGACAGAGTTTGGGACCTAAACTAGGTTTCCAAGGATGAGTTGATCGTGGACTAAAATTGAGGCAAAGTTGCTCTTCTCAACCTGAGAGAACATTAGGCTAATCTAATCTTTGGTGTGAATAATTAATAATTGTGACATTCGAATAAAAGTTATAAAATACATTAATAGGCTTTAGAAATAACTTCAAAGGAACTAGTCCAGTAAACAGATGACCCCAGACTCCCAGGATGGCTAGGAGCTGAAGAGTCCTTGAGATAGAGAAGTCGTCAGACTCCCAGGATGGCTAGGAGCTGAGGAGTCCTTGAGATAAGGAAGTCACAAGAACTGCTAAGACAGAAAATGTAACCACATCCTAGGGGATAGATAGGGATATTTCCAGCTGGGGCTTTCAACTGTATGACTGGTTACTAAGGCACGTGACTAGAATTTAATTTGGGGGAACCAATTGCTAAATGCCAAATTTGCTTCTGTATGAACTGCTTGCTTGCTATACTATAAAAACCCCTAGACTATAGGCGCTCGGGGTGTGGCTCTTGTGACTATCACTTGAGTACATCCCTGCGCAGGTTTGTTTTGTTTTGCTTTGTTTTCTTTTTCTCTTGGCCATAAAACTTTGTCTGAAACTCTCCAAACGTCTCCAGTGTTTGTTTTACCCGGCGAGTGCAACAATAATTAGTGAGCAAACTACCAAATTACATAGAGATGTTTATATTTCTTTAAAAATTCATTAAAGAATACATAAGTCAACATCTGTTAGATATAAGGAGATATTTTGACTTCTTATTTTAATGATGAATATAATTTTTAAATACAAAACATATTTTGATAGAAAAGAGTACTCTATCTTTATACAATTATCTACATTTTAATAAATGGATGTGTCCACCTACATACATTTTTGTGTGTTAGCATCTCTGAACTTGGGTATATACACATGTATGATTATAGATGTGTAGCTAGTAATAAAAATAAATATTCAATGAGACTATGAGTTTTTAGACATGACAGTGCTCAGGGTTTCCCATTGTGAGAAAGATATTGAACTGGCAACTCTAAATGTCAATATTATATGCAAGGGATTAAGTAAATCACTTGGGAAAAAATACAAGTAAATAGTAAGAAAAGTCCTATTTGAATGGGAGAGTCCAGGTAAATTATTACATTTTTCCTAGTTAGATTTTCTTGAGATGTTGGGGAATCAGAAATTATTTGAATAATAGGTGGAAAGAGTGAGGTGGGTATTACTGTAGATTTCTAAACAAAAAGTCAAAGATAAATTTTAGTAGAACATTTATTTTATTTTACTTTTTATTCACTCCTTTGTGTTCTGTATTCTACCAGAATTATTTATGCAAACCAATAAAAACTCTTTAAAACATTATCATTAATAACTGACTATTATTTCATAGTATCTATTATATAGCATTATTTACTTAATTACTGTCATTCATGCAGGATATCAAAGCTATTTACCTTTTTGTATTTTTGCTATTGTAAATAATTCTAAGTTAATGACTATTTGCACAAATCTCTGGCTCATTTCTGACTGTTTCCTTGAACTACATTAGCAAAGAGGAATTAGCAAGTCAAAGAGAATGTACATTTTCAAGGCATTTGATGCATACTGTTAAATTCCAAATGATTCTACAGTTTTATACTTATATTGCAAGAATGTGACTTGCAATATAACTTTCAAGAGAAAGTTTATGAAGTTTATAATCTTTGTTGATTGTAGATATTCTAGATTATTATTATATTACTGGCAGTGAATACACATGTATCAAAAAATGCCAGCTACTCTATACTTTGAGTTGGAAAGAGCTATATAAAAGTGAACATTATTTTATATCAATAATTATTTATAATGAAAATTGAAACAGCCAATTAGGATCAGGACTAATAGATCTGAAATATCTTCTTCAATTGCAGTCTAGTGAAAGCTGTCTCATCTCCGTCCCACTGCCTGAGCTGAATCGCTTCCATTATCTATTTATTTATAATTTATTTTTCAATTGGACTTAACATACAATATTATTATATTATTGATAGTTTCAAGTGTACAACATAGTGATTCCACATTTATGGACCTTAGAAAGTGGTCACCCTGATAAATCTAGTACCCATCAGGCACCATACACAGCTATCACAATATTGTTGGCTATATTCCCTGTGCTGTACTTTACATTTCTGTGATGATTTTAATAACTAACAATTTGTACTTGTTACTCTCTTTTACCTTTTCACCCATCTGCAAGTCCCCTCCCATCTGGTGACTACCAATTTGAGTAGAATATTTAAATAAATTAGGACATGGATGAGAATGACACAAAATAACTGGATGATGTAGATGTGAGGATAGGGTGAAGATAGGACAATCAATAGATATAAAAAGGGATTATGTTTAGCTCCAGTTGAGAATCTTTATTTAGATTCCTTGAGAAGATTTGAAAACATCTTGTTTAGCCCCTTCAAAAATCGGCGTAGTCCTTACTCCATAAATAATGGGACTGAGCATTGGTGGGATGACCACACAGAGACTGGCCAGAAGGATGTAGACATAGTGTGGGGTGAGCGTCCCACCAAACCTATATAGGCAAAGACAAAAGAAGGGCAAGGATATAGAAAATAGGATGACATAGACATGGGAGCTGCAACTGCTCAGGGCCTTGGAACAGGTATCTCAAGACAAAAGAACCTAGCCAGAAGTTGGCCAGTGCTTTGGGCATTGTGGCAATGGAGAGCAAGTCATCAGCACTGGCTAACATGAACAGGAATATGTTCATGGCCTCATGCAGACTTAGCTGGGAGAGAATGACACAAATTAAAATGCCGTTATCTGCCAGAGCAGCTACATACATGGTACAGAAGGGGATGGAGAGCCACATGTGTAGATGCTCCAGCCCAGAAATGCCAATAAAGAGGCAGCCTCCTATGCGAGTGTCTGAGTAATTCATAGCTGCTGTGTTGCCAGCAGATTAGAGAGCCATGATTTTCTACAGAATGCTCACCTGGGTCATAGGGGAGAAACAACTTCAGACTTTGTGAACATTAGCAGAGTGCACATAAAAGCATGCAAACAACCACAAGGTCTGCACACACAGGTCCTCCAACCATTATGGGCTCTGCACACAGGCATAATCTCTATAGATAATCACACTAAAATTCTGAACAAAAGGCACAATTATAGGCCCTGCCCCCACACAAGTTCTGTGCCCTTATTTGCAGGTTTTCCATAAAATTTTAAGACAGGGGTCCCCAAACTTTTTACACAGGGGGCCAGTTCACTGTCCCTCAGACCGTTGGAGGGCCGGACTATAAAAAAAAACTATGAACAAATCCCTATGCACATTGCACATATCTTATTTTAAAGTAAAAAAACAAAACGGGAACAAATACAATATTTAAAATAAAGAACAAGTAAATTTAAATCAACAAACTGACCAGTATTTCAATGGGAACTATACTCCTCTCACTGACCACCAATGAAAGAGGTGCCCCTTCCGGAAGTGCGGCGGGGGGCCGGATAAATGGCCTCAGGGGGCCGCATGCGGCCTACGGGCCGTAGTTTGGGGACCCCTGTTTTAAGACTTTTTGGCAACACAAGGCTTGAAAACATTACCGGACTCAGGGCAAGGCCACAGGTTCTGAAAAGAGCAGAAATAGATAGAAAATCAAAAACTATCTCTATAATCTCTATGGGTAAGCAAATTGCAATAAACCTTGCAGAAACCCAGGCTATGCACAGAAGGACTGCAGTCCTGCATCAAAAACAATCTCCTCTGCTTAGCAGACTCTGAAAGACATTTGGGGCAGGTGGGCAATGCAGACCCTGTGTCTCTCTTCCCCCCAGTCATAGGTGCTCTGACAGGTACTGAGGCTGTGAAGATAGCTATGTCATTTAGAAATAACCTCGCATAAGGTGTAAAAAAAGCCTGGGTTAGAGATCTGCTCTGTCAGACTGTGATTTTGGAAAAGTCACAATCTCCTGAGTAACAATTTTCTAATCTTTGAAATGAGCCTAATGGTTGTTGTCTTGTATTCAATTAAATTTTGTCTGTGGAAACCTTATTAACTGGGCCCTGGCCGGTTGCCTCAGCGGTAGAGCGTCGGCCTGGCGTGCGGGGGACCCGGGTTCGATTCCCGGCCAGGGCACATAGGAGAAGCACCCATTTGCTTCTCCACCCCCACCCCCTCCTTCCTCTCTGTCTCTCTCTTCCCCTCCCGCAGCCAAGGCTCCATTAGAGCAAGGATGGCCCGGGCGCTAGGGATGGCTCCTTGGCCTCTGCCCCAGACGCTAGAGTGGCTCTGGTCGCGGCAGAGCGACGCCCTGGAGGGGCAGAGCATCGCCCCCTGGTGGGAAGAGCGTCACCCCATGGTGGGCGTGCCGGGTGGATCCCGGTCGGGCGCATGCGAGAGTCTGTCTGGCTGTCTCTCCCTGTTTCCAGCTTCAGAAAAATACAAAAAAAAACACAAAACAACAAAACAAACAAACAAACAAACAAAAAAACCTTATTAACTGTGTGGTGCTTCCTGTGTCACCTATTTGACTTTAAAGTGTGGGGCTGTCACTCAGAACACGGAGGAAGGTGTGGAGCAGTGCTTCCGAAAGAGCCCAGACCAGTATCATCAGCATCAGCATCGTTGGGGAACTTACAAATTCTTGGACCTACCACTCTCCTAATGACTCGAGCTCTGGAGCTGGAGACAGCAATCTGTGTTTCAGCAAGGCCACAAAGTGATTCTGATTCATGCTAAAGTTTGTGAACCACTGATATAAGATGTTATATACTTTCTTCCCAATCTAACCTGCATGCCCATCTCTTCTGCCAGGACCAATAATGTCTCAGCTCCAATTGGTTTCTGCATCATTCTCCATGAAAATGTTCAGGCTGCAACTAAATCTAACCAATGTTTTCCTCAGCCCACTTAGTCAGAAAGTGAAGTAAAGGACACAACGATATTAATAGTCTTCACTCCATGGCCAGTTGCCTCTTCCTTGGTCCTGTTAAATTAGTCTCACAATGAATATATAACTTTACCACTACCCAAATTCTTGTTCCCTGCTTTCAACTAAGTCTCTCTTCTACACAACTGAGACTACAAGACTATCAAGAGACAACTTTTCATTTTACTACTCTACTCTTGGAAATTAATCTTATCTCTGCACCCATTCTCCTCAATTTCTGCACTCTCAGAGAAAATAGTGTTGATGTCCCTCTGCCTTTCAATGTCTCCTTTGTTATAGTTATACTTTACTTTACCTAGGAACAAGAAAGCTCCCTGGAGTTATTTATTTATTTATTTTTAGAGTACAAAGACAATATAAATCAATTATAATTTTTTGTACTAGCAGCAAACAGCTATATACTGTAATCACATTTTAAAAGTTCTGATTACCATACAAACGTGCAAGCATACAAAAATGTATGTTAAAAGCATAACATACTTAAAATTTTAACTCAAATTTGCAAAGCCTCCACACTGAGAATTGCAATATATCACCAGAAGAGATTTTTTTTTTTTTTTGGTATTTTTCTGAAGTTGGAAACGGGGAGGCAGTCAGAGAGACTCCTGCATGCACCCGACTGGGATCCACCTGGCATGCCCACCAGGGGGCGATGCTCTGCCCCTCTAGGGGGGTCGCTCTGCCACAATCAGAGCCATTCTAACGCCTGAGGCAGAGGCCACAGAGCCATCCTCAGCACCCGGGGAAACTTTTGCTCCAATGGAGCCTTGGCTGTGGGAGGGGAAGAGAAAGACAGAGAGGAAGGAGAGGGGGAGGGGTGGAGAAGCAGATGGGCGCTTCTCCTGTGTGTTCTGGCCGGGAATCAAACCCGGGACTCCTACGTGCCAGGCCGATGCTCTACCACTGAGCCAACCGGCCAGGGTCCAGAAGAAATATTTTTTAAATGTAAATAAATGGAGAAGTGTGCCATGTACACAAATTGGAAGGCACAATTAATTGTTAAAATATCAATTTTCTCAAAATGAATGTGTAGTTATTTTTTTAGTTCAATTTAAACTTTCTAGATTTATTGAGAAATCATTGATAAAAACTAACATAAAATGTACAATATGATAATTTAATACATGAATACATTGTGAAATTATTAACACAACACATCCATTACCTCACATAGTTATCATATTTTTTGTGTGGCCTTATTTTAAATTATTTTTAAAACAAGCTGAGTACACACACATACAAAAACAGTACACCTCGGGAAACACATATACATACATATGTGCATATATGCATGCCTGTGTGTATATGTTTGTATGAGAATATATAATATATATACACGATATCTTCAAAAACAATTTCCCCACCTATTCTCTGAATTCCTTTTCTTTTCTACCTCTTCAGGGACTTTGTTTTATCAATTATCCCCTCTCTTCTCTATCTTCAATTTTTCTGAATTTCCTAGATCTTTATTTTTATTATTTATTAACATACGAATATTTTTAACCTTAGAAACAAACAAAAAGTTAACAATTATGATAAAAACGTCCTATTCTACTGGCCTGTCTTACTACTTTCTATCTCTCTTCTTTTCTTCAAAAGCATGCCTTTCATGAAACAGTTGCTCATTGTCCACATCCAGGTGTGCCCATATCAAGGTGAAGACAGTTCCCAGCTCTCACTATGGTCTCATTTACTTCATCACATTTGAAATAGTGTTCTCTCTGCCTAGCATGTTTCTATTCCCATAGTTTGTCTGGAAAACTCCTATTTTTTTCTTCAAAATACAACTTCAATATAAAATTTTTGACTTTCCTGACCTTCTCCTAACAGCTCCCTGTGATTTTTTTCCCTTCCTTCTTGTCACTCTGCATTGAAATTTCCCGTTTCTGTGGATGTTTTTCCCATTAATTTTACTGGAGGATGATAATAATTCTTTTAGCCATATCTGCATCCACAGCATCTCTTACACAGTAATTAGAGTTAGATAAAATTTTTAAAAATGGACTGTCACGTAATTTCCTAAACAATGTGCAAAGTGCTTTACATACATCACAGTCAATCCTGAAATCTTATGCCATAGGTAAGATCTCAGTGTACACACAGACACACGAAGATGGGTAGAATTGGTAAATTAAAGCCAGTGTTTTGTCTCAAACCTTTTCCACTCAATTACCTTTTCCATAATGTCCTGCAGATTGCCTCAACATATGGTGGTTGGATGAATGATGAAAGAAATAGATGGCAAACTGGGACAGGAACATGCTGTTAGCTCAATAGCACTTTTTAAGAGTTTCTTAAACAGGCTACTAACCCACTTTTGTTTTTAAGTTTATGGGCCACAAACAACAACAACAACAACAAAATACCTGCTTCTAAGGAGCTTGTATTTATATCTTCTCCCATTTTGCCTAAGGGCCTTTACACATACTGTTCTCTGTGTCTAGAGTGTTCTACTCTTTTCTTTAATTTGCTGGACATAAGATACCATAAAGTGGAATAGAAGTAGGGCTCAGGCCTAACCAGGCTGTGGTGCAGTGGATAGAGTATTGGCCTAGGATGCTGAGGACCCAGGTTTGAAATTCTGAGGTCACTGGCTTGAGCATGGGCTTGTTATGGACCAAACGTGAGTAATTATTGATTGGAGCCCATGTTGAATATAAGCTTAAAGAGTCTTTATTAGCCAGCCAGCAACTGCTAGCTGAGAAACAGCTAACAGCTCTGAGCCTAGGGAGAGAGCAATATTTAAGGAGATAAACCACAAAATCATAGCTATTACAACATTTATGCAAAATATTCTTGACATTTTGGTAGAAAGCATTCTTTGTTCTAAAGCTGATTACAGTTCTTCTGTAATTGCTGCAAGGCTAAAGCATAAAACTATATCCTGCTTCTGTAGGCAAGATTTAAGTCAAGATATCTAACTAGTTGGGCTTGTAAAAATTTTTCACTCTAAGTTACTGCCACAGGCAAGCTCCATTTAATGCTTAACTTCCTTGTACAGACTATTGAGGATTTTTTACTCTAAGCATCTACCAAAAGCAAGTTTAAAGTTCCTCTTTATGTCCAACTCTCTATACACAATACTGAGGTCCCATACACAACACTAAGCCCCTATCACAGGCTCACCAGTTTGAGCACAGGGTCACTAGCTTATTGTGGGATCATAGACATGACCTCCTGGTCACTGACTTGAAGCCCAAGGTCACTAGCTTGAGCCCAAGGTCACTGGCTTGAGCCCAATATCATTGGCTTAAGCAAGAGGTTACTCACTCTGCTGGTGCCCCTGGTCAAGGCACATATGAGAAAGCAATCAATGAACAGCTAAAATGCTGCAATGAAGAATTGATGCTTCTCATCTCTCTCCCTTCCTGTCTGTCCCTGTCTCTGCCTCCCTCTCTCTCTCTCTTTCTATCTCTCTCTCTCTCTCTCTCTCTCTTGCTTAAAAAAAAAAAAAAAAGTAGTGCTCAGGAGTTGGATTACCTAAATCAGAAAATTCTCCACTTCTGCACATAACAGCTGAATAATTTAGATAAACATTCTAGGTGTCATTTTTCTCACCTGTAATATGGAAACAGTAAGGAGCTCTACATCACTGGGAGGGAGTAGGGACTAAATTTGATAATGTTTCTAAAGGGCTTAGTCTTATAATTGACACATAGCAAGAGTTTAATAAACATTACCAATTTCATTAGCTTTAAGTTAAATATCTTCTTCAAAGAAACTTTTCCTATCTCCCCAGGCCTGACTAGATAAATCTGTTATTTACTTTGTTGACGCTTTATATTGAATAGATTTCCATAACATCTATCAAAGGTAATGATTATTTTTATACATATTATATGATGATTATCTGAATAATGTATATCTTGCTCAACTTTACAAATACGGCATGACGAGAGGCATTCTATTTTGTTCTTCTCTATGTTCTGCTGTCTGGCACATTGCCTTGCTTTTTTTTTTTGCTTTTTTTTTTTTTTCTGAAGCTAGAAACGGGGAGAAACAGACAGACAGACTCCTGCATGCGCCGGACCGGGATCCACCTGGCACTCCCACCAGGGGGCGACGCTCTGCCCACCAGGGGGCGTCGCTCTGTCGCAACCAGAGCCACTGCAGCGCCTGGGCAGAGGCCAAGGAGCCATCCCCAGCGCCCGGGCCATCTTTGCTCCAATGAAGCCTCGGCTGCGGGAGGGGAAGAGAGAGACAGAGAGGAAGGAGAGGGGGAGGGGTGGAGAAGCAGATGGGCGCTTCTTCTGTGTGCCCTGGCCGGGAATCGAACCGGGGACCTCTGCACGCCAGGGCGACGCTCTACCACTGAGCCAACTGGCCAGGGCCCATTGCCTTGCTTTTAACAGGAGTTTAGTATATCTGTATTGAATGGTTGAATATGAAGATGCATAAATGAAGGATCAATTGCCTGCCTACCTTAGCAGTATCATTTCTCAGCGCTTCACTAAATGTACTTGGGTTTAAGTGACACACATTTCCTGGCACACATTGTATTCTCTTAAACCTCTCAGCCTTTGTACAGGTTAGTTTCTTGGCCTAATATATCTTTTCTGTGTCTTCCTCAAGACTCATTAAATTAAGCTATTCCTCAAGATTTTCCCTAATCCTTAGGTGGTGGTTTTAACCTTTCCACTCAGTATCCATGGACAACTTGGAGGAAGTAAATGAGAAAACATGATTGCCAGCTGAATCACAAGCTGGACCCAGGCAATCCATACAACTCAGTCACTGACCCCCCCTGAGTCTGCCCAGACTTCTCCACCTTGGCCAAAGCAGTTGACTTCTCAGCAGGGGGTAAGCTCTGCAGGGTGGGTTACAGGGAGTCCAGAGGGTGGAGCTATTGCATAGCCTGGGCTGATGCTATAAGGAGGGTAGTGTGCCACCCGAGAAAGATGGCCTCTGCAGTATAGGAGAGTGGCTCAGCACATGTATTGTGGTTACTGTCCTTTTAGCTCTCTCACCAGGGTCACAAACCCCAGTCTTTTTTCATGTAACTCTAGTCTGCTCTGCGCTCCCTTCTCTGGAGACCAGGGTGAGTGGCTGCCAATGTGATTTTGTACATTGGTCCTTTAAGAGGATGCCTGTGTGTTTAGAAGACTCCCTTGTCACTGTGGTGGACAGAATCCTTGCTGATTTTCACAGCCAGAAGTTAAGCGGGCACCTCTTTCTAACTCTGGTGCACTGGGCTAGGGAGCCCAACTTGGGGTTGAGACCCTGTGCTTCTTAGAGAGAAGCTTTACAGGTGAGATATCCCTCCAGAATCTCAGAGGCTGCCCGTGGAAGGAGGAGGTCATCCCTTTTAGTGTCTCCACCCTTTCTACCAGTCTTGATGTGGCTTCTTCTGTATATCGTTGATTATAAAACTCCTCTTCAGCTAGTGTTCATTTGGTTATTCAGGTGGACTGCTCTATATTTTAGTTGTAATTGCAGTTTGGTCCTGGAAGGAGGTGAGTGTAGCTTCTACATATTCCATTACCATCTCAGATCCTCTCTACTATTCAACAGTCTGCTAATAATTAAATTGTGTAGTGAGAACACACATGAGATCTAACCTTTTAATAAATATTTAAGAAGCTGCTGTTTGACAGATATAAAGTTCAGTTATGCAAGATGAATAAAAACTACTGTATAACATTCTTCTTACAGTTAACTATACTGTATTGTGCACATAATAAATACTTTTTGTCATAAAATAAAGTTTTATCTTCTCCATAGCTACCTAATCTTTTTATTTTAATTACTAAAACAGCCTCATTAATCTAAATATACTAACCTGATTTGACATACTTTTCTACTTCCACAGTATTTCTCTTTCAATAGAAAAGCTTTTCTCTTTTTGTCCAGCTAAGTCACCATGTTTCAGGTTGTTGGTACACGTTATGACTAACACTGACAGAGGCAGGGTCAGGAGTTCTATTATAGGTTCTTCAGGAATGGTGTACGTAGATCAAAGCTTTCTTTTCCTGGTAAACGTCCCTCATTCCAGTGAGCTGAAAGGCCACAGTAGGCTTCAGAGGTGAGTAAAGCCAGTTCTTCAGTGAGACAGCAGGATAAACATGCCTGGAAGGAGACTGTCCTTTTCTAGGGGCCCCGTGTGGAGGTTCCCCACTGGTTTTCAGTTCACCTTCTCCTTCTCTCCCTCACCTCCCCTGATAATTTAACTTCATTTTCCCTGAGCTCCTCTGGATGGTCTGATCAGGGCCCTGGTTTGAGGAGTGAATCCTGACCACACGTGCCCCTGCCCTGTCTGCACTCTTCTCCAAGGAATCACGACTTCTCCGTTGGTGTCAGAAGACGTGTTGAGTGGTTTGTGGAGGGCAGAGTTTGGATACCCAGAGAAAAAAAGGCAATTTGCTTGGATGAGTTTAATGTGTGTTTTGGAAGTTGTTCTCAAGGGGAAAAAAGACCCAGCTTGCAGACTTCCTGCTAAGAGTACTGACTGAAGGGCGGTCTGGGGGAGGGTTGGTCTTAAAAGAAAGGATGTCTGGAGAAGTGAAAGGATTTGTTTGTTCCATGGAGGAACCCTTATTCCAAACGTGCCTAATCTACTCATATATCTTTCCCGTTCTATCATTTTTTTTTTTTTTGGACCAGAAGAAGAAAGTTTCATTTAATGTAAATGCCAAGAAGGAATTTATTTGCTGAGATGGACTCTCCATAGTCAACTGGGGGCCCAAAGTTTATAAAAAATAAGAACCTAGCAGTAGTTTGCTGACAGAGACTTCTCACATTCTCTGTATTAACGGGCAGAACCTCAGACTGAACCGCACTGTGTCCCGCTTATTTAAGCCTGAGCCATTTAGGTGAACGACTGCAGGGAAGCCCTGGCATCCTCCTTCCTGAATTTATTCAGGACTGAGAGCTGGCCAGTTGTGCATTGCACAATTGTGTTCCTCATTTACATAAAATGGGCCTTATTATGCATCTGGGTATGAACTTTCTTTATAAACGGCAGCCTTCTCCTTGTCTGGGGAATTACAATTAGGTTGCTAAGTGAATGTGTCCCCCGTGCTATAGCTCCTTTTGCTAAAATGCATAATTTTACTCTTTATTACAGTTTTAAATTAATTTTAGTTTACTTTTTAACTGAACTTGGCTGAGGACAGCCAAAGTCACTGATTTTTCAGAAGTAGAAAGTCCCTTTCCCCCAAATTAGGATAAAAGGCAGAGAGTTCTCTGAATCCTAAACGTTTCATGCCTATCAGTGTAACTGTGTAGTGTTTCTGCCTGACATCCACATTGGCCTGTCGGTGCTGAGAAGCCTTGATGGTGTGGCAGTTGACAAGCTCTGCAGTGTTCCCTCCCCACTCTTCCAGGCACAAGGAGTTGCTGCAGTTGCTTAAAAACCAGGGACCTTGCTCAGCCACCTGACACATCCCTCCCTTGAGAGATCAGGGGAAAGAGGAGCACCTAGGGGTAATATTCATGAGTGACATCTGTTCTAACTTTTACTAAACAAAATGGGTTACTTGATTGGTGTCACAAGAGTAGTGTGATAACAAGATCCTGAGCTCATGAGAGAAGGAAGATAGAGTAGGGCAGCCTTTGTGTTCACTGCTCACCTTCCCACAAAAGGTACAGCTGAGCCCTCCCTACTCAGGTGTAATTAAGACACCAGTCAGGTGTCTTTTCACCCTGACTTTCCTTCATGTGACCAAATCTTACTTTATCAAAATTGACTTCGAGATTGTTACTTGTGCTCTATATACACTGTGCCCATCTCAGCCACCATCAGTGTCAGGTCCTTGTCTTCTGAGCTCACACAGTACACCCCTGTCATGCCATTTACCAGAGGGTATTAGAACTGGTTTTACTCCTCTGCTTCAGCTTTGCTTTTGCTAGTTATAAATTTATATTAAATATTATTAGATGACTGCCTGACAAAGAAACATGGTACAATTTCATTTTCCTGTTCTATTTAGGAAAATGTTTCTCTAAAATTCTATTTAGGAAAAGTGACTCTTTCTCATATGACATCAGGAATTTGTAATTTCATGCTGCTTAGAGAAAGTTTACTCCACTCACAAAAGAAGAAAGCTCTATACTACTGCTTCTATAGCCTTACTCTTTGGACTTTTATGTGGTTATTATCTTTTAACTCATTTTTTTTTCTTTAGCTGTCACTTTGTCTTTTCATGCACTCAGATTTAAGAGCACCCAAATGTAAGGTCAAGCACCTGACACTATAGAAGGCAACTCTATGGGGATCCTATTAGGCCGACCCCACTCACGTTCCCACACCCATCTGCCTGCCTGCTGTGGAGCACTGGAGGCACAACTCAGGTAGTGGTGGCGTTTCTTCCATGTGCAAAGACTCAGCTCGTCTGCACTTTCTTCTGTGTCTTGTGGCAGCAACTGCTTTGATCTTAGTTCCTTGTACCCCTACTGTGAAAATAAATTCTTTAGCCCCAAGAATGCATGCTCTAATCCTGCCACATCTAAAGGCTCTTGATAGGTATAGGGATTAGGTAGATCTTGAATGGAATAAAAAGATACTTTGAGGTTTCTTTCCATGTTTGAATCATGCTGGAATCAGAAACAGGGGTAGACATCATTTAATATCTACCCCTGATAGAATGTCTACCTTTGATCTTGCTGTTCATCATAGCCTGGTTGGGACACAGTTCTGCAGCCAGAGGCTAAGTGCAGATAGCCTCTGGGCTGTTTTCAGTCTCTGGACCATTACCTGGAATATACTTCTGGTTCTCCTGTAGCCTCATTCCTCATTCAGTTCCTTTCATGTATGATGACCATGGATGGCACCAGTGGACAGTGTTAGTAGGTCTAAATTCATCTCTATGAAGTCTTTATAACTTTTTGCTCCTGATCACAGAATAAAGGAAAAACTTATTGGTTGTCTCATACAGGAGATATTTCTTTTACAATCAAACTTTGGCAACCTTCAAGACTAATATTTACTGGCCCTTCTTTCTTTGTTTATGGCTTCATAATCTCTTTTACCTGGAGAATCTGAGAGAGCTCCTGAGCCTAGGCTGTGGCCAAAGGGAGTCCGAGTGGGAGAGTGAGCATCACTGCGTAAGCACTCTGAGACAGCCTCTCTGACTAACAACCAGCATCATTCCCCATTTGACTGGCCATACCATTTATGTGACCCTAAAAGATATAAATTGCCAGGTCACTTGGTTTCTAATCTAACAACCAATTTTTTCTGTTTACCTCATACTGTGTCTCACTCTCATCCTCTGCTTTCCGTTTCGTTCATCTCCTTGTCCTAAAAATCATCATCACCTCGTCCTAGGCCAGCTGCGCATGTAGCCTACTCATCTTCCCAATTGCACACTGAACCCATCTAACGTACCACCCCCCAAGGGAAAAGCGAATATGAAGTGTCATATCTCATGATCACTGCAGGCCTATGTGATACCAAAGGCCTAGCTGTTTTCTGCACCCCAGCTACACCGACATTTTAAAACTCAGACAAAGTAGTGCATCTTTCATGAACAGGTCAGCTTTCTTACCTAGTACATGTTTTTCTCACTGTAGGTCATATTTTCTTCATATTCAGCTTTCAGCTCAACCCCTATGTTTTTAAGTTGGAATTGCTGGACAGCCCTTTATCTTCCCCTGTTATTTGAATTAACAATAACGTGCATGCCTATATCAGCTCCTTTGTATGTATGTGGCTGATTATATTACTCACTACTTTCCAGTTAGTGAGTGTCAGGGTCATAGTGGTTTAAACACTCTCTTTAGTCTCATTATGTTTGTGTGTATTGGTTTAGTTAGAATGTAATTCATAATTATTATAAGTTAGTTGAGTGATCTCAACTGAAATTGTAAGACTTCCTTCCCAAGCTGATATTCATTTCATCTGTGTTCTTATATTTTTACACACGTGGCTTGTGTGATCGTGTGAGTATATTTATACTATCCCTCCTCACCATCCACATACATACTTTTAGGCCTTATCAATGTCTTTTGAATAATTAAAGACCAATGTGAAATTTCATTATTTTTCAACACAGGAATCCCATAGCCTCTTAAATTGTTTTGTCTTCAATTAGTTTTGTAGGGCAGTAACAGAGCATTGAAGGGGTTGACTTCCCACTTGTGTATCAAAGATAAATGATCTTTGTAAGTCACTCACTATCTCTGTGTATGCATCTGCTAAAAGGTTTGCCCTTGCCACATTTATAAACACGTTGTCACATATTATGTCATGATAATAGGGAAAACGATTCAAATATGCAGCAAGTGAAGCCAATGCTTACAAGTGTAAATGTGCAGGTCAGAGAGGTCTTTCTGATAGATGAACATGTAAGGAGAGAGTTTCTGAAGGATGAGAGTGAGTCCTGCTGACTCAGGGGCAGCACTGCATACTTGAAGGTGTGTTTTGAGCATGGGAAAGAAGCAGGAGAGATGGGGGTCACACAGGATCTTGGCAGAAAGGTCTCAGCTCATTTTTCTGGTCAGTATATGTAAAGGACAACAACAACCATTGCACAGAAAAAAAATGAGATTTGTCATGTCAAAAAAAATAAAAAGTATTTAAAATTGTTTTAAAAATTCCTTTTACCAGGCCACCAGCTCCTTTCTTTATTTCGCTACCTTTTCTTTTTAGTCCTTCAATATTGGGTCTTGCCTTGTTCCTGATTTCTACACAGTTAATATCATTTTATGCCTCTCTTTCTGCGCTGCCTCCCTTTAACCTTTCCAATCAAGCAGGAATTTGTAAGCACAAGGAACCTCAAATCAGGACAGATAAAAGTGGGGTAGCCACTGTGATGGCTTCAGTAATCCTGAAGAACATAAAGGAGGAGGTGACCTGCCCCATCTGCCTGGAGCTCCTGACAGAAGCCCTGAGCCTGGGCTGTGAGCACAGCTTCTGTCAAGCCTGCATCACTGCAAACCACAAGGAGTTCACAATTGGCTAAGAAGGAGAAAGCAGCTTCCCTGTGTGCTGACTTACTTACCAGCTTAAAAATCTGTGACCGAATTGACATGTAGCCAACATAGTAGAGAAATTTATGGAGGTCAAATTGAGCCCAGAGGTGGAGTAAAAGAGAGATCTCTGTGTGTGCCATGGAGAGAAACACTTGTTCTTCTGCAAGGGAGATGGGCAGGTCATTTGCTGGAGAGAGTGGTCTCAAGAGCACCAAGGTCAGCACACATTCCACATGGAGTAAGTTGCCCAGGAGTACAGGATAACAGACCAGAATGGAGGTAGGACAGGGCAGAAAATGGTACTTGATGGGAAATCTCTATTTTGCATTTAATTTCAACTATCTTGCCACCATACCCCTGAGTCCTGTTATCACTTTTCTTTCCATGCTCACCTTCAAGGCCTGAATAATATTTTGTGCATTTTACCAATTATAAAATTATGAGAGGACTCTAAACAAGAAGTAAATATTTTTATACCTTGTGCTAATAGGTGTAGGTTTGGTGTCCAAGCAAAGTTGTTATTTCCTCTTTGGAAAAGATGGTTAACAGGGCAGCTGGTTGGCTCAAGACCCAAATTATTTTCTTACTACAGGATTAGGTTTTTTCTTCTAAGACACAAAAAGTCAGTCTTCTGTTGACATGGGAATGGTCACTTTTATCATATGAGTCTTAAAGAATGCATTCATCATACCATGTTTTCTTCAAGACACAGATTCTCACAGTTCCTGTAAATTCTCATCTCTTTAAAATCAGCCTAATTTCTTCCACGTTATCCTCTCTTCTGATGCTGAGAAAGCCTGTAGTTTGACTCCCGTGTGATTCCTCTCTCTCAGGAGAAGCTCCAGGCAGCTCTGGGTAGGCTAAGGGCAGAGCAGCAGAAAGCTGAGAAGTTGGGAGCTGATGTCAGAAAAGAGAGAACTTCCTGGAAGGTAGGAGGAGACACTTCCTGAAGGAGTCAGACAAGAATCTGGGTAGGACTTTGGGTGTTAGTCACAAGAAGCTCCCTTCCTTCTTGTGCCCTGACAGCCCCTAGGTCCAGAGTCAATGATTAGCCAGCCATTCTTTATCTTTTGCTTGATAGTGGTGAGGCTGAAATTGAACATGTCACAAATTAACACAGATATTTGTAGGGTGGATATTCTTATCCAGAAACTCTCTGGTGAGAATGGCTAGTGAATTCTGTATTCACATCTATCCTTATCTTGAGCTTTTAAATCTTCCAGGAGAACCTATTGCCAATGGCTCATGGCTCTGTCCTTGGTGTTCAACATTAGGCTGAGTGAGGGTAGTGGTGGAGATCAGGATTAATACAGGGAAGGGTGACTGTCCTGGACACCAGTGTAAGAGCTGAGCCACACCCAGGTGTCCCATTTTGGTTCAGGGTTAGCCACAATAATGCAAACTTGAGGCCATTATTTTGGAATGTGAGGAAGAGATAATAGGAAAAGTCAGCTTCTCCAAGAATTGCTCCTCTGCTTCCATCTCCCTTCCCTGTGAGAACTTCCAAGTCAAATACTTGTTTTTCTGCCTTGAAGTCTCTGCCAGCCTGAGTCTCTCTCTTTCTCTCTCTCTCTCTCTTTCTTATTTCTGAAGAATCAAATACAAAAAGAAAAACAAGGTGTCCAGGATTATTTTTAAAAACATAGAAGTATCCTTAACAGCGAGGAGCAGAAAGAGCTGCAAAAGCTGGGAAGGAGGGAAATATTCTCCATGACCTAGCATTGGCTGAGAGTGAGCTGGCCCAGCAGAGCCAGTCAGTGAGAGATCTTGTCTCGGATCTGGAGCCTCAGTAGCAGGGATCAACAGCAAAGATACTGCAGGTAAGATGGAAAGAAGCCCTAGCATCTGAACTTGAGGAAAATGAAGACTAAGTTTCCTTCTCTGTTGTGTGGCTGTGGTGTTTCTAGTGGTGATGCTGAGGTTCCTTTGTTCTTGCAGTGACCCCTCTCTGCACCCAGTGGTGGGATTCAAATAATTTAACACCTGGATCTGCCTAATGACCATTTTAAGTATAAAAAATATATATACCGATAAGTAGTTTATTATTTCAGGCATTTAATATTTAAATAATAACAATAAAAGAGGTGCACAAAACTAGATTGTTATAAGAAAGAGTTTTAAAATAGCAATGAAAAAATATTACATAATACCTGAAAAAAACAATAAAACTGTTACTTATGATATTTCCATATTGCAAGAATTCTTGATTGGCATCCTCACTTGCAATTATTTTCACCTACAGATGGAATGACATTACTATGGACACTTAGAATATGCTTTTGTGCATATGGACGTTAAAAAAGAGTAAAGAATGTAAATTTGGGATTTCCACATTGGGCAGCTAGATTGGATTTCACCTTAGAGAGAACCCTGACTACAAGTGCCATTTTAACAACTGGTTCACTCACTGAACTAAAAAATTAGTTATTGGTTCTGCCAAACTGGTGTGAACCAGCTGAATCCCACCACTGCCTGCATCTATTTCAGAGGTTATAAAAATGAGTGAAAGCATAAACTATAAGAGAATTTCTCATTTTTATTAATGTATCAATTGCAGTTTAAAAATTCGATTGTGGGGAGAGGGTCCATTGTGTACAATTACATTCTATGGGCCCCTATATTTGTGATTTAGCCTAGAACATTTCCAGACACCTTTTCATGAACCAAGAATTTGAAGTTTTTTCTTTTCTTCTAGAATGAGTTAAAATTTCTTCTTTCTGTTTGTTTGTTTGTTTTCTGAATAAACAATTGTGAAGGATTATTATTATTTATTCTTTAATTATTCAATAGATTCACCAGTAAATGTTTAAAATACTTTTTGCTTGAGTACAAGCTATTGTACGGGAGATGACTCGAGAGCATGGTTTACTTTAATGGGGCTCTAGTGCCCGCTGGTCCTATCCTTTGTGTGTGTCATTTGTGGTGCTAATTGGGTGGTTCTATAGTGTGGTTTGAAGCTGTCCACCAAATATGTTGGTCCTGAGGCGTCATGGGAAGGACTTTGGTGTGGGCTAAGGTCAACTACTACCTGTGTCTGGCCCATCACCAATCTGGTAGAAGCTAAAAAGTGATCAGAGGTTGGTGGTTGTTTATGCTAGGCTTGGTGCCTTGCAGAGTGTTGGGCAGATAAAATATATTATATATTATGCTCACTTTGTTAAAGATGGTGCTGCCCAAGTGGAAGCCTGATGCCAGGTGATTGCTTGGGATGGGCATGATTATGTTAATATGTATTGGGGGAGGGCTTTCGCGCCAAAAGGTTTTAAAAGGAAGAGAGATCACATTGTTCTGAGAGAAGAGTGATTATCTTCTAGGAAAAGCCCATGCTGTAGGAGAGCAGAGAGAGGCCACGTGGAGGAGAACAGAGGCAGCCAAGATGGCGGAGTGCTGAAGGAGAAGCCAGTTTGTGCTGAGTTTGTGCAGAGAGAAGGAGATGAGGAACAGAGGTGAATAAGGCTAGTGAGATAGAAACCTTTGATTCTAGGAAACTCGGATAAGTCAGTAGCTTTGTGAGCACTGAATGAGTGGGTTTTGGAGCCCAGTGTGTGTTTTTACTTGCTGCCGAGTGCAAGCTAGGATTAAAGGTAATGGCCCACCAGTTTTTGGCTCTGTTGTTTCATTACCGACTGTCTGAATCTAATTCGAACCTGCATGAGCCAGGCGGCTGTGATGGTGGCTGTGGCTACTGGCCATACACAGAGGCTATGTTATTTACCAAGATCAGGTGCCCCTACTGCTGGGCTGGTGCAGCTTAACAAAACATAAAGGAAACACTGAGGTCAGTCACAGCAGTTTTAGGGTCTGTGGACATTTGAGAGACTCGAGGAAAACAGCAGTGAAGGCTGGCTTGTCAGCAGCTTGTTAGGTTTAACCCCCAAAAGACATTGAGTCAGAGACTTGAATTGGGTGGGGTGGAGTCTCAGAGAATCACCATGGTGGGGCAAGAGTTGTGGTAGCCAGGTTAACAAAGAATCAGGTTTGTCATTGACCTGTGTCTACAGGCTAAGTAGGGGTAGGGCTCAACAAAAGAACAGTGCACCTGCTGGCATTTTAGTACCTGGGAGAATAATCCATCCAGGCTAAAATCTGAAGAAGGAAGACAATTCAGTCTCTCCCTATGTCTCTGGTACTTTGTAAGCTTCTCTTCTTTCTGTGGAGCTTAGGACAAGTGTTTGTTGGTGAGTGACTCATTGCCAGGGTCATTTAAGAGGACATATGTGTCTGCAGCAACCTTCCAGCTCATCTGAACTGAGTCCCTGCTGATTTTCACAGCCGATATTGTGGGAACTTGTCTTCCCTGAACTCCTGACTTTGGAGCTTGGTGTGGAGCTGGGACTCCTTGTTTCTGGGTGGAATCTCTACAGACAACATAGTCTTTTTATTTTTTAACCTCTGCATGTGGATGTCGAACAAGCCCATTTTGCCTGTGCCCCTCTTACCAGTCTCCAAGTCACTTCCTCTTTATACCTTTAGTTATTAGAATCTGTTCAGCTTATGCTCTTTTGGTTCTCAAGGGTGGTTATTACACAATTTATTTATATTTTTCATGTAATTGTGAAAAGAGATAAGCTCAGTGTTTACCTACTTTATCATTTTGACCAGAATTCTATTTTTTTACTTTTGCAATATTTGTCTCTCTGAATCCAAAATATTGTTTTATTGATTTATCTGTTTTTAACCTTCCCATATCATTGATTTCACTCTCAATTATATAGTCTCTTTTCTTTTCTTTATTATTATTATTTTTTTGTATTTTTCCGAAGCCAGAAACGGGGAGGCAGTCAGACAGACTCCCGCATGTGCCCGACTGGGATCCACCTGGCACGCCCACCAGGGGGCGACGCTCTGCCCATCCGGGGTGTCGCTCTGTTGCGACCAGAGCCACTCTAGCACCTGAGGCAGAGGCCACAGTGGCTGCGTGAGGGGAAGAGAGAGACAGAGAGGAAGGAGAGGGGGAGGGGTGGAGAAGCAGATGGGCACTTCTCCTGTGTGCCCTGGCCGGGAATCGAACCCGGGACTACTGCACGCCAGGCCAATGCTCTACCACTGAGCCAACCGGCCAGGGCCTAATTATATAGTTTCTTTTGAGTATTTATATGCTATGTGTACTCAGTATGTTTAATTGTGTGTATTGTCTTAAATTTGTTGGTATATTTCTAGTTTCTTAAAGTGGCATATAGATGAATCTTTTTTTTTTTTTTTTTTTTTTTTTTTTTTTTTTTGTATTTTTCTGAAGTGAGAAGCGGGGAGGCAGAGAGACAGACTCCCCCATGTGCTCGACCAGGATTCACTTGGCATGCCCACTAGGGTGTAATGCTCTGCCCTTCTGGGGTGTTGCTCTGTTGCAACCAGAGCCATTCTAGCACCTAAGTAAGAGGCCATGAAGTCATCCACAGTGTCCAGGCCAACTTTGCTCCAATGGAGCCTTGGCTGTGGGAGGAGAAGAGAGAAAAAGAGAGAAAGGAGAGCCTGACCTGTGGTGGCACAGTGGATAAAGCGTCGACCTGGAAATGCTGAGGTCGCCGGTTCAAAACCTGGGCTTGCCTGGTCAAGGCACATATGGGAGTTGATGCTTCCAGCTCCTCCCTCCCTTATCTCTTTCTGTTTCTCCTCTCTCTCTCTCTCTTTCTCTCTCTCTCTCTCTCTCCTCTCTAAAATGAATAAATTTTAAAAAAAATTTTAAAAAAAAAAGAGAGAGAAAGGAGAGAGGGAAGGGTGGAGAAGCAGATTGGAGCACTTCTCCTGTGTGCACTAACCGGGAATTGAACCTGGGACATCCACACGCCAAACCGTCACTCTACCACTGAGCCAGATGGCTAAGACCTTTGATGAATCATTTGACAGTCTTTTTTCTGTTATCATTTTAATGTTATAAATGAATTGTTTTAGCTATGTTCCATATTTTTGAATTATTTTTTATTTTTATTCATTTCAACTTATTTCCAATTTTTTTTGTCATTTGTTGTTGTTGTTAATCCTTTAGATATTTAAAACTGTGAAATTTATATACAAATACTGTGTGATTTTTTATGTTTTCTCTTGCTGTGCATTTTTATTACTTTCTAATCAGAAAACATGTGTTTTATTATTTTAGTCTTTTAAATGTATTGATACTTGCTTTATAGCCTAAAATATTGTATGGCCAGGAATTTTTATATGGATTCAAAAGACTACAATGTGCATTAGTTGGGTGAAGGGGTCTAGAGATGCCAGTTGGGTTGACCTGGTTTATTATGTTGTTCGTGTATTCTACATTCTTGATGATATTCTTATTCATATTTTTTATCTTTTTTTTTCCTTTCTCTTAAGTCCCTTTGACATTTCTTGTAATACTGCTTTGGTGGTGATGAACTCTTTCAACTTTTTCTTATCTGGGAAGCTCTTTACGTCTCCTTCAATTCTAAATGATAGACTAGCTAAGTAGACTAATCTAGGTTTTAGGTACTTGCTTTTCATTACTTTGAATATGTCATGACAATCTCTTCTGGGCTACAAAATTTTCATTGAGAAATCATCTGATAATCTTGTGGGAGCTCCTTTATAGGTAACTAACTTCTTTTCTCTTATTGCTTTTTAAAATTCTTTCTATCTCCTTTTTTTGTTTTTTAATGTTTTCTATGTTTTTGTTGAAGTTCTCCCTGAGGTCATCTTTTCTTCCCCTAAGTTCAATGAGCATTCTTATAAACTGTATTTAGAATTTTGGTGCTGGCTAAGGTCAGCCACTTCCTGGGTCTGGAGAAGCACCACCTGGTAGGAGCTACAAAGTGACCTGAGGTTGGTGGTTGTCTGCACTGGTCTTGGAGCTGCCTTGCAGATGCTGTGCTATTAATCAAGTTCAGTTGCCCCTACTGCCAGTAAGGTCATTGCTGATTTAGGGTCTGTGGACATTTAAAAGATTTGAGGAAAACCAGCAATGTAAGCTGGCAGGTAAGTGGCTTGTGTGGCTTAAGCTCTAGAAGAGATTGGGTCAGAGGCTTGAATAAGGTGGTGTAGGGTTTCAGAGAATCACCAGAATGGGGCAAGAGTAGTGTTAGCCAAGTCAACAGAGACTTTTTGTCATTGACCTGTGTCTACAGGTTATGTGGGAGTTGTGTTCAAGAAAAGAACAGTGCCACCTGCTGGCACTTTAGTCCCTGGGAGAATGAAATCTGAAGGGAAATAGGCTAAAATCTGAAGGGAGACAATTCAGTCTCTCCCTATATGTCTCTGGCACTTTCTAAGCTTCTCTCCTTTCTGCAGAGCTTAGGACAAATGTTTGTTGGTGAGTGACTCTTTGCTAGGGTCATTTAAGAGGACACATGTGTCTTCAGCAACTTTCCATTTTACCTGAACCAAGTCTCTGCTGATTTTCACAGCCAGATATTGTGGGGACTCGCCTTCCCTGAACTCCTGGCCTTAGAGCTTGGTGTCGAGTTGGGAATCCTTGTTTCTCAGTTGGGATCTCTACAGACAAGATATTTTTTTTATTTTTTAACCTCTGCATGTAGGTGGTAAACAAGCCCATTTCGCCTGTGCCCCTCTTACCAGTCTCCAAGTGACTTCTTTACATCCTTCGTTATTGGAATCTGTTCAGCTTATACTCTTTTGTTTCTCAAGGATGGTTATTTCATAATTTATTTATAAATTTTATGTGATTTTGACAAGAGATAAGCTCAGTGTTTATGTACTTTGTCTTTTTTTTGACAGAAACAGAGAGAGTCAGAGAGAAGGACAGATAGGGACAGACAGACAGGAAGAGAGAGAGAGATGAGAAACATCAGTTCTTTATTATAGCTCCTTAGTTGTTCAGTGATTGCTTTCTCATATATGCCTTGACTGGGGGAGTACAGCAGAATGAGTGACCCCTCGCTCAAGCTGGTGAGCTGATGCTCAAGCCTGCGACCTTGGGGTTTTGAACCTTGGTCCTCTGCAATTCAGTCTGATGCTCTATCTGCTGCGTCACCTCCTGGTCAGGCCGAACTTTATCATTTTGACCAGAAGTCTATCTTTTTACTTTTTCCATATTTGTTTCTTTGAATCCAAAATCTATCTCTTGTAGCTAGAAATGATTGAAGGCCCTGGCTAGTTGGCTCAGTCAGTAGAGCATTGAATAGGCAGGCAAAAGTCTTGGGTCTGATGCCCGGTCACAGAACACATGAGAAGTAACCATCTGCTTCTCTTCCCCTCCCTCTCCTCCTTCATTCTCTCTTACCTACTTGCAGCCAGTGGCTTGATTGGTTCAACTATTGGTCCTGGGAGCTAAGTATAGCTGGGTTAGTCTGAGTGTCAGGCTCAGATGCTGAGGATAGCTCAGTGGATTCAAACATTGACTGCCGATAAGGGGTTGCAGGGTATATCCTGGTCGGGGTGCATGTTGGAGTCTGACTCTACATCCCTCCTCCTCTCACTTAAAAAAAATTTAAAATATTTTTGGTTTAGTCCAACCATCTCTGCCTTTTAATTGGTTAAATAACACAATTATATTTAAAATAATTGTTGTTGTAGCTCTATTTTCTTTATATTTTTATTTGCTTCTATGTGTTATATATGAAAATAAATTTATATTGTTTTCTTTCTCATTGACTAGCTTTTTTGATATTTCTAGTATAAATCTTTTTTACTTTTCTTTATATTTGTGGTGATTGCTCTTCTAATTACAGTATGCATTCTGTGTTATCATTATATACTTCAATTTAATACTCAATTAATTATAATTAAAAATGGATACTTGCTTCCAACCTTGCTTTATATTATTCCAGCAACAACACAGTGATATTTTAATACAGGTTTCTGACCAAATGCAGGACAAGGAATTATTTAAAATAACTTAAAAGCAAGGTTTATTTTTTCTGGAATTTATATGAAGAGATTCATATTTTTATCACAAACAAAAGATAGAGTCAATATAGAGAGAATAAATGGAATTTGGAGAATGACATAGACCAAGCTTGAAGAAGATATTTGAGCTTCAAGCTTAGGCTTTGATTGAAGTTACATTTTTTTTTCATAATAAATATTTCCATTATTAAATTTCCAAATATATTTTATCTTATAGTTTTCTAGTATACTATTCTAGGTTATAATTTGTTTTCTCTAAACATTCTCTTTAAATTTTCTATTTCTGCTATCATATTGTCTTTCTAATGGTAAAAGGACTTTATATGAGATCTAACCAGTTAAATTTTCAAGACGTTACAGTTCATCAGGTTTAAAGCTTCAGTAAGACAACATAAATAAGTCCTAGAGACTCACATTATAACATTCTGCCTATAGTAAACTATACTGTGTTGTGCATGTAGCAATTAATTTTATATTATAAGAGAAAATTTTATTTTTTCATAGTTACCTATCTTTTAAGTACTGGAATATCATCTTTGACTTAAGTGAATAAGCTAAATATAAGTTGATTTGACATTCTTCTTTATTTTTATAGCAATTCTCTCTCATGAGAAAGTCTTTTCTCCGCCTGCCCAGACATATCTCCATTTTCAGGTATTGGTCACATCATTACTCTCAGTGATAGAGGCAGGGTCAGCAGTCTGTATGGGCCCCCTCTGCAATGACATATGCATGTCAATGTTTCCCTTTCCTGATCAGCCTCACTCTCTCCAGGGAGCTGATGGGCTGCAGTTATCCTCAGAAATGAGTAAGCCTGTGTACCTCCTTGATTAAGACAGCAGGAAAAATGCTATGGTGGTGAGTGTTTCTACAGCACGTGTCTTTGCACTTTTTAATATTTTATTTTTATTTTATTTGTATTAGGGAAAAAGGAAGGGAGACAGAGAGAGAAGCAGAGACAGAGTGGGTTGTATGGGGGGAGAAACAGCAGTTTGTTGTTCCATTTGTTCATGCCATCATTGTTTGAATGTTGTGTGTGCCCTGACCTGGAATCGAACCCAAGTTTGGCATGTAGGGAGGAAGCTCTCACTGACTGACACAGGCACAAAACCTTCCTACTTTCCAGTGGCCCTGGTGAAGGCCTCCCATTGGTCTATAAATGTTCTGCTCTCTGCCCCTCCCCAAAGAATTTTAACTTTCATTTTCACTCTGGTCCTCAAGGTCCTCTGTGGACTTCAGGCTTCTGGTTTGGAGAGGGAATCGTGAACACTTCTGCCCCTCAAGCTGGAACTCTAGAACAAGTGAATCGGCTTTTTACCCTGAAAGATTGTGGTAAGTTTCCCTCTGTGCTCTGTGCAGTTTCTCAGAGTTGGTAACCTGATAAGAACTGTGCCTTCTTTCGTTTCTAACCCTGGGGCGTTGAAGCACATCCTCCACCCCTTTCCAGCCAGTCAGCAGAGCTAGGAGATTAATGGGAGATCACTGAGAGGCTGCCAGGGTCTAATGGCTCCTGAGGGGCCTGAGCTAGGTGGGAGAAGTGGCTCCTGTCCCCATGGTAGGGCCAGGGTGATGCTCCTGGGAGGGTGCTGGGTGCGGGCACTCTCCAGTCAGCTCTGGCAGAGGGGCTGCAGCAGCAAGATGGGGCAGTACACCAAGTGGCTCTGACTGGTTACAGGCAGATGCAGCCCTGAGCTGGCAAGGTAGGGGGTGGTCGCCAGTGAACCTCCTCCCCACCCCCACCAGCTCCACCACCACATCTAGGTCTCCAGAAATGGCTTTTCTACTCCTTCACATGTAGTCTAAGGCACTTCTCAATATTTTGCTTTTGTGCTCGTTCCTGGGGCATTTCCTGTAAGTCCTTTAATTCCTGGGCATTAGGCTTTAAGATAGGAATCTCAGGGGGAAAATATAAGGTGACAGAAAATGATTTGACTTTGGATTGTGGGTATATAATGTAATCAATAGTTTAAATACTATAGAAATGTTTACCTAAAACTTATTTACTGTTACTTATCAATTTCACCGTGTTAAACTTAACTTTCTAAATAAAAATTTTTAAAAAGAGGAATCTTCTGTTCCCTAAACCCCTAAGGATCTCATAGACAAAAGTCTTGCTGGATGTTGAGGACAATTTGTGGGCTTAGCTCTCTGGGCAGTAAGTACACCAGGGTTAGGGAACCTGATATGGGGCACAAACCCATAAATTCTCAAGGATGGTCTGGGCATTGGTGATATCTCTGCAGCGCAGACACCACTCATGTTCCCGCTACCATCTCCCTGCCCGCTGTGGAGCACTGGAATCACTGGGCAGGTAGGGTGGGGTTTCCTCCATGAATGGGGGCTCAGGCTCCCCTGCCCTTCCCTCTTCTGTGTCCTGGGCAGCAGCTGCTTTGACCTTAGTTCCTTGTACTCTCACTGTGACAAAGTTCTGCAGCTCCAACAATGCATGCTCTGCTCCTCCCTCTTCTATAGGGTTGTAAGGCCAGAGTCCACTGCCACGTTGGCTATGCAGGTTCTCATTGCATTCAGGGAGACAGTAAAGAAATAGTGGTGCCAAAAAGTGGTGGGCCATTCTGTATATTAAAGTCTCATACCAGTGGACAAGCGAACAGCAGGGAAGATCGATTCATCTCATTCTGAGCTCCCTGAGCCCTGGCACATTCTTCGGTTCCAGAACCCGGAAAATTCTTCTCTGCTGCCTCCTGGAATCAAAGGTTGCTACCAGCCTCAGCTGAGCTATTAAAGCCCCTCAGCTCTGGTTCCACACCTGCACTCCTTCTCTCCTGGCAAATCCCAGGCAGTGGAAAAAATGCCTTGTCCAGCAAACATTAGCAATGCAATGGCCCCTCCCAGGCAGAAAATTAATCCACAATTTGCAATCTGCTGTCCTGAGGGCAAGCACCACAGCCTTTCACAGATTACATACACATGGCACTGCCCAGGCCAATGCAAACAAACCTATAAAATACGTTTTACAAACTGATTTGCCCAAGAAGTGTATTGATAAGTCTCAGGATGAACTGGATCTTGAATGGGATGAGAAATAATTGCTTGCCCTACACCCATGTTTAGACCATTCTGGAATTATGAACACACATAGACCTCTTTTAACATCTACCCCTAATACAATGTCTACCTGTGATCTTGCTGTTCTTCACAACCTGATCTGGAGCAGTCTCTGTAGCCAGGAGCTAACAGCTTATGGTCTCTGGGCTATTTTCCCAATTCCATACTGGATTCATCTAACATTCCACCAAGTAAAGGCAAAGCTAACTCTTTCTCCCTCTTCTCTGATGGGTAAACATGGATAACTTTCTTTGCTTCTGGAAAAGAAGCCCTAAGTGTCAGACAATTGAAGAAGTGCCACGTGTCAGGGTCACTGCAGGCTCATGTGATACTAAAGGCCCAGTAGTTTTCTGTGCACCCAGCTGCACCAGCATTTATAAACTCAGACAAGGTGGTGCATTTTTGCGAACAAGTCACTTCCTTCACCTAAAATGGTTTTTCCTCTCTTGTATGCCATATTTCTTTTATCTTTGGTTCTGTTCAACCTTTATATTTTCAAGTTGGAATTGTTGGACAACCTTTTATCTGACCATTATTTGATTGCCCAACAACATGTATACGTCTCTAGCAGTGTTTTTAACATCAGCTTGTTTCTAATATATGGCTGATTATGTTACTGTTACTTTACAGGGAGTGTCAGGGTCATAGTGGTTTAAATGCTCCATTTAGACTCATTAGTATGTTGATGTGTATTAGTTTAGCTGTTACCATGTTGTTGGTTAAATAAGTTGTAAATATGATATATATGTTTGCTTGGTTATAGTTTGCATTGAGTGTGGGGGACAGGCTGAAAGCAGGCAGCGTCATTATAGCCTAAGGTTTAGTTTTAAGACTAACCTTTTCCCCATACCCTGAGTGTTGCTTGATGTGGAGTGGTGTACTCTAATGAGAAATCCCATTATGCCACAGATAAGTGACTTTGTATCGCAGACTTCCTTGTTTGTATATTGGATTAAAGGCTTGATTTCTACACTATAAAATGGGGCAGAGGAGCCCATGCAGGAGGAGAGCAGAGAGTGGCCACATGGAGGAAAACAGAAGCAGCCAAGATGGCGGAGTGCTGAAGGAGAAGCCAGTTTGTGCAGAGTTTGTGCAGAGAGAAGGAGATGGAGAACAGAGTTGAATAAGGCTGGTGAGCTAGAAACCTTTGATTCCAGGAAACTCACATAAGTCAGTGGCTTTGGGAGCCCTGAATGGAAAGGGAAGTGTTGTCCCACTGTGTGTACTTCTTGTCCGCCAGCTGCAAGCTAGGATTAAAGCTGATGGCCCACCAATTCTTGGCTCTGTTATTTCTTTACCATCTGTCCGAATCAAATGCGAACTTGCACAGGCCAGGCGTCTGTGATGGTGGCCGTGGCTACTGGCTTTACACATGTGATTTATAGTAATTAAATATTAGTGACCTTGACTAAAATTGGGAGACTCTTTTCACAAGCTGATGTTCATTTTCTCTGTGTTTCTATTTTTTTGGTATGTGACATATGATCATATGAATATGTTAATACTGTCTCCCTCCTCACCATCCACAGACATATATATACATCTTTTGGATCTTGTCTATGTCTTTGGCATATTTACTAGCCAATGCTAAATTTTAGCATTTATTAATGAAGGAATCTCCAGAGCGTCCTAAGTTACCTGTTTGTTTTTGATTAACTTTAATGAGGTAGGAAAAGACCTCTGAAGAGGGACCGGAATATATTAGATTCATCCAGATTCCATGTTTCAAGATAAATTATTTTTGAAAGTCACACACTGTTTCTGTGTACACATCTGATAAAGGGTTTCCTCTTGCCACATACACAAACACATAGCCACAGATTATGTCATGATAAAAGCAATCATTTCAAACATACAAGAAATGATGGCAATGGTTACAGTATAAATATGCAAATCAGAGCAGGTCTTTCTGATAAAGAAACCTGTAAGGAGAAAGTTAAGGATGAGAGTAAATCCTACTAATAACAGGGCAGCATTGCATACTGAGAGAATAGCAGGTAGGAAAACCACAACGCAGAAGTGGTTTGGAGCTTTTACTTTGAGGATGTGCTGCGCATGCGAAAGAAGCAGGAGAGAAGGTGGGTCACACAGGATCTTAGTAGAAAGGCCTAAGATCATTCTTTTGTTCAGGAAGAGTAAAAGACAGTAACAGCCATTGCACAGAGGAAAATGAAATTTGTCATGTCAGATGAACTAAAAGTAATTAAAATGATTATAAGAAGTCTTTTTTTCTATCAAGTAATCATGTCTTTGTCCTTTTATCTTTTCTTTTTGTCCTTTAATATTTGTTCTCGCCCTGTCCATTATTAGTATTGATGTATGCATATCTTTCTTACTCTGCCTTCTTTTAACCTTTTCTTATGGAGCAGGAATCTTGAGCAAAAGGAGCCTCAGATCAAGACAGATAGGAGCCGGAGAGCAGCTGTGATGGCTTCAGGAATCCTGGTGAACATAAAGGAGGAGGTCACCTGCCCCATATGCCTGGATCTCCTGAAAGAACCTCTGATCCTGGACTGTGGGCACAACTTCTGTCAAACCTGTATCACTGCAAACAACAAGGACTCCATGAATGGACAGGAAGAAGGGGGCAGCTGCCCTGTGTGCCGAATCAGTTACCACCCTGGGAGCCTGCGGCCTAATCGACATATGGCCAACATAGTGGAGATGCTCAGGGAGGTCAAGCTGAGCCCAGAAAAGGAGCAAAAGAGAGATCTCTGTGTGCGCCATGGAGAGAAACTCTTGCTCTTCTGTAAGGAGGATGGAAAGTTCATTTGCTGGCTTTGTGAGCGGTCTCAAGAACACCGTGATCACCACACATTCCTCTTGGAGGAGGTGGCCCAGGAGTACAAGGTAACAGACCAGGATGGAGAAAGACATGCAGAAAATGGTACTTCATGAGAAATCTCCACTATGCTTTTCACTATAAAGACCTTGTCACCAGAGCCGAGAGCCTGATCACTTTTCTTTCTATGCTGACTTCCAATAATTGAAGGATATTTCTGTGCATTTCATCTAATTACAACATGATGAGCAGACATTAAACCAGAAGCAGATATTTTTAAATTTTGTGATAACATGTGGACTTTTAGTGCCCAAGCAAAGTTGTCATTTCCCCTTGAACAGGAGGGGTAACTGCGCAGCTGGGTTGGATGGAACCTAAGTTCTCCCTTACTATGGGCTCATGCTTCTTCTTTTAAGACAAAGAGAATCAGACTTCTCTGTATATCTTTTTTCTTTTGTATATGGAGTGATAGTAATTTATTTATTTTTATTAATTGAATTTTTGTGGTTGACGTTGCTTCACAAAACCACACAGGTTTCAAGTGTACAACTCGTTAAGATCCCTCTTGACATGGGAATGTTGACCTCTATCACTGTCTTAAAGAATTCATTCACTACTGTAGCTTTCCTTCAAGTCACAGATTCTCACAGTTGTTGTCCACTCTAATCTCTTTGGAGATCAGACTGATTTTATTCCCAGTGTATCCTCTAAAACTGATGCCGAGAAAGCTCATATCTTGACTTGGGTGTGATTTCTCTCTACCAGGAGAAGATCCAGGCAGCTCTGGACAAGCTGAGGACAGAGCAGCAGAATGCTGAGAAGTTAGTAGCTGACGTCAGAGAGGATAAAACTTCCTGGAAGGTAGGAGGAGATGCTTCCTGAGGTAGTTCTATAAGAACCTGGGCAGAACCTTGGGTGTTTGTCACAAAGAGCTCCCTTCCTCTTTGTTCCCTGAGCTGATATGTACAGAGTCATTGATTAGGCATTCTTTATCTCTTGTCTGATAGGAGTGGACTGAAAATAAACATGCCACAAATTAACACAAATATTTATAGGTTGTTATTCACATAGAGAACCTGGTAAGGATGGCTAACAAATTCTTTGTTCATTTCTATCAATATTTTGTGTCTTTAATGCTTCCAGAAGTCATGGCGCTGTCCCTGGTGTTTAATGTTAGAAAGAGGGTGGTGTGGGGGTCAGGAGTAATGCAGGGTGGCGTGACTGTCCTGGGCAGCTGTGTGATAGTTATGCTATACCCAGATGTCTTATTTTGGTTAAGGGTTAGCCAAAATAATCCAGAATTTAGGCCATGGTGTCTGGAATGTGATAAAGATAAAAGAATTGGAAAAGTCAGCCTCCCCAAGAATTGCTCTTCTGCTCCATCCCCCTTCTTTGTGAGAACTCACAAATTAAATGATTGTTTTATTGGCTTCATCTCTGCCTGATAGCAAGAGTCCCTTTCTCTTTTTCTCTCTTCTAAAGCATCACATGCAAAGTGAGAACCAGCGTGTTCATACGTGTTTTCAAAAATTTAGAGGAGTTCTGGACAAAGAAGAGCAGATTGAGTTGCAAAAGTTGGAGAAGGAGGAGGAAGAGATTTTCTGTGACCTGGACCAGGATGAGAGTGAGCTGGTCCAGCAGAGCCAGTTGGTGAGAGATCTCATCTCAGATCTGGAGCATCGGCTGCAGGGGTCAACAATGGAGATGCTGCAGGTAGGACTTGGGAAGAAGACTTAGCATCTGAACTTGAGGAAAATAAAGACTAATTTTCCTTCTCTACTGTGTGCTTATGCTGTTCCTAGTGACACTGAGGTTCTTTTGGTCTTAAGAACCTTTCCTGCATCTCTAATTACAAGAATATTTTAATGTATAAATTCCCTGGGAAAATCTTGTTGTTATTAATGTATTAAAATTACAGTGCAAAATCTGACCGTGGAGAGAAGCTTCATTGTATCTAGTTATAATCTATATGGCTCTGTATTTGTGATTTAGCCTAGAACATTTTTCAGATACCAATTCATGCCCCTTGAGTTTTTTGTTTTTTGGTTTTTTTTTATCATAGGATGAATTCAGATCTTTTTTCTTGTTTCTATTTTTTTTCTGAATGAACAACTATGAAGGATTGGTGTTTTCCTAGTTTAACTATTCATTATATTCACCAGGAAAACCAATTTTACTCTGGGCCATTCTTTTATGAAAGATTTAAAATACTATTTTTTTGTATTATTTTCTTAGTTTTTTTTTTTTTTTTACATTTTATGTGTCAATTTTTGATAATGCACATTTTGTAAAAATTTGTCCATTCTAAATTGTGAGATGTGTAAACATGAAATTAGGCATTATATTTCCCTATAATCTCTTTCATTTTTATTGTAGTCAAAGTAATGTTCCCTTTTTTACTTATGAGTGATGATTTACTTTTTTGGGTGGTCAATTTAGGTATGATTGGTTAATTATTCAGGTGTTTTTCCAAAACAAGTTTATTTTTTTGATTTATCTATTTTCAACATTTCTATATAATTGATTTCTGGTCTCAATTATATAGTTTCCTCTGAGTGTATATATGATATGTATATGCACATGCACACACAAATGTGTGTGTATTGTTCAACTTGCTGTTATTTTCCTGTAAGTGGAATTTAGACCACTGATTTTATACAGTCATTTTTGTTATCATTTTAATGATATAGATAATTTGTTTTAATATAGCCCATGCTTTTGGTTTATTGTATTTTCAATCAATTGTATATATATTGTAATTTACGTTTTGATTTGTGCTTTTGTTAACCATTAGAACATTTGAAATATGTTATTTTAGAAAGAGTCGGTGACTTTTTACTTTTTCTTCTATAGTGTATTTTAAATTTAAGTACTCAATTAGAAAACATGTATTTTATTATTTTAGTCTTTTATATGTATTGACACTTAATTTATAGTCTAAAATAATGTGTGCTCATTATTTTTTATATAGATTTGAAAAGAATGTGTATTGTGCATTAATTGAGTGACAAGATCTAGAAATGCTAGTTAGATTGATCTGGTTTATAATGTTGGTCATGTGTTGTATATTCCTGATGCTTTTATTATTCATAATTTTGTTACATATCTTTTTCTCTTAAGGCCCTTTAACATTTCTTGTGATACTGGTTTGGTGTTGATGCACTGTTTCAGCTTTTTCTTATCTGTGAAGCTCTTTATGTCTCCTTCAATTCTAAATAATTGTTTTGCTGGGTAGAGTATCTATGTTGTAGATACTTGCTTTTCATCACCTTGAATATTTCATGCTAATTTTTTCCATGTTCAGTTTTCATTGCAAATTAGTTGATAGTCCTGTTGTAGCTACCTTATAGATAACTAACTGTTTTTCTCTTGCTCCTTTTAATATTCTTGTTTATTCTTCATTTCTTACTAGGTCTTTTTTATGCTTTATATCTTTTCTTTTTAAGTTTGCTATATCTCAGTGAGAAAGTTCTTACTGAGATCATCTCATCTTTCTCTAAGTTCATTGGGAATCCTTATAACCAGTGTTTAGAATTCTGTATCTCATAGGTTGCTTCTTTCTTTTTGTTTAGTAATTTCTTTTTTAAAATTTTGTCCTGATCTTCCATCTGCGATGTTTCTTTTTCTCCTCAATTTGGCTTTCTTCCTATGTTTTATGTTTATATTAATATATCTGCTGTTTCCCAATATAAGCAGAGTGGCCTTTGGGTGCAGTTTTCCTGTTCACCAAGCCACGCACTTCAGAGATGTTCATATGTGGATTATGTGTACTCTTCTGTTGTAGCTGAGCCTTGATTGCTGTTGTCATGTTGGTGGATGGGATTGATCTTCTGGCTGAACAGATGTGTACAATGGCATTAACTGCAGTAAGCAAGCTATTATATGTGGGCTGTTTTTATGAAAAATGATTCATTTTAACAGGACACTATTGCTTTCTGAGTCCACCTTTTGTGTGTGTAATTAGTGGTGCAAATTGGGAGGTACTCTGGAGTGCTTTGAACCTGGCCACCAAGTTTGTTGGTCCTGGGCCTTTTGATGTGTGCTAAGGTCAGCCACTGCCTGTGTCTGGCTCAGCACCACCTTTTTAAGCTACAAAGTGATCTGACATTGCTGGTTGTCCATGTTGGGCTTGAAGGTGCATTGCAGAGGCTATGTTGTGTCAAAGATCAGCAGCCATTACTGTAAGATGCAGTCCCTTTGCAAGAGGTAAATTGCACCCTGAGGTCAGCTGCTGTTTGTTTGTGGTTTGTGTATATTTGAGTGACTCGAGAAAAATCAGCAATGCAAGCTACTAAGTGAACTGCTTGTGTGTCTTAACCTCTGAAACAGATTGGGACAGAGGCTTAAATTGGGTGTGGTTGGGTCTTAGATTATCACCAGACTGGGGTAAGAATGGTGTTCGCCAAGTTAGTGGAGACTCAGATTTGGTGTTGTCCTGCCCTGTAAGCTATGTACGTTTAGGGTCAACAAGAGAACAATGGGAACTGCTTGCACATTAGTCTCTGGAAGATTCACTCCTTCAGTTTTGATCTGAAGCCATACAATTCATTTTCTTCAAATATGTTCCTGTAGCTTTGCAAGCTTTGTGCATTTTTTTGAACTTAGCACAGTTTGTGAGTGATTCTCCGGTAGTGCCCTTTAAGAGATTGCCTGGGTCTATAGTGTTGCTCCATCTCACTGGACTGAGTTCTTGCTGATTTTCATTCTTCCAGTCACTGGTACTGTTGGCAGAGGAGCTTATTGTGGGGCTAGGACTCATCATTCCTTAGATGGAACCTATGCAGCCAAGAAATTCTTTCCATTTCTTAACATCCATTCATGAGTGTGAGACCAGCCAATTTTGTTTCTGCCCTTTTTCTCTATCTTTCAAGTGACTTCTTCTTTATATTATTTTTAGGAGTTCTGTTCAGCTCCTCCTACTGTTGTTCTCAATAGAGGTTACTCTGTAATTAATATTTTCCTGTGACTGTGGGCGGAGATGAACACAGTGTCTACTTCTCATTTTCACCAGAACTCTTTTTTACTTTGGCATATTGGTGTGTTTAAATCCAAAATGTTTCTTTTATATTTGGTATTAATTGAAATTGCTTTTTATCTAATCCTAAACTTTCTGCATTTTAATTGGTAGAATAAGACAATAACATTTAATACCACTGTCAATGTATCTCTACTAATTTGTGTTGTGTTCACTGCTTCTATATTTTGCATGTAGTTTTCATTGTTCTATTTCATATTGGCTAGCTTTTTTTTACTTAAACAAAAATTTCCAGTATAAAGTTTTAAGTTCTACTATTTATTTACTTTGATGTTTGTTGCTCTTTGCCTTATATTGTGCTAGCTATTTTATCATGATCTACTTCAAATTAATACTAAACTAATTGCAATAGAATATGTATGCTTGCCTGTATCATTGCTTCATATTTTTCTAGCAACAACACAATGATATTTTAATAAGAGTACCTGATTCAATGGAATCCAATGTTATATAGGCCACATAATTAATTGATATAATTAGAAAGGCAAGTTCTTTTTTGTTCTGCAAATTATATAAGGAGATTCATATTTTCTTTATGAACTGAGAATACAGTCAATATAGAAGGAATAAATAGAATTTGGAGAATGACATAGACCAGATCCTGATGACAATGTTTGAGCTTCAAACTTATGGTTTGATTAAAGTTACAACTGTTTCCAAATATTCTTTCTCTACTTCATGAACTTTTAATTGTTTTGTCATATACACAGAAAGGCCCTAATACAGAGACCAAAGCAATTTTTTTTTGCGTGTGTTTACTCAGTGGTTGGTCTCCTTTTTGTTGTCATAGAAGATGCTAGTCTGAGATAAGGGAGGCTAAATGTATTGGTACGTATCTGTTCAAACAAACAAATCTGTGATGATGAGAATTTTAAGATGGCTTAAAACTGTTAATGATGTGAATTAAACCAGCTTGGTGGAGATTGTAATGCAGATACATCTATGACAGTGACTGAGTGGTATTGGTAACATGGACAAAGAGGAATAAGGGAGGAAACTGTTCGGTGAAGGTACATGTAAGACATCCCAAGTCATCGGGTCTTGTGGGATTTTTACTAGGGAGTATATTAAGCTGTATTTAAGAGACAAAATTGAGTAAAAATAAGAACGCAGAAAATGCATGAGTGTGTGTTAAATTTAGAGTGTGAGTGAGGTCATTTATAGATGGTGTACAGAGTGAGGGAAGACTTGAGACAAGCCTACATTAGTACATTTGTTTGCTCGTATCCTCAACAGAGCCATAAAACTTCTTGAGGAATATGATTATTCACTTATCTTGATTCTCCCAAGATGGCATAATGTATTTCCAGTAATAGTTCATCATGTTATACTTATGGTGAAAGAAGGAACAAACAATGCATCCCTTAAAACATCTCATGAGGATCTTTATAAACTTTAGGGGAAAATATTATGGGCAACACTCTTTCCTCATAAATATGTCTCACTTCCAGGTACTATAAGACTCATGCCAATATCTCACAGAGTCAGCATGTTTCTACCTTTTAGGAAACTTGACAACTCATATGAATCTTCTGGAATGATTGACCTGGATCTTTACTTGTTGACTCTCACATTGGAAACATCTCTATTCCCACCAAACCAAGGGGTAGAGAGGACATGATGAAGCGTTCTAAGTTAGGAGGTCTTAACACTTCTTGACTCATATTTTCTCTTTTATCCGTAGGATGTAAATGGCATCATGGAAAGGTATGTGTGGGAGACCAGAGATGGTCCATCTGTGCTGTAAAGAGGCTTAAAGCCATTTAAGCTAACTGCTGGTTACTTAGAATAAAATATGGCTCTGGGTTGGAAAATTTGGGTGTAGTTTTATCTTAAATTTCTGTTCATATATCATGGTTTGAGTGTTCTATAACTATTAAGAATGAACTCTTCTCTATGATAGGAAATTTGGGTGATGGACATTGCATAGTTTGGGTCAGAAGCAGAATCCAGACTAAAGTGTTGCATCATCAGATTCCTGTTTCTTCATAAATTTTATTTACTCAGCATGCCTGTATCAACTCAGGTTCCCCTATTTTATAGCTACTTGGTCTCTTATGGGTAACTCTGTCTCTTTACCTCCTAAGTATCTAGAATTGAAGACAACATTTTTATATTTAAATTATATTAATATTTTATATAATCTTTATATTTATATAAAATTATATATATTTATATTGTATATTTATAATTTTTAAATTATAAATATCAATTTATAATTTAAAGTAGATTAAAAAAAAGAGACTAGGTCCTTATATATAGTTCTCTTTATTTCCAATAGCACTCTTCAATAGCAAATAATGTTTTGGCCCTGGTGTAAACAATTGATACACTGTGAGTATGTACTTTTGAAGCCAATTAGAAAGGGCAGCATCCTTGTTTCTACATTTGTACACTGACTTGGTTGCATCAAGGACTTTCAACTTGAAACTCAGACCACTATTATTAGTATGGTGTTCACAGTATCTTCTTTTCCAAGTGTTCTAGGTTTATTTGAGAACCTAAAATCTCAGATGTTATTGTGAGGGCCTCGCTAATGGGGAGTAGAATATAAAGGTCTTGGTTCTCTCCAGACAGAATTCCCACACTTGAAATATCTCAGACAACCAGGAACCAGGTTCTGCCACCTCACTTTTATGTATTATCCTTCCCCATTCATGCAGCAATTTTTTCTCACATTAATGTAACAGACCAAAATTTTCTTTTTTTAAAAAAAATGTTATCTTATAATTTTATATGATTTCAGGAGGTAGACGTAAAGGTTAATTGTTATTTTAGAAGGAATAATCCGTGCTCCTGAAAGACTAAGGCCTTTCTAAACTTACAAAATGTTTACACTATAAAGTGGGACATGAGAATGGCTGTTCTCACTCTATGATCAAGAGTCTCTTCTTTCTCAGGCTCTCAGTGGAAGTTACCTTAAGTGCTTCAATGGGGTCAATAGACAGAAGTTTAAGGGGATAAAAAGTCAGAGATGTGGAGGTCAATTTTTCTCTTTTCTAGGAGTAACACCTTCACTCTGAAGAAGCCAAAACCTTTTAAAAAGAAAGAAAGGATAGTGTTCCAAGTTCCTGACCTGGGAGTGGTGCTGGAAGAGTTGAATGGTGAGGAATGCCTGGGCAAGAGGGTGGCTGCGGGATTCCTGTGCTGGTGGGATAAAGAGGGAGGGGGGCTCAGTCTCTAAGTGTGGACAGAGGAGACAAAGGAGGATGGATATTATGTGTGGAGGATATGGTCGTATTTAATGGGGGGTAGCCTGCTGTCTTGTTCTCTCTTTCTTTCATGCACTACCTCACATGGACTCCACTGTCTCTACTGATCTGGAAAGAAAATAGATTTTAATGCTGAGTCCTCTGCTTATATTTAATATTATGGATTTTTATCATTTCAGGGCTGACTGATATGCGCAAATACTGGGGTAAGCAGATATCATAATATCATGATACCACACTGTCTTAATCTTCTTTCAGAATTTTACATTTTCTACTGGGTCTCCTGTCTTAAGCCCAATGTTTTCTTTCCAGACACAAACACATACATTTTATATTTCTGCAGTGTTCTACCTCTCCCCAAGAATAGAACTAACTTATTCCCTGTTCCCATTCACATTATTCTCAAGATTTCTCTTTAAATCTCACAAATGAAGGTACCACATATTTTCTTAACCAACCTTGTAATTTTTTTAACAGTTACCGTGACCCTGTGTCATCTAATAAATAGTGAAAATGTTACCATTTCTGAGGATCAGAGAGAAGCAAGACATGTGTCAACATCGAATACTAATGATATTTATCAGAAAATTAGTAATAATGATTATGCTGTACTTGGCTCACCGATCGTCGCATCAGGAAAACATTATTGGGAGGTAGATGTGTCACAGAAAAGTGCCTGGGTCTTGGGGGTATATTGTGGACAAATCCCTAAAATATACCCTATATCGTTTGCTGCTATAGCAAAGAGGCAATATTCACATTTTTGCAATAAATATAAACCTGAAAATGGGTTTTGGGTTATAGGCTTAGAGAATCAATGTCGATATAAAGCTTTTGAAAATGAATCCAGCAGTTTTCCTTGGAAAAGAACTCTTTCCTTGCCTGTTCGCCCCTGTCATGTTGGCGTTTTCGTAGACTGTGAGGCGGGCACTGTATCATTTTTGAATGTCACAAACCAGGGGAATCTCATCTATAAATTCTCCTCATGTTCATTTTCTCAGAGAATGTATCCATTTTTCAATCTTATGACATGTCCTGGTCCTATGACACTGTGTTAGCAAGATCCACGTTCTTTTAAGAGCCTCCAGTCTTAAGTGCACATAAAGCACTGAGCTCACCTACAGCATTCTCACCAACCTTTCCTTGCTGTGTCCCTTCTTCTCCATTTCTGCTTCCTTCATTCATCAATAGGCATAAAATTTGTCTTGTGTCATATTTTTCTTGACACCTTGTTTATATTAATAGACTATCTTAATTCATCATTATATATAATATAAAGGATGATGACTAATGCCTCATAAGAAACACCAGTATGCAAGTGACATCTCTGCCAAAATTTTATAATCTCATTTCCTCTGCCCCTGAGAAGAATATAGAAAGCTTTTTAACAACTTCTGTATAACATTCATGATTTGGTATAGAAGTCGTTCACTGTAGAATGAATCCTTATGGGTGTGTCAGTTTTCCCACGATGTTGGTAATGCCTTAGGAGTGAACAAGAAAATATCATCAATAATATGTGCTAAGAGTGAAAGTTTTGAATCCAGAGTGTCTGAATTCAAGTGCAGTTTCTCCCTATACATGCAGTGTAACCTTGAATAATACACTTGAATGTAATTTACTTTAAATAGACCAAGTATGAAAAAGCACAGCATACTTAGATTCACTGTGAGAAGGAAAGTGTCATTAAGTATAAAACATGTGTCTCAGTTTAATAAACTTTTTCTCTACTAATTACTGAAAAATATAAGCTGTGCGTGTGTCTCATGAAATAGGTTTGTGCCTTTAGGGACCCTAGGGTGGTTTTACTGCAGTCTCATGATTCAGATCCCCGATACCTCTGTGCTGCTGTCAAGACCACCCTGCCAGTGATAGGAAAGCCTGTGTGTGTTTGTGACAGTGAGAAATTTATTATAATTCTGGCTGTCTACATATTGGCCTTAATCAAATAATCTATATTTTATGGGATTCTATTTCTCATTTGTAAAATAAAAAATAATAAATATTGCCTAATGTAGTATTATGAAAATTGAACAATGTTTTTATTAACTTCTGTAATTTCTAGAATATAAGGCATTATCATGTTTGCTGTCTACCACTTTTATTTTGCCTCCCACTGTAACTGAAAGAAATAATTTTAAGAATGCATATTTGTTTACATTCAAAAATATAATCCTTTCTTTGTTTTAAGAAATAAAATAACTTGATGAAAGAATCACAACTTTCTTTAAACTTTAGCTAATTGTAAAATAAGTATTTCTAGCTGCATAATCCCCCCCACCACCATTTTTTTTTTTGGACTTATTCTATTTAATGGAAAATGAATTTAAATATTAGGTCTGTTTTTTCAGTTTTGAAAACTTATTCACAGTGATACAGTAAGACTCAGAAGTACAATTGTGAGATTTCTTAACAACAGTTTATGAAAGCATTTTCTTGCCCGGTCAGCTTTGCAATTATAGCAAGTTGAAAGGTCTGAAGAGGATAAAGAAAATTCCATTTCTTTTCTTCCAATGAGATAGGAGGGGCGTATTTTCTGCAACGGATGTTCATTCAGGATATGGTGGGATCCAGAGGCAGATTAAAGTTGGTTGAAACCTTGGGTGCAGAAGAAAATATTGGGCCCCTTAAACTTGGTGTCATTAGAAAAAAGTGTAAAGTTGGGGTTTTATGGGGCGCTGGAGAAGTCGGTGCCCAGGGAGCATGCCTAGTCCGCCCGCCGTTAAGTTTGTTTCTGGTGGTATACCATATATTTTTGCATTTTAATTTCCCATTATTTCCCAATCTCTTTCAGTGGTATAAATAAAATATTACAGTTTGGTCAAATATTGCCTTCTCTCATTCTTGACTGTCCCCAGAAATTTCCACATTCCCTTCTTTGGAAGACTGAGAGAAAGAATTCTAAGGTGGTAATTTCCATTATCTCTGTGTGAATGAACACATTTATTTCCTAGCACTTATCCTTAGAAATGGGGAAATTCATCTCTAAATTGTTCTTTTTACCTCTGCTTTTCTGTCACTATGTTGCCACTGTGACTGAATTTCTGAGTCATTAGGAATAAGCTGCATTATTATATGAGTAAAAAATGACTCTCCAAGGACATTCATGTCCTTTCATTTACTGCAATATCCTACTTAGGATGAAGTATGTAATTACAAGGAAAGACCTGAACTTTTACATACAACAAAAAATATCTTTGAATTGAGGGCCATCTACTTTTTAGCTGAGGCTGCAGGCCCTTTAAATGGAGCCCTCTCCTGAAAAGAGTATGAAACTTTTAAGTTGTTATGAGTTATGTTTCCTCTACTCATATAATTGACAGAAATAGTTTTCTGGATTAAAAAGTCTGATGTGTACCAGGTGTAAATTTGCTCTCTGCAAATCTATTCCAGAGCTTTCTCTGCCACATGACGTCTGAGCATTTAAGTGGCAATCATGCCTTCTTGTATTTCTGGGTCCCATGACTGTGTTGAGCTATCAGTAAAACAGATGTGTATCCATAGGGAAATGTTTGGTTGAGCTCAAGATATTAGGAAATTTCAAACTGTAGGACCAACCAAAGACAATATGTGGGTATTTAGGGCAATCACCCAATGGTGATCATAATTTTCTTCACTTGGGGACCTGAGATCTTCATTAGAATAAATATATGGCCTATAGTCATCAATATGGGATCTCAGTGACCTTTCATTTTGCTTAAGGATTCTGTGTAGTCTTTATCCTGACTGCTAATCTCTGTATGTTGCCCAAACATATGTCTGTTCTATATCTCAATACCCACAGTTTGGACTTCCCTCTGCTGTGTGACATACCTTCCAAGTTCTGGTAACTCATCCGTCTCCTTGGGGTGAGCTGTGGGTGATCATTTTTTGTAGTGTTGTTTAATCACTACAAGGTTTACTTTTTCTGGAATTTATAAGAGGAGATTCATATTTTCATCATGAACTGATGATAAAATTAATTTAGAGAGAATAAATAAAATTTGGAGAATTACATTGACAAATCCTGGAGAAGATATTTGAGCTTCAAAATTAAGCTTTGATTAAAATTACAACTGTCACCCAAATTTCTCATCTCTACTTCATCATCTTTAAATTGTTTTTTGTTATATGTAACAAAAGAGACCTAATACAGGGGTCAAAGGAACATATTTTACTCATGTAGACCCCGTGGGTGCTCAATGAAGTGAATAGAGAGAAATCAGTGGTTTTGAAGAGACTAAAATACAGAGGCATTGGCATCTATTTTTGTCATTTCTAGGAGTAAGACCTTCATTCTAAAAAAGCCAAAAACTCTGCAGGTAACAAAGGAGATGGTTCCAAGTTCCTGACTTGAGAAGGATGCTGCAAGTGCTTAGAGGTTATGAATTCCAGACAAGCAGGTGACTGAGAGATTCCTGTGTTGGAGGGGATTGAAGAGGGAGGAGGGTTCGGTTTTTAGGCTTATTAGATAGAGGAGACAAAGGAGAATGGATATTATGTGCTGAAGGTATCGTCATATATAATTTGTAGTGGTTAGCTGTCTTGTTCACCTCTCATTCTTATGTATACTGCTTCACACAAATCCCAGACATTCCCCTGATGTAGAGAGAAAATAGATTTTCATGCTGACTCTTTTGCTTATATTTAATATTATGGATTTTATCTTTTTGGGGCTGACAGATGTGTGCTGCTTCTGGGGTAACACAAACCACAGCACCATGAAGCTACTCTGTCCTCATCGACTTTCAGAACTTTACATTTGACCAGGTCTTATATCTTGAGACCCATGTTTTCATTTTAACACACACATACATATTATATTTCTGCAATGTTATAATGTTCCTTCTCGCCAGGAACCAAATTCAGTTGTGTCCAGTTACCACTCATTTTATTCTCAAGATCTCTAAAAATGTCACAAATAAAGGTACAGCATATTTCTCAACCAACTCTGTAATTTTTCTACAGTTTATGTCATCGAGATCTTTACAAGGATATATCAAAGGAAATACCTACACCTCAGAGACCAGTGAGATATTTCTTATATTGTGTAAATTTTCAGCATAAGAATGGTGATTATGATAAATTTGGTATCCTGTGATAACTATTTACTACATCATGAAAACATTACTGGTGGGTAGATATGTGAGAAAAAATGTGTCTGGATCTTGAATATATATGGTGAAAACTGTCCTGAATTAAATATGAATGTTGTTAGACTTAACACTAATATTTTTCAACATTTTTACTCTAGATATTAACCTAAATAAGGCTACTTGGATATAGGATTACTGAATCTGTTTGAATATAATCCTTTTGTGGATTCTGCCTCCTCCATCTCTTCATCATAACCCTCTTCGTGAGTGTTCCTCGGTATTGTGTTGGGGTTTTACTACAATGCTGGCACTGGTTTATATTTGAATGTGACAAACCAATAGCATCTATAAATTTATATATTTTTTTCTTAGTAAATTTATTCATATTTCAAACCTATGCAACGAACTGGCCCCATGACACTGAGTTCTCAAGTTCTTAAACCTCTTACTCCCTCTGACACTTTTTTGAAGTTCCTCCAGCATTGGGTGCACTAAATGCACTAAGCTTATCTACTGCATTTTCACCAACTTTGCCTTGCTGTGTCCCCTATTCTTCGTTTCAACATCCTTATTCAACAATACAGTGTACAATTTGCCTTGTGTTATATTTTCCCCAATATCTTGTTATCATTAGTAGGGACTCCTTAACTCATCATGCTGAATAATCACCAGGTAAATGACTAATGCATCATTAAAAAGGCCAGTATGGAAGTGACACCTCTGCCAAATTTTTACAATTTCATTTCTTCTGCCAATGAGAAGATTAAAAAAATCTTTTCAACAACTTTTGTTAATTATTCAAGACCTTGCATAGAAGTCATTCACTACAGAATAAATCCTCAGAGGTGTGTTGATTTAGCAGTGATGGTCTTTATTCATCAGTTAGTGAAGGAGAAAATAGTATAAATAATATTAACTAATGGTGGAAGTTTTATGTTCACAGTGTCTGAGCTAAAGTCTAGTTTCTTCAAATAAATGTAGTGCATTACTTCAATAAGATAACTGAATGCTGATTTGATTTTATTTTATTAAAATAATTTTTGTTTAACAATTATACCATAGTTAGAATCATTGTGAAAAGAAAAAAATCATTAAATATGAAACATGTAAGTGTCTCAACTTAATAAATATTTTTTTTTTTACTAATTACCAAAAATATAAGTTGTGTCAGTAGCTCATAAAACAAGTAGGTACCTTGAGGACAGTCGAATACAAGTACCCTGATGACAAGAGGGTACTTCTACTGAAGCCTTATGTTTCAAATCCCAGATACCTCTTTGCTGTTGTCAAGACTACTCTACTCTGCTGGTGATAGATAAGCCGGTGTGTCTGTGTGTGTATGTGCATGATAGTAAATTTTTTTATAAATCTGATGTTACTACACATTGACCCTAATCAAGTACACTAAAGTCTATCAGTTTCTGTTTCTCATTTATAAAAAAAAATACATAGAGGTGGAAACCACAGCAATAGCCCCAGTGGGCAGGCACCAGCAACACCCAAACCCAAAAGTCCTAGGCAGCAACAGCAGAGGGGGTTGCGGGCCTGCAGACAGACCATACCTAGGAAACAGAGGCCATACCCAGTGGACTCCAGAGGCCAAAACCTTCTTTTACACAGAGAAAATGCAAAGGCAAAGAAATGCAAAACAAATAAACCAGAGAAATCCCCAGAAAAGGACCGAAATGAATCAGATATAACCAAATTACCATATGCAAAGTTTAACAATTTTTAGGATGCTCAAAGGTATTAGAACAACAATAGATGCTCATTACGAACACCTAAATAAAGAGATAGCAAATATAAAAAAATACATTGAAATAATAAAAAAATCAGTCAGAAATCACAAATACAGTATATGAAATAAAGAACACAATGGAAGGAATTAAAAGCAGGATGGATGAAGCGGAGAATTGAATCAGTGAGTTAGGATACGATAAATAAAGGCACAGAAGCAGAGCAGAAATAAGAAAGAGACTCAAAAAGTCTGAGGAAACTCTAAGAGAGCTCTCTGACAACATGAAGAGAAATAACATCCGCATCATTGGGTTCCTGAAGAAGAAGAGAAAGAATAAGGGATAGAGATTTGTTCAAGCATATCATAGCTGAAAACTTCCCTAAATTAAGGCAGAAAAACACATCACATGTTTAGGAAGCACAGAGAACTCCATTAAGGAGAAACCCAAAGAAATCAACACCAAGACACATCATAATTAAAATACAAAAGCTAAGTGATAAAGAGAAAATATTAAAAGCTGCTAGAGAAAAAAAGACTATCACCTACAAAAGAGCCCCCATAAGGATGACTTCTGACTTCTCAACAGAAACACTTGAGGCCAGAAGGGAATGGCAAGAAATATTCAAAGTAATGCAGAACAAGAGCCTACAACCAAGACTACTTTATCCAGCAAGGCTATCATTTAAAATTGAAGGAGAAATAAAAAAGCTTTACAGACAAAAAAAAAACCAAAACTCAAGGAATTCACTACAACCATCCAAGGCTGCAAGAAATGCTAAGGGACCTGTTGTAAACAGTTCAAAGGAGAAAAAGAATATAGCAAAAGAGGAATACAGTTTTAAAAAATAAAATGTCAATAAACAATTACATATCAATATTAACCTTAAATGTAAATGGATTAAATGATCCAATGAAAAGACATAGGGTAGCTTCATGGATAAAAAAACAGGACCCATACATATGCTGTCTACAAGAGACATACCTTGAATCAGAAGATGCACATAGAGTGAAGATAAATGTGTGGAAAAAAATATTTCACGCAAATGGAAATGAAAATAAAGCTGGGGTATCAATACCTATATCACACAAAATGGACTTTAATACAAAGACTATAGTTAGAGATAAAGAAGGTCACTACATAATGATAAAGGGAGGAATCCAACAGGAAGATATAACTATTATAAATATCTATGCACCTAATATAGGAGCACTTAAATATATAAAGTAGACTTTGATGGATTTAAAAGGTGAGATCAATGGCAATACATTAATAGTAGGGGATTTCAATACCCCATTAACGTTATTAGATAGATCCTCAAGAAAGAAAATTAACAAAGAAACAGCAGACTTAAAGGACATATTAGATCAACTCGATTTAATAGATATTGTCAAAACCTTTCACCCTAAAACAGCAGAATATACATTCTTTTCAAGGGCTCATGCTACATTCTCTAAATAGACCACATGTTAGGGCACAAAAGCGGTCTCAACAAATTTAAAAAGATTGAAATCATATTGAGCACTTTCTCTGATCACAGTGGCATTAAATTAGAAATTAACCACAACAGAAAAACTGAAAAATATTCAAACACTTGAAAACTAAATAGCATGTTATTAAATAACAAATGGGGAAACAATGAAATCAAAGAAGAAATTAAAAAATTTCTAGAAACAAACGATAATGAGCATACATCAACTCAAATTTAATGGGACACAGCAAAAGCAGTCCTTGCAGGGGTCCCCAAACTTTTTACACAGAGGGCCAGTTCACTGTCCCTCAGACCGTTGGAGGGCCGCAACATACAGTGCTCCTCTCACTGACCACCAATGAAAGAGGTGGCCCTTCCGGAAGTGTGGTGGGGGGCCGGATAAATGGCCTCAGGAGGCTGCATGCAGCCTGCGGGCTGTAGTTTGGGGACGCCTGGGAAGTTTATAGCATTACAGGCATACCTCAAGAAGCTAGAAAAAGCTCTAATAAACAACTTGACCCTACATCTTAAAGACCTAGAAAAAGAACAGCAAGTAAATCCCAGAGCTAGTAGAAGGAAGGAAATAATAAAGATCAGAGCAGAAATAAATGACATAGAAGCTAAAGAAACAATAAAGAGGGTCAATGAAACCAGGAGCTGGTTCTTTGAAAAGGTAAACAAGATTGATGAACCTTTAACCAGAGTCACCAAGAAAAGCAGAGAGAGGACTCAAATAAATAAAATTAGAAACGAGAGTGGAGAAATAACAACTGACACAACAGAAATACAAAATATTGTAAGAAAATACTATGAAGAACTGTACGCCAAAAAACTAGACAACCTAGATGAAATTTACAAATTCTTTAAAACATATAATCTTCCAAAAATTAATCTGGAAGAATCAGAAAATCTAAACAGACTAATTACAACAAATGAGATTGAAACAGTTATCAAAAAACTCCCAAAAAAGAAAAGTCCTGGGCCTGATGGCTTCACAGGTGAATTCTACCAAATATTCAAAGAACTAACTCCTATCCTTCTCAAACTATTTCAAAAAATTCAAGAGGAAGGAAGACTTCCAAGCTCCTTTTATGAGGCGAGCATAATTCTGATTCCAAAACCAGGCAAAGACAACACAAAGAAAAAAAACTATAGGCCAATATCCCTGATGAATTTAGATGCAAAAATCCTCAACAAAATATTAGCAAACCGGATCCAACAATATATGAAAAAAATCATACACCATGATCAAGTGGGATTTATTCAATGTGATTCATCACATAAACAAAAGGAAGAAGAAAAACCACATGATAATTTCAATAGATGCAGAAAAAGCATTTGATAAAATCCAGCACCCATTCATGATCAAAACCCTCAGCAAAGTGGGAATTCAGGGAACATACCTCAACATGATAAAGGCCATCTATGAAAACCCACAGCCAATATCATACTCAATGGGCAAAAATTAAAAGCAATCCCCTTAAGGTCAGGAACAAGGCAGGGCTGTCCCCTTACACCACTCTTATTCAACATAGTTCTGGAAGTCCTACCCACAGCAATCAGACAAGAAAAAGAAATAAAAGGCATCCAAATTGGAAAAGAAGTAAAACTATCATTATTTGCAGATGATATGATATTGTATATGGAAAACCCTACAGTCTCAGTCAAAAAACTACTGGACCTGATAAATGAATTCAGCAAGGTGGCAGGATATAAAATCAATACTCAGAAATCAGAGGCATTTTTATACACTAAAAATGAACTGTCAGAAAGAGAAATTAAGGAATCAATCCCCTTTACCATTGCAACCAAAAAAATAAACTACTTAGGAATAAATTTAACCAGGGAGATTAAAAACTTATATTCAGAAAATTATAAAACATTGATAAAAGAAATCAGGGAAGATACAAACAAGTGGAGGCATATAGCATGCTCATGGTAAGGAGGAATAAACATCATTAAAATGTCTATATTACCCAAAGCAATTTATAAATTCAATGCAATACCAATTAAAATACCAATGACTTACTTCAAAGATATAGAACACATATTCCAAAAATTGATATGGAACCAAAAGAGAACACGAATAGCCTTAGCAATTTTGAAAAGGAAGAATAAAGTGGGAGGTATCACACTTCCAGATATCAAGTTATATTATAAGGCCATTGTACTCAAAACAACCTGGTACTGGCATAACAACAGGCACATAGATCAATGGAACAGAACTGAGAACCCAGAAATAAACTCACACTTTTATGGATAACTGATATTTGACAAAGGTGATAAGAGCATACATTGGAGTAAAGACAGCCTCTTCAACAAATGGTGTTGGGAAAATTGGACAGCTACCTGCAAAAAAATGAAACTAGACCACCAACTTACACCATTCACAAAAATAAACTCAAAATGGATAAGAGACTTAAATGTAAGCCGTAAAACCATAAGCATCTTAGAAGAAAACATAGGCAGTAAGCTCTCTGACATCTCTCGCAGCAATATATTTGCTGATTTGTCTCCACAGGCAAGTGAAATAAAAGACAGGATAAACAGAGGGGACTTTATCAAACTAAAAAGCTTCTGCACAGCTAAAGACAATAAGAACAGAATAAAAAGACAAACTACACAATGGGAGAATATATTTGACAATGCATCTGATAAGGTGTTAATAACCAAAATTTATAAAGAACTTGTGAAACTTAATACCAGGAAGATAAACTATCCAATCTAAAAATGGGCAAAAGAAATGAATAGACACTTCTCCAAAGAGGACATACAGATGGCCAATAAGCATATGAAAAAATGCTCTACAGCACAAATCTTTAGAGAAATGCAAATTAAAACCACAATGAGATATCTCCTCACACCAGTCAGAATGGCACTCATCAATAGAACAACACAGAATAATAAGTGCTGGCGAGGATGTGGAGAAAAGGGAACCCTCCTGCACTTCTGGTGGAAATGCAGACTGGTGCAGCCTCTGTGGAAAACAGTATGGAGATTCCTCAAAAAATTAAAAATCGAACTGCCTTTTGACCCAGCTATACCAGTGTTAGAAATATACCCCAAGAACACCATAGCACTGTTTGAAAAGAAGAAATGCACTCCCATGTTTATGGCAGCATTGTTCACAATAGCAAAGATCTGGAAATAGCCCAAGTGTCCATCAGAGGACAAGTGGATTAAAAAGCTTCGGTATATATATACTATGGAATACTACTCAGCCATAGAAATAATAACATCGAATCTTTTACAACAACATGGATGGACCTTGATAACATTATACTGAGCAAAATAAGTAAATCAGAAAAAACTAAGAACTATATGATTCCATACATAGGTGGGACATTAAAATGAAACCCAGAGACATGGACAACAGTGTTGGGGTTACAGGGTGGGGAGGAGGAGAGAGACGGGGTTGGGAGATAGGACGGGCACAAAGAAAACCAGTTAGAAGGTGAAGGAAGACAATTTTATCAATGTCACCCCATTAAAATTAATCAAAAAAAAAAAAAAAAAGAATTTGTCTCACGGCTAATTCAGGCAGTTAGAAGAATAGTATAAGGATGCTAATTCTGCTTCTCAGGCCACATCCTGCAAAAGGGACCCCAGGCAAATTGGTGATTTGGCTCCTCTGATTTTGCCAATTGGATTTAAAAAAAATTAGTCAGGAACGCCCTGAAATGGAACTAACAATACAGGAGCATAAATTTAAGGGACTTTTAGATACTGGAGCTGATGTATCTGTTATTGCTAAGCTACATTGGCCTCCTTCCTGGCCCACTCATGCAGCAGCCGCAGAATTACAAGGTATAAGGCAGAGTAAATTCCCTCAACAAAGTTCTAGTTTTCTATATTGGGAAGATTAAGAAGGTCATTCTGGATTTTTTTTTTTTTTTTTTTTTTCATTTTTCTGAAGCTGGAAACGGGGAGAGACAGTCAGACAGACTCCCGCATGCGCACGACCGGGATCCACCCGGCACGCCCACCAGGGGCGATGCTCTGCCCACCAGGGGGCGATGCTCTGCCCATCCTGGGCGTCGCCATGTTGCGACCAGAGCCACTCTAGCGCCTGAGGCAGAGGCCACAGAGCCATCCCCAGCGCCCGGGCCATCTTTGCTCCAATGGAGCCTTGGCTGCGGGAGGGGAAGAGAGAGACAGAGAGGAAAGCGTGGCGGAGGGGTGGAGAAGCAAATGGGCGCTTCTCCTGTGTGCCCTGGCTGGGAATTGAACCCGGGTCCTCCGCACGCTAGGCCGACGCTCTACCGCTGAGCCAACCGGCCAGGGCCATTCTGGATTTTTTAAGCCTTATGTGCTCCCTGGATGGCCAGTTAATTTGTGGAGTAGAGATGTTTTTAAAAATATGGGAGTGTTGCTTGTCAGTCCTAATGGTTTATTCAGTACTCAGATGCTTGATCGGGGATTTTTGCCCACCAAGGAACTCGGGAAAGAACAGCGAGGAATTCTCACCCCCATAGAAGTGGCACCTAATACCAGAAGATGTGGATTAGGATATCAAAATTTAGCATAAGGGCCTTGGTAGCTCCTGCTACCTGAATAATGCATTGTGCAGACCCAATTACTTGGAAATCAGATAATCCTGTATGGGTAGACCAACGGGCTCTTTCTCAGGAGAAATTTAGGGCAGCTGCTCAATTGGTACAAGAGCAGCAAAAGCTTGGGCACATTGAACCATCTAATAGCCCATGGAATACACTTCCATACTTTGATCTTGATGCCTCCTGGATTATCAAGGGGCATAGGTGACCCTTACAGTTTATAGGTTTTGAGCCTCTCAAAAAAGGAAAATTATTGTTGTTCCTTTTTTCAAAGGATCAACAACAATGGCTCTGGGAAGCTTCCACTAAATGGCAAATCGCTCTTGCAAATCAATGTACAACTTTATACTGAAACTGTCAACTTAAAATCAGCTCAAAGACTAGAATTATATGCCATTATCATGGCTTTTCAGCATTTGCCATATTCTCCCCTTAATCTATATACAGACAGCAAATGTTTACTTATGGTATTTCCACTATAAAGACTGCGGTCTTAGGGACAAATGCTGATGAACTATTTCAGCACTTCTTCCTTCTTCAAAGACTTGTATGTAAACATAGAGCTGCATGTTTTATAGGACACACTCAAGCTCACTCCATGCTCCCTGGTGCTTTAGCACAAGGGAATGCCCTTGTTGATTAAGCTACCCAAAAGAAAATTATTTGGAGCAACCATGACAGATTGAGCAATTCAGTCTCATACTATTCATCACCAGAACGCTGCAGCCCTGTGTAAACAGTTTCAACTTACTCGGGAAGCAGCATGGCAGATTGGGAAATCTTGTCCAAGGGGTCCTATACTATAATCTGTCCCTTAATTTTGAATTTACCCTCAAGGACCCCTACCAGGACAACTTTGGCAAATGGATGTTACTCATATACCTTCATTTGGCAAACATTTCTATGTCCACGTTACAGTGGATACATATTCTGGATTTAAAGTAACCTCTGTCAGAACAGGAGAGGCTGCTATGCATGTTATAGCTCATTGTATGCTTTGTTTTATTATTGGATTTCCTAAACAGGTTAAACTGACAATGCTTCTGCATATGGAGCAAAGCATTTACTGTATATTGTCAAACCTTTAGAATTATGTGTATTTCTTACAATCTTTAAAGTCAAGGTATTATTAAAGTGTACCCAGCAAATATTTTAAGGTCAATTTAAAAAAAAATTAAAAGGGGGGAGTCATATCCTGGAACTCCTACGGGTCTACCATACCATGCTTTTTACTTAAAAAAATTTAAATTTCTTTTGAATGCTGATGAACAGGAGACGCCAAATCTTTTTCTCCTGCAAACTACTACCTTCTTTATTTGAGCCAGCTAATAACACTGTTTTGTCTTTTTCCGAATAGCCCTAGATATATGGAAAATATTTATATAGGTGGATGGGGATCCTCAAACCCCTCAGCGAGATCTTCTGAGCATGGCTTTTAAGATACCAAAAGGCAGAAAAAGCCCAATAGAGATCAGCGGAACTACCAGCTTTTAGGATATGCCCTTAAAGGCTCCAACACCCCAAAGGGGTCTCAGAGGATGCCATCTGGGTCCTGCTTCTATAGTGGAAAGGAAGGTCATTGAGCTAAAGCCTGCCAGACTTACATGCCTTTGCTGTGAGGTAACAGGGACACTGGAAGGTAGGCTATCTCCTCGCTCCTCTAAGGGAGGGTTCAGTCTCTTCCAACCCTGCTCCAGCCACCTATGACCTAACCTTTCCCAGAATGCTGGGGTTTGCCACTGAAGGCTGAAGGTGCCCAGGGCTGTTGGCCCCATCTACGACACTGTGGATAAGCCTAGGGTATTTCTTCCAAGAAGCAGGTAAACTGATCTCATTTCCACAAGGGCCATTTAACTATGTCTTGCCTGAATAGTCAGGTTTTTTATTCTTCCCTTGAAGATATTTGTTGTGGGTTTTGATAGTCCTATTTTCTGCTGCTTTGTTTAATATATAGTGTTTCCTTTATTCCTCCTACCTCAATGCCCCACTCGTATTTCAGGCTGGGACATACTTCTAATTTAGAGCTCTCCTTCCCCCTTTTGCCAACTTCTATTATGAATCTATCTTTGCCTCCCAGCTTAGTGTATCCCAAGGTTCTCTTTACCAAGCCACAGTTGCAGAGCTCCAGGGAAAAGCACCCTTGTCTCATCTCTCCAGGCAAAGGAGAACAGAAGCTCCATATCCACACATGCTGCAGCTGGCTTTTCCAGTCTACCTGAATCATTACCAGCTAGAAGCAGTGGTCATTGGGACTTGGACGTGAGCTGCAAAGTACAGAATTGTGACAACAATTCCAGTGCCATGCAGACTTTTCCTGTGTGTGGACTTTTCCTGGACTCCTGCTCTGAGGGACAGCTCCTAACAGACTGAACGGAGGTTGGGTTGCATTTATCAGGGACTTGGCATGGTGTTGGGGCCAACTTGGACTTGGTGAACTTGTTAAGGACACTACTCTTTTATGGATTCTTGTTGTATTGGCCAAGAGTATGCTTAAAGGCTTTAATCACTGTAAAAAAAAAAAAATAGAAGACTGGTTAAATAAGATGTGGCACATATATACCATGGTATACTATTCAGCCATAAGAAATGATGACATCGGATCACTTACAACAAAATGGTGGGATCTTGATAACATTATATGGAGTGAAATAAGTAAATCAGAAAAAAACAAGAACTGCAGGATTCCACACATTGGTGGGACACAAAAATGAGACTAAGAGACATGGAGAAGAGTGTGGTGGTTATGGGGGTAGGGGGAGGGAAGGAGGGATAGAGGGAGGGGGAAAGGTAGGGGCACAAAGAAAACTAGATAGAAGGTGATGGAGGACAATCTGACTTTGGGTGATGGGTATGCAACATAATTGAATTACAAGATAACCTGGACATGTTTTCTTTGAATATATGTACCCTGACTTATGGATGTCACCCCATTAAAATTAATAAAAATTTATTTATTAAAAAAATACATAAATTTACCTGATGTATTATTGTTAAAATTAAAAACAATATTTTAATAACTTCTGTCATTAGTAACAAATATGTTGTCTATTCATTTTTTTCTTTACTTCTCATAGTCAGTGAAATAAATGATTTTAATAATACATATTAGTTCACTTTCAACATTATTATTTTTACTTTGGCTTAAGAAATAAAATAACTTGAGAAAACAGTTACAACTTTCTTTTAATTTTAGCTGATTGAAAAATAAATGTTTCTGTAGAGGTACCTAGTCTATTTTTTTTTTTTTTACATTAAGTTGCAGTAAATATATTTAACTGAAGTTGAATTTCAGTTTGGATTGTTTGCCTTACTTTAAAAAGCTGTAATATAGTAAGTGTAAGAAGAACAATTGCTGGACTCAATTTAACAAAACTGTAAGTAAGTGTTTGTTGTCCAGGTCAGTCTTACTTTTTCAGGGAGGTGAAGATTTTCAGGAACAAAGAGAAAATCCAGTTTTTCTGGTCCAATAAGATAACAGGGGCATTATTTCTGACATGTATGTTTCCACCAATTCAGGAGTTTATGGGGTCCCCATGTTTTCTGGCATTTTTATTTTCAACTCTTTTCTCAAACATGTAGGCATTTAAATAAATGAATAAATAAATAAATAAATAGATAGATAAATATAATTAATTAATAAATGGTTTATTCAATCACTTATTATCTGTTCTCATCTTTGCTTGTTCATAAGAATTGCCAAATTTATCAGTTTGGATGATCTTTGATGAAACAAGGAATTCCGTGTTTGACTTTTATGTGTGTATATTTGTGTGTGTGAAAAATCTTAATTTTTAATTTAATCACTGCATTGCATTTACCAGATTGCTATGATGACTGAAGGTATGACTTATTAGCAATACTCTTCAAAAATTGCAAATTCTTTCTAGTGATTTTCATGTTTTTTCTGTTATGGGAATGCCAGTCCTCCAATTAAAAATAAAGTATATGATTTCAAGAAAAAAACTCACCTTAATTTCTATATACAACATTTTTTAGGACCTTGACACATTGTCAAAACTACTCAGTCCTTGCTTTCGACAAACACAAACAAACATACACTCACACCACACATGCTCTAGGCATACTTATGTTATTTTATTGTTTACTTCTTTTTGACCTCTCTCTTTCCAGTGGGAAGAGGCATTGAGGTAAGTATATGTGTACATCTCAGGAACAAAGGAGATTAGGAAGAGAATTGTTGGTTAAAATTTGTCAGCAGAGTTTATATAAACACTAATAATATGAGAACATGATTATGACCACATGATTATCATTAGCATGTTCAATGAAATTAAAATTATATCCATAGAGATATAACTTTATGTCTTTCTATTTAAAATTACTCAACATAACAATATGTTGTAATTAATCAGAAACATCAAGACACATAGGGAACAACATAGGGAAGGTACCTTCCTGCCTCATTAATCTTATTGTTGGGTGCAAGGCTGGGTGAAGAAAGTTACTCAATGAGAGTATTGTGTTATGATTAAGATGATAAAGGAATAAATGACAGATCTCAGAATGTAATTTGTGAAAAATTTACATGACTATTATAGCAATAGAAAAACATCATGATTTTAATTGTTAGAAATCACTTCCTTCATACCTTTAACACTTAAACTTTCAAGATAGCTTAGCCAATTATGCCTGTATGAATTCCAGTTTCTGCCTCATACACACATGTGAATCAGGAAGAGTTTGTAAGACTAGATTAGCTTACCTTTCCGTATGTTACAAAAAATATATAAAAATATCCGTGCTTTAATCTGAATATATTGCCAATCAGTGGCAGTACCTGTCTCAAGTTATAATGTGAAGAACGCCAAGCTGTGCAGTAGTCTTGTCAGTCAGGGACGCCTGTCTGGAGTTCCACCATCTTGTAGCTGCATCATCTGAAACACGTAAAGGAAGAAAATGTTTCATAATAGGGCGTAAACGTAATAATAGGAAATAGGAATGTTTCAATTATATTTTTTTGAAAATAAAACTTATTTTATTGTTATTCTGTTTATATTATAGTACTCTGTAATGCATCACTTTTCCCTTCTTTACCACTTCCTTTTAAAACTTTTTCAGTTTTGCTTTTGATTGATGATCCTTAGAGTATCAAAAGAGAAAAGTAGACATTTATGGAGGTTGAGTGTTACTCAGAAAAAGACTATCACTGAAGAGCACTATCCGTTATTCTCTTCCTGCCTCCTACTTGCTGGTAACATGTCACTGACAGCCTCTACCATTATGTCTGGAAGATTCATCATTTGGCCTCCTTAAGTTAGGAATAAAGATTACTAATTAACTGGCAGACCCTTATGATTCAATGGTGGTTTGGAAAAATTTACTCAATAGTCTCACAGTGAAAACCCATTTATTTTTATTTATTTTATTTTTTATTTATTGAGAGAGAGAGAGAGAGAGAGAGGATCACAGAAACAGTCACACTGACCTGCTCCTCTATGTGCCTGACCAGGGAATCAAATCGGCCACCTCTGCCCCAGGATGATGTTTCAACCAACAGGCAGGGTTTAATTTTTTTATTTTTAGAGAAACAGAAAGAGGAAGGGAGAGAGGGACTAGGTTAAAGGGAAGCACCCATTTGTTGCTCCACTCAGTCATGCATTCGTTTGTTGTTTCCCAGGCGTGCACGGACCAGGAACTCTACCTGCAACGTCATTGATTCAGGATGACACTCCTAACCAACCGAGCTAACTAGCCAGGGAGTGGAGAACCATTTCTAAAATTTCATTTTAACTTTCACAGTGACAGCTGCTACCCACTCGCCATGTCAGCGCAAATGAACAGAGACCTATCACTGATTATTATCCCCATCACACACTCTGCATTACAATAGTCAGGGACCCAGACTTTCTGAATCATGATTTTATCCCTAGTGAGTATTTTAAGGCCTCAATACAGGATAAGCTTAACTAATATTTACAGGATTAAATTGAAATTCTGATAACTAATAGTTATAGGATTAAAGTGAATTCTGAGAATTCAGGCCAGCTGAAGAATGTATCATTGGAATTCACGTTCTTATTCAAATACTCTTGCTAGAATAATCTGCAAACAAGATAAAATCATTGCAGTTGAGTGCTGAGCTGGTGTAGGTCCTAGAACATACTAAAGCATTAACTTTCCCAAGATTACTACATGGTGTCCTCCCATTTTTACTGTTAAACTTCTGTTCTGCTTTTTTGGTTTATATCCACTCCTATGATTTTTTTTTAATTTTTGTATTTTTCTGAAGTGAGAAGCAGGGAGGCAGAGAGACAGACTCCTGCATGCACCCTCATCCTCTCATTCCGAAGTTTTGACCTTCTACTTTGCCAAAGGTGAGCTGGAATATTTTTTTTCTTTTTTAGCCAGAAAATCCCTTTTGCCTTCTCTTTAGTGAAACCTGTGAGACAAAGCCCAGTTTTCCCTCTTCATAAGCTAAACTCCTGCTGAGGGCCAGCAGAAATGATATCTCTTATACAGATTCACGTGAACAGAATGAAATATTAGAGGCTCTGTTAGGTAAAGATCCTCTGGAAACTGTTTCTTTTCCTCTTTTGTGAAATTACTTACATTTTTTACAAGAGTTTATTCTTAAATATACAACAAGCTTCAAGACAACACTTCATTATGAGAAGGAATCCAGATGATAAAACAGGAATGGAGTTGAAGACCACCAGTGCTCCAGTCACAAGGAGAAACTTACTTTTTATTTATTAATCTCACCTGTGTCCTTGGGACCTTTCCCTCAGCCTTCACTTTTAATTCCTTGAGTTTCTTCTGCTTCTCTTTGTGCCTCTGCTCAAATGCCGTTTCTTTCTCATCCACTTTCTTGGTTTACTTCTCTTTCTTTTACTTTTCTTAGAACTGGTGTTCTTTTACAGAGTCACAGGGAAGCATTCCACATGACTCATGTATACGGGGTGTGAGGCTTCCGTGGTAAGATTTACTTGGGGTTAAAATAAAAGACTGCCCCAGGATCCTAGTGTCTCACTTCTGTTCAACAACACACAGAAAATGTCCAATGTATTCTCTGTCAGGCCCAATAAAAGATGAGGGTCCAGATATTTTGTGTCATGGTTCAATCCAGTTTGTCCCTATCCTCATCTGTCCAGGGAAAAGTGAATGGTTAAAAAAGAAGTTGAGAATATGGTCTGGACTGGTTTAATACAACTTTAGAATTCAGGACAAGATATACTTTTCAGATAGTGATGAAATAGATATTGATCTGCACAATCAGATGTAAATGATTAAGAAAGTGTCAATGACATTTTAGACTTTTTCTGCTGCTGGTTCTTGTGACTTATTTCATATATACAAATCAATGATATTTTGGGGGGTCGTGTGTAGGAGGGATATAGGGTGAGTAGAGGGAAGCTAGAGAAACATTTGCTTGAAGTGCTAGTTTGCTTGTTCCTATAGAAAAAATAAAATACATTCCTGAGTATTGTAATGCTGATTTTTTATTATTGATTCCCCAGAGCCTAAATAGTATATGATAAATAGAAAATATTACCCCCCTTTTTTGTCTCTAGAATAAATAAAAGTATAATGTAAAAAGTGGTCTTTTCAAGAATGTATATTAATGAAATGGTACACCTTCTCTCTTTTTTAAAAATATGTTTCACATCTAGATCCTTGAAGCATCTTTCTAAATATCTTTGCAGGAATTCTCTGAAATGATTAGTCTGGGTAGTTTTTTTTAATTTTTACATTTTTATTTATTTTAGTGAGCGAGAGAGAGGACAGACAGGAAGGGAAATAGATGAGAAGCATGAACTCGAAGTAGCATCATTTTAATTGTTCATTGATTGCTTTGAGCCTTGACTGGGGATCTCTAGCTGAGCAAGTGACCCCCTTGCTCATGTTAGTGACACTGGGTTAAGACCAGCAATCTTGATGTTATGTCTATGCTCCTATGCTCAAGCTACTGAGCCTGTGCTCAAGCCAGTGACCTCAGAGTGTTGAACCCAGGTCATGTTCTATCCACTGCACTGACACTTGGTTAGGTGGTCTGGGTCTTATCACTACAGTGTGTTCCTCATTTACTTATTATGACCATCTATATATTCTCATCTTATCAAAGGGTGTGAAAAAAAGTGATTAAAACATTGTAAGTTAAGAGAGTTGAGAACTTGGCACTTCTTAGATGGTTGCCAGACACAATAAGGAATGGGTGGTTGAATTTGAATTTTAGATGAACAACACATCACTTTTTAGCAGTAGATTATCTTAAATATGGCAAAGGTCATGTTTATATTAAGGCATATTTGCTATTTGTCCAAAATTAAATTTTAACTAGCCAATTTAATTTTCTATATCTGGCAACCATACATTTGACCTATGTTGTCTCTCTTCTACCCAGGATGTGATTAATGCCAAAAAAAAGTAGGTTGCAAGACCAGGCATACCCATTTATTGTATGATGACAGAATTATACGCACAAGAGTAATCTTGAATCAATCAATGTTAAAAAAAAGACTTAGGAAATTTGGGTATTTAATTTTTTAAAATTAGTGATGATAGGCAGACATGGTAGGAAATTTAGTTGGTGGGAAGTCACAGAGTTTGGGTCAATAGAGGCATTAGAAATTGGGTTTTTTGGTATCAGAACTCCATAACTTCAGTCATTCTGGTCAACCCTTAGTTTCTGCCTCTGTTCTTGTTTGTATACTTCATAGGTGCCTGCCGTGTCACAAGTGAGGTCTTGTCCTCTTTACCAGCCAGTATACCAGATTTTCTACAAAGACAGTTCTGCAAGGTCTTTCTACGTGATATTCTTTGGATTGCAACAAGTAAATAAATAAATAAGTAGACTCAACTCTCAGAAATATTGACTTTAAACTTGGTGCTAATAAGCAATATGTTTTTGTTTACAAACTTTCACATATAGAAAAATTTGATGTCTTTGTCTAAAGTTGCTTACCCACTTGGCAACATCTAGCACCTGAAATTTAGACAAGTGTTCATCTGGATGTCATAACATTTCTTTTCCCAAATATGTGTAATATTTCTCCAGAGAATGTTACCTCATATGTTATTCTCAGTATTCGTACTGGGATAACAGGCTTAGGAGAACCTCTAGACTTTTAATATAGGATACTCATACTTGATGACCTAAAACTCTCAGTAACCAGGTTCTAGAGGTCTCCACTGACAGTCTGTCTGGGACTGGCCTTTTCCTGGAGGAACTCTGATGGCAGTAGTATTCCTTGTATGAAATTGTTTTTACAGATGCAACAAACAACTTTAAAAAATTTATTATTTTATCTAATATTATATTACTTTTAAAGTAGACAGTATGGTGTTCTTTTTTTAAAATTTTATTTTAAAAGAGGAACATTAGCTTCACAAGAAGTTCTTTCCAAGGTCACAAAGAGTGTAAATGGAAAGGTAAACATGAATACATTTCTTCTGGTTGCTGTGTCAGTGCTTCCATGTCTCATTCTCTCAGGTTCTTCAGTAAAGCAGGTTGAGTGAGGAGGCATCATCAATGGAGAGAAAGGTCAGGACAAAGTACTCTTAGAGGGAAACAAAGTTAGAAGTGTAGGCAAGGAAAATCTGAACTTGAGGAAGCCAAAAATTGTTTCCAAGAAATTGAAGATTACATTTGAGTTCAGCTTTAAATGAGATACTATAAGGATTTGAAGGTGAGAAAAGTCAGGGAAGGTGTGTGTGTTTGTGTGGGTGTGGGATTCTTGTAATTTCAGAATGAAATGAGGGAGTGCATGTTATTTCTATAGGAGATAGTCTTGAGAAAAAGAGATAGATACCTTATACTGAAGATATGAACATATCTAAGGTTGAAAGGCCAAATGTCCTCTCATTCACCCAATGATAGTGTCACAGGACACGCCTTTATTGTCCTAACTCAAAGGAAAAGACAAGTATCAGTGTTTTCTCCTTTACTAACAGAATCATTGAAATATTTCTCATTTCAGAATGGACAGAAGTCCAAAGCACCTTTGGTAAGAGGGTACAGATTCTTCAAATCACCATGTTCTGATCTCTTTTCAGAAGGTGTAGTTAATGTTAGATTCCAGGATCTTAGCTATATGGGTTTCTCCCAAATGTACATACATGCAACAGTTCTATTTATTTTATTGGGGTGATATTGGTTATTAAAATTATATTGCTTTTAGATATATAATTCTATAATACATTATCTGTATATTGTATTTTGTATTCACCATCCCAAGTCAAGTTTCCTTTTATTATGATTTATCCTCACTTACTTTCCCCTACTCTCTTTACCCTAAGTTCTTGAGTGATCTACTCATCACTGACCCAGTAACTCATGTTCCTCCTCGTCAATTCTCAATATGTCTCCTCACAGTGTCACAAGACACACATGCCTATGTAATCCACGTGATTGTAAATTTTCCTACAGTGAACTTGATGTTGAATCCATTGTATGCCTTTTTGAATATTGTCACTTTTGCAGAATAGACACAGGTGATATTTGGGCACCATTTATGTTTAGAATTATATATTTATGCAATTATTCTTCTTTTGATATCTTGTGCTGCCATAATTTCTCCTCAAGGAAATATTATTTGGAAGATGATGTTTGGAAAAATTACCTAAATTGAGGGTATATAATATAAAATAGTGACTTCAATAAAAAATAAAGCTCTGGGTTTGTTATTAACCCACATGCAAATTATTCAACTGTTAGCTTCATATTTACACTTAAACATGGCAACGGGATTGTAGGGTTACAGAATAAATCTGAGTGCAATGCCTTTGGGGACTCTTCCACCTCTGATCCCAAGGTCTTAACTCTTTGCATGACTGTGCCTTCCAGAGATGGGGTTTACTTTGACCAGTGGTAGTCAACCTGGTCCCTACTGCCCACTAGTGGGCGTTCCAGCTTTCATGGTGAGTGGTAGTGGAGCAACCAAAGTATAAATAAAAGGATAAATTTAACTATAGTAAGTTGTTTTATAAAGATTTATTCTGCCAAACTTAGCAAAAAGCCGACATGAAGTACTTGGTAATTATTACTATGTGCTTTAACTTGCTGTAACTCTGCTTTATAAATTTGATAAAGTTACTTCCCTACTTTATAAATCACCATTACTGTGGAACCGGTGGGTGGTTAGAAAACTTTACTATTAACAGAGGTACAAAAGTGGGCGGTAGGTATAAGAAGGTTGACTACCCCTGACATAGACTATGAAGCAGGCACTGTCTCATCTTTAATATCACAAACAATGTATCACTCACCTGCAAATTCTCTAAATGCCACTTTTTCAGACTGCTTATCCATACTTCAATCCTAGGAACTGTCCAGGTTCTAGGACTCTGTGTCTACCAAGTTCCTGAAACTTCTCCTTCCCTCACCCCCTTCTGTGTAGTGTAGCACCCCTTGTCCTGCAGATGATCTACTGCACCCAAGCTCACTGCTCCATTCAGACCATTTCTTCCCTGCTGTCTCCTTCTCTAGTGCTTTTACTCATTCTTGAGATTTGCACTGTTTTTGATTTTATTTAGAAGAAAAGCTTTATTACCCATTTACTTTTACCTATAATCTCAGTGAAAGGCATCTAATCCCTCCCAAAGATAGAGCAGTGTCAGTATAATACATCGCCGTTCCATTTCTCCATATTTTCCTTTATCTTTTATCTGAATTATGGTATTGCCTTGTTCTCAGTTCCATCAATGGCATTTAAAATGCCACAACCACTGTAAAAAGCATACCCAGTTCTTAGATCACGAATTTTTCGTAAAAAGTTGCATCTTATAGATGGGGAAATACAGGCATGGCCAAACCTGCCTGCCACCAATCATGATCCTAGGCCAATCCATAGTCACCCCACCCACCACCAACAACAAAGGAGTATTTGAGTGTATATCTGTTTGTTGCCCAACACATAGCAGGTTAATAGAGAACTGAGGGAAATAAAAAAGGTAATATATGTATTTAGAGTGTAAATTTTATGTTCAGAGTGCTTGAGTTCAAATCCTGTCTCTTCTCTTATTAGATTTGTAATGACAAGCATTTTTTTTTGTTTCTTTTCATAAAACACAAATTGTGATTTTAAACTGCACCTACTCTTATGATCATTGTATACAACTGTCACTTAATGTAAAGCACCTATTTAAACATCCTGCCCAATATAAGTGTTTGCTCTCATGATCTCTGAGAAGTATAAACTATGTCAGTGTCCTGTGCAACAGGTTGTTTGCTCTCAAAAAACCAGGAAATGATTCTACTGACGTCTCATTTGTCAAGTTATCATACTCTGCTGTCAAGACCATTCCATTTCCAGCCTGTGTTATAGAACTTTTTACACCCAGGTTGGGACTGAGTGTTTTAAAGCTCTTTATTGGGGATCTGTCATAATCCCATAAATGTATGTTTCCCAAATCTATCCCGCAGGGAGTCATATTTAGAGACTGCTATTTTCATTAGGGAGAGTCTTTTTGTGTTCAGGCCTTCTCCTTGTGGTGAAATGTCTGAGTATAATACCCTATATACCAGGGGTCCCCAAACTTTTTACACAGGGGGCCAGTTCACTGTCCCTCAGACCGTTGGAGGGCCAGACTATAAAAAAACTCTGAACAAATCCCTATGCACATTGCACATATCTTATTTTAAAGTAAAAAAACAAAATGGGAACAAATACAATATTTAAAATAAAGAACAAGTAAATTTAAATCAACAAACTGACCAGTATTTCAATGGGAACTATGCTCCTCTCACTGACCACCAACAAAAGAGGTGCCCCTTCTAGAAGTGCGGTGGGGGCCGGAAAAATGGCCTCAGGGGGCCGCATGTGGCCCGCGGGCCGTAGTTTGGGGACCCCTGCTATATACCATGTATTTTACTTTTCTTTTTCTTACTTTTAAAATCAATTTCAAGTTTGATAATAAATAGACTTACTCAGGATAGTATAGGGACAAACTTTTCTTAGAGAAGCCTACAATATAAATCAGGGTGGTGAGAGCACAGAGCCCACATTAAGATCTAGAGGGGTAATTACTTATCTTAATAGAATGTAAAGTAATATACTTGCCCTGAGAAAGGTATGCACATGCACATTTACACTTACATATACACACCTACATCATTATGAATATACAATTATATGTATAATTATATAGAGGGTGTCTTTATTAAAGTTGATTTTCATAAATATCAGAAAAGAAAGAGTTTCCATTAGGGAGCTGAAAAATTTATAAATTTATGAGGTATATCCCAGTGTTCACAGCTAATGAGAGGAGGAGGCAGGATTATGGGTCCTGGTTTCTCCAGCCTAGATGCCCTTTCTGCACTTGAACCTCCAAAAAAGGTAGGAACTAAATTTCCTACAATGTGGCATAGGAAGAAAAACCGAAGAGATTCTGATATACAGAAGGAACCTAGAGCATCATGGGAAAATTTTAAGTTCCAACGTAATATTGATTGATGTGCTCAATTTATGTATATATGAATGAAGAAGAGGCTGCTCCTGATAATAAATTAAATTAATTTGAATACTTAATGGTCAGGGTGCTCTTACAGGTGACATGTTGTAGAGCATGAACACTTTGCACAGCTTAGAGCCTTGACCTTAAAATCGGATCGAATTTCATAATCTTAATGATATTGCTAGTTACTGGCCATTATTAAATTAAATTGAATGAAGTTTTTTATTAAAAATAAAAATATGGAGAATAGCATAATAATTGTAAAAATTAAGAAATAGAATGCACTAAGTTTTTCATTTCTTAACATATAAACAAGGGTCCAGATTGATGTTGATTGCTTTTCTCTGTTATTTAAAATAATAAATGATAAGTATAAATGCTAGTCTACTTCAAATATTTCTTTGTTATGCTTTTGAATACAATAACTTCATTAAAGAACCATATCATTTTTAATCTTATCTTTCTGCATAATAAATATTTATATATATATTTTTTCTTAAAATTGTCTTCGTCACCTTCTAACTGGTTTTTTTTGTGCCTATCCCCTCCCCCAACACCCTCCCTCTCCTTTCCCCCCCCACCCTGTAACCCCAACACTGTTGTCCATGTCTCTGAGTCTCATTTTTATGTCCCATCTATATATGGAATCATATAGTTCTTAGTTTTTTCTGATTTACTTATTTCACTCAGTATAATATTATCAAGGTCCATCCATGTTGTTGTAAAAGATCCGATGTCATCATTTCTTATTGCTGAGTAGTATTCCATAGTATATATGTACCAAAGCTTTTTAATCCACTTGTCCTCTGACAGACACTTGGGCTATTTCCAGATCTTTGCTATTGTGAGCAATGCTGCCATAAACATGGGGGTGCATTTTTTCTTTTCAAACAGTGCTATGGTGTTCTTGGGGTATATTCCTAACAAGGCAGTTCAATTTTTAATTTCTTGAGGAATCTCCATACTGTTTTCCACAGTGGCTGCACCAGTCTGCATTTCCACCAGCAGTGCAGGAGGGCTCCCTTTTCTCCACATCCTCGCCAGCACTTATTCTGTGTTGTTTTATTGATAAGCACCATTCTGACTGGTGTGAGGTGATATCTCATTGTGGTTTTAATTTGCATTTCTCTAATGATTAGTGATGTAGAGCATTTTTTCATATGCTTATTGGCCACCTGTATGTCCTCTTTGGAGAAGTGTCTATTCATTTCTTTTGCCCATTTTTGGATTGGATTGTTTGTCTTCCTGGTATTAAGTTTTACAAGTTCTTTATAAATTTTGGTTATTAACACCTTATCAGATGCATTGTCAAATATATTCTCCCATTGTGTAGTTTGTCTTTTATTCTGTTCTTATTGTCTTTAGCTGTGCAGAAGCTTTTTAGTTTGATAAAGTCCCCTCTGTTTATCCTGTCTTTTATTTCACTTGCCTGTGGAGAAAAATCAGCAAATATATTGCTGCGAGAGATGTCAGAGAGCTTACTGCCTATGTTTTCTTCTAAGATGTTTATGGTTTTACGGCTTACATTTAAGTCTTTTATCCATTTGAGTTTATTTTTGTGAATGGTGTAAGTTGGTGGTCTAGTTTCATTTTTTTGCAGGTAGCTGTCCAATTTCCCAACACCATTTGTTGAAGAGGCTGGGTTTACTCCAATGTATGTTCTTACCTCCTTTGTCAAATATCAGTTGTCCATAAAAGTGTGAGTTTATTTCTGGGTTCTCAGTTCTGTTCCATTGATCTATGTGCCTGTTCTTATGCCAGTACCAGGCTGTTTTGAGTACAATGGCCTTGTAGTATAACTTGATATCAGGAAGTGTGATACCTCCCACTTTATTCTTCCTTTTCGAGATTGCTAAGGGTATTCGTGTTCTCTTTTGCTTCCATATCAATTTTTGCAATATGTGTTCTATATCTTTGAAGTAAGTCATTGGTATTTTAATTGGTATTGCATTGAATTTATAGATTGCTTTGGGTAATATAGACATTTTAATGATGTTTATTCTTCCTAACCATGAACATGGTATATGCCTCCACTGGTTTGTATCTTCTCTGATTTCTTTTATCAATGTTTTATAATTTTCTGAGTATAAATCTTTAATCTCCCTGGTTAAATTTATTCCTAGGTAGTTTATTTTTTTGGTTGCAATGGTAAAGAGGATTGATTCCTTAATTTCTCTTTCTGACAGTTCATTGTTAGTGTATAAAAATGCCTCTGATTTCTGAGTATTGATTTTATATCTTGCCACCTTGCTGAATTCATTTATCAGGTCCAGTAGTTTTTTAACTGAGACTTTAGGGTTTTCTATATACAATATCATATCATCTGCAAATAATGATAGTTTTACTTCTTCTTTTCCAATTTGGATGCCTTTTATTTCTTTTTCTTGTCTGATTGCTGTGGCTAGGACTTCCAGGACTATGTTGAATAAGAGCGGTGAAAGGGTGGCACCCCTGCTTTGTTCCTGACTTTAAGGGGATTGCTTTTAATTTTTGCCCATTGAGTATGATATTGGCTGTGGGTTTGTCATAGATGGCCTTTATCATGTTGAGGTATGTTCCCTGTATTCCCACTTTGCTGAGAGTACTGATCATGCATGGGTGCTGGATTTTATCAAATGCTTTTTTTGCATCTATTAAAATTATCATGTGGTTTTTCTCCTTCCTTTTGCTTATGTGATGAATAACATTGAAAGATTTGCAAATATTATACTAGCCTTGCCTCCCAAGAATAAATCCCACTTGATCATGGTGTATGATTTTTTTCATGTATTGCTGGATTTGGTTTGCTAATATTTTGTTGAGGATTTTTGCATCTAAATTCATCAGGGTTATTGGCCTATAGTTTTCTTTCTTTGTGTTGTCTTTGCCTGGTTTTGGAATCAGAATTATGCTCGCCTCATAACAGGAGCTTGGAAGTCTTCCTTCCTCTTGAATTTTTTGAAATAGTTTGAGAAGGACAGGAGTTAGTTATTCCTTGAGTATTTGGTAGAATTCACTTGTGAAGCCATCAGGCCCAGGACTTTTCTTTTTGGGGAGTTTTTTGAAACTGTTTCAATCTCATTTGTTGTAATTAGTCTGTATAAGTTTTCTGATTCTTCCAGATTAAATTTTGGAATATTATATGTTTCAAGGAATTTGTCCATTTTTCTCGGTTGTTTAGTTTTTTGGCGTACAGTTCTTCATAGTATTTTCTTACAATATTTTGTATTTCTGTTGTGTCAGTTGTTATTTCTCCATTCTCATTTCTAATTTTATTTATTTGAGTTCTTTCTCTTTTTTTCTTGGTGAGTCTTGTTAAAGGTTCATCAATCTTGTTTACCTTTCCAAAGAACCAGCTTCTGGTTTCATTGATCCTCTGTATTGTTTCTTTACCCTCTATGTCATTTATTTCTGCTCTGATCTTTATTATTTCCTTCCTTCTACTAGCTCTGGGATTTACTTGCTGTTCTTTTTCTAGGTCTTTTAGACATAGGGTCAACTTGTTTATTTGAACTTTTTCTAGCTTCTTGAGGTATTCCTGTAATGTTATGAACTTCCCTCTCAGGACTGCTTTTGCTGTGTCCCATAAAATTTGAGTTGAAGTATGCTCATTATTGTTTGTTTCTAGGAATTTTTAAATTTCTCCTTTGATCACATTGTTTCCCCATTTGTTATTTAATAACATGCTATTTAGTTTTCAAGTGTTTGAGTATTTTTCAGTTTTTCTGTTGTGGTTAATTTCTAGTTTATTGCCATTGTGATCAGAGGAAGTGCTCAATATGATTTCAATCTTCTTCAATTTGTTGAGACCGCTTTTGTGCCCTAACATGTGATCCATTTAGAGAATGTACCGTGAGCACTTGAAAAGAATGTATATTCTGTTGTTTTAGGGTGAAAGGATCTGAAGATATCTATTAAATCGAGTTGATCTAATATGTCTTTTAATTCTGCTATTTCTTTGTTAATTTCCTTTCTTGAGGATCTATCTAATGATGTTAATGGGGTATTGAAATCCCCTACTATTATAGTATTGCTGTTGATCTTGCCCTTTAAATCCATCAAAGTCTGCTTTATATATTTAGGTGATCCTATATTAGGTGCGTAGATATTTATAACGGTTATGTCTTCCTGTTGGATTGCTCCCTTTATCATTATGTAGTAACCTTTTTATCTCTAACTATAGTCTTTGTTTTAAAGTGCATTTTGTCTGATATAAGTATTGCTATCCCAGCTTTTTTTTTCATTTCCATTTGCGTGAAATATTTTTTCCATCCTTTTACCTTCAGACTATGTGCATCTTTTGATTTATGGTGTGTGTCTTGTATACAGCATATGTATGGGTCCTGTTTTCTTATCCACGCAGCTACCCTATGTCTTTTGATTGGATCATTTACACCATTTACATTTAAGGTTATTATTGATATGTAGTTGTTTATTGCCATTTTATTCTTTAAAACTGTATTCCTCTTTTGCTATATTCTTTTTCTCCTTTGATCTATTTACAACAGGTCCCTTAGCATTTCATGTAGCCTAGGCTTGGTTGTAGTGAATTCCTTGAGCCTTGGTATTTCTCAGGTGCTCTGGTGAAAGCCTTCCATTGGTCTATAGATGTTTCCCTTCCTGCCCCCCCCCCCCAAGGAATTTAACTTTCATTTTCGCTCTGCTTTTCCGGATCCTCTTTGTTAACATCAGGCCTCTTGTTTGGAGATGGAATCCTGACCACTTCTGCCCCTCACTGGAACTCTAGAACAAGTGCACTGGCCTTTTACCCTGGAAGATTGGAGGTGAGTTTACCTCTGTTTTCTGTGTAATTTCTAAGGGCTAATAACCTGATAAGAACTAAGCATTCTATTGTTTCAGATCCTGGGGCAAGGAAACACATCCTCTACCCCCTTCCAAGCAGCCAGCAGAGTTAGGACATTAATGGGAGATCCCTGAGAAGGTTGCCAGGGTCTAATGGCTCTTGCGGAGCTGGGGCATGGTGGAGGTGAAAGAAGTGGCTCCAGTCCTCATGGTGAAGCAGGGGTGATGCTCCTGGTAGGGGAGCTGGGCGAATGCACTATTGTTGTAATATAATGCAATTTGTGAGTTCCACAGAGACACCAAGGCAGGTTACATAAAAAATTTAGAAGGAGGTTTATTATTAAGGAGGCCACATGCATGAGGCATAATGAAACCAAATTGTGCAGCCAAAAATATAGCTCTGAGGCTCCTTGTATAGACATAATCACATACTGGTTGGGAGAAAAGGAGGGACAGCATGATACAAAAGTCATTTACTAACAAGTTTATTGAGTTTTTATGTCTTGTTACAATGTTTACCTATAGGATCTATCAAAAGAAAAAAACATTCCTACACATTAAGACCATAAGATAACACAGTAGTGATGAATGTTTTACACATCTGACAAAGACATTCCCAAACCTTCTAGAATTTACGACCTATCCCTGTCGCCACAATAGTGGGAAATGTTTAGTTTAGGATAAGGAGAGAAGCTAACTGAAGTTACTTTTGCTAAGAGTGTTGGGGTTAGCTTATTAGGAAGTCTAAAGCTATTCCCTGCTTGCTACTTGCTTAGTTAACAAGTTTTGTACATACAAAGAATTTCCAAATGGTGATTATTAGAAAGCATACAAAACGTTACAGAATACAGGTTTACTCGCAAGGGATGGGGGCTTGTGATCCCTTTGTCTAGATGTATATGTCACTCTCATGACTCCAGGATGGGAGCGTGAGTCAGGATTATTGTAGAAATTTTTAATTAAGGTATGTAAACACTGTTTCATAAAGGCTTTTAAGAAAAGAGAAGAGGAAGGGGTTTTCAGATAGATTCTGTCTTCTTTGCTCTGTCTAGCAAGTGGCTTCAGTCCTTCCAGAGAACAATAGGAATGAGATAAACTATAACTAGCTGATTTTTGGCCCTGTAAGCTCTTTTCCTTGTTTTTTCTTCCTCAGAAAGGAGGGATAAGGGGGCCTGACTCTTTCTTTTAAAATATTAATGTTGACAATTTTGCAGTTCCTTGGCACCTACACTATCTTTTCAGCTCTGGCAGAGGGGCTGCAGCAGCAGGATGGGGCAGTCCACTTAGTGGCTCTGAGTTATTATAGGGAGATCAGCCCTGAGCTGGTAAGTTAGGAATGGTGCACCAGTGAACCTCCTTTCTCCCCACTCCACCATGTCTGCCTCTGGTGAGAGTCCAAAAGTCCAAAAGACTCTACTCCTCCTTCATAGGTAGTCAAAGGCACTTCTCAAACCACTGCTTCTGTGCTGGTTCCTGGGGCATTTCTTGTAAGTCCTTTAACTCATGTGCATTAGCCCTTTAAGACAGAAATCTCAAGGGGACAAATATAAGGTGACAGAAAATGATTTGACTTTGGTCAAATGGTGGATATATAACCTAATCAATAGTTTAAATACTATAGAAATGTTTACCTAAAACCTATGTACTCTTACTGATCAATGTCACTGTGTTAAACTTAACTTTCTAAAAAAAATTTTAAAAAAGAGGATTCTCCTGTGTCCTAAACCCCTAAGGATCTCATGGGCATAAGTATTATTGGAATTTGAGGACAATTTGTGGGTTCAGCTCTCTGGTGAAGTACACCAGGGTTAGGGAGCCTGATATGGGGCACAAACCCACAGGTTCTCAAGGATGCTCTCGGGATTTGAAATATTCCTGCAGCGCAGACATCCCTCATTTTCCCACACATGAACTCCTATTCATGAGTATTAGTTTAGCTGTTAGCATGTGATTCATAGTCATTAAAAATTAGTGATTTTGATTAAAATTGTGAGACTATTTTCACAAGCTGATATTCATTTCCTTTGTGTTTCTATTTTTTTCAGGTATGTGACTTGTGTGATCATAGGAATATGTTTATACTATCTTCCTCCCACCATCCACATACATACACATCTTTCGGCTCTTGTCAATGTCTTTGGCATATTTACTAGCCAATGCTAAATTTCAGCATTTATTTATTTTATTTTATTCTATTTATTTATTTTTTCTGAAGTGAGAGGAGGGGAGAAAGAGAGATAGACTCCTGCATGTGTCCGATCAAGACCCACCTGGCATGCCCACTAGGGGGCGATGCTCTGCCCATCTGGGGCATTGCTCCATTACAGCTGGAACAATTCTAGTGCTTGTGCTGCAGGCCACAGAGCCATCCTCAGCACCAAGGCCAACTTTGCTTCAATGAAAACTTGGCTGTGGGAGGGGAAGAGAGAGACAGAAAGAATGGAAAGGGAGAGGGGTGGAGAAGCAGATGGGTGCTTCTACTGTGTGCCCTGGCCAGGAATCAAACCCAGTACTTTCACACGCTGGGCTGACACTCTATTGAAGAGCCAACCGACCAGGGCCTTCAGCATTTATTAACAAAAAAATTCCTGAAGCCTCCTAAGTTACTTTTTTTTTTTTTTTTTGATGAACTTAAATGAGGTAGGAAAAGACCTCTAAAGAGGGACTGGAATATATTAGGTTCATCCCAACTCTGTGTTTGAAGATAAATGATCTTTGAAAGTGACACACTGTTTCTGTGTGCACATCTGGTAAAGGGTTTACTCTTGCCACGTACACAAGCACATTGCCACAGATTATGTCATGATAATAGCAATCTTTTCAAACATACAAGAAATAATGGCAATGGTTACAGTGTAAACATGCAAATCAGAGCAGGTCTTTCTGACAAACAAACATGTAAAAAGAAAGTTAACAATGAGAGTAAGTCCTACTAATAACAGGGCAGCATTGCATACTGAGAGAATAGCAGGTAGGAAAACCACCACGCAGAAGTGGTTCGGTGCTTTTACTTTGAGGGTGTGTTACGCATGTGAAAGAAGCAGGAGAGAAGGTGGGTCACACAGGATCTTAGTAGAAAGGCCTAAGATCATTCTTTTGTTCAGTAAGGGTAAAGGACAATAATAACCATTGCAGAGCAAAATAAAATTTGTCATGTCAGATGAACTAAAAGTAATTAAAATGATCATAAAAAGGTTTTTGGTTTTTTTAATCGGGTAATCATGTCTCTTTTTGTTTTTGTAAAACAAGCAGCCACGGCCAACATCACAGCTGCATGGCCCATACAGGTTCACATTTGGTTCAGACAGATGGTAATGAAACAATGGAGCCAAGAACAGGTGGGCCATTAGCTTTAATCCTAGATTCCACCTGGTGGGCAAGAAATACATAGTGGGAAAACACTTCCCTTTTCATTCAAGGCTCCCAGTGCCACTGACTGATGCTAGTCGAGTTTCCTAGAATCAAAGGTTTCTACCTCACCAGCCTTATTCACCTCTGTTCCCCATCTCCTTCTCTTTGCAAAAACTCTGCACAAAGTGGCTTCTACTTCAGCACTCTGCCATCTTTACTGCTTCTCCCCTCCTCCATGTGGCTTTTCTCTGCTCTTCTTTATAGTGTAGAAATCCAAACCTTTAATCCAATATACAAATAAGGAAGTCTCTGATACAAAGTCACTTATCTGAGGCATAATGGGATTCCTCATGAGAATGAATCCCCCCCCCACACACACACACCATGATACAGTAAAAAATGTGGAGAAAAGCTTAGTCTTAAAACTAAACCTTAGGCTATAAGGATCCTGCCTGCTTATAGCCTGTCCCTCAAACCTAAAGCAAACTATAAGCGAGCAAACATATACATCATATTTGCAAACTTATTAGAGCCTCAATCTTTTGATATTTTTTTTTGTCCTTCAATATTTGTTCTTTCCCTGCCCACAGTTAGTATTGATGTATGCCTACCTTTCTTACTCTGCCTTCTATTAACCTTTTCTTAAAATGCATGAATCTGTGTGCAAAAGGAGCCTCAGGTCAAGACAGATAGGAGCTGGAAGCAGCTGTGATGGCTTCAGGAATCCTGGTGAACATAAAGGAGGAGGTGACCTGCCCCATATTCCTGGAGCTCCTGAGAGAACCCCTGAGCCTGGACTGTGGGCACAGCTTCTGTCAGGCCTGCATCACTGCAAACAACAAGGACTCTGTGAATGGACAAGAAGAAGGGGGCAGCTGCCCTGTGTGCTGAATCAGTTACCACTCTGGGAGCCTGCAGCCTCTTCCACATATGGCCAATATAGTGGAGATGCTCAGGGAAATCAAGTTGAATCCAGAAGATGAGCAAAAGAGAGATCTCTGTGTGCGCCATGGAGAGAAACTCTGGCTCTTCTGTAAGGAGGATGGAAAGTTCATTTACTGGCTTTGTGAGCGGTCTCAAGAACACCACACATTTCTCATGGAGGAGGTTGCCCAGGAACACAAGGTAACAGACCAGGGTGGGGGAAAGACAGGGCAGAAAATGGTACCTGATGGAAAATCTCCACTTTGTGTTTCACTCTAAGGACCTTGCCACCAGACCCCAGAGCCTGATCATTTTTCTTCCTACACTCACCTTCCAATACTTGAAGGACATTTCTGTGCATTCCACCTAATTACAACATAATGAGCAGACTTTAAACCAGAAGCAGATATTTTTAGATTTTGTGATAACATGTGGACTTTTGGTGCCCAAGCAAAGTTGTCATTTCCCCTTGAACAGGAGGGGTAACTGCGCAGCTGGGTTGGTTGGAACCTAAGTTCTCCCTTACTACGGGCTCATGCTTTTTCTTTTAAGACAAAGAGAATCAGACTTCTCTGTATATCTTTTTTCTTTTGTATATGGAGTGATAGTAATTTATTTATTAATTTTTATTAATTGAATTTATGTGGTTGACATTTTTTCACAGAACCACATACAGTTCAAGTGTAGAACTCATTAAAACCCCTCTTGAAAATGGAATGCTGACCTCTATCATCTGAGTCTTAAAAAACTCATTCACTACTGTAGCTTTCCTTCAAGGCACAGATTCTCACAGTTATTGTCCACTCTAGTTTCTTTAGAGATCAGACTGATTTGTTCCCAATGTATCCTCTACACTGATGCTGAGAAAGCCCATATCTTGACTCGGGTGTGATTTCTCTTTCCCAGGAGAAGCTGTAGGCAGCTCTGGAAAAGCTGAGGACAGAGCAGCAGAAGACATCAGAGAGGAGAAAATTTCCTGGAAGTTAGGAGGAGACAGTTCCTGAGGTAGTTAGACAAGAATCTGGGCAGGACCTTGGGTGTTAGTCACAAAGAGCTCCCTTCCTCTTTGTACCCTGAGTTGATATGTCCAGAGTCGTTGATTAGGCATTCTTTATCTTTTCTGTGATAGAAGTACGACTGAAAATAAACATGTCAAAATTAACACAAATATTTTTAGATTTGTTATTCTCATAGAGAATCTGGTGAGGATCGCTAGTGTATTCTTTATAAATTTATGTCAATATTTGGAGTCTTCTTCTTTTTTTTTTTTTTTACAGAGACAGAGAGAGTCAGAGAGAGAGATAGAGAGAGAAAGACAGACAGGAACGGAGAGAGATGAGAAGCATCAATCATCAGTTTTTCATTGCAAAGCCTTAGTTGTTCATTGATTGTTTTCTCATATGTGCCTTAACCGTGGGCCTTTAGCAGACTAAGTAACACCGTGCTCAAGCCAGCGACCTTGGGTCCATGCTGGTGAGCTTTACTAAAACCAAATAAACCAGCATTGAAACTGGCAACCTCGGGGTCTTGAACCTGGGTTCCTCCGCATCCCAGTCCGACACTTTATCCACTACATTACCGCCTGGTCAGGCAATATTTTATTTATTTATTTATTATTTATTTTTATTTTTCTGAAGTTGGAAACGGGGAGGCAGTCAGACAGACTCCCGCATGCGCCCGACTATGAACCACCTGGCATGCCCACCAGGTGGCGGTACTCTGCCCATTGGGGCATTGCTCTGCCAATCTAGTGCCTGAGGCAGAGGCCACGGAGCTTTCCCCAGCACCCGGGCCAACTTTGCTCCAGTGGAGCCTCGGCTGCCGGAGAGGAAGTGAGAGACAGAGAGGAAGGGGGGGTGGTGGAGAAGCAGATGGGCACTTCTCCTGTGTGCCCTGACCAGGAATCAAACCCTGGACTACTGCACACCATTCTGACGCTCTACCACTGAGCCAACCGGGCAGGGCCTTGGTCAGGCAATATTTTGAGTCTTTAAGGCTTCTAGAGGTCATGGCACTGTCCTCGGTGTTTAATGTTAGAAAGAGGGGGGTCAGGAGTAATGCAGGGTGTTATGGCTGTCCTGGGCAGCTGTGTGATAGTTATGCTACACCCAGGTGTCTCATTTTGGTCAGGGTTAGCTTTAATAATTCAAACTTGAGTCCATGGTTTTTGGAATATGATAAAGAGAAAATAATAGGAAAAGTCAGCCTCCCCAAGAATTGCTCCTCTGCTCTATCCCTTTTCCTTGTGAGAACTCCCAAGTTAAATAATTCTTTTCTTGGCTTTATCTCTGCCTGATAGCATGAATCCATTTTTATTTTTCTCAATCCTAAAGAGTCATTTACAATGTGAAAGCCAGCATGTTCAGAAGTGTTTTCAAAAATTGAGAGGTGTCCTGGACAATGAAGAGCAAATTGACCTGCAAAAGCTGGAGAAGGTTGAGGAAGAGATTCTCTGTGACCTGGAACAGGATGAGAGTGAGCTGGTCCAGCAGAGCCAGTTGGTGAGAGATCTCATCTCAGATCTGGAGCATCGGTTGCAGGGGTCAACAGTGGAGATGCTGCAGGTAGGACTTGGGAGAAAAGCTTAGCATCTGAACTTGAGGAAAATAAAGACTAATTTTCCTTCTCTACTGTGTGCTTATGCTGTTCCTAGTGACACTGAGGTTCTTTTGGTCTTGAGGTAACCTTCCCTGAATCTCTAATTACAGGAATATTTGAATGTATGAATTGCCAAGGAAAATCTTGTTTTTAATAATGTATGAATTACAGTGCAAAATCTGACCATGGAGAGAAGCTTCATTGTATCCAGTTATATTCTATAGGGCTCTGTATTTGTGATTTAGCCTAGAAGTGTTTTCAGATTCCACTTCATGCTCCAAGAGTTTTATTTTATTTTATTTTAATTTATTGGTGTACATAGATTCTAGTATCCCCCCAAAGTCCTCCCCCCTTCCACTTGTTCTCCTCCACATCCCCATAGCCTCCTCCCCATTTTGCTTTACTGCTCTCATCCCATCCTATCTTCCCCTTTCCCTTTGATCCCATTTTCCATTCCTCAGTTCATATTGTTCATTGGATTACTCAAGTGAAGGAACTCATATGGTATTTTTCTTTCTCTGCCTGTCTTATTTCACTTAACATAATAGTTTCCAGGTCCATCCATGTTGTCGCAAAAAGTAAGATTTTTTTCTTTTTCATGGCCCCATAGTATTCTATTGTGTATATGTACCAAGGCTGTTTAATCCACTCATCCACTGACGAAATCTTGGGCTGTTTCCAGATCTTGGCTATTGTAAACAAAGCTGCCATAAACATGGAGGTGGATTTCTCCTTTTAAATCATTGATGTGGTCTTCTTGGGATATATTCCGAAAAGTGGGATGGCTGGGTCTTAAGGCAGTTTGATTTTTAATTTTTTGAGGAATCTGTATACTGTTTTCCCCAGTGGCTGCACCAGTCTGCATACCCACCAGCAGTGCAGGAGGGTTTCCTTTTCTCCTCATCCTCGCCAGAACTTACTATGTGTTGTTTTCTTAATGAGCGCCATTCTGACTGGTGTGAGGTGTTATTTCATTGTGGATTTAATTTGCATTTCTCTAATGATTAGTGATGTTGAAATTTTTTTCATCTGCCTATTAGCCATCTGTATGTCCTCTTTGGAGAAGTGTCTCTTCATTTCTTTTGCCCATTTTCTGATTGGATTGTGTATCTTCCTGATGTTGAGTTTTACAAGTTCTTTAAACTAATAATTTTAGTTATTAACCCCTGTTCAGACGTATTGTGGAATATGTTCTCCCATTGTGTGGTTTGCTTTTTTATTTTGTTCATGTTGTCTTTAGCTGTACAAACTTTTTAGTTTGATGTAGTCCCATTTGTTTATCCTGTCTTTTATTTCACTATCTCATGGAGATAAATCAGCAAATATACTGCTTCAGGAGATGTCGGAGAGCTTACCGCCTATGTTTTCTTCTAAGATGCTTATGGTTTCACGACTTACATTTAAGTCTTTTATCCATTTGGAGTTTATTTTTGTAAATGGTGTAAGTTGGTGGTTTAGTTTCATTTTTTTGCAGGTGCTATTCAATTTTCCCAACACCAGTTGTTAAAGAAACTGTCTTTACTCCATTGTATGCTTTTACCACCTTTTTTACTATCAATTGTCCATAAAGATTTAGGTTTATTTCTGGTTTCTCTGTTCTGTTCTATTGATCTATATGCATTTTCTTATGCCAGTTCCAAGCTGTTTTGAGTACAATGGCCTTGTAGTATAACTTGATATGAAGAAGTGTGATACTTCCCACTATATTCTTCTTTTTCAAGATTGCTGAGACTGTTCGTGTTCTTTTTGGTTCCATAAATTTTTGGAATATTTGTTCTATAACTTTGAAGTAAGTCATTGGTATTTTCATAGGAATTGCAATGAATTTATTAATTGCTTTGGGTAATATGGACATTTTAATGATCTTTTTTCTTCTTAACCATTAAACACATTATAGGCTTCCGCTTGTTTGTATCTTCCTTGATTTCTTTTATCAATGTTTTATATATTTCTGAGTGAAGTCTTTAACCTCCTTGGTTCAATTTACTCCTAGGTACTTTTTTTTTTTGTTGCAATAGTGAAGGGGATATTTTTCTTAAGTCCTTTTGCAGACAGATCATTGTTGTTGTTAAAAATGCCTGTAATTTCTGAGTATAAATTTTATATCCTCTCATCATGCTGAATTCATTTATCAAGTTCAGTAATATTTTGACCATGACTTTAGGGTTTTTTATGTACAGTATCATATCATCAGCAAATAATGATAGTTTTACTTCTTTTTTTCTATTTTGGATGCCTTTTGTTTCAGCTTCTTGTCTGATTGCTGTGGCTAAGACTTCCAGAACTATTTTGAATAAGAGTGGTGAAAGGGAGAACCCCTGCCTTGTTTCTGATCTGAAGGGGATTGCTTTTAATTTTCACCCATTGAGTATGATGTTGGCTGTGGTTCTGTCATAGATGACCTTTATCATGTTGAAGTATGTTCCCTGTATTCCCACTTTGCTAAGAGTTTTGATCATAAATGGGTGATGGATTTTATCAAATGTTTTTTCTGCATCTATTGATATTATCATGTGGTTTTTCTCCTTCCTTTTGTTTATGTGATGAATCACGATTGATTTGTGAATATTGTACCAGGCTTGCCTCCCCAGAATAAATCCCAATTGATCATGATGTATGATTTTTTTTATGTACTGCTGTATCCAATTTGCTAATAGTTTGTTGAGAATTTTAGCATCTATATTCATCAGGGATATTGGCCTATAGCTTTCTTTCTTTGTGTTGTCTTTGCTTGGTTTTGTAATCAAAAGTATGCTCACGTCATTAAGAAGTTTACACTCCTTTTGAATTTTTTGAAATAGCTTGAGAAGGCTAGGAGTTAGTTCTTTGACTGTTTTGTAGAATCCACCTGTGAAGCCATCTGGGCCCGGGCTTTAGTTTTTGGGAATTTTTTGATAACTGTTTCAATCTCATTTGTTGTAATTGGTCTATTTAGGTTTTCTGATTCTTCCAGAAAACCTGGAAGATTTTTGAAAAATTTTATTTTTTGAGGAATTTTTTTATTTCACCTAGGTTGTCTAATTTTTTGGCATACAGTTCTTCGTAGGATTTTCTTACAATCCTTTGTATTTCTGCTGTGTCAGTTGTTACTGATCCACTCCTGTTTCTAATTTTATTTATTTAAGTCTTCAATTTTTTTCTTGGTGAGTCTGGCTAAGGGTTCATAGATCTTGTTTACCTTTTCAAACAACCAGCTCTGGTTTCATTGACCTTCTGTATTCTTCTTTTAGTCTCTATGTCATTTATTTCTGCTCTGATCTTTATTATTTCCTTCCTTAAACTTTCTCTGGGCTTTAGTTGCTGTCTTTTTACTAGTTCTTTTACATGCAGGGTTAAGTTGTTTATTTGAACTTTTAATAGCTTCTTAAATTATGCCTGTAATGCTATGAACTTCCCTCTCAGAACTGCTTTTGCTGTGACCCATACATGAGATTGAGTTGTTGTATTCTCATTTTCATTTGTTTCAAGAAAATTTTTTATATCTTCCTTGATCTCATTGTTGTCCCATTTGTTATTTAATAACATGCTGTTTGGTTTCCAAGTGCTTGAGTGTTTTTTAGTTTCTCTATTATAGTTGATTTCTAGTTTCATTTCATTGTGTTCAGAGAGGATGCTTGATATGATTTCAATCTTCTTGAATTTGTTCTCGCTTTATGCCCTAATATATGGTCTATCCTAGAGAACGTACCATGAGCACTTGAAAAGAAAATATATTCTTCTGCTTTAGGGTAAAATGTTCTGAAGATATCTATTAAATCCAGTTGATCTAGTGTGTCCCTTAATTCTGCTGTTTCTTTGTTAATTTTCTTTCTTGAGGATCTATCCAGTGATGTTAGTAGGCTACTGAAATCCCCTACTATTATATATAGTATTGCTGTTGATCTCATCCTTTACATCCATCAAAGTCTGCTTTATATATTTAGGTGCTCCTATATTAGGTGCATAGGTATTTATAATGGTTATCTCTTCCTGTTGGATTGTTCCCCTTATCATTATGTAGTGACCATTTTATTTCTTTCTATAGTCTTTATTTTAAAGTCCATTTTATCAGATATAAGTATTGCTACCCTAGCTTTTTTTTCATTTCCATTTCCATTAAATATTTTTTCCATCCTTTTAATTTCAGTCTATATGTATCTTTTTTTTAAGTGGGTTTCTTATATACAGCATATGTACAGTTCCTGTTTCCTTATCCATTCAGCTACCCTATGTCTTTTGATTGGAGCATTTAATTCATTTACATTTAAGGTTATTATTGATATGTAGTTGTGTATTGCCATTTTTTTCTTTAAATCTACCTTCCACTTTTACTAGATTTTTTTCCCCACTTTGCTCTGTCTACAACAGGCCCCTTAACATTTCTTGCATCATTGGTTTGTTTGTGATGAATTCTTTGAGGTTTGTTTTTGTCTGGGAATCTTTTTATTTCTCCTTTAATCTTAAACAATAGCTGTGCTGGATAAAGTAGTCTTGGTTGTAGGTTCTTGTTCTGCATTACTTTGAATATTTCTTGCCATTCCCTTCTGGCCTCAAGTGTGTCTGTTGAGAAGTTGGATGTCATCCTTATGAGGGTTCCTTTGTAGGTGATTGATTGTTTTTGTCTTATAAGCTTTTAGTATTCTTTGTTTATCTCTTAGCTTTGGTATTTTGATTATGATGTGGCTTGATGTGGGTCCCTTTGAGTTGTTTTTTATTGGGGTTCTCTCTGCTTCTTGAACCTGTGTGACTCTTTCCTGCATCAATTTAAGAAAATTTTCAGCTATAATTTCTTTGAACAGGTTCTTTATCCCTTGTTCTTTCTCTTCTCCTTCAGGACCCCCCTATTATGTGGATATTGTTTCTCTTCATGTTGTCACAGAGATCTCTTAGCGTTTCTCAAACTTTTTGATCCTTTTCTCTTTTTGCTTTTCTGCTTCTATGCTTTTGCTTATCTTGTCTTCTAAGTCACTGATTCTATCTTCTGCTTGATCCAGCCTGATTTTAGTTCCTTCTATTATTGTCTTCATTTATGATATTGTGTTTGTCATTTCTGTCTGGTTCTTTTTTATGACTTCAGTTTCCTTTTTGAAGCTTGTTATCTCTTTATTTAGTTGTTCATTATGTCCATCCATTGTTGCTCTAAGATCTTTGAGCATCCTAACAATCATTATTTTAAACTCTACATCTGGTAAATTGGTTATTTCCATCTCAGTCAGTTTTTTTCCTGGGGATTTCTCTTGTTGACTCATTTGGATTGTATTTCTTTGTCTTCTCATTTGGGATATACACTCCTTCTTTGGGTAAGTTGTTTGTGTAGCTAGCTGAGTCTAGTGTTGGTACAGTCTGCTTCCAATTTTCAGTTGTGTTGTTTCTAGGTCGTTTTGGGTTGGCATCAGCTGCTGTTTGTAATCTGCTGTGTACTGCTTATCTGCTATAACTATTCCTTTTGCTATTTGTTGGCGTTTTTTTATGTCTTAGCTGGGTCATATGTGAGGAGCCCTTCCTTAAGCTGCCTCTCTAACAAGGGTGTTTAGGTTCTGAACTAATGCTCTCCGTATCTGGCCACTGGATGTGCCTGCCCTGGACCTCCTTGGCCAGAGCCTGGCATGAATCAGTGGGGGTCATTTCCTATGACTAGCTCTTGTCTACCTTTTGGAGTTACAGATGATCCAGATCTTGTAGCTGGCTCTGCTGGGCCAGATGCCATTGTAAATATCAGCCACACTCCTAGGCTAATTTTATCTACTCTTGGCCTGGGGGGAAGTTCCTTTGAAAGTTTAAGTTCTCCTAAGATATGCTTTCTGCTGCCTCTTATTGCTGGCTACTTATTGGGCTCAGTAGTGTAATACTTCGATTAGGTGCAATATTGGATGTGGCTTGCCCCTAATCCTCTGATGACTTTTACCCAGACTTTTTATTTATTGTTTTATTTTGTTTTGTTTTTTCCTTCTTTTCCAGCACTCAGAAGGGTGTAGTTTCAGAGGTCCAGTGGGTGTGGCCTCTGTGTTTTCGATGTGTGGTCTGTTCGCCAGCCCCCTGCTGCTGCTGTTGCCACCTTGGGCATTTGGGCTTGGGTGCTTCCAGTGCCAGCCTGCCTCTGTGGCTTCCCCGGCTTCCACAGTCCCTAGTGGGCCCACGCACACCCGCTGGGACTGACCCCGAGGTCGCCCCGCCCCAGCCACTGCAAAGGACAGACTCATGCCATGAGCCAGGTGTGAGCTCAGACATCCACAGCCACTTTTAACTGCTTCTACCACCGCAGGCAGCCCATGTGTGCCCGTTTGGACCGCTTCCGCTGTTGCCAGGGCTTCAGGTGCTGTCAGAGGTGGGCCCAAGTCAGGCGTGATTGTGCGTGAACTCTGACTTCCACAGCCACTGTGTCCTCTGTCTCTGCGGGCGGGCCTGCGCGCAGCTCCTCGACCCCCTCCACTGTCCTCTGGTCGCCCTTCGCATCCAAGGACGGGTAGAATTGTGTGTGAGCTTGTACCTCTGCAGCTGACACTGGGACCCCTGGCTCCATGGGCTGGTCTGTGCATGTCTGCACTCTGACCACCTCCACAGTCTTCCATGCACAGCTGTGGGCAGGTTAGCAGGCTCGCTTCTACCTTTGCAGTGGCCACTGCTGCCCTCATCTCCACGGGTAGGCCCACACGTGCCTGCTCGAACTGCACTGGCTCATTCAGCCTCGCCTCTCTGCCGCCGGCTGCCCACTCCCAGGGAGCACTCAGCAGCATGGGGGGGGGGGCAGTGTAGTTCTGACCCCAGCACTCACTGCCTGTAACCATAATATTCTGTCTGCCTCTAAGTGTCTCTTTGTTCTAACTGGGGCAGGGGAGCCTCCGGTGGACGGGGTAATTTCTTCCCTTTGCTGTTGTTGCTGCTCTGAGGAAAAATTTTCACTTTAGATTTGGGGCGTGATTCGGCCCAGGCATTAGGATGTCCATCCCTCAAATTGTCTCCAATGCTGCCTCCGAGACCACTCTCTGCCCTGGCAGCTCCAGTCGTCACAGTGCTCCCTGCTCCTGGAGCCTCAGAGTAGGTGGCTGTGAGCAAGGCTCTCTGTAAGGTCCCTTTAATATGGAGCCTGGTTTTGAAAGTTCTGTCTCCTTCTCTCAAACAGTATCTAGGCTCCTTTCTCAGCCAAATACAGTCTGTTCACCCCTTCCAGGCTCCAGGGCTGTAGGCTGGGACTCCAGTTCTGGGGCTGAGGGCCCACAACACACAACTCGCTGGGCTCTCCTCCCCATGGCGAGAGTCCCTACAGGCTGCTCCCTGGAGTGAGGGAGCCCTTTCTGCGTCTCTGCCTTTCCTACCAGTCTCAGTGTGGGTTCTTTGGTGGTCCTTGGCTATAGAATCTTCTTTGTTTAGTCCAAAGTTGGTCTTTCAAGATGACTGTTCTCAACATTAAGTTGTAATCCACTTTGGTTCTGGGATGTGGGAGTTGGAATGTCCGCCTACTCCATGGGCATCTTGTCTCCCCTGTTTTTTTAATAATAAAGATTATTTCCCTCTTTCTATTTTTTTCTGAATAAACAACTGTGAAAGAAGGATATCTTCTTAGTTTAACTATTCAGTATATTCACCAGTCAAACCAATTTCACTTTGTGCCATTCTTTTTGGAAAGATTTAAAATACTTTATTTTTTGTATTAGATTTTTTAAGTTCTTTTTTTTTACATTTTATATGTCAGTGTTTGATAATGCACATTTTTGTAAAAATTTGTTCATTCTAAATAGTCAGATGTGTAAACATGAAATTAGTCATTATAATCCCCTTTAAACTCTTTCATGTTTATTGTAGTCACAATAATGTTCCCTCTTTTACTTCTGAATGATGGCTTGTTTTTGGGGGGGGTCAATTTAAGTATGATTGGTTAATTTTTTTGGTGATTTTCAAAAACAAAGTTTATTTTTATGATTTATCTAATTTCAAGATTTCTATATCATTGATTTCTGGTTCTCAATTATATACTTTCCTCTGAGTGAGTATATGTATATGCACATCCATACACGAATGTGTGTGTATTGTTTAACTTGCTGTTTTTTTTTTTTCTTCAAGTGGAATTTAGACCACTGTTTTTATACAATCATTTTTGTTATTATTTTAATGATAGGAATAATTTGTTTTAGTATATTCCGTGCTTTTGGATTATTGTATTTTCAATCAGTTCATTTTATATTCAAATTTCCTTTGTGATTGGTGCTTTTGTTAACCGTTAGAACATTTGAAACTGTGTTAATTTACAAACAGTAGTTGACTTTTTACATTTTTTTGCTGTGTATTTTAAATTTAATTACCTAATCAGAAAACATGTATTTTATTATTTTAGTCTTTTATATGTATTGAAACTTGCTTTATAACCTAAAATAGTGTATGCCCAATTTTTATATGAATTTGAAAACAATGTCTATTGTGCATTAATTGAGTGACAAGATCTAGAAATGCTAGTTAGATTGATCTGGTTTATAATGTTGGTCATGTGCTCTACATTCTTGATATTTTATTATTAATATTTTTGATATTTTTTTTTTCATTTTAAGATTCTAACATTTCTTGTAATACTGGCTTGGTGGTGATGAACTCTTACAGCTTTTTCTTATCTGGGAAGCTCTTTATGTCTCCTTCAATTCTAAATGATAGCCTTGCTGGGTGGAATACCTAAGTTATCGGTACTTGCTTTTGATCACCTTGAATATTTCATGCTAATTCCTTTCATCTTGAGAGTTTTCACTGCAAGTCAGTTGATAGTCTTGATGGAGCTCCCTTATAGGTAACTACTTTTTTCTTGCTGCTTTTAATATGCTTTTTTATTCTTCATTTCTTACTGAGTCTTTTTTACTTTATATCGTTTTTAAATTTTTTCTATGTATATATCTCAGTGAGAAAGTTCTCACTGAGATCATCTCCTCTTTCTCTAAGGTCATTGGGTATCCTTATAGCCAGTGTTTATAATTCTGTATATGGTAGATTGCTTATTTCTATTTTGTTTAGTCATTTTTTTAAAAAAAATTGTCTTGATCTTCTATCTGGGACATGTTTCTCTTTCTCCTCATTTTGGCTTTCTCTCTATGTTTATTTGCTTGTATTAAGTATATCTGCCATGTCTCCCAATCTATGCAGAGTGGCCTTTGGGTTCAGTTTCCCTGTTCACCAAGCCTGGCACTTCAGAAATGTTCATGTGTGGATTGTGTACTCTTCTGTTGCAGCTGAGCCTTGATTGCTGTTGACATGTCGGTGGATAAGATGGATCCTCTAGCTGAGTAGCTTTGTAGAATGGCATTAACTACAGTAAGAAAACTACTGTATGAGAGCTATCTTTATGGAAAATGACTCATTTTAACAGGGCTCTAGTGCTTGTTTGGTTCACCCTCGTGTGTGTCATTTGTGGTGCAAATTGGGAGTTTCTCTGGAGTGGTTTGAAGCTAGCCACCAGGTTTGTTGGTTCTGGGCCTGGGACAGGCTTTGGTTTGGGCTAAGATCAGCCAGTGCCTGTGTCAGGCCCAGCACCACCTGGTAGGAGCTACAAAGTGATCTGAGGTTGTTAGTTGTCTATGTTGGGCTTGTAAGTGCATTGCTGAGGCTATGCTGTGACTAAGATCCATTGCTCTACTTCAAGAGGGGGCTCCTTTGCAACAGGTAATGGGCACCCTGAGGTGAGCCACTATTTGTATGTAGTTTGTGGATATTTGAGAGATTCGAGGAAAACCACCAATGTAGGCTAGTAAGTGAGCTTTTGTGTGACTTAACCTCTCTAAAAGAGATTGGGACAGAGTCATTAATTTGGTGCAGTGGTCTTAGATAATCACCAGAGTGGGGTAAGAATGGTGTTTAGTCAGGTTAATGGAGACTCAGATTTGGTGTTGTCCTGCACCTGTAAGCTATATAGGGCTAGTGATCAACAAGAGAACAATGGCAATTGCTTGCACATTAGTCCCTGGAAAATTCACTCCTTCAGCCCTTGATCTGAAGCCAGACAATTCAGTTTCTTCAAATATATTCCTGGTGCTTTGCAAGCTTTTTCCATTTTTTGGAACTTAGCTCAAGTGTCTGTGAGTGAGTGATTCTGTGGTAGGGCCCTTTAACAGAATGCCTGGGGCTACAGTGCTCCTCCATCTCACATAGACTGAGTTCTTGTTGCTCTTCATTCTTTCAGACACTGGTACTTTCAGCAGAGGAGCTCATTCTTGGGCTAAGATTCAACATTCCTTAGGTGAAACTTCTGTAAACCAAGATATTCTCTCCATTTCTTAACCTCCATTCATGAATGTGAGACTAGCCAATTTTCTCTCTGCCCTTCTTACATGTCTTCCAAGTGACTTCTTCTTTATATTAGTTTTAGGAGTTCTGTTCAGCTCATCTTAGTATGGTTCTCAAGAGAGGTAACTGTCTAATATAGATATGATTTTCACGTGAGTGTTGGAGGAAATGAATACAGCAAATTATTTTAAACTCTGCATCTGGTAGTTTGGTTACTTCAATTTTATTTGACTCTTTTTTGAGAGATTTCTCTTTTGATTCATTTGGGTTTTATTTCTCTGTCTGTCCATTTTGTCTGTGTATTGGGTAGTGCTGTCTGATTATGAAATTTGTTAAGGTATCTTTATGAGGACGATGGGCTTGGTGGTACTGACCTCCAGGCCACCTGATTTTCTTGCTTATAGAATGCGTCTTGAGGGTACTATTTTCCCTCCTGTTGTATGTAAGTATTGAATGCAGTTGGTCCTGTCATGGATGTGGTTTTCACTTCAGGCTGGCTGGGTCTAAGGGTCAACCTTGATCACAAGGACAGATTTTAAAGGCAGGAGCACCAGACATGTGCCCTCAGCCCTGACTTATGAAAGGCCCCACATGACTCCTTCTTTACACTTTTTTTAATAACAAGGGACCCAATATTTTCTTCTGCACCAGAGGCCTCAACTGACCTTAATCTGCCTTTGCTTGATCTTGTGTATTAGACACTCTGCAGCATCTGTCATATTAGTCATATTTATTCTCCACAGTGTCTGGTGCCAGCTGGACTTCTCCTTTGTGTGTGCTGCTTGTGTAGTTATGTGAGTCTAGGGTTGGTGTGTCTGCCACCCACTGCTTGTTGTGTTTTCTCTAGATCTTCTTGGGTTGGTATCAGCTGGTGTTTGTAACCTACTGTGGGCTCCCTCTCTGGAACTACTGCTCTGTTTGCTGTTTGTGTCTGTATTTCCTGTGCCTAGGTGGTGTGGGAGGGGCAAACCTGTGTATAAAGATCAGCATTCTCCTGCTTAGAGGATGTCAGCAGCTCCATAAAAGCTCTATGCTCCTTAAGATCTGCCTCCACTTTTCAGCTTCTTTACCTATTCTTGCAGCTGCCTGGTCTTCCCACAGTCTTCTGTAGTAAGCCTGTAGTGGGGGTTCAGACTGACCTCACCCAACTAACCCATCTAGAGGTTGCAAGCTGGTGGGTTAGGATAGCTGAGATTGGGAATACAATGTTAGTGAGACCTTGTACTTCAGGGTTCTCTTGGTCAGGAGCTCAGTATGGGGAATGTGGCCACTTCTCCAGAGTTTGATCCTTCAGCCACTGCTGGACAATCAAATTTTATTTCTCCCCAGCTAGGTGAGCAGCAGGTTCAGATTGACTGGGGCTTACAGTCCTCTGTGCAGAAGTTCTTCCAGCTGGTGAGATCCTGGTCTCAGGGAGGAAGACTGAGAGAGTCCTCTCCTGGGGCTGATTGTGCCCCCCCACCAGAAGGTGGCTAAGCCCCTTGACCAGACCCAACAATAGGCTCACAGGGACCCGTACTTTAATTGTCCATGCTCCAAGCCTCTCTCCCTTCCTCCTGTAGAATCTAACCCAGCAGGGCATGATATCTAGTACCCAGGCCGGCTGACTATGAAACTCCACCCTATCCAATGCACATGAGCCGCTGTGTTGGTGCTGATCACAGAGAGTGGAAGTCACCTTAGCCTGGCCAAGTGTGAGGAGCCATTCCTTAGGATACTACTCTAGTAAGGGTTGTTAGGACCTGATCCAATGCTCTCTACAACTAGCCACTGGATGTGCCAGCCCTAGGACTCCCTGGAGGGAAACCAGCACATATCAGTGGGAGACACTGCCCATGACTGGCCATCAGCAACCTTCTTGGAGCTACAAGCAATCCACAATTTGTGGCTGCCTCTATGTGGGTCAAATAAGTTTGCAAATATGATGTATATGTTTGCTCACTTATAGTTTGCATTGGGTGCAGGAGACAGGCTGTAAGCAGGCAAGGTCCTTATAGGCTAAGGCTTAGTTTTAAGACCAAGCCCTTCCCACCCTTTTAATACTAAGATCTTCTCAACACTAAGCTTTTCCCCATACCCTTGACTGTTGCAGGATGTGGGGTGGTGCACCCTTATGAGGTATCCCATTTATGCCTCAGATAAGTGGGTTTGTATCAGAGACTTCCTTATTTGTATACTGGCTTAAAGGCTTTAATTTCTACACTATAAAATAAGGGTGACCAAGAGCTATCTCGCTTGGTTCCTGAAATTAGCATTGTAGAAGAGAGGCAGCCAAGATGGTGGAGTGCTGAAGGAAAAGCCAGTTTGTACAGAGTTTGTGCAGAGAGAAGGAGATAGAGAACAGAGGTGAATAAGGCTGGCTAGGTTGAAACCTTTGATTTTAGGAAACTTGGATAAGTCAGTGGCTTTAGGAGTCCTGAATGGAAAGGGAAGTGTTTTACTACTGTGTGTAATCCTTGTCCGCTGGTTGCGAGCTAAGATTAAAGGTAATGGCCCACCAGTTCTTGGCTCTGTTATTTCATTATCATCTGTCTGAATCAATGAGAAACTGCACAGGCCAGGCAGCTGTGATAGTGGCTATGGCTACTGGCTTTACACTCTGCTAGGCTCAAGTGTACATGGAAATACCATGCTGCACACCTTGGCTGGTTTTAACCCACTCTGGGTCTGGAGGAAGATCCACTTAAAAGGCCAAGTGTTGGTCAAATAAGTTTGTAAATATGATATATATGTTTTCTCACTTATAGTTTGCATTGGGTGTGGATGACAAGCTGTAAGCAGGCAGGCTCGTTATAGCCTAACACTTAGTTTTAAGACTAAGCCTTTCCCTCCTGTTTATTACTAAGATCTTTTCAAAACTAAACTTCTCTCCACACCCTTGACTATTGCATGATGTGATGTGGGGCACTCTTATGAGGAATCCCATTTATGCCTCAGATAAGTGACTTCATATCAGAGACTTCTTTATTTGTATATAGGCTTACAGATTTTGATTTCTGTACTATAAAATGGGGCAGAGGAGCCCATGATGAAGGAGGGCAGAGAAAGTCCACATGGAGGAGTGGAGAAGCAGCCAAAATGGCAGAGTGCTGAAGGAGAAGCCAGTTTGTGCAGAGAGAAGGAGATGGGGAACAGAGGTGAATCAGGCTAATGAGCTAGAAACATTTGATTCTAGGAAACTCAGATAAGTCAGTGGCTTTGGGAGTCCTGAATGGAAAGGGAAGTGTTTTCCCATTGTGTGTATTTCTCATCCGCTGGGTGTGAGGTAGGATTAAAAATAATGGCCCACAAGTTCTTGGCTCCATTGTTTCATTACTGTCTGACGGAATCAAATGTGAACCTTCATGGGCCAGTCGGCTATGGTGGTGGCCATGACTACTGGCTTTATACCAAAGTTTCCTGAGTCCCGCCTCCAGCCTGGTTGCTTGTTGGACTCAGTACTGAAAAAAACCTGTGGTAATCGCCCTGGCCGGTTGGCTCAGCGATAGAGCGTCGGCCTAGCGTGCGGAACACCCGGGTTCGATTCCCGGCCAGGGCACACAGGAGAAGCACCCATTTGCTTCTCCACCCCTCCGCCATGCCTTCCTCTCTGTCTCTCTCTTCCCCTCCCCCAGCCAAGGCTCCATTGGAGCAAAGATGGCCCGGGCACTGGGGATGGCTCCTTGGCCTCTACCTCAGGCGCTAGAGTGGCTCTGGTAGCAACATGGAGACGCCCAGGATGGGCAGAGCATCGCCCCCTGGTGGGCAGAGCATCGCCCCATGGTGGGTGTGCCGGGTGGATCCGGGTTGGGTGCATGTGGGAGTCTGTCTGTCTCTCCCTGTTTCCAGCTTCAGAAAAATGCAAAAAAAACAAAAGCAAAAACAAACAAACAAAAAAACCTGTGGTAGTGTAGCTTGTGACAATTCAGAAATTAGGAAGGGTGGTGGGTGTGGCTCTGCTTGTCAGCTGGTTTCAGCCTGTTCAGACTTTTTCACAGACCTCAGTGGGTTTGGCTCCAGGAATCTGGTGGATGTGGCTTCTGAGAACCAGAGGTATAATGTTCCCGCAGTCGGACAGTTTCTACCGAGTCTCCCATGGGGCAGAAGTACCAATTAGTCCCAGTAGGGTGCTGGAGAAAGCTCTGGCCTCAATGCAGAAAAAGTGAGTTACTGATGCACACCCTGCTTCCTGGCCAAGTTCTCAGAATGACCAGGTGTCCATGAGGAGGGCAACAGGGATTGCCAAGGGCAGGGCAGTTTCTTTCCTCCAGGCTGATGTAACTCTGAGGGGATTTCTCCACCCAAGAAAGATGGCAACTGCAGTATTGGAGAATGACTCAAAATGATTCAGCACAGAGGTTCCGGTGGCCGTCCCCCACAGTGTCTTTCCCTGGGCCTCTGTAAGGCTAATGGCTGCCTCCTTCATGGCTGTGCAGGTTCTCATTGGATTTGGGCATATGGTAAAAAAAACAGTAGAGCCATAAAATGGTGGGCCATTTAGTTTGTTAAAGTCTTGTACTGGCAGACGAGCTAACAGGCAGGGAAGACCACTTACCTGTCATTTAGAGCTCTCAAAGGCCTGATGCATTCTCTGGTTTCAGAACCTAGAAAATCTACTCTGGTTCCTCCTGGAAAAAAAGGACCCCACCAGCCTCACCTGAGCTTGCAAAGCCCCTCAGCTCTGGTTCCATACTTTCACTCCTTCTGCCCTCCTTGAAAAATAGGCTTGGGGGAAAAAAAAAAAACATTTGCAGCAAACATTAGCAAAACCATGGCCACTCCCAAGCAGGAAGGTAATTTGTAGTTTGCCATTTGCCTTGAGAGCAAGCACTGCAACCATCCACAGACTACATATACATGGTGCTGCACAGGCAAATGCAAAATATAAATAAGTAAACCTAAAAATCACATTTTACTGACTTATTTGCTCACTATTCCACCCCTTTAGGAACTCTTGCTTCATAATTTGCACCACAGGTATCCCTGTACAAGGAATGAGATACACAACGTAAACAACCTATAGTAATGGGACAAGTTATACATTTGCAACAATAACAAAAGTGCTCTTCACCATGTTTCCTTGAGAATTCTGCCCAAGGCACAAACTAGAGGCCCATCTCTAGCCCCCTACTCAACAGTAAGTGAGAGGGCCTCAGGGCTGTGTCCATGGAAACCTTACAAATGTCCTTGGTGCATTTCAGTGCAGGAGGGCCTCCACCAGAGTTGCCCCTCCCCACCAGGGTCTCTTATGTTGTCCACCCAACAAAGGAGCCAGTGCCCTCCTCTGGTTGCAGTCCAAGAGTTAGTCTAAAATAGACAGTCCTGCTATCTGTACAAATCACCAAGTTAAAGGTTCATAACAGGCAACTAGGTTCACATGGGGCCTCGGGTCTCTGCTCTCATTCCTGCCATCATGGCAGCTCTAAAGATGCTCCCCCAAGGAGGAGCACCTGGCAATGGTGGCAAACATTTCCACCTTTGCTCCAGAGATCATGATGCCTTCCACCCCTATGTCCCACAATCACAGCAAACCTACAAGGGCTTAGTAGGTACCCTTTGCTGCTTGATTTTTACCTTCTGGAGTCTGTGGATGTCAGCTTCAGTCTGAGCCTCCTCATCCTCAGAAAAAGAGCTGGAAATGTCTGCTGCCTCCAATTCAGAGCCACTCTGCTGGGATGGCTCTGTATTAGGCTCTTGCAGCTGCCAGCTCTCGATTTCTTCTCAACGGGAACCACCAGCCAGCCCACGGTCCCCAAAAGGACAGCCATGGGGAGCCATACCAACCTGTCCTCTCTCCCACCCTTCAAAGGTGGTGGCAGCCCTATACCAATCTCATCTGAATGCTGCTGGCTGCACAAGATGTAAGGCCAGTGGCCACAGCTATTGTGGCCATGCAGGTTCTCACTGGATTCAGGATGACAGTTAAGAAACAATGTGGCCCTTCCATTTATTAAAGTCTCATACTAGTGGATGAGCAAACACTACACATGGTACTTTCCGTAATTTGCAATCTGTCACCCTGAGGGCAAATACCGCAGCATTCCACAGACTATAGACACATGGTGCTACACAGGCAAATGCAAAATATAAGTGAGCAAACCTAAAACACACATTTTACCAACTTATTTGCCCATCAGCCTCCAACTTCACACTCTCCTCACTCAACTTGAGTCCTCTCAGCCCTCCCCCTCTGGAGCCCAGGGTAAGTGGATGCGAATGAGATTTTCTGTGCTGGCACTTTAAGATGGATCCTGTGTCCCCAATAGCTCCTATCTCTTTCTTACAGACAAAAACCCTGGCTCTTTTTACTGTCAAATGCTGTGTGAGTGCCTCTTCTAAGCTCTGGGGCTCTATAGGCTGGGGCTCTGGCCCTGGGTCTTTGTTCTCTTTCCTCTCAGGGTGAACCTCCTCTCAGTGAGTGTTCCTCCAGACCCTTAGCCATTGCTCAGTTCTGGAAACAAGGCAGCACTTTCTGCATCTCCGCTCTTCCTACCAATTTTGGAGAGGCTTCTTCTGTCATTCTTCGTTATAGACTCCTCTTCATTTAGTCCAATGTTGGTCTTTCAAGATGATTGTTCTTAAATAAATTTGTATTCTAATTTGTTCCTGGGAGGTGGCAGTTGGAACATCCAACTACTCTGCTGCCTTCTTCCAAACAGTTTTTAAGATTTTATTTATTGATTTGAAGATACAGAGAGAAAAAAAGCATGGTGAGGAGTGGGATGCATAAGCTCATAGTCAGGTCTTGTGGGATCTATACTAAGGAAAACAATAACCTGCAATTAACAGATAAAATTGAATAATAATAAACACTTGGAAATGGCACAGGTGTGTGTTAAATTGAGAGTGAATGAGGTCATTTATAGATGGTGTATAGAGTGAGGAGAGACTTGAAGAAGCCTACATTAGTACATTTGTTTCCTTGGACCCTCAGCAGAGCCAGGTAAACTTGAGGAATATGATTATTCACTTATCTTTTATTCTCCTAAGGTGGCATAATGCATTTCCAGTAATAGTTCTTTATGTTATACTTTTGTTGAAAGAATGATCAAACAATGGATCCCTTAAAACATCTCAAGAGGATCTTTATGAACTTTCGGGGATAAAAATTATGGACAACATTCTTTCCTCATAAATATGTCTCACCACCAGGTACTATAAGTCTCAAGTTGATATCCCACAGAGTCAAAATGTTTCTACCTTTTAGGAAACTTGACAACTCACATGAATCTTCTGGAATCAATGACCTGGGTCTTTACTTGTTGACTCTCACATTGGGAACATCTTTATTCCCACCAAACCAGGGGGTAGAGGTGATGTGTTGAAGCATTCTGAGTTAGGAGGTCTAAACACTTCTTGACTCATATTTTCTCTTTTCTCTGTAGGATGTGAATGGCATCCTGGAAAGGTATGTGTGGGACCAGAGATGGTCCATTTGTGTTGTGAAAAGAGGTATAAAGCCACTTAAGCTAACTGGAGACTAATTAGAATAAAATATTGCTCAGGATTGGAAAATTTAAATGTAGATTTATTATAAATTTCTGTTCAAAAATCATTGTTTGAGTGTTCTATAACAATTAACAATGAGCTATTTTCTATGATAAGAAATTTGGATGGTGGAAGTTGCAGAGTATAGGTCAGTAGCAGAATTAGGGATAAAGTGTTACATCACCAGCCCACAACACCTCCATAAATTTTATTTACCCAGCATGCCCATATCTAACTCAGCTTCCTCTATTTCATAGCTACTTGATCTGTGTAATTGTGTCTTCTTTACTTGCCAAGTATCAAGAATTGAAGACAATGTTTTTATATTTAAATTATATTAAATTCTTTATAATTTTATTTGTTTATATATAATTATTTATATTTTATATTTATATATTTATAATTTAAATTAAGTTATAAAGAAGAGTCTAGGTCCTTCTATACAGTTCTCTTTATTTTCCAATAGCACTCTTGAACTGCAAATTATATTTTGTCCCTTGTGTAAACTGATACACTGTGATTATGTACTTTTGAAGCCAGAATGGAAGGGCAGCATCCTTGTTTCTACATTTGTACACCGACTAGGCTGCATCAAGCTCTTTCAACTTGAATCTCAGACCACTATTATTAGTATGGTGTTCACAGTATCTTCTTTACCAAGTTTTCCAGTTTTTCCCTGAGAACCTGAAATTCAGATGTTATTCTTAGGGCCTTGCTCATGGTAAGTACAATATAAAGGTCTTGGTTCTCTCCAGACAGTATTCCAACACTTGAAATATCTCAGATAACCAGGAACCAGGTTCTGCAACCTCACTTTTATGTATTATCCATCTTCATTTATGCAGTAACTTTTTCTCACATTAATGTAAAAAACTAAAATTTCCCTTTTTGAAAAAAAATAATATCTTATAATTTTATATGATTTCAGGAGGTAGACGTAAAGGTTAGTTGTTATTTTAGATGGAATAATCTGTGCTTCTGAGAGGCTAAGGCCTTTCTAAACTTGCAAAATGTTTACACTATAAAGTGGAACGTGAGCATGATTCTTCTGGCTCTACAGTCAAGAGTCTCTCCTTCCTCAGGTTCCCCTTGGATGTTAGCTGAAATGCTTCAATGGCTTCCTAAGATAGAAGTCAGTGTTTTAAGAGGGATAAAAAGTCAGAGGTGTGGAGGTCAATTTTTCTCTTTTCTAGGAGTATCACCTTCACTCTGAAGAAGCCAAAACCTTTTAAAAAGAAGTAAAGGATAGTGTTCCAAGTTCCTGACCTGAGAGTGGTGCTGGAAGAGTTGAATGGTGAGGAATGCCAGGGCAAGAGGGTGGCTGCAGGATTCTTGTGATAGGGGGCTAAAGAGGGAGGAGGGTTCAATCTCTAAGTGTGGACAGAGGAGACATAGGAGGATGGATATTATGGGCGGAATATATGGTTGTATTTAATGGGGGTAACCTGCTGTCTTGTTCTCTCTTTCTTTCATGCACTACCTCAAATGGACCCCACTGTCTCTCCTGAAATGGAAAGAAAATAGATTTTAATGCTGAGTCTTCTGCTTATATTTAATATGGATTTTTATCATTTCAGGGCTGACTGATGTGCGCTGCTACTGGGGTAGGCAGATATTACAATATCATGATACCACTCTGTCTAAATCTTCTTGCAGAATTTTACATTTCTACTGGGTCTCCTGTTTTAAGCCCATGTTTTCTTTCCAAACACAAACACATACACCTTATATTTCTGTAGTGTTCTACTTCTTCCCATAATTGAACTAAGTTCTTCCCTGTTCCCATTCACATTATTCTCAAGATTTCTCTTAAAAATGTCACTAATGAAGGTACCTCATATTTCTTAACCAACCTTGTAATTTTTTTAACAGTTCATGTGATCCTGTGTTGTCCAATAAATAGTCAAACTGTTACCATTTCTGAGGACCAGAGAGAAGCGAGATGTGTTTCAAAATTGAATACAAATTATACTTATCAGACAAATGATTATAATGATTATGCTGTACTTGGCTCACCATTTGTCGTATCAGGAAAATTTTTGGGAGGTAGATGTGTCACATAAAAGTGCTTGGGTCTTGGGGGTATATTGTGAAGAAATGCCTAAATTATACCCTAAAGGGAATGTTGTTATTATCAAGTGGTAATTGTCCACATATTTACTCTAGATATCAACCTAAATATGGCTATTGGGTTATAAGATTAGAGAATCAATGTCAATATAGTGCTTTTGAAAATGAGTCCAGCAATTGTCCCTGGAAAAGAATCCTTTCCTTGCCTGTTCGCCCCCATCGTGTTGGCGTTTTCGTAGACTGTGAGGCGGGCACTGTATCATTTTTGAATGTCACAAACCAGGAGAATCTCATCTATAAATTCTCATGTTCATTTTCTCAGACTCTATATCTTTTTTTTCAATTTTATGACATGTACTGGTCCTATGACACTGTGTTATCAAAATCCACTTTCTTTGAAGAGCTTCGGGGCTTTGGTGGCTTTTGAAATAAAATAAAAAAATATTGCACAAAAAGCACTGAGCTTACCTACAGTATTCTCAATAATATTTCCTTTCCGTGCTGCTTTCTTTTCAATTCATCTTCGGTCACTCATCAATAGAGCATAAAATTTACCTTGTGTTATATATTTCTCAAAACATTGTTTTTTTAATGGAGAATCTTAATTCACCATTATACATAATCTAAAGGATGATGACTAATGCCTCATAAGAAACACCAGTCTGCAAGTGACATCTCTGCCAAAATTTTATAATCTCATTTCCTGCCACTGAGAAGAATAAAGAAAGGCTTTTTAACAACTTTTGTATATTATTCAAAACTTGATTTAGGAGTTATTCACTATAGAATAAGTCCTCACAAGTATATCAGTTTCCCCACGATGTTGGTTATGCCTCAAAGAGTGAATGAGAAAAATCACCAATAATATGTACTAAGAGTGGAAATTCTTTGCCCATAGTGTCTGAATTCAAGTGCAGTCTCTCCCTTACATTCAGTGTAACCTTGAATAATACACTTGAATGCAATTTACTTAAAGTAGACCAGGTATTAAAAGGCACAGCATAGTTAGAATCATTGTGAGAAGGAAAGTGTCATTAAGTATAAAACATATGTCTCAGTTTAATAAACTTTTTCTCTACTAATTACTGAAAATATAAGCTGTGCCTGTGTCTCATGAAATAGGTTTGTGCCTTTAGGGACACTAGGATGGTTTTACTGGAGTCTCATGATTCAGATCCCAGATACCTCTGTGCTGCTGTCAAGACCACCCTGCCAGTGATAGAAAAGCCTGTGTGTGTGTTTGTGATAGTGAGAAATTTATTATAATTCTGGTTGGCCATATATTGGCCTTAGTCAAAGAATCTAAATTTTATAAAATTCAATTTTTCTTTTGTAAAAGAAATAATAATAAAATTTACCTAATGTGTGTTATGAAAATTGAACAACAATGTTTTCAGTAACTTCTGTAATTTCTAGCATATAAGGCATTATCAAGTTTGTTGTGTATTAATTTTTATTTTCCCTCTTATTGTAACTGAAAAAATTTTTTTAAATGCATATTAATTTATTTTCAAAAATATAACCCTTGCTTTGTTTTAAGAAATAAAATAACTTGATGAAAGAATCATAACTTTCTTTAAACTTTAGCTAATTGAAAAATAAGTATTTCTACCTGTATAGTCCTCCCCCCCCCATTTATTGTGTAATTCTATGTCATGGAAACTGATTTAAATATTAGCTCTGTTTCTTCAGTTTTGAAAAGTTATTCACAGTGATACAATAAGACTCAGAAGTACAATTGTGGGATTTCTTAACCACAGTGTAGGTAAGCATTTTCTTGCCCAGGTCAGCCCTGCATTTATAGCGAGTTGAAAGGTCTGAAGAGGATAAAGAAAATTTCATTCTTCTCCTTCCAATGAGATAGGAGGGGAGTATTTCATGCAATAGATATTCATTCAGGACATGGTGGGATCAATAGGCAGATTAAGATCAGTTGAGGTCTTGGGCGCAGAAAATGATATTGGGCCCCTTAAACTTGGTGTAATTAGAAATAAGTGTAAAGTTGGGGTTTTGTGGGGCCTTTCTGAAGTTGGTGCCCAGGGTGCACAGCAAAAAGTAAGGACTCCATGAATGGACAGGAAGAAGGGGGCAGCTGCCCTGTGTGCCAAATCAGTTACCACCCTGGGAGCCTGCGGCCTAATCGGCATATGGCCAACATAGTGGAGATGCTCAGGGAGGTCAAGCTGAGCCCAGAAGAAGAGCAAACGAGAGATCTCTGTGTGCGCCATGGAGAGAAACTCTGGCTCTTCTGTAAGGAGGATGGAAAGTTCATTTGCTGGCTTTGTGAGCGGTCTCAAGAACACCACACATTCCTCGTGGAGGAGGTTTCCCAGGAGTACAAGGTAACAGACCAGGATGGGGAAAGACAGGGCAGAAAATGGTACTTGTTGAAAATCTGTCCTTGGCATTTCACTCTAAGGACCTTGCCACCAGAACCCAGAGCCTGATCACTTTTCTTCCTGTGCTCACCTTTCAATACCTGAAGGACGTTTCTGTGTGTTCCACCTAATTACAACATGATGAGCAGAGTTTAAACCAGAAGCAGATATTTTTATATTTTGTATTGATAGGTGAATTTTGGTGCCTGTATGGCCAGGAGATGCCATCATGGCCATTTACATGCAGGTTCCCATTGAATTTGAGCATACGGTATAGAAATGGTGTAGTTGGAGGATGGTGGGTCATTCTGTTTATTTGTGTCTCACCAAGACAGGAAAACCACAAGAAAAGACAAGGGAAAGCCACAAGAGAAGACAAGGGAAAAAAAACCCTGCTTTTCCCATGAAGGACAAGAGGTCAGGGAAGCCCCTGCAATGGTGATAGCAGGAACCGAGAGAGTAAGCTCCAGGTCTATCCCACTTTATAGTTTAGAAATCAAAAGCTTTAACCCAATATACAAACAAAGAATTATCTGATACAAAGTCACTTATCTGAGGCATAATGGGATTCCTCATGAGTGTGTACCACCTCACATCATTCAATCAGTATCAAGAATGTGGGGAAAAGATTAGTCTTAAAACTAAGCCTTAGGCTCTAATGACCCGACCTGCTTATAGTCTGTCCCCCACACCCAATACAAACTATTATATAAATGAGCAAACATATATATTATATTTACAAACTTATTTGACCAATATCCCACCCCTTTTGCTCGCTTCACAATCTAAACCACAGGCATCTTCCATGATGGTCACTGTGCAAGGAGTGGGATACATTGCATAAACAGAAACAGTACCAATTACAGCAATAGGATTAACAAATCAAAAGCTATGGGTGAAATGAGAAAGCTGTCAGTGGCACTAAGAGAGGCAAATCTGTTCCCTCTGGCAGAATACAGGCCAGAGTTTTGTCTGCAGACAGCACTGTAGCTGGTATCAGAGGCCTCCCTGAGTGGGCATACCAAACTTTATTGGCCAATACACCAGCATCTGCTTGTTTATGTGTAGTAAAATAGGAGAACTCATTATTGGCCATAAAGAAATTACAAAGGTGCCCTTCATAATGCTGTTTTTCTAAACACTCAAGGGATAATACACTTCTACCTTAGGTGGCCAGGTGCTGATTGCCCAAGGAGTTATCTGGAGGCCCACCTCTAGCCCCTTTCCCTATGGTGCCAACAAGGCCACCCATCTCAGATGGAGGGCCTGTACAGTCCAGGGCCAAGTCCATCGAATCCGTTGGCCTTTAAGAAGGGCTGTTGGAGCAGGCAAGAGCACATTGCCCTGCTGTCCAAAACCTGACTTGAGTAAAATATCCTTGGTGCGTATTTGCAATTAAATGGGTGCAGCTGCCTAATGCAGGAGGGCCTTTACTGGAACTGGGTTCCCCCGTCGAGGTCTTTCATTTAAAATCCAGAGTACTGTCCATAAGCGGCGTGTCCATCCAGTAAGGGAGCCAGTTCCCCCTTCTTGTCACAGTCCCTGCTTTAAGCGTCCATTATACCGCTCAATGATACCAGCAGCGGGGGGTGGTAGGGAACATGGTATTTCCAGTCCACCCTCAGCTCTTGAGCCCATTGCCTCACCATCGAACCAGTGAAGTGGGTACCATTGTCACTTTCAAGGACCAGCTGTTGCCCGTATGCAGCACTCAGGCGGTCCAGAGCTTGTATGACTGTCCTCTGGTCAGGGTTATGGGCGGGGTAAGCAGCAAGTAGACCGGTGGCAGTATCTACACAAGTGACTGCATACTGATACCCTTCTGACTTTGGTAAGGGTCCAATGATGTTTATCTGCCATCATGTCAGTGGAAAATGACCCCTCTGGATCTGTCCAGGTGACACCAGTGGTCTCTGAGGGTGCTTCTTGGAACATACTACACATTGCTCACAGGCTGCAAGTAACTCTGCAATAGGACACAGGCAAGTTCCACACCTTGACCTTAGCCCACATAGGTTTCTGTCCTATATGGAGCAGGAATCGGTGGAGCCACTGCACCATATCACCTGCAGGTGCAGTCTCCAACCATCATACCCTTGCCAAAGTGTCTGCCTCATCATTCCAAGATGGCTAGAGGAGCATGCCCCATGACATGATATACTGTCATCTGCTTCTGGTGTCCTCTTTCCCATAAGTCCTGCCACATGGCCTGACTCCATAGTGGACGGTGCATTACAATCTACTGGTTAATGTGCCAAGTGGCAATCCAAAGGATCAGTCCATGATAGACAGTCCAGCTGTCAGTACAGATCACCAGAGGTGAAGGTTCATTTTGGGCAACTAACCAAACAGCTCTTAATTCTACCCACTGGCTGCTTTGGCCTGTACCCATGTCCATCCAAATAGTCTCAGTGGCTGGATGAAAAGCTATAGCTGTCCATTTGGCAGGTTGGCCCCTGCTGAAACCATCAGTATACCAGGCTTCCTTGTGGATGGGCCTTGCCCCTCCTGGTAGGGGCTGACTTCAGGTTCTGCCTCCTGAGCCCCAGCTGCACCTGACTCTAAGGTCGCATGGGTGACTGAACCCAAAACTTCCTGCAGCTCTGTCCTCAATGGGCTGGTGCTAAGAGCAAAGCGTTGTTGCAGGTAGGCGCCCCACTTGGCCAGGGTGGACATTTGGGCCATAACACTATGTGGTTTGGTTGCCCAATCTCTCACCCATCCTGCAATAGGGTGGGTATGTTGTCTTGACTGTAACTGCTGTTGTGGTTGTAATGCTCTCAGTGGCCAGGAGGGCAGCATACACAGCTGCCAGCTGCTTTTCCACTAAAGAGTAACGAACTTCAGCACCTTTCCACAATTGGGACCAGAACCTAATAGGTTTCTGTAAGTGCTCTGTCCGTTGCCACAAGCTCCATCCAAACCCCTCTGTTGGTCAAATAACTTTGTAAATATAATATTTATGTTTGCTCGCTTACAGTTTGCATTGGAAGTGGGGGGGGACAGGCTGTAAGCAGGCAGGATTCTTATTGCCTAAGGCTTAGTTTTAAGACTAAGCCTTTCCCACCCTTTTTGATGTAGGGTAGTGCACTCAAATGAGGAATCCCATTATGCATCAGATAAGTGACATTGTGTCGGAGACTTCCTTGTTTGTATATTGGATTAAAGGTTTGGATTTCTACACTATAAAGTGGGGCAGACCAGGACCTTGCTCTCTCTTGGTTCCTGAGATTAACATTAGAGGAGATAGCAGAGAGGAAAGCAGAGAAAGGCCACGTGGAGGAGGCCAGGAGAAGAAGCCAAGATGGCAAAGTGTTGAGTGAGAAGCCAGTTTGTGCAGAGTTTGTGTAGAGAAGGAGATGGGGAACAGAGGTGAATAAGTCTGCTGAGCTAGAAACTTTTGATCCCAGGAAACTTGGTGTAAAGCCAGTATACAAGACCACCATCGCAACAGCCTGGCATATGCAGGTTTTGCACTGGATTTGGACAGTCGGTAAAGAAACAATGGAGCCAAAAACTGGTGGGCCATCATCTTTAATCCTAGCTTGCACCCAGCGGGCAAGTAAAAACACACACTGGGCTCCAAAACCCACTCATATTCAGTGCTCACAAAGCTACTGACTTATCCGAGTTTCCTAGAATCAAAGGTTTCTAGCTCACCAGACTTATTCACCTCTGTTCCCCATCTCCTTCCTTTTCCCTGCACAAACTCTGCACAAACTGGCTTCTCACTCAACACTCGTCATCTTGGCTGCTTCTCCTGGCCTCCTCCATGTGGCCTTTCTCTGCTTTCCTCTCTGCTCTCTCCTCTAATATAATCTCAGGAACCAAGAGAGCAAGCTTCCGTTCTGCCTCCATTTTATAGTGTAGAAATCAAAACTTTTAATCCAATATACAAAATAGGGAAGTCTCTAATACAAACTCACTTATCTGGGGCATAATGGGATTGCACTACCCCACATCAAAAAGGGAAGGAAAGGCTTAATCCCAAAACCAATCCCCAGGCTACAAGGATCCTACCTGCCCATAGCCCGCCCCCAACACACATTAATATCACCTGGTTGATGGCTTCCATTTGGGCAGCGTTATCTTTAACAAAGTGAGCATAATATATTTTATCTGCCCAACACTCGGATAAGTCAGTAGCTTTGTGAGCACTGAATGTGAGTGGATTTCGGAGCCCAGTGTGTGTTTTTACTTGCCCACTGGGTGCAAGTTAGGATTAAAGATGATGGCCCACCAGTTTTTGGCTCCATTTTTTCATTACCATCTGTCTGAATCCAATGTGAACCTGCATGGGTCGGGTGGCTGTGATGGTGGTCATGGACACTGGATTTACACCCTCCGAGGTTACATGGACATTCAGCTCACAGGGCCTGGCAGGATCAAACACATTCAAGGCCTGTGTCACCTTGACAGCTCTCTTAGCTGCTACAAATGAACCTTGCTCTTGTTCAGCCCAATTCCAACAAACCCCCGTCCGAATAAGGGTGTACAAGGGGCATAGTAACTGAGCCAAATGGGGTATGAATGCTCGCCAAATCCCCAACAAACCTAAGAATTTCTGTAACTGTTTTACTTTAGTGGCCATGGGGTATGCTTGGATCTTATCTATAACTGCGTCAGGGATAACTTATGTCTTTCCAGACCAGACAAGTCTCAAGAATTTAACAGATAACCCAGGTCCTTGTAACTTGTTTTCTGCCCAGCCACATGCTTTCAAAAGGGATAGCAGGGTAGGGACTGATTGCTCTAATTCTGGAAGAGAATCACTAGTCACCCTAATATTATCAATAAAATGGTACATGGAAACTGCCTCTGGCTGTTTGTATTTAGCCAAGTCAGCAGCCACAAGCCCATGGCACAAGGCAGGGCTATGCAAATAGCCCTGAGGTCATACTGTAAATGTCCATTGTCTCCCTTCCCAACTGAAGGCAAATTGGTCTTGACTCTCTGCAGCTATATCAATAGATAAAAAAGCATTGACCAAGTCTGCCACAAAGTGGTATGTCCCCAACTCATGGCTTAGCTGACCCATCATTGTAGGGTGGTGGGCAATGGGGGATTGCCATGTGGGGAACCCAGACCCAGGGAACTTTGGCTAGGACTGCCCACAGGCAAGTGTGCCAAAAGCAACTTCCCAGGAGTCCTTTGGAAAAGTGACCACCCATCAGCCAGTGAGATTTCACCATGTCATATTAGCTTGACCACTCTAGATGGGACCCTTTAAATATCTTTCATGTGGGTCACTCCATGCAACTTCCCTGGCCTTTGTGTTCCTAGGACCAGGGAATATCATCGAATGGGATGCGCTCTGTACTCCATAAAGCCTTTTGTTATTCCACCCTTCATGGCTCCAACCCCTTCCTTCTTCCTCGGTGGGAAAAATACCTTACAATCATGTTAGCTATCAAGGGAACAGCAGTGTGCAAAGGGGGAACAACTTTATTAAGTTCTCTGTAATCTACTGTCATTCTCCAGGTTCCATCTGGTTTGTGCACAGTCCATACCGGGGAATTCTAAGGACTGTGTGCTGGCCGGATAATTCCCACCTTTTCTAGTTCAAAAATTGTCCCTGTGACTTCTTCATAACCACCTGGAAGGCGGTACTGCTTGGTGTTAGTCACTTGCCGAGGGATGGGTAATTGCAAAGGGGAATATGATGCGTGTCCCCGCAATATGGCCTTCACAACCCTGATCCACAGCAGAAACTCCTCGGCTATAGTTTCCAACCATAGTTTTTGCAAGACATCTACCCCCAAAATATATTCAGGAATAGGAGATACATACACCTTATTTAGCTTAGGAGGCAGTCTTCCTATCCCCAATGGAATAGTTATTGGCTTCACTTGAACAGTTTGGCCCCCATAACCATCAGTGGCTACTGGGGTCCCAGCAAACCTCTCTGGGTTCCCATAGAGGAGGGAACATTCTGCAACTGTATCCACCAAGGCAAACACCTGTTGTACATTGGAAGGGAATCAGTGGATAGACAGTTCCACGTGTGGCCTTCGGTTCCCACCCATCCCCTTGGCCCTTTTCCTATTCTCACTGGTACAACGGGTCTTGGGAGTTCTCCTGTCCCTCGGCCGTCTCTATCATATAATCTTATAACTGAGCTGCCTATGCACCAAACGTTTTATTGGTAGCTGCTGGAACCTTTTGTCTCAGTTGCTGGAAATTCTGTTCTGTTTAAGCTGCTGCCAAAGCTCAAAAAGAATTTTATTAGACTGGCCATCCAATTTTTCCTTATCTGCTCCAGCCGCAATCAAATCTACCCACATCTGTGTTCAGGTAACCTTTACAGTCCCATTTCCCTTGTTAGTTGGGGGGGCAACATAGGCAGCAGCCCTCACTGCTTTATGATCCTGAGGGGCCTCCAGCTCTCCCAAATCTGCTACCATCTGTGTAACTGCATTGATGGGCTGCTCCACATAGGGGACCAAGATAGCCACAAGTGACCCAAAAAGGGCTGACAGGGCGCTAGCAAGGACAGAGTTCCTCATTTTTGCCGTAAACACTTCCTCGTCTGGCCCACGGGACCCAGGGATGAAAACAGCATTCTTCATACCTAGTTCCCTAAGGACCTTTACTAACTCACTGTAGCACTGCCACTGACTCATTGCTCCTGGCAATTCTCCAGCATTCTGCCAGACCATACAAATGGCAGCCATTACCCATTCTAATAGGGCAGGGGTCAGGAACCTTTCTGGCTGAGAGAGCCATGAACGACACATGTTTTAAAATGTAATTCCGTGAGAGCCATACAACTACCCATGTACGTTACGCATTATCCAATAAAAATTTGGTGTTGTCCCAGAGGATAGCTGTGATTGGTTCCAGCCACCTACAACCATGAACATGAGCGGTAGGAAATGAATGGATTGTAATCCATAAGAATGTTTTATATTCTTAATGTTATTTTTTTATTAAAGATTTGTCAGTGAGCCAGATGCAGCCATCAAAAAACCCACATCTGCCTCACGAGCCATAGGTTTCTGAACCCTGTAATAAGGTATGGTCTCCTAGGTTGCCATGGCAGTTCTGAAGATGCTGCCTCAAGGAGGAGTGTGTGGTAATGGCGGCCAGTTCTCCATCTCTGTTCGGGAGAGCGTGATGCCACTCATCCCTATGTCACATAATCAGAGTAACCAGGCTACCAGAAATTCAGTAGGTTTCTGCCTAAATTGTGCCCCCAACTCCATCATCTCTGCCTGGGTATAGGGCTGGACCAAAGAGTGTTCCAGTACCTGGGCAGGAGGCTGTGGCTGCCCCTGAGGGACTCTTCGCTACTGCATTTTTACCTTCTTGGCGACCACTGGTCGGGCTCTCCATGTGAATATGGCAGCTTCAGCCTGAGCCTTCTCATCCTCAGAAGAGGAGTTGCAAGCGCCTGCATCCACTGACTCAGTTTTTGATAAAGGACTTCTTTTTAGAAAATTTTCCACTCTAAATTGTCAGGTTTGTACACAAATATTTGCAGGTTTGTTATTCATAGAGAATCTGGTGAGGATGGCTAGTGAATTCTTTGTTCATTTCTGTCAATATTTTGAGTCTTTAATTCTTCCAGAGGTCATGGTGCTGTACCTGGTGTTTAATAAAAAAAGGGTGGTGAGGGGGTCAGGAATAATGAAGGGCGGCATTACTGTCCTGGGCAGTTGTGTGATAGTTATGCTACATCCAGGTGTCTCCTTTGGTTAAGGGTTAGCCAAAATAATCCAGACTTTAGGCCATGGTGTCTGGAATGTGATAAAGAGAAAACAATAGGAAAAGTCAGCCTCCCCAAGAATTGCTCTTCTGCTCCTTTTCCCTTCCTTGTGAGAACTTCCAAATTAAATAATTGCTTTATTGGCTTCATCTCTTTCTGATGGAAAGAGTCCCTTTCTCTTTTTCTCAATTCTAAAGCATCACATACAAAGTGAGAGCCAGTGTGTTCATAAGTATTTTCAAAAATTGAGAGGAATTCTGGACAATGAAGAGCAGATTGAGTTGCAAACGTTGGAGAAGGGGGAGGAAGAGATTCTCTGTGACCTGGAACAGGATGAGAGTGAGCTGGTCCAGCAGAGCCAGTTGGTGAGAGATCTCATCTCAGATCTGGAGCATCGGTTGCAGGGGTCAACAATGGAGATGCTGCAGGTAGGACTTGGGAGAAAAGCTTAGCATCTGAACTTGAGGAAAATAAAGACTAATTTTCCTTCTCTATTGTGTGCTTATGCTGTTCCTAGTGACACTGAGGTTCTTTTGGTCTTGAAGTACCCTTCCCTGAATATCTAATTACAGGAATATTTTAATGTATAATTTCTCAGGGAAAATCTTGTTTTTATTAATGTATTAAAATTACAGTACAAAATCTGACCATGGAAAGAAGCTTCATTGTATCCAGTTATATTCTATATGGATCTGTATTTGTGATTTAGCCTAGAATATTTTTCAGATACCAGTTCATGCCCCAAGGGTTTTGTTTTTTTTTTCTCATAGAATGAATTGAGATTTTTTTTACTGTTTCTATTTTCTTTCTGAATAAACAACTGTGAAGGATTGGTATTTTCTTAGGTTAACTATTTAATATATTCACCAGTCTAACCAATTTTATTCTGGGCCATTCTTTTTGGAAAGATCTAAAATACTATTTTTCTTGTATTAGATTTTCTTAGGTTTTTTTTTACATTTTATATGTTAGTTTTTGATAATGCACAAATTATAAATATTTGTCCATTCTAAATTGTCAGATGTGTAAACATGAAATTAGGTATTATAATCTCCTATAAACTGTTTTATTTCTATTGTAGTCATAGTAATGTTCTTTCTTTTACTTATGAATGATGATTTACTTTTTTGGGGGGTCAATTTAGGTATGATTGGTTAATTTTTCAGATGTCTTAAAAACAAAGTTTACTTATTTATTTATTTATTTTCTACCTTTGTATATTCTTGATTTCTGGTCTCAATTATATAGTTTCCTCTGAGTGTATATATGTATATGCACATGCACACACGAATGTATGTGTATTGTTTTACTGGCTGTTATTTTTCCATTGGTGGAATTTAGACCACTGATTTTTATACAATCATTTTAATGATATAAATAATTTGTTTTAATATAGTTTATGCTTTTGGTTTATTGTATTTTCTTTTTTTTTTTTTTTTTTTTTTTATCATTTTTCTGAAGCTGGAAACAGGGAGAGACAGTCAGACAGACTCCCGCATGCGCCCGACCGGGATTCACCCGGCACGCCCACCAGGGGCGACGCTCTGCCCACCAGGGGGCGATACTCTGCCCATCCTGGGCGTCGCCATATTGCGACCAGAGCCACTCTAGCGCCTGAGGCAGAGGCCACAGAGCCATCCCCAGCGCCTGGGCCATCTTTGCTCCAATGGAGCCTTGGCTGTGGGAGGGGAAGAGAGAGACAGAGAGGAAAGCGCGGCGGAGGGGTGGAGAAGCAAATGGGCGCTTCTCCTATGTGCCCTGGCCGGGAATCGAACCCGGGTCCTCCGCACGCTAGGCCGACGCTCTACCGCTGAGCCAACCGGCCAGGGCCTGGTTTATTGTATTTTCAATCAGTTCTATTTACATTGAAATTTACTTTGTGATTTGTGCTTTTGTTAACCCTTAGAACATTAGAAACTACGTTAATTTACAAATAGTTCATGACATTTTGTGTTTTCTTCTAAAGTGTATTTTAAATTTAATTACTCAATCAGAAAACATGTATTTTATTATTTTAATCTTTTATATGTATTGACACTTAATTTATAGCCTAAAATAGTGTATGCCCAATTTTTTATATGAATTTGAAAAGAATGTGTATTGTGCATTAATTCAGTGACAAGGTCTAGAAATGCTAGTTAGATTGATCTGGTTTGTAATGTTGATCATGTGTTGTACATTCTTGATGCTTTTATTATTCATGTTTTTGTTACATATCTTTTTTTCATAAGGCCTGTAAAGCCAGCAGCCATGGCCGCCATCACAGCAGGCCGGTCCATGCAGGTTCGCATTGGATTCAGACAGTCGGTAAAGAAACAGCGGAGCCAAAAACTGATGAGCCATAGTCTTTAATTCTAGCTTGCACCTGGCGGGCAAGTAAAAATACACACTGGGCTCCAAAACCCACTCACATTCAGTGCTCACAAAGCTACTGACTTATCCGAGTTTCCTAGAATCAAAGGTTTCTAGCTCACCAGCCTTATTCTCCTCAGTTCCCCATCTCCTTCCTTATCCCAGATACAAACACTACACAAACTGGCTTCTCACTCAGCACTCCACCATCTTGGCTGCTTCTCCTGGCCTACTCCATGTGGCCTTTCTTTCTGCTGCTCTCTGCTCTGCTCCCTCTGCTCTCTGATGCTAATCATCCCAGGAACCAAGAGAGCAAGCTCCCGCTTTGCCCCTATTTTATAGTGTAGAAATCCAAACCTTTATCCAATATACAAAATAGGGAAGTCTCTAATACAAAGTCACTTATCTGGGGCATGATGGGATTGTACCACCCCACATCAAAAAGGGTGGGAAAGGCTTAATCCCAAAACCAAGCCCCAGGCTACAAGGATTCTCAACACACATTAATATCACCTGGGCAACGGCCTCACGTGGGCAGCGCCATTTTTAACAAAGTGAGCATAATACATTTTATCTGCCCAACAAGGCCCTTTAACATTTGTTGTAATACTGGTTTGGTGTTGATGAGCTCTTTCAGCTTTTTCTTATCTGGGAAGCTCTTTATGTCTCCTTCAATTCTAAATGATTGTTTTGCTGGTTAGAGTATCTAGGTTGTAGATGCTTGCTTTTCATCACCTTGAATATCTCATGCAAATTCCTTCCATCTTCAGAGTTTTCATTGCAAATCAGTTAATAGTCTTGTTGGAGCTCCCTTATAGGTAATTAACTGCTTTTCTGGTGCTACTTTTTTATTCTTCATTTCTTACTAGGTCTTTTTTATGCTTTATATCTTTTCTTTTTATGTTTGCTATATCTCAGTGAGAAAGTTCTCACTGAGATCATCTCCTCCTTCTCTAAATTCATTGGGCATCCTTATAACCAGTGCTTAGAATTCTGTATTTGGTAGATTGCTTCTTTCTTTTTGTTTAGTCTTTTTTTTTTTTTTTTAATTTTGTCCTGATCTTCCATCTGGGACATGTTTCTTTTTCTCCTCACTTTGGCTTTCTCCCTATGTTTATATATTTATATATCTGCTATGTTTTCCAATCTAAGCAGAATGGCCTTTGGGTGTAGTTTTCCTGTTCACCAAGCCAGGCACTTCAGAAATGTTCATGTGTGGATTATGTGTACTCTTCAGTTGTAGTTGAGCCTTGATTACTGTTGACATGTTGATGGATGGGATTGATCTTCTGGCCTAATAACTGTGTAGAATTGCATTAACTGCAGTAAGAAAACTATTATACGAGTGCTGTCTTTATGAAAAATGATTCAATTTAACAGGGCTCTAGTGCTTGCTGGGTGCACCCTTTGTGTGTGTCATTTGTGGTAAAATTGGGAGGTGCTCTGGAGTGGTTTGAATCTGGCCACTAAGTTCGTTGGTGCTGGGGCTTCTTGGTGTGTTCTAAGATCAGCCACTGCCTGTGTCTGGCCCAATACCAATGGTTAGAAGCCACAAAGTGATTTGAGGTTGCTGGTTGTGTACGTTGGTCTTTGGGCTTGAAGGTGCATTGCAGAGGCTATATTATGTCCAAGATAGCTGCCATTACTGTAAGATGGGGTCCCTTTGCATGAAATAAAGGGCTCCTTGACGTCAGCTGCTGTTTGTATGTGGTTTGTGGATATTTGAGAGACTCGAGAAAAACCATCAATGCAGGCTACTAAGTGAGCTGCTTGTGTGGCTCAACCTCTGAAAGAGATTAGGACAGAGGCTTGAATTGGGTGCAGTGGGGTCTTAGAGAATCAACAGGATGGGATAAGAATGGTGTTAGCCAGGTTAATAGAGACTCAGATTTGGTGTTGTCCTGCAGCTATAGCTATATACGTCTGGGGTCAGCAAGAAAACAATGGCAACTGCTAGAAGATTCACTCCTTCAGCCTTTGATCTGAAGCCAGACAATTCATTTTCTTCACATCGTTCCTGGTGCTTTGCAAGCTTTGTCCATTTTTTGGAACTTAGCTCAAGTGTCTGTGAGTGATTATGCGGTAGTGCTCTTTAAGAGATAGGTTGGGTCTACAGTGTTCCTCCATCTCACCTGGACTAAGGTCTTGCTTATTTTCATTCTTCTAGGCACTGGTACTTTTGGCAGAGGAGCTTATTTGGGGCTAGGACTCATCATTCCTTAGATGAAACCTCTGCAGCCAGTTCTTTCCATTTCTTAATGTCCCTTCATGTGTGTGAGACCAGCCAGTTTTGTTTCTGCCCTTTCTCCCTGTCTTCCAGGTGACTTTTTCTTTATATTAGTTTTAGGAATTCTGTTCAGCTCATCCTAATGTTCTTCTTAAGAGGGGTTACTCGGTAGTTCAGTTATGATTTTCACGTGAGTGTGGGAAGAGATGAACACAGTGTACTTTCTGCATCACTTTCACCAGAACTCTTTTTACTTTGGCTGTATTTGTGTCTTTAAATCCAAAATGTTTCTTATATATTTGGCATTAATTGAAATTGCTTTTTATCTAATCCTAAAATCTCTGCATTTAAATTGGTGAAATAAGACAATAACATTTAATACAATTGTCAAGGTAGCTCTACTAATTTTGTTGTGTTCATTGCTTTTATATTTGCCTGCAATTTTCATTGTTTTATTTCTTATTGTCTAACTTTTTTTGAATTGAACAAAAATTTCTAGTATAAAGTTTTATGTTCTATTATTTTTTTATTTATTTTGGTGGTGGTTACTCTTTGTCTTACAATATGCATGCTATTTTATCATGATCTACTTCAGATTAGTACTAAATTAATTGCAGTAGAACATGTATGCTTGACTCTAACATTGCTTCATATTATTTCAACAACAACACAATATTTTAAGGGCACCTGTTTCAATGGAGACCAATGCTATGCAGGCCACATAATTATTTGGTATAATTAGAAAGACAAGTTCTCCTTTTTTCTGCAACTTTTATGAGGAGATTCATATTTTCTTTATGAACTGAGGATAGTAAATATAGAAGGAATAAATAGAATTTGGAGAGTGACAATGACCAGATCCTGATGACAATGTTTGAACTTCAAACTTATGGTTTGATTAAAGTTACAGCGGTTCCCAAATTTTCTTTCTTTACTTCATCAACCTTTAATTTTTTTGTCATATACAACAGAAAGGCCCTAATACAGAGACCAAAGCAATTTTTTTGCATGTGTTGACTCAGTGGTTGGTCTCCTTTTTGTTGTCACAAAGAAGTTAGTCTGAGATAGAGGAGACTAAATATATTGGTATGTATCTTTTCAAACAAACAAATCTGTGATGATGAGGAATTTAAGATGGCTAAAAGCTGTTAGTGAAATAAGTGAGGAAAGAGTCTGGTTGGTGAAGGTACATATAAGACATCCCAAATTATTGGGTCTTGTGGGTTTTTTACTAGGGAATATATTAAGCTGTATTTAAGAGACAAAATTGAGTAAAAATAAGAACTCAGAAAATGCATGAGTGTGTGTTAAATTTAGAGAGTGAGTGAGGTCATTTATGGTGTATAGAGTGAGTGAAGTCTTGAGACAAGCCTACATTAATACATTTGCTTTCTTGTCTCCTCAGCAGAGCCATGTAAACTTTTTGAGGAATATAATTATTCACTTATCTTTGATTCTCCTCAGCAGAGTCCTCTAAACTTCTTGAGGAATATGATTATTCACTTATCTTTGATTCTACCAAGCTGGCATAATGTATTTCTAGTAATAGTTCATCACGTTATATTTATGTTGAAAGAATGAACAAAGAATGGATCCCTTAAAACATCTTATGAAGATCTTTATGAACTTGAGGAAATAAATTATGGGCAAAATTCTTTCCTCATAAATATGTCTCATTTCCAAGTACTGTAAGCCTCATGCCAACATCACAAAGAGTCAGAATGTTTCTACTTTTTATGAAACTTGACAGCTCACATGAATCTTCTCAAATGATTGAACTGGGTATTTACTTGTTGACTCTCACATTAGGAACATCTCTATTCCCACCAGGGGATAGAGGGGACATGATGAAGCATTCTAAGTTAGGAGGCCTTAACACTTCTTGACTCATATTTTCTCTGTTCTCCATAGGATGTGAATGGCATCATGAAAAGATACATGTGGAAGACCAGAGATGGTCCATCTGTGCTGTGAAAAGAGGCTTAAAGCCATTTAAGCTAACTGCTGGTGACTTAGAATAAAATATTGCTCAGGGTTGGAAAATTTGCGTGTAGTTTTATCTTAAATTTCTGTTCATATATCATGGTTTGAGTGTTCTATAACTATTAAGAATGAGCTATTTTCTATGATAGAAAATTTGGGTGGTGGAAGTTGCAGAGTTTGGGGCAGTAGCAGAATTAAAACTAAAGTGTTGCATCATCAGATTCCTGTATTTTCATAAATTTTATTTATCCAGCATGACTATATCTAACTCAGGTCCCCCTGTATCATAGCTCCTTGATGTATTATGGGTAATTGTGTCTTCTTTATCTACCAAGTATCCAAAATTAAAGACAACATTTTTATATTTAAATTATGTTAAAATTTTATATAATCTTTAATTTATATATCAATAATTATATATATTTATATATTTATATTTTTATCTGTAATTTATAAATTACAAATATCAATTTGTAATTTAAATTAAATGAATAAGAAGAGACTAGGTCCTTCTATACAGTTCTCTTTATTTTCTAATTGCACTCTTCAATTGCAAATAATATTTTGGTCCTTGTATAAACTGATACACTTTGATTATATACTTTTGAAGCCAGAATGAAAGGGCAGCATCCTTGTTTCTACATCTGTACACCGACTTGACTGCATCAAGCTCTTTCAACTTGAAACTCAGACCACTATTATTAGTATGGTGTTCACAGTATCTTCTTTTCCAAGTGTCCAGTTTTTCCCTGAGAACCTGAAATCTCAGATGTTATTGTGAGGGCCTTGCTAGTGGGGAGTAGAATATAAAGGTCTTGGTCCTCTCCAGACAGAATTTCCACACTTGAAATATATCAGATAACCAGGAACCAGGTTCTGCAACCTCACTTTTATGTATTATCCATCTTCATTTATGCAACAACTTTTTCTCACATTAATGTATGAAATCAAAATTTCCCTTTAAAAAAAAAATGATATAGCCTGACAAGGAGGCGGCGCAGTGGATAGAACGTAGGACTGGGATGTAGAGGACCTAGTTTTGAGACCCCAAGATTGCCAGCTTGAGGGAGAGCTCATCTGGTTTGAGCAAGGCTCACCAGCTTGAGCCCAAGGTCGCTGGCTCGAGCATGGGGTTATTCGGTCTGCTTGAGCCCCCCAGTCAAGGCACATATGAGAAAGCAATCAATGAACAACTATGTTCCCACAATAAAGAGTTAATGCTTCTCATCTCTCTCCCTTCCTGTCTTCCCTATCTGTCTCTCTCTCTGACTCTCTCTGTCACTGTCAATAATATTAATTAATTGATTAATTAAAAATGATATCTTATTATTTTATATTATTTCAAGAGGTAAATGTAAAGGTTAGTTATTATTTTAGAAGTTATAATTGGTGCTTCTGAGAGTTTAAGCCTTCCTAAGGTCACAAAATATTTACACTATACAGTGGGACATGAGCATGCTTATTCTGGCTTCACAATCAATAGTCTCTGCTTTCTCAGGCTCTCCATGGAAGTTAGCTTAAGTGCTTCAATGGGGTCAATAGATTGAAGTCAGTGGTTTAGGAGGGATAAAAAGTCAGAGGTGTGGAGGTCAATTTTTCTCTTTTTTAGGAGTAATACCTTCATTCTGAAGAAGCCAAAACGTTTTAAAAAGAAAGAAAGAATAGTGTTCCAAGTTCCTGACCTGGGAGTGGTGCTGGAAGAGTTGAATGGTGAGGGATGACAGGGCAAGAGGGTGGCTGCAGGATTCCTGTGCTGGTGGGATAAAGAGGGAGGAGGGTTCAGTCTCTAAGTGTGGACAGAGGAGACAAAGGAAGATGGACATTATGTGTGGAGGATATGGTCGTATTTAATGGGGGGTAGCCCACTGTCTTGTTTTCTCATTCCTTCATGCACTATCTGACATGGACCCCACTGTTTCCCCTGATCTGGAACGTAAATAGATTTTAATGCTGAATCCTCTGCTTATATTTAATATTATGAATTTTTATCATTTCAGTGCTGACTGATGTGCACAGCTACTGGGGTAAGCAGATATCACAATATCATGATACCACTCTGTCTTAATCTTCTTTCAATTTTACATTTTCTACTAAATCTTCTGTCTTAAGCCCCAGGTTTTCTTTCCAAACACAAACACATACATCTTATATTTCTGTAGTGTTCTACATCTCCCCAAGAATCAAACTAAGTTCTTCCATATTTTCATTTGCGTTATTCTCAAGATTTTTCTTAAAATGTCACAGATGAAGGTACCTCCAATTTCTTAACCAACCTTGTAATTTTTTCTACAGTTCATGTGTCTCTGTGTCATCAAATAAATCATCAAAATGTTACAATTTCTCAGGATCAGAGAGAAGTGAGAGGTGTCAACTTGGAAAAAAATTATAGTAATCAGAGAAATGATTATAATGATACTGTTTCACCGATCATCACATCAGAAAAACATTATTGGGAGGTAGATGCGTCACAGAAAAATGCCTTGGTCTTGGGAGTATATTGTGAAGGGAATGTTGTTATACCAAGTTGCAGTCATTCTCAGATTTAACTCTAGATATCAACCTAAATATGGGATTTGGATTATAGGGTTAGAGAATCAATGTGAATATAGTGCTTTTGAAAATGAATCCAGCAGTTGTTCCTGGAAAAGAACGCTTTCCTTGCTTGTTTGCCCCCATCATGTTGGCGTTTTCATAGACTGTGAGGCGGACACTGTATCATTTTTGAATGTCACAAAGCAGTGATGTCTCATCTATAAATTCTCCTCATGTTCATTTTCTCAGACAGTGTATCCATTTTTCCATCTTATGACATGTCCTGGTCCTATGACACTGTGTTAGCAAGATCCACGTTCTTTTAAGAGCCTCCAGTCTTAGGTGCACATAAAGCACTGAGCTCACCTACAGCATTCTCACCAACCTTTCCTTGCTGTGTCCCTTTTTCTCCATTTCAGCTTCCTTCATTCATCAATATAGCATAAAATTTGTCTTGTGTCATATTTTTCTAGACACCTTGTGTGTATTAGTAGATCATCTTAATTCATCATTATATATAATATAAAGGATGATGACTAATGCTTCATAAGAAACACCTGTATGCAAGTGACATCTCTGCCATTATTTTATAATCTCATTTCCTCTGCCACTGAGAAGAATAAGGAAAGCTTTTTATCAACTTTTGTATACTATTCAAGACTTGCTATAGGAGTCGTTTACTATGGAATGAATCCTCATGGATGTGTCAGTTTCCCTACGATGTTGGTTATGCCTCAAGGAGTGAATGGGAAAATATCATCAATAATATGTACTAAATATGTACTAAGAATGAGAGTTTTGTGTCCAGAGTGTCTGAATTCAAGTGCAGTCTCTCCCTATACATGCAGTGTAACCTTGAATAATACACTTGAATACAATTTACCTAAAATAGTCCAGATATGAAAAAGCATAGCACAGTTGTGATGCACTGTGAGAAGAAAAGTGTCATTAAGTATAAAACACATGTCTCAGTTTAAGAAACTTTTTCTCCACTAATCACTGAAAAATATAAGTTGTGCATGTGTCTCATGAAATAGGTTTGTGCCTTTAGGGACTCTAGGGTGGATTTACTGGAGTCTCATGATTCAGATCCCAGATACCTCTGTGCTGCTGTCAAGACCACCCTGCCAGTGATAGAAAAGCCTGTGTGTGTGTTTGTGACAGGGGAAAATTTATCATAATTCTGGTTGGTTACATATTGATGTTAATCAAATAATCTAAATTTTATGGGATTCTATTTCTCATTTGTAAAAGAAAAAATAATAAAATTTGCCTAATGTAGTATTATGAAAATTGAACAATATTTGCAGTAACTTCTGTAATTTCTAGCATACAAACATTATCAAATTTACTGTCTATCAATTTTTATTTTGCCTCTCAGTGTAACCAAAAAAATAATTTTAAGAATGCATAATTCTTTAGTTTCAAAAATATAACCCTTGCTTTGTCTTAAGAAATAAAATAACTTGTTGAAAAGAATCACAACTTTCTTTAAACTTTAGCTAATTATAAAATAAGTATTTCTAGCTGCATAGTCTTCCCCCCCTCCATTTTTTTGGAGTAATTCTATTTAATGGAAAGTGAATTTAAATATTAGGTTTGTTTGTTCAGTTTTGAAAACTTATTAACAGTGATACAATAGGACTCAGAAGTATAATTGTGGAATTTCTTAACAACAGTGTAGGTAAGCATTTTCTTGACCAGGTCAGCCTTGTATTTACAGTTAGTGAAAGTTCTGAAGAAGATAAAAAAAATTTCATTCTTCTCCTTCCAATGAGATAGGAGGGGCGTATTATCTGCAATGGATGTTCATTCAGGACTTGGTGGGACCCAGAGGCAGATTAAGATCGGATGAGGCCTCGGGCGCAAAAGAAAATATTGGCCCCTTAAACTTGATGTCATTAGAAAGTGTAAAGTTGGGGTTCTATGGGGCATTTTAGAAGTTGGAGCCCAGGGTGCGTGCCCAGTATGCACGCCATTAAGTCCATTTCTGGTGTGACTCCCATATGTTTTTGCATTTTCCCATTCTTTCCCAATCACTTTTAGTGTTATAAAGAAAAAAATTACAGTTTGGTCAAATATTGTCTTCTCTCATTCTTGATTGTCCCCAGAAATTCCCACATTCCTTACTTTGGAAAACTGAGAGAAATAATTCTAAGGTGGTAATTTCCAGTATCTCTGTGTGGATGCACACATTTATATCTTAGCAGGCATCTGTAGACACAGGGAAATTCATCTCTAAATTGTTTCTATTACCTCTGCCTTTCTGTCACCATGTTGCTACTGTGACTGAATCTCTGACTCACTAGGAAAAATCTGCACTATTAAATGAGTGAAAAATGACTCTCCAAGGACATTCATGTCTTTCATTTACTGAAACACCCAACTAAGGATGAAGTATGTAATTACAAGGAAAGAACTGAACTTTTACATGCAACAAAATACTCTTTGTATTGAGGGACATCTACTTATTAGCAGAGGCTGTGGGCCCCTTAAATGGAACCCTCTCCTGAAAAGAATATGAAACTCTTAAGTTGTTATGAGTTATGTTTTCTCTTCTCATTAAATTGACAGAGATAGTTTCCTGGGTAAAAAAGTCTGATGTGTACGAGGTGTAAATTTGCTCTCTGTAAATCCATTCCAGGGATTTCTACTCCACATGACCTCTGAGGGAATCATGCCTTCTTGTATTTCTGGGGCCCCATGACTGTGTTGAGCTCTCAGTGAAACACAGGGGGAAGTTTGGTTGAACTCAAGATATTAGGATATTTCAAAGTGTTGGACCAACCAAAGACAATATGTAGGTATTTAAGGCCATCACCCAATGGTGATCATAAGTTTCTTTATTTGGGGACCTGAGATCTTTATTAGAATAAATATATGGCCAATTGAGGTTGTTTGCCCATGCGGGAAGGTCACATAAGGAACCAGATCTGGGATCTTCGGCTGGAACTGCCCACACCCAATCTTGCCAAGAGAAACTTCCCAGGAGCACTTTGAAAAAGAAAAACTGTGTGTCTGCCAATAAAATTTCACCACGTCATATCAACCCGCCACCAGCATACCTACGCTATAAATTATTCCCCCTCCCTCCACCGGATGAGGCTGCATGACTTCCCTGGCCCGTCTGGTGGACCAGAGAACTTCACCCAGGATGTGTTCCGAATAAAGCTTTTGCTACTCCACACTTGGTGAATACGCACTTTTTTCTTCCTTGGCAGGGAAATACCTTACAGGCATTAATACGGGATCTCTGTGACCTTTCATTTTGCTTAATGATTCTGTGTAGTCTTTATCTGGACTGCTAATCTCTGTCTGCTTCCCAAACATACATCTACATCTCAACACCCACAGCATGGACTTCCCTCTGCTGTGTGATGTACCCTCCCAGTACTGCTAACTCATTGTCTCCTTGGGGTGACCTGTAGGACTATTGTTTTTCTTAGTGTTGTTTAGTCACTAACATTGTACAAGACCTTGTGGCAGAAATAGAATTTATAAGAGTGTGTGCATGTATAATAGATAGGTGAATGGATGGATAGATAGATGATAGATTAGATAGATAGATAGATAATAGATTAGATAGATAGATGACAGATCTTAAGGATTTAACTTACAGAATTGTAAAAGGTGACAAGTTCAAAACTGGGGCAGGTTGGGAGACTGGAGATCCAAGGAAGAACTTGTTAAAGCCTATGTCTGGAGGCAGAATTTCCTTTTTGGGGTTCCTATGTCTTTTTTCTCTTAAAGCAATCAATTGGTTGAATGAGATCCACCCCCATATTGGAGGGCAATCTATTTAATCTATTTAATTCAGTGTACTAGTTTAAGTACTAATCTCATCTAAAATATACTTTTATAGCAACATAGAGACAAGTATTTGGCTATCTACATTCTGTGGCTTAGACAATTTCACATATAAAATTAATTCTCACAGACACTAAGTGTTCTTCCTGATCACAAAACATTGCTTATCTCATACAGGAAATTCTTCTTTTACAATTAAACTTTGGCAAACTTCTAGACTAATATCTGCTCTTCCTTCCTTCTTTGTTTATAGCTTCATAGCCTCATTTACCTGGAGAATCTAGGAGAGCTCCTGAGCTGAGGCTTTGGCCAAAGGGCCATACTGAGTCCAGGTGGGAGAGTGAGCATCACTGTGTTACCACTATGTGCCACCATCTGTGACTGAACACCTCCATCATTTCCAGTTTGACTGGTCGTTAACATTTTTTTGACTCAAAAAGAAATAAGTTTCCAAGTCACTTGTTTTATCTGGGTGTATAGGACAGTAGACACAGGATTCGGCATTCCAACATTGGCTGCCGCAAGTGAGCTCTCAGTGATGACATTTACATTGGTACTTGAAGTCTATTATCAATGTCATCTCTGCTTTTGAAGAATCCTAACCCAGTATATGTGTATGAAACATCATAGATTTTGTAAGCCTAGAGCTACAAACAACTGATTACTTTTCTGACCCCATTATCTAAATTCCCCAAAACATGCATGCCTCTCTAGTAGTTTTTCACATCTTCTTGTTAATAACATGTATATGGCTGATTATTTAATTTGCTTTTCAAGTAAGTGCCAGGGTCAGAATGGTTTAAACTCTCTCTTTAGAATCATCATTATGTTTATATATATTAGTTTAGTTAGTGTGTAATATATAGTAATTAAAATTTTATTGAACAATCATGTGTAAAATTTTGATACTTTTTCAATCATGTTCCTATTTTTTTTAATGTATGTGACTTGTGTGATCCTGTGATGTATTCCTACTATCTCTCCTCTCACCACCCACATACATACACACATGTAGGTTCCTATCAATGTGTTTTGCATTATTACAGACCAATGTGAAATTTCATTATTTGTCAACACAGGAACGCATACCCCTTTAAGTTACTTTAATTGTCTTTCATTAACTCTATAGGGTAGTAACAGAACATTGTAGGTTGTCCCTGTATGCATTGGGTTAATTTTTACCCTGTGTATTGAAAATAAATGACTTTTGTAAGTCACTATTTTTATGTACATTCTGAAAGATGGTTTGCTCTTGACATGTATACAAACACATTGTCACATATTATGTTATGATAATTAGAGAAATAATTTCAGATATACTGGAAATGATGGCAATGCTTACAATGTAAATATGTAAGTCAGAGCAGGTCTTTCTGATAAACGAACATGAAAGGAGAGAGTTATTTGAAGGAGAGAATTATCTGAAGGAGAGAGTTATCTGTAGGGCAGCATTGCATACTGAGAGAAGTGCAGGTTTAACAACCCAGACGCTAAGTGGCTTGGTGCTTTCTGAACTGAGGATATGTTTTTGGCATGGGAATGCAGAAGCTGGTACCATGGTTGGCCACACAGAGTCTTGGTAGAAAGGCCTCAGCTCATCTTTCTGCTCAGTAAAAGTGAAGGACTGTAACAACTGTTACCCAGAGAAAAATTAAATTTCTCATGTCACATGAATAAAAAGTATTTAAAATTGTTATGAAAAGTTTCTCTACCAGCCATTGAACTACTTTACTTGTTTGTCTACTGTTTCTTTTCTTGTCCTTCAAATTGGTTCTGCCTTTTTCCTGATTTCTACATAGTTAATATCATTTTATGCCTCTCTTTCTGTGCAGCCTCCCTTTTACCTTTCCAATCAAGCAGGAATTTGTAAGCACGAGGAACCTCAAATCAGGACAGATAAAAGTGGGGTAGCCACTGCGATGGATTCAGTAATCCTGAGGAATATAATGGATGAGGTGACCCTCCCCATCTGCCTGGAGCTCCTGATGAAAACCCTGAGCCTGGGCTGTGGGCACAGCTTCTGACAACCTGCATCACTGCAAACAACAAGGAGTTCACAGTTGGCTAAGAAGGAGAGAGCAGCTGCCCTGTGTGCTGAGTTACTTACCAATTTGAAAACATATGACCTAATCAGCATGTGTCCAAGATAGTAGAGGAGTTTATGGAGATCAAGTTGAGCCCAGGGAAGAAGTAAAAGAGAGATCTCTGTGTACCTTGGAGAGAAATTTCTGCTCTTTTGTATGGAGGATGGGAAGTAAATTTGCTGGCTTTGTGAGTGCTCTCAAGAGCACCATGGTCACCATACATTCCTCAGGGAGGAGGTGGTCCAGGAATACAAGGTAACAGACAAGGATGGGGGAAAGACAGAGCAGAAAATGGTACTTGATGAGAAATCTCCACTTTGCATTGGACGTCAAGTATGTTGCCACTATATCCCTGAGGCCTGTGATCACTTTTCTTCCCATGCTCACCTTCAAGGCCTGAATGACATTTCTGTGCATTTCATACAATTATGAAATGAGGAGAAGACTCTAAAGCAGGAGTAGATATTTTTATGCCTTGTGCTAATAGGTGTAGGTTTGGTGCCCAAGTAAGTGGTCATTTCCCTTTTGGACAGGAGGGGTAACTGGGCAGCTGGATGGATCGAGACCTAAGTTATTTCCTTACTATAGGATCATGATTCTTCTTCTAAGACACAAAGAATCAGTCTTCTGTTGACATGGAGTGATCACCACTATATTCAGAATTTTAAAGAAAACATTAACCACATCAGATTTCCTTCAAGACACAGAGTTGCATAGTTCCTGGTGTGATTTCTCTGTCACAGGAGAAGCTTTAGGCAGCTCTGGAGAGGCTGAGGGCAGACCAACAGAAAGCTGAGACATTAAGATCTGAAATCAGAGAGAAGAGAACTTTCTGGAAGGCAGGAGAGGACTCTTTCTGAACTAGTCTGGGCAGGACCATGGGTTTTAGTCATATGAAACTCTTTTCAACCTTGTTCCTTGACAGTCCTTATGTACCAAATAACTGATTAATCATTCTTTATTCTCTCCCTCATAGGGATAAGGTTGAAATTTAACATGTCACAAATTAACACAGATATTTCTAGTTTAGATATTCTCATCAAGAGACTCTGGTCAGGATGGCTAGTGAATTCTGTGTTCATTTCTCTCATTATTCTGAGCCTTTAACTCTTTCAAGGGAAGCCTATTGCCAATGGCTCATGGATATGTCCCTGGCTTTCAATGTTAGAAAGAGCGTGCATATAAGAGGGGCATCAGGTGTAATGAAGTGAAATGCGACTGTCCTGGGCATCTGTGTGAGAGCTGAGCCATATCTAAGTGTCCCTTTTTGGTTCATGGTTGGCTGCAATAATGCAAACTTGAGGTCATTATTCTGGAATGTGATGAAGAAAAAATAATAGGAAAAGTCAGCTCCCCAAGAACTGCTCTTCTGTTGTATCTTCCTTCACTGGGAAAACTTCCAAATCAAATACTTGTTTTTCCCAATTTCTTCCAGCCTGAGTTTCTCAAACTCTTTCTCATTCTTGAAGAATCAAGTACAAAAGCAAAGACAATTTGTCAGGACTGTCTTAAAAAGCAGAGAGTTAGTTATCCTGGACAGTGAGGAGCAGAAAGTGCTGTAATAGCTGGAAAGAAGGAGGAAGATAGTCTCTGTTACCTGGAAAAAGATGAGCAAGAGCTGGTCCAGTAGAGCCAGTTGATGAGAGATCTCATCTCAGATCTGTAGCATCATTTGCAAGGGTGAACACTTGAGATCCTGCAGGTAGTACTTGGGAAGAAGCCCCAGCATCTGAACTTGAGGAAAACGAAAACTAAGTTTTCATTTCTGCTGTGTGGCTGTGCTGTTTCTGGTGGTGACTCTGAAGTTTTTGTTCTTGTGGAAATCCTTCTTTGCATTTCTTTTATTGGTTATTGAAATAATTGAATACTTAAATTACAAGGAAATTTATTGTTTTAATTAAAGTACCTATTTCAGTCTAAAATTTGTGAAGTGATGATCCATTGTCCAATTATATGTATAGGCTCTTGTATCTGTGCTTTAGACTATACATTTTATACACCTCTTTATGAACAAAAAATTTGAGTTATTTTTTTCCTTAAGGAATGAGTTCAGAATTTTTTTCTTTCTGTTATTTTTTCTGAATAAATAATTGTGAAAGATTGATATTATTTTTTAATTATTTAATGGATTCACCAGTGAAACCACCTTATTCTGGGTCTTTCTTTTTGAAAGGCTTTAAAATATTTTTTTGCTTGTATTAAGTTTACTTAGTTTTTGGTTTTTGGGGTTTTTTTTGTACATTGTGTGAGTCAGTTTTTGATAAAGGACATCCTTTTAGAAACTTTTTCACTCTAAATTGTCAGGTTTGTACAGAAATTTAGTCTTTTTAATCCTTTAGAATCTTTCATTTCCACAGCATTCACAGCAGTGTCCATCATTTTCTTTCTTATTTAAGTTATGTGTGTGTGTGTGTGCGCGTGTGTGTTTGGTTAATTTAGTTATGTTTATTACCTTTATTGATGTTTTTTAGAAATAAATTTTATTGTTTTATTGATTTATCTGTTTTTAGTCTTCCCATATCATTGACTTCCACTATCAATTATATAGTCTCTTTTGAGTAATTCTATCTGCACATGTGTATATCAGTATGTTTCATTGTGTATATTGTTTTAAATTTGTTGTTATTTTTCTAGTTTCTTAAAGTGGCATGTAGATAAATCTTTTTTATTTTTTATATTTTTATTTTGTATTTTTTCTACAGTGAGAAGCTGGGAGGCAGAGAGACAGACTCCTGCATGAGTCAGACCAGGATCTACCCAGCATGCCCACTAGGGGGTGATGCTCTGCATATCTCTGGTATTGCTCAATTGCACCTAAGGTGGAGGCAATGGAGGCCATCCTCATTGCCCGGGCTAACTTTGCTCCAATGGATCCTTGTCTGCAGGAGAGAAAGAGAGAGATAGAGAGAAAGTAGAGGGGGAAGGGGGAAGAAGTAGATGGGTGTTTCTTCTGTGTGACCTGGCCAGGAATAGAACCTGGGACATCCACACTCTGGGCTGACACTCTACCACTGAGCCCACTGGCCAGGCCTTAGATGAATCATTTGACACAGTCTTTTCTGTTATCATTTTATTGTTATAAATGAATTGTTTTAGCTATGTTTCATATTTTTAAATTATTTTATATTTTTATTCAATTTAATTTATTTCCAAATTTTCTTTCTGATTTGTTGTTTTTGTTAATTCTTTGGATATTTGAAACTGTGATATTTATATGCAAATACAGCATCTTTTTAAATGTTTTTTCTTGCTGTGCATTTTTTTTATTTTCTGATCAGAAACATGTGTTTTATTATTTTAGTGTTTTAAATGTATTGATACATGCTTCATAGCCTAAAATATTGTATGGCCAATAATTTTTATATGAATTCAGAAAGACTGCATTGAGCATTAATTGGGTGAAGGGGTCTAGATATACCATTTGGGTTGATCTGGTTTATTATGTTGATCATGTGTTCTACACTCTTGATGATATTCTCCTTCCCACTCCGGAAGTGAGATGAGGAGGGGGCGAGGAGGTGCATGACAGACAGACAGACTCTTGCATGAACCTTACTGGGATCCACCAGGCATGCCCACCAGGGGATGAAGCTTGGCCCATTTGGGGAGTTGCTCTACTCTAACTGAGGCCATTCTAGCATCTGATGCGGAGTCCATGAAGCCATGCTCAGCGCCAGGTCAACTTTCCTCTCATGGAGCCTTGGCTGCGGAAAGGGTAGAGAGAAATAAAGAGAAAGGAGAGGGGGAAGGGTGGAGAAATAGAAGGGCACTTCTCCTGTGTGCCCTGGCCGGAAATGAATCCCGCAATTTCCCCACACCGGGTTGACACTCTCCCATTGTGCCAACTGGCTAGGCCTCGTGATGATGCTCTTAATCAAAATTTTATCTTTTTTTCCTTTTCTCTAAATTCCCTTTAACATTTCTTGTAATACTGGTTTTGTGATGATAAACTCTTTCAGCTTTTCCTTATCTGGGAAGCTCTTTATGTCTCCTTCAATTCTAAATGATAGGATCGCTAGGTAGACTAATCTAGCTTTTAGGTACTTGATTTTCATTACATTGAATGTGTCATGACAATTTTTTCTGGACTACAATATATCCATTGAGAAATCAGCTGGTGTTCTTGTGGATACTCCTTTATAAGTAACTAACCTCTTTTCTCTTATTGCTTTTTTTATGCCTTCAATCCCTTTTTTGTTTGTTTGTTTTTTAATGTTTCTTATGCCATTGTTGAAGTTCTCTCTGAGATAATCTTTTCTCCCCTAAGTTCATTAAGCATTCTTATAAATTGTATTTAGAATTTTGGTGCAGGCTAAGGTCAGCCACTTCCTGTGTCTGGAGAAGCACCACTGGGTAGGATCACTATAGAGTGATCTGAGGTTGGTAGTTGTCTGCGCTGATCTTGGAGCTGCTTTGCAGATGCTATGCTATTAATCAAGTTCAGATGCCCCTACTGCCAATAAGGTCAGCTATTACTGATTTTGGATCTGTAAATATTTAAAACACTTGAGGAAAACCAGCAATGTAGACTGGCAAGTCAGTGGCTTGTATGGCTTAAGCTCTAGAAGATATTGGGTCAGAGGTTTGAATTAGGTGGTGTAGTGTCTCCGAGAATCACCAGACTGGGGTAAGAGTCCTGTTAGCCAAGTCAACAGAGACTTTTTATCATTGACCTGTGTCTACAAGTTGTGTAGGGGGAGGGCTCAACGAAAGAACAGTGCCACCTGCTGGCATTTTAGTCCCTGAGAGACAAAAACTGAAGGGAGGTAGGCTAAAATCTGAAGGGAGAAAATTCAGTCTCTCTCTATAGGTCTCTGGCACTTTCCAAGCTTCTCTCTTTTCTGGGGAGCTTAGGACAAGTGTTTGTTAGTGAGTGACTCTTTGCTAGGGTCATTTAAGAGGGCATATGTGTCTGTAGCAACTTTCCATTTCATCTTAACTGAAGCACTGCTGATTTTCACAGCCAGATATTTTGGGGACTCCTCTTCCCTCAACTCCTGACTTTGGAGCTTGGTGTGGAGCTGGGACTCCTTGTTTCTCAGGTGGGATCTCCACAGACAAGATATTATTTTCATTTTTAACCTCTGTATGTGGGTGTCAAACAAGCCCATTTTGACTGTGCCCCTCTTACCAGTCTTCAAGTGACTTCTTCTTTATATCCTTAGTTATTGGAATCTGTTCAGCTTATACTCTTTTGTTTCTCAAGGGTGGTTATTATAATTTTCATGTTATTGTGAAAAAGATAATCTCAGTGTTTACCTATTTCATCATTTTTTTTGTTAGAGACAGAGAGATAGTCAGAGAGAAGGACAGATAGGGACAAACAGACAGGAAGGGAAAGAGATGAGAAACATCAATTCTTTATTGTAGCTCTTTAGTGTTTTAGTGATTGCTTTTTCATATATGCCTTGACTGGGGTCTGCAGCAGAGTGAGTGACCCCTTGCTCAAGCTGGTGAGCCAGCGCTCATGTCTGCAACCTTAGGGTTTTGAACTTGGGTCCTGTATAATCCAGTCCGATGCTCTATCTACTGCGCTATCGCCTGGTCAGGCCCAACTTTAGTCATCATTTTGACCAGAATTCTATCTTTTTACTTTTGCCATATTTGTTTCTTTGAATCCAAAATATGTCTCTTGTAGCGAGAAATAATTGAAGGCCCTGACAACCTGGCTTAGTCGATAGAGAATTGGCCAGGCAGGTGAAAGTCCTAGGTTTGATCCCCAGTCACAGAACAAATGAGAAACAACCATCTGCTTATCCTCCCCTTTCTCTCCTCCTTCCTTTTCTTTTACACACTTGCAGCCAGTGGCTTGATTGGTTCAACTATTGACCCAGGAAGCTAAGGATAGCGGGGTGAGTCTGAGCATAAGCCTCAGATTCTAAAGATAGTTCAGTTTATTCGAACATCGGCTGCAGATAGGTGTTGTAGGGTATATACAGGTTGGGACAAATGTGGGAGTCTTTCTCTCTATCTATGCTCTTCTCACTTAAAAAGAAAATTAAAGATATTTTTGGTTCAATCCAACAATCTCTGCCTTTTAAATGGTTAAATAACAGAATTGCATTTACAATAATTGGTGTTGTAGTTCTATTTCTTTAATATTATTATTTGCTTCTATACATTGTATGTGAAAATAAATTTTTATTGTTCTCTTTCTCATTGACAAGTTTCTTTTTTGATATTTCTAGTATAAGTGTTTTTTACTCTTTTTAAATTTTGTGGTTATTGCTCTTCTAATTACAGTATGCACTTTGTGTTATCATTATTTACTTCAAATTGATACTGAATTAATTATAATTAAAAATGTATACTTACTTCCAACATTGCTTTATGTTATTTCAGCAACAACACAGTGATATTTTAATACAAGTTCCTGATCCAATGCAGAACAAGGAATTATATAAAATAACTTAAAAAACAAGGTTTATTTTTTCTAGAATTTATATAAGGAGATTCAGATAAAATCAATATACAGAGAATGGAATTTGGAAAATGACATAGACCAAGCCTGAGGAAGATATTTGAGTTTCAAACTTAACCTTTGATTAAAGTTATAACTGTCACCCAAATTTCTCTTCTATACTTCATCATCTTTAAATTGTTTTTGTTATATGTAACAAAAGAGACCTAATACAGGGACCAAAGCAATTTTTTTGCACATGTAGATCCATGGGTGGCCTAGCTTTTTGTATCATGAAAGAAGTTATTCTGAGATAAAAGGGACCAAATAATTGGTACATACCCATTCAAACAAATACATCTCTGATGATAAAGCAGTTGAGTTGACTAAAAACTGTTAACAATGTGGACTAAACTGGACTGGTAGAGACTGAAATGCAGGTAGATATGGTGGAGTTTAGGACAGTGACTGAGTGGCTATTGGTAACATGGATAAAGTAGGTAAGAGAGGAGACAGTATGGTGAAGAGTAAGGTACAGATGAGACATTCTCAGTTACTTGTTCCTATGAATACTTTCTTAGGGAATTTATTATCTTGTATTGAGAGATAAAATTGAGTAAAAGTAAAGACTTGGAAATCAATTGCACGAGTGTGTGTTAATTTTAAGGAGTGCATGAGGTCACATAGCTTTTGTATAAAATGAGGAGAGACTTGAGAAACACCTACTTTAGTACACATCCTTACTTGGACCCTCAGGAGAAACAATATACACCTCTTGAGAAATGTTAGGATTATTTGCTCATCTTTGAAACTCCCTGCCTGGCATAATTCACTTCCAGTAATGGTTCATCACTTTATACTTATGTTGAATGAATAAATAAACCATGACTCGTTCAAGTCATCTCATAAATATATTTATGTACTTTAGGGATAAAAGTTATGGACCTCATGCTTTCCTCATGAGTATGTTTATTTCTAGGTACCAAAAGCCTTATGCTGTTCTTCCATGGGGGTCAAAGTTGTTTCTATATTTTAGAAAACCTGATAACTTCACAGAAGTCTCCTGGAAATATTGATCTTTTTGACTTTTATGTTGGGAATCTCTTTATTTCCGCTACATGAGGAGGAGGTGGTGAGAGTGACATATCTTCTTGACTCATTTTTTTCTGTTTTCTCCCTAGGATGTTGTATGGTCCGTGGTCACAGCCACTATCACAGTCGCCTGGCCTATGCAGGTTTACATTGGATTCAGACAGATGGTAATGAAACAACAGAGCCACGAGCTGGTGGGTCATCATCTTTAATCCTAGCTTGCACCCAGTGGACATGTAAAAACACACACTGAGCTCCAAAACCCACTCATTCAGCGCTCACGAAGCTACTGACTTATCATCCGAGTTTCCTAGAATCAAAAGTATCTAGCTCACTAGCCTCATTCTCCTTTGTTTTCCATCTCCTTCTCTCTACAAAAACTCTGCACAGACTGGCTTCTCTCTCAGCACTCTGCCATCTTGGCTGCCTCTCCTGGCCTCCTCCATGTGGCCTCTCTCTGCTCTCTCCTCTCTCTTCTACTGCTAATCTCAGGAACCAAGAGAGCAAGCTCCATGTCTGCCCCACTTTATAGTGAAGAAATTAAAACCTTTAATCCAATATACAAAATAGGAAGTCTCTAATACAAAGTCACTTATCTGAAGTATGATGGGATTGTAACATCCCACATCAAAAAGGGTGGGAAAGGCTTAGTCCTGAAACCAAGCCCCAGGCTACAAGGATCCTGCCTGCCCACAGCCTGCCCCCAAAATACATTAATATAATTATGTCCATTCCAAGCATAAGGGCAACTAATATCATCACCTGGGAGACGGGCTTCCATATGGGCAGCTCCATCTTTAACAAAGTGGGCATAATGTATTTTATCTGCCCAATAGATGTGAATGGCATCATGGAAGGTATGTGTGAGAGACTAGAGATGGTCTATTTGTGCTGTTAAAAGAGATTAAAGGTATTAAAGTTATCAGGTGACTAATTAGAATGAAATATTATTCAGGGCAGGAAAATATGAGTGCAATTATAGTTTAAATTTCTGTTCATAGCCCTGGCAAGTTGGCTCAGTGATAGAGTCTTTGCCTGGTTGTGGAAGTCCGAGGTTTGATTTCTGATCAGGGCATGCAGTAGAAGTGACCATTTGCTTTTCCACTCCTACCTCTCTACCTTATCTCCCTCTCTCTGTTCCACTACCATAGCCACAGCTCAAATCGTTTGAACAAGTTGGCCCTGGGTGCTGATGATGGCACCATGCTCTTGCCTCAGGTGCTAAAATTGGGCAGTTGTTGAGCATAGAGCAGTGGCCTCAGATGGGCAGAGCATTGCTGTTAGGGCGATTGATGGGTGGATCTCATTTGGGGTGCATATCTCTCTGCTTTCCCATCTCTCACTTAATAAAATGAAATTCAAATCATATATCATTTGTTCAGTGTTCTATAACATTTGAGAATGGACCAAGATCTCCAGTAGGGAAATTACAGGGGGGAAGTTGCAGAGTTTGGGTCAGTAGCAGATTGTGATAAAGTGTTTCAGTACCAGATCCATGTGACTTCATAAGTTTTAGTCTCCTACCGTACCTGTGTTGAGCTCAAGTTTCCATATTTTATAGCTGCTTGATCTACGGTGTGTCTGTTGTATCTACTCTACATGCTAAGAACTTACATTTGGAAACTACTCTTTTATATTTAAATTTCTTCCCTAGAAAAATAAGAATGGATCTTTCTATATAGTTCACTTTATTTTCCGAAAGCAAACTTGAATATCAAGGACTAAATTTTGCCCTGGTGCAAACTACTGAGCAATCTTGTTCTTGTATTCTGAAGTCAAATGGAAGGGAATTTTTTGTATCTAAATTTTCATAACTACTTGACTGCATAAATCTTTTCTAAACACATGAAATTTAGAGTACTAATAGTATAGTGTTCATAAAATCATCTTTTCCAAGTGTTATGTTTTTTTCCACAAACTTTAAATCTCAGATGTTGTTCTGGGGGCCTTTCTACTGGGCAATAGAATGTAAAGGTCTTGGTACTCTTTAGACAGCATTCCCACACCTATATATCTCAAACAATCAGGAATGCTGGTCTATAATCTCACTCTCTTGTCATATGCCTGAACTCTAAAGCCATACTATGACTTTTCCTTGAATAAATTTGTTTAAGGTACCAAATTTTGCATTTATAAAAATCTACTGTTGCATGTAATTTCATAAGATTTTTAGGAGGGAGAGAGGGAGAGGTTAGTTTCATATTGGAAGAAATAAACTGTGCTTCTGATAGGTCAATGACTTCTCAAGTTCACACAGGAAGCAATTGGGAGAGTAGACATGAGCACATTTCCTCTGGTCCAAAGTCAGGAGTCTAGTGTCTTCTTCCTCTGGGTCTCCATGAAAGGCACAGAATTGCTCAATGAAGTGAATAGAGAGAAATCAGTGGTTTTAAAGAGACCAAAATTCAGAGACATGGGCATCCATTTTTGTCATTTCTATGAGTAAGACCTTTATTCTGAGGAAGCCAAAAACTCTGCAGGTAACAAAGAAGATGGTTTTAAATTCCTGACTTGAGATGGATACTGCAAGTATTTAAAGATTATGAATGCCAAACAAGTGGGTGGCTGTGAGATTCCTGTGTTGGTGGGTGTTGAAGAGAGAGGAGGGTTCAGTTTTTAGTTTTAATGGATAGAGGGAACAAGGAAATTGGATATTATATGCTGAAGATATGGTCACATATAAAGTGTAGTGGGTAGCTGTCTTGTTTACTTCTCATTCTTGTGTATACTGCTTCACACAAACCCCAGACTTTCCCCTGATGTAGAGAGAAAATAGATTTTAGTTCTGACTCCTTTGCTTATATTTAATATTATGGATTTTATATTTTCAGGGCTGACAGATATGTGCTGCTTCTGGGGTAACACAAATCAGAGCACCATGAAGCTACTCTGTCCTCATCGTCTTTTAGAACTTTACATTTGACCAGGTCTTATATCTTGAGACCAGATTTTTTTTTAACACACACATACATATTATATATATTTCTGCAATGTTATAGTTCTTGCCAAGAACCACACAGTTGTGTCCAGTTACCACTCATTTTATTCTAAAGATCTCTCTCACAATGTCACAAAAAGGTACAACATATTTCTCACTAAACTCTGTAATTTTTCTACAGTTTATGTGACCCAGATCTTCACAAGGATATATCCAAGGAAACTTCTACAGATCAGAGACCAGTGAGATGTCTCATATATTGGGTATATTTTCAGCATAAGAATGGTGATTATGATAAATTTGGTATCCTGTGATAACTATTTATTACATCATGAAATCATTACTGGTGGGTAGATGTGTAAAGAAAAAATGTGTCTGGATCTTGAATATATATGGTGAAAAATGTCCTGAATTAAATATGATGCATTTTGTTAGACTTAACATTAATATTTTTCAACACTTTTACTCTAGACTAGATATTAACGTAAATGTTGCTACTGGGATAAGGATTACTGAATCTGTTTGAATATAAGGCTTTTGTGGATTCTGCTTCCTTCCTTCCATCTCTTGAACATAACCCTCTCCCTGAATGTTCCTCCTTATTGTGTTGGGGTTTTACTTCAATGCTGGCACTAGTTTATATTTGAATGTGACAAACCATGGGTTTCTCATCTATAAATTTATATTTCTTTTCTTGGTAAATTTATTCATATTTCAATCCTATGGAATATACTGGCCCCATGACACTGAGTTCTCAAGTTCTTAAACCTCTTACTCCCTCAGACACTTTTTTGAAGTTCTTCCAGCATTGGGTACACTAAATGCACTAAACTTATCAGCTGCATTGTCACCAACTTTGCCTTGCTGTGTCCCCTATTCTTCGTTTCAACATCCTTTATTCAACAATAGAGTGTACAATTTGCCTTGTGTTATATTTTCCCCAGTATCTTGTTATCATTAGTATGGACTCTTAATTCACCATGCTGAATAATCCCCAGGTAAATGACTAATGCGTCGTAAAAAAGGCCAGTATGAAGGTGACACCTCTGCCTAGTTTTTACAATCTCATTTCCTCTGCCAATGAGAAGAATAAAAAAGTTTTCAACAACTTTTATATATTATTCAAGACCTTGCATAGAAGTCATTCACTACAGAATAAGTCCTCAGGGGTGTGTTGATTTACCACTAATGGTCCTTTATAATCAATTAGTGGAGAAAATAGTATAAATAATATGGACTAAGAATGGAAGTTTTATGTCCAGAGTGTCTGAGCTAAAATCTAGTTTCTTCAAATAAGTGCCATGCATCCTTCAATAAGATAACTGAATGCTGATTTTATTTTATTTTATTAAAATAGTCTTTGTTTAACAATTATAGCATAGATAGGATCATTGTGAAAAGGAAAAAGTCATTAAATATAAAACATGTAACTGTCTCAACTTAATAAATATTTTCTTTACTAATTACCAAAAATATAAGTTGTGTCAGTAGCTCATAAAACAAGTAGGTACCTTGAGGACAGTAGGGCACAAGTACCCTCAGGTCAAGAGGGTACTTTTACTGAAGTCTCATGTTTCAAATCCCAGATACCTCTTTGCTGTTCTCAAGACTACTCATATCTGCTGGTGATAGATAAGCCTCTGTGTGTGTGTGTGTGTGTGTGTGTGTGTGTGTGTGTGTGTGTGTGTCTGTGTGTGTGTGTATGATAGTAAATTTTTTTATAAATCTGCTGTTTCTACACATTGGCCCTAATCAAGTACACTAAAGTATATCAGGTTCAGTTTCTCATTTAGAAAAAAAAATACATAAAATTTACCTGATGTATTATTGAAAAATTAAAAACGATGTTTTAATAACTTCTGTCATTAGTAACAATTATGTTGTCTATTCATTTTTTCTTTACTTCACACTGTCACTGAAATAAATGGTTTTAATAATACATATTAGTTCACTTTCAACATTATTGTTTTTGCTTTGGCTTAAGAAATAAAATAACTTTGAGAAAACATTTACAACTTTCTTTCAATTTTATCTAATTGAAATTTAAATGTTTCTGTAGAGGTACCTAGTCTAATTTTTTTTTTTTTCATTTTGGTGCAGTAAGTATATATTTCACTGAAGTTGAATTTCAGTTTGGATTGTTTGCCTTACTTTAAAAAGCTGTTATTCACACTAATATTGTAAGTATAAGAAGGAGAATAGCTAGACTCATTTTAACACAACTATAGTTAAGTGTTTGTGCCCAGGTCAGTCTTACTTTTTCAGGGAGGTGAAGGTTTTCAGGAACAAAAAGAAAAGCCAGTTTTTCTCCTCCAATAAGATAACAGGGGCATTATTTCTGCAATGCATGTTTCTACCAATTCAGAACTTTATGGGATCACCTTGTTTTCTGGCATTCTTATTCCCAACTCTTTTTTCAGACATGTAGGCATTTGAATAAATAAATGAAAAAAATAAATAAATGTAATTAATTAATAAATGGTTTATTTAATCAATTATTATCTGTTCTCATTTTTACTTGTTCATAAGAATAGCCAAATTCATCAGTTTGGATGATCTTTGATGAAACAAGGAATTCCGTGGTTGACTTTTATAAGTGTGTGTTTGTGTGTGTGTGAAATTGGTCTTAATTTTTATTTTATGACTGCATAGCAATTACCAGATTGCTATGATGACTGAAGGTATGACTTATTAGCAATACTCTTAAAATATTGAAAATGAATTCTAGTGATTTTATGTCTTTTCAGTTACTGGAATACCAGTCCCCCAATTGAAAATGAATTATAAGATTTCAAGGAAAAAATCCACCTTAATTTTTATATACAACACTTTTTAGGACCTTGACATCACTGTCTAAACTACTCAGTCCTTGCTTTTGATAAACACAGACACACATACACTCACACCACACATGCTCTAAGCTAAGACATACTTATGTTTTTTATTGTTTACTTCTTATTGACCTCACTCTTTCCAGTGGGAAGACAGACTATGCCATCCTCAACAGTTGGACAAGTTTGTACTTTCATCACCCCCTCCCTCCACCCCCTCCATGGAAAGAAAGAAAGTTGATTCTTCAGGAAACATTCACGCAAGCCTTGGTGGGATCTTATGTCCAGACTCTGAAATACAGACAGATCTTTGCACTTGAGTAATTAGAATGATTCACTAGACAGATTTAATTGTTTTAAGGATCGATGTATTTTATGCCCTATTTGTTTTCAAGTGTTTGTCCCACTTTTTATTCACACACTTGAGAAAGAACAACAGATGATTTATCGTCTGGAGGTTAATGCAAAAATAAATAATACAGTGGTTGTTGGCATAGTCTGTTTTTGATCTATTTATCTTGTGGACAATAAAAGTAGAGTGGAGGGCTTAGTGTATGAAGTGTTTTTTTATTATTTTTTTATTTTTATTTATTTATTTTTTTAAGGACAGAGAGAGAGGGATAGATAGGGACAGACAGACAGGAACAGAGAGAGATGAGAAACATCAATCATTGGTTTTTCGTTGCAAAACCTCAGTTGTTCATTGATTACTTTCTCATATGTGCCTTGATCGTGGGCCTTCAGCAGACCGAGAAATCCCTTGCCTGAGCCAGCAATCTTGGGTCCAAGCTGGTAAGCTTTGCTCAAACCAGATGAACCTGTGCTCAAGCTGGCAATCTATGGGTCTCGAACCTGGGTCCTCGGCATCCCAGTCCAATGCTCTAACCACTGTGCCACTGCCTGGTCAGGTGTGAAGTGTTTTTATGTGGAGTTTGCAGGAACAGGCTAGGGTGTGTGCCTTATACAAATCTCATATTCAAGATTTACTCTTGCCTTCACCTTGAATCACTGAAACAAACCCACATCCAGAGCCTTCAGACTTTGTATGAGATATTTGTATAAGATGCAAAGTTCCAGAATGTGAACAAAGAGATGTAAAGCTGGCTCTTTATTAGGTCCTGCACTTTTACTTACAAGATATCCCTTTCTTTCAAAATTTAAACCACTATGTAACTTATACATTGCTGAGTAGGCTGAGGTAAGGCTACTATAGCTTTCAAGTCTTGGACCAATCAAGTATTTAAAAATAGCAGCTACAAAGAAAACATCTTTGAGCTTGTCTGTGAAAAAAGCATAAAAAAATTCACCTGAAATATATTGGAGGAAGTCAGAGATTCAAGAGAAGTTTAGATATCAGGATGAAGGGTACTAATGTACTGAGGACATCTTTTGAAATATGAGATTTTAGGTGGAGGGATACCAGTGAGGAAGTAAGAGCTTTTCAGGGTAAAAGGAAGCATTAGCCAGCATGAAACCTGAATGAACCATCATCCTTCTCCCATCACCTAAAGTACATCCCCGGAGCTAACCACCTTGCTGTGGTCCACATTTCAGCATATTATGTTGTAAAACACAGGGCATAATACATGCTCCTTAGGGCTCTGTGTTCTCTTTAGCCTCTAGATCTATCTACTATTGAACAGGAATTTAATGAAAGAGCAATTCTTGCACTTTGATTTTTAACTGTTTCCAGACTGAAAAAACACAGGGCACAGAAAGCAATGTGGTTAGTATAGTGGTGTTGATAAAGAAGAGGCATTGAGGTAAGTATATGAGTACATCTCAGGAGCAAAGGAAATTAGGAAAAAAATTGTTGGTTAAAATTTTCAGCAGAGTTTACATAAACACTAATAATACTAGAATGTGATTATGACCACATAATTATCATCAGCATGTTCAATGCAATTAAAATGATATCCATAGAGATATAACTTCATGTCTTTCTATTTAAAATTACTCACCATAACAATATGTTGTAATTAATCAGAGACAGTAAGACACACATAGGGAAGGTACCTTCCTGCCTTATCAATCTTATTGATGTTGGGTGCAAGACTGGGTGAAGAAAGTTACTCAATGAGAGTATTGTATTATGATTAAGATAATTAAAGAAAAAACGACAGATCTCAGAATGTAATTTGTGAAAAATTTACATGACTATTATAGAAATAGAAAAAATTATGATTTTAATGGTTAGAAATCACTTCATTCATACCTTTAACACTAAAACTTTCAAGATAGCTTAGCCAATTATGCCTGTATGAATTCCAGTTCCTGCCTCATACACATATGTGAATCAGGAAGAGTTTAGAAGACAAGATTAGCTTACTTTTCTCTAAGTTACAAACAAAATCCCCAAATTCAGTGCTTTATTCTGAATATATTGCCATTCACTGGCAGTTTGTGTCTCATATGAGTTATCGTGTGAAGAACACCTAGCTGTGCAGTCTTGTCAGCCAGGAACGCCTCTCTGGAGCTTCCGCCATCTTGTAGCTGCATCATCTGAAACACATAGAGGGAGAAAATGTTACATAACAAGGTGTAAATGCAATAAGGAAATAAGAATGCTTAAATTATAATTTTTTAAAAAATGAAACTTTTTTATTGTTATTCTATTTAATTATAGTACTCTGTAATGTACCACTTTCACCTTCTTTTTTACTTACTTTTAAAATTTTTCAGTTTTGCTTTTGATTGATGATACTTAGAGTATCAAATGAGAAAAGCAGACTATTATGGAGGTTGAGTATTACTCACAAAAAAAGGCTATCACTGAAGAGCACTATCCGTTAACCAATATTCTCTTCCTGCCTCCTACTTGCTGGTAACATGTCACTGACAGACTCAACCATTACACTGGGGAGGAAAATTTTTGCTGCATCCACAAAAATACTTGTTCTTACCTAATTTGAGTATGCCGATCTCAAAACTGACATTAGTTTTTCTCTGTAAGGTACAGGTTTTTTGCAATTCAAGATTTTGTGTTTTTATCTTATTGTAAAATTTTCAACATTTAGTTTAACATAATGAAGTAGAATGTCTTCTTGAGCATCATTTTTGTGAAAATATAATAATTTATATAATGAAGTAAATACACTAAAAGAGATGATTGCATTAAAATTTGTCTACAATTTCAAAATATTAATAGAACATATCAAAACACTTATTTTAATCATAAAATTTGTGCAAAACTTATATTTTATTCAGGCAAAAATTTGTGTTTGTAGCTCTTGTGTTTGTGTACTTATTGAGGACAATCTCGTTTGATGCTTCAGCAGTAGTCTGCCATCATATTTCTGTCCCATCTCCCCTGATAACGCTCTTCCATCATTTTCAGATCTTGATGAAAGCATTCTCCCTGCTCATCACTAACAGCTCCAACATTTTCAAAAAACTTATCAAGGTAACTGTTCAGGAAGTGAATCTTAATGCTCATGTTACATCCAATGTCACGGAAAGCCACCAGCATCTTTGAACCAGAAGTTCATTGTTTTCTGCTTTTTTTGCCAAGGAAGTTCTTTGTAACTGCCACAAAAGACTGCCATGCTGCTTTTTCCTCCTTATTCATCTTCTTAGCAAAGTCTTTGTCACATATAAGGGTTCGAATTTGAGGTCCATCAAATGCACCTACTTTTATCTTCTCAAAAGACAAGGCAGGAAAAGCAGAAATAATATGTTGAAAGCATTCAGGTTCTCTATTCAAAGCCTGAACAAACTGCTTCATTAAGCCAAGTTTGATGTGAAGTGGGGGGAAAATGATCCTGTCTCAATTAACTACAGGTTCATTCACAATATTTTACATCCCTACTTCCAGAGCTTCACGTTTCAGCCACTCCTTCTGTGTCCAGTGTTTCTACCGAGATTGGCTGTCGCACAAACACAGAGCAAGGATACTTAGTGAAACCTCTCTGTTGTTAGCAGGAAATTTACAATTTAAGACCCACTCAGATGATTCAGTTATGCTCCTTATACTTCAGAAGGTCAATGACAGTTTTTATGTCATTATAATCTTCTTGCAAGATGAGTTGAATAACCAATTGGAACCTTTGCATAAACATTACTGTTGTGTAGGAGAACACATTTCATACTAAGTTTAGAGCTATCAAGAAATAGCTGCCATTCTGTTGGACTGTAAGTGGTTACACCTAGCTGGCTGAGAAGACTACTGATATCATGACAGTAAAAAACGTGTTTGTCTTCGGAAAAAATGTCCACAAAAATTTTTCACACTTCCTGAAATGGGATACTTTAGCTGACCAGTGAAGTACCTTCTTTTTTTGAAGCCTAGAGGCTAACTCAGCTGCTTTCTTTGATAGGCTCAAATCTCTTACTAAGTCATTCAATTTGATTTGGCTAAACTGCTGAGGGGTTAATGATTGCTTGGCATCAGAAGAAGACCCTTCAGATTTTACAACCATTTCCTTATACATCTTATCAAAATACACTTGATCACCACGTTCACTTTCTTCGTCCTTAGAAGAAATAAAACCATTGAAAACTGGAACTGGGAGTGTCTCAGAGTGTGGGATAGGTCGTATTGCTGAAGGAATATTAGAATATGCGATCATATGCCGTTTTTTCTTGCCAATGCTCTTTGTATGGATTAGACAGAAATAACAGTCACTGCTGTGATCCTTAGGTTCATGCCAAACCATGGGAATACCAAAAGACATTCCTTTGCATTTTCCTTTTGTCCAGTCACAAAGCATTTTCTCACAATTATGACACACAATATGAGGAGCCCAATTCTTGTCTTGATCGCCAAGGGGAACTTGAAAATAGGCAATATATGCATGTGTCACAAATGACGAAATATTGCACCTTTGACATTGACATGTGTAACAGCCACATATATAACAGAAGTTGTCAGGACTATTCTTACATTTATGCCTACTCACAGAAGCCATGATTCAATCTTAAAATAAAATAAGAGAGTGTTTTTATCAGATAATAATTTTTTACATTTAAAAACAACTACAATTATGTAAAAGTGATGTTTGTAAAACATTAATTGCCTTGTGGTTATGTTCAATCCAAGAGTCGTTGCCCTTTAACTCCAATTTAAAAACCAATGCATGCCATTAACTATAACAAAAAGAAATTAAAATTGCATAAAAACTAGAGCATGCACTGAAAAATGGATTTCAGAATTGGAATGAGCGATGCAGAAATATATAAAAAGTGTTCTAAAACCTCATGCAACAGAAAATTAAAAAAAAAATTGTTCCTGGTTTTGTTTGGAAGGATTCATCATCTGGCCTCCTTAAGTTAGAAATAAAAATTGGTAATTAAGTGGTAGACCCTTATGATTCAATGGTGGTTTGGAACACTTTTCTCAATAGGCTCACAGTGAAAAAGCATTTATTTTTATTTATTTATATTTTGTTTATTGAGAGACAGAGAGGGGAGGAGAGGAACAGTAACACTGAACTGCTCCTGTATGTGTCGTGACCAGGAAATCAAATCGGCCACCTCCGTCCCGGGACACGTTTCAACAAACAGGCCAGGTTTTAATTTTTGATTTTTAGAGAGACAGAAAGAGGAAGGGAGAGAGAGAGAAGGTTAAATGGAAGCATCCATTAGTTGTTCCTTTCAGTCATGAATTCATTTGTTGCTTCCCATGCGTGCACGGATCAGGGATAGAATCTGCAACCTCGTTGATTCAGAATGACACTCCTAACCAACTGAGCTAAATAACCAGGCAGTGGAGAACCATTTCTAAAATTTCATTCTAACTTTCACAGTGATAGCTGCAACCCACTTACCATGTCAGTGCAAATGAACAGAGCTCTATCACTGATTATTATCCCCATCACACACTCTGCATTACAAAGGGCAGGAACCCAGACTTTCTGAATCATGATTTTATCCCTACTGAGTAGTTTACAGCCTGTATACAGGATAAGCTTAACAAATGTTATAGGATCAAATTGAAATTCTGAGAATTCAGGCCAGCTGTAAAATTTATCATTGGAGTTCACGTTCTTATTCAAATATTCTTGCTAGAATAATCTGCAAAAAATGATAAAACCATAGAAGTTGAGTGCTGAGCTGGTGTAGGTCCTAGAACATACTAAAGCATTAACTTTGCCAAGAGTACTACATGGTTTCGTCTCATTTTTATTGTTAAGCTTCTGTTCTGCTTTCTTTCATCCATTTCTACTTTTATTATCCTTTTTTTTATTTTTCTGAAGTGAGAAGCAGGGGGCAGAGAGACAGATTCCTGCAAGCACCCTCATCTTCTCATTCTAAAGTTTTGACCTTCTACTTTGCCACAAGTGAGCTGGAATACTTTTTTCCTTTTTTAGCCAGAAAATCCCTTCTGCCTTCTCTTTAGTAAAGCCGGTGAGACAAAGCCCAGTTTTTCCTCTTCATAAGCTAAACTCCTGCTGAGGGCCAGCAGAAATGAGATCTCTTATCTAGATTCACGTGGACAGAATGAAATCTCAGGGGCTCTGCCAGAAATAAGACCCTCTGGAAGCTGTTTCTTTTCCTCTTTTGTTAAATTATTTACATATTTTACAAGAATTTATTCTTAAATATACAACAAGCTTCAAGACAACACTTCATTTTGACAAGAAATCGAGATGATAAAACAGAAATGGAGTTAAAGACCACTAATTGCTTCAATCACAAGGAGAAGCTTACTTTTTGAGAGATTGATGAATCTCAAGTGTGTCCTTGGGACCTTTCCCAAAGGCTTCACTTTTAATTCTCTGAGTTTCTTCTGCTCTTCTTTCTGCTTGTGTTCAAATGCCTTTTCTTCCTCATCCACTTTCTTGGTTTACTTCTGTTGCCAAGTGTAATTGATGTTCTTTTACAGAGTCACAGGGAAGGCATTCCACATGACTCATGTATACGGGGAGTGAGGCTTTCCTGGTAAGATTTATTTGGGGTTAAAATGAAAGACTGCCCCCAGGCTCCTAGTGTCTCACCTCTGTTCAACATCACACAGAAAATGTCCAATGTATTGTCTATCATGCCCAATAAAAGATGAGTGTCCAGATATTTTGTGTCATGGTTCAATCCAGTTTGTCCCTATCCTCATCTGGCCAGGGAAAAGTGGATGGTTAAAAAAGAAGTTGAGAATATGGTCTGGACTGGTTTAATACAACATTAGAATTCAGAACAAGATATACTTTTCAGATAGTGAGAAAACATATATTAATTGGCACAATTGGATGTAAATGTTTGAGAAACTGTCAAGTACATTTTAGACTTTCTCTGCTGCTGGTTCTAGTGACTTATTTCATATTTACAAATAGATGAGATATTTGGGGGTCATGTGTAGGAGGCAAGTAGAGTGAGTAGAGGGAGGCCAGAGAAACATTTGCTTGAAGTGTTAGTTTGCTTGTTCCTATAGAAAAAATAAAATACACATCCTGAGGTTTGTAATGCTAAATTTTTTATTTTTGATTCCCCAGAGCCTAGAATGGTATATGATAAATAGAAAAATTTACCCCTCCTTTTCAGGTCTCTAGAATAAAAAAAGAGTATAATGTATAAAGTGGGTCTTCTTAAGAATACATATATATATATTAATGAAATAGTAGACCTCTCAATAAAAGATATTTCACCTCTAGATCCTTGAAGCATCTTTCTAAATATCTTTGAAGGAGTCCTCTGAAATGGATAGTCTGGGTATTTATTTTTAATTTTTAAAAATTATTTATTTTAGTGAGCGAGAGAGAGGACAGACAGGAAGGGAAAAAGATGAGAAGCATCAACTCAGAGTTGCAGCATTTTCGTTGTCCCTTGATTGCTTTGAGCCTTGACTGGGGGTCTCTAGCTGAGTGAGTGACCCCCTTGTTCAAGTTAGTGACATTGGGCTCAAACCAGCAATCTTGATGTTATGTCTATGATCCCATGTTCAAGCCTGTGAGCCTGCGCTCAAGCCAATGACCTCTGAGTTTTGAACCTGGGCCATCAATATCCCAGGCCATGTTCTATCCATTTTGCCAACACCTGAATCGAGGACCTGGGTCTTTTTATTTTTTTAATTTATTTATTAAATTTAATGCAGTGACATTGATAAATCAGGGTACATATGTTGAGAGAAAACATCTCTAGATTATTTTGACATTTGATTGTGCTGTATACCCCTCCCCCAAAGTTAAATTGTCTTCTGTCACCTTCTATCTGGTTTTCTTTGTTCCCCTCCCCTCCCCCAAACCCTCTCTCCTTCTTCACCCCATCCCCCCTCCCCCCACCCCCACCCCCCACCCCTGTTGCCATCACATTCTTGTTCATGTCTCTGAGTCTCATTTTTATGTCCCTTCTATGTATGGATTCATGTAGTTCTTAGTTTTTTTTCTGATTTACTTATTTCACTCCGTATAATGTTATCAAGGTCCATCCATGTTATTGTAAAGGATCCGATGTCATCATTTCTTATGGCTGAGTAGTACTCCATAGTATATATGTACCAAAGCTTTTTTAATCCACTCGTCCTCTGACGGACACTTGGGTTGTTTCCAGATCTTCGCTATTGTGAACAATGCTGCCACAAACATGGGGGTGCATTTCGAGGATCTGGGTCTTATCTCTACAGAGTGTTCCCCATTTACTTATTCTGACCATCTATTTATTCCCATCTTATCAAAGGGTGTGAAGAAAAAAGTGATTAAAACATTGTAAGGTAAGAGAGCTGAGAACTTGGCACTTCTTTGAGGGTTGCCAGACACAATAAGGGATGTGTGGTTAAATTTGAATTTTAGACAAACAACACATCATTTTTTAGCAATAGACTATCTAAAATATGGCAAAGGTCATGCTTATACTAAGGCATATTTGCTATTTGTCCAAAATTAAATTTTAATTAGCCAATGTAATTTTCTATATCTGACAACCATACATTTGACCTATGTTGTCTCTCTTCTACCCAGGATGTGATTAATGCCATCAGAATGTATGTTTGTGAGACCAGGCATACTACTTTATTGTATGATGACAGAATTATACCCACAAAAGTAATCTTGAATCAATGAATACTTAAAAAAAAGACTTAGGAATTTAGAGTATTACATTGTTTCAAATTAGTAATGACAGGCAGACATGGTAGGAAATTTAGTTGGTGGGAAGTCACAGAGTTTGAGTCAATAGAGAAATTAGAAATAAGAGTTTTTAGTGTCAGAACTCCATGACTTCAGTCATTGTGGTCAACCCTTAGTTTCTGCCTCTGTTCTTGTTTGTATACTTCATAGGTGCCTGCCGTGTCACAGGTGAGATTTTGTCCACTTTACCAGCCAGTATCCCAGATTTTCTACAAGGACAGTTCTGCAAGTCTTTCTACGTGATATTCTTTGGATTGCAATAAGTAAATAAATAAATAAGTAGACTCAAATCTCAGAAATATTGGCTTTAAACTTGGATCAATAAACAATATGTTTTTGTTTACACACTTTCACATATAAAAAAAAATTGAAGTCTTTGTCTAAAGTGGCTTACCCACTTCGCAGCATCTAGCACCAGAAATTTAGACAAGTGTTAATCTGGATGTGATAACATTTCTTTCCCCAAATTTATGTAATTTTTCTCCAGAGAATGTTATCTCATATGTTATTCTTGGCATTCGTACTGGGATAACAGGCTTAGGGGACCCTTTGGACTTTTAATACAGGTTTCTCACACTTGATGACCTAAAACTCTCAGTATCCAGGTTCTAGAGTGTCTCCAATAACCGTCTATCTTTGAACCTACAACTCTTTCTTTTCCTGGAGGAACTCTGATGGCAGTTAGTACTCTTTGTATGAAATCCTTTTTATGCATGCAACAAACAACTTAAAAAACCATTTTTTTATCAACTATTATATTATTTTTAAAAGGTAGACAGTATGGTGTTATTTCTTTCTTTTTTTTTTTTTTTTCAGTTTAAAAGAGGAACATGAACTTCGTGAGAAGTTCTTCCCAAGGTCACACAGAGGGTAAATGGAAAGCTAGGTATGAATACATTTCTTCTGGTTGCTGTGTCAGTGTTTCCATCTCTCATTCCCTCAGGCTATTCAGTGAAAAGGGTTGAGTGAGGAGGCATCATCAATGGAGGGAAAGGTGAGGGACGTAGTAGTCTTAGAGGGAAACAAAGTTAGAAGCATGGGCGAGAAAAATCTGGACCTTGAAGAAGCCAAAAATTGTTTCCAAGAAACTGAAGAGTACATTTGAGTTCAGCTCTAAGTGGGATACTGGAAGGGTTGGAAAGTGAGGAAAGTCAGGGGAAGGTGTGTGTGTGTGTGTGGGGGATTCCTGTAAGTTCAGAACAAAATGAGGGAGTGGGTGTTATTTCAGTAAGAGATAGTCCTGACAAGAAGAGATAGATACCTTGTGCTGAAGATGTGAACATATCTAAGGTTGAATGGCCAAGTGTCCTCTCATTCACCTATTGATAGTGTCACAGGACAGCCCTCTATTGTCCTAACTCACAGGAAAAGACAAGTATTAATGCTTTCTCCTTTACTAACAGAATCATTGAAACATTTCTCATTTCAGAGTGGACAGAAGTCCAAACTCCTGGTTTAAGAGGGTTCAGATTTTCAAATCACCATATTCTGACCTCTTTTCAGAAGGTGTAGTTAATATTTGGTCCCATGATCTCAGTTTGATGTGTTTCTTCCAAAAATACATACATGCAACAGTTCTATTTACTTTATTGTGTTAACATTGATTAATAAAATTATATTGCTTTTAGATTTACTATTCTATGGTACATTATCTGTATATTGTATTTTGTGTTCACCATCCTAAGTCAAGTATCTTTTTATTACAATTTATCCTCATATCTTTCCCCTACTCTCTTTATCCTAAGTTCTTGAATGATCTACTCATCACTGACCCAGTAACTCATGTTCCTCCCCGTCAATTCTCAGTATGTCTCCTCACAGTGTCACAAGACACACATGTCTATGTAATACACTTGATTGTAATTTTTTTTTACAGTGGACTTGATATTGAATCCATTCCATGTTTTCTTGAAAGTTGTTGCTTCTGCAAAACAGACACAAGTGATATTTCGGCACCATTTTATGTTTAGAAGTATATATTCATGTAATTTTTCTTCTTTTGATATCTTGTGCTGCCATAATTTCTCCTCAAGGCAATATTACTTGGAAGCGATTGTTTGCAAGTTTGCCTAGATCCTGAGGGTATGTAATAAAACAAGTGACCTCAATAAAAAATAAAGCTCTGGATTTGTTTTTAACCCAAATGCAAATTATTCAAATATTTGCTTCCTGTTTACACCTGAAAATGGCTACTGGGTTGTAGGGTAACAGAATAAATCTGAGTACAGTGCCTTTGAAGACTTTTCCACCTCTGATCCCAAAGTCTTGAATCTTTATATGACTATTCTTCCTTGTTGTGTTAGGATTTTCTTAGACTATGAAGCAGGCACTGTTACATTTTTTAATATCACATAAAATGGATCACTCATCTGCAAGTTCTCTAAATGCCACTTTTTCAGACTGCTTATCCATACTTCAATCTTGGAACTGTCCATGTCCTAGGGCTCTGTGCCCACTGAGTTCCTGAACCTTCTCCTTCCCTCACTCCCTTCTGTGTAGTGTAGCTCCCCTTGTCCTCAGGCTGATCTCCCGCAGCTTAGCTCACTGCTCCATTCAGACCATTTCTTCCCTGCTGTCTCCTGTTTTAGGGCTTTTACTTATTCTTGGAATTTGCACTGTTTTTGATTTGATTTAGAAGAAAAGTTTGTTACCCATTTACCTTTACCTGTAATCTCAGTGAAAGATATCTAATCCCTCCCAGAGATAGAGCAGTGTCGGTAAAAATATTTCTGCCATCCCATTTCTCCATATTTTCCTTTATCATTTATCTGAATTATGGTATTGCCTCATTCTCAGTTCCATCTACGGTATTTAAAATGCCACAACTACTTTTTAAAGGCATACTTAGTTCTTAGATCAGAAATTTTTCCTAACAGGGTGCGTGTTATATATGGGGAAATACGGGTATGGCTAAACCGGCCTGCCACCAACCATGCCAGGGGTCGGGAACCTATGGCTCACGAGCCAGATGTGGCTCTTTTGATGGCTGCATCTGGCTCACAGACAAATCTGTAATAAAAAAAATAACGTTAAAAATATAAAACATTCTCATGTTTACAATCCATTCATTTCCTACCACTCATGTTCATGGTTGTTGGTGGCTGGAGCCAATCACAGCTGTCCTCTGGGACACCACCAAATTTTTATTGGATAATGTGTAATGTACAGGGGTCATTGTATTTCTCTCACAGAATTACATTTTAAAATATGTGGCTTTCATGGCTCTCTCAGCCAAAAAGTTTCCCAACCCCTGCTATATACCATGCATTTTACTATTATTACTTTTAAAATTAATTTCAAATTTGATAAGAGATAGACTTACTCAGGATAGTAAAAGGAAAAACTTTTCTTAGAGAAGCCTACATTATAAATTAGGGTGGTGAGAGCACAGAGCCCAAATCAAGATCTAGAGGGGTAATTACATATCTTAATAAAATGTAAAGTAATATACTTGGCTTGAGAAAGGTATGCACAGGCACATTTATTCTTACGTATACATACATCTACATCATTATGAATATATAAATATATGTATAATTAAATAGAGCAGTGGTAGTCAACCTGGTCCCTACTGCCCACTAGTGGGTGTTCCAGCTTTCATGATGGGCGATAGCGGAGCAATCAAAGTATAAATAAAAAGATAGATTTAACTATAATAAGTTGTTTTATAAAGATTTATTCTGCCAAACTTAGCAAAAATCTGACATAATTTACTTGGTAAGTAATTATTATTATATGCTTTAACTTGCTGTAACTCTGCTTTATAAATTTTATAAAGTGAAGTTACTTCCCTACTTTATAAATCACCAATACTGTGGAACTGGTGAGCGTTAGAAAATTTTACTACTAACAGAGATACAAAAGTGGGCAGTAGGTATAAAAATGTTGACACCCCTGATATAGAGAGTATCTTTATCGAAGTTGATTTTCAAATATATTAGAAAAGAAAGAATTCCTATCGGGAATTTGAAAAAGTTTATAAATTTATGAGGTATGTCCTAGTGTCCACAGCTAAGGAGAGGAGGAGGCAGGATTATGGGTTCTTGATTTCCCAGCCTAGATGTCCTTTTTGCAGTTGAACCACCAAGAAAAGGTAGGAGTTAATTTCCTACGATGTAGCGTAGGAAGAAAAACCTAAGAGATACAGGAGGAACCTAGAGCATCATGGGAAAATTTTAGGTGCCAGGAGATATTATTGATTGATGTGCTCAATCCATGTATTCATGAATGAAGAAGAGGCTACTCCTTCCTGAAAATGAATTAAATTAAATTTAATACTTAATGGCCAGGGTGCTCTTACAGATGACATGTTGTAGAGAGTGAACACTGCACAGCTTAGAGCCTTGACTTTGAAATCGGATAAAATTTCATACTGCCCACTAGTGGGTGTTCCAGCTTTCATGATGGGCGATAGCGGAGCAATCAAAGTATAAATAAAAAGATAGATTTAACTATAATAAGTTGTTTTATAAAGATTTATTCTGCCAAACTTAGCAAAAATCTGACATAATTTACTTGGTAAGTAATTATTATTATATGCTTTAACTTGCTGTAAAAGCATATAATATTGATATTGTTACTTACTGGCCCTTATTAAATTAAATTGAATGAAGTTTCTCATCAGAAAGAAAAATACTGAGAATAGCATGATAATTGTGAAAATTAAGAAATAGAATGTTTGCATTAACTTTTTCATTTCCTAACATATAAGCAAGGGTCCAGATTGATGTTGATTGCTTTTCTATGTGATTTGAAATAATGAATGATAAGAATGAATGCTAGTCTACTTTCAATGTTAGTACCTTTGTTACGCTTTCGAATAAAAAACATGATTAAGAAACCACATCATTTTTAATCTTAACTTTTTGATAATAAATATTTTTATTTTTAAATTTCTAAATATATTTTATCTTATAGTTTTCTAACATACTATTCTAGGTTATAATTTGTTTTCTCTAAACATTCACTTTAAATTTTCTATTTCTGCTATCATTCGTATTGTCTTTCATATGGTAAATGGACTTCATATGAGATCTAACCAGTTAAATTTTCAAGACTTTACCTTTCATCAGGTTTAAAGCTTCAGTAAGACAAAATGAATAAGTCCTAGAGATCACAGTATAACATTCTGCCAATAGTAAACTATAGTGTATTTTGCATGTAGCAATTAATTTTATAATATGAGAAAATTCTTTTTTTTCATAGTTACCTATATTTTAAGTACTGGAATATCATCTTTAATCTAAGTGAATATGCTAAATATAAGTTGATTTGACATTCTTCTTTATTTTTATAGCAATTCTCTCTCATGAGAAAGCCTTTTCTCTTCCTGCCCAGACATATCTCCATTTTCAGGTATTGGTCACATCATTACTCTCAGTGATAGAGGCAGGGTCAGCAGTCTGTATAGGCCCCCTCTGCAATGATATATGCATGTCAATGTTTCCCTTTCCTGGTCAGCCTCACTCTCTCCAGGAAGCTGATGGGCTGTAGTTACCCTCAGAAATGACTAGTGTTCCTCCTCCATTAAGACAGCAGGAAAAATGCTATGGTGGTGATTGTTTCTGCAGCATATGTCTTTGCACTTTTTAATATTTTATTTTATTTTATTGGTATTAGAGAAATAGGAAGGGAGACAGAGAGAGAAGCACAGACAGAGGGGGTTGTGTGGGGGGAGAAACATCAGTTTGTTGTTCCATTTATTCATGCCATCGTTGTTTGAATGTTGTGTGTGCCCTGACCTGGGATCAATCCCAAATTTGGCACGTAGGGAGGAAGCTCTCACTAACTGACACAGGCACAAAGCCTTCCCACTTCCCAGTGGCCCTGGTGAAGGCCTCCCATTGGTCTATAAATGTTCTGCTCTCTGCCCCTCCCCAAAGAATTTTAACTTTCATTTTCACTCTGGTGCTCAAGATCCTCTGTGGACTTCAGGCTTCTGGTTTGGAGAGGGAATTAGGAACACTTCTGCCCTTCAGGCTGGAACTCTAGAACAAGGGAATCGGCTTTTTACCCTGAAATATTGTGGTGAGTTTCCTCTGTGCTCTGTGCAGTTTCTCAGGGGTAGTAGTAGCCTGATAAGAACTGTGCCTTCTTTCGTTTCTAACCCTGGGGCGTTGAAACACATCCTCCACCAGTTCGAGCCAGTCAGCAGAGCTAGGAGATTAATGGGAGATCACTGAGAGGGCTGCCAGGGTCTAATGGCTCCTGCGGGGCCTGAGCTAGGTGGCAGAAGTGGCTCCTGTCCCCATTGTGGGGCAGGGGTGATGCTCCTGGGAGGGCACTGGGTGCGGGCACTCTCCAGTCAGTCTGGCAGAGGGGCTGCAGCCTCAAGATGGGGCAGTACACCAAGTGGCTCTGACTGGTTACAGGCAGATGCAGCCCTGAGCTGGCAAGGTAAGGGGTGTTCCTCAATGAACCTCCTTCTACCCCCACCAGCTCCACCAACACATCTAGGTCTCCAGGAATGGCTTTTCTACTCCTTCACACGTAGTCTAAGGCACTTCTCAATATTTTGCTTTTGTGATGGTTCCTGGGGCATTTTCTGTAAGTCCTTTAATTCCTGGACATTAGGCTTTAAGATCGGAATCTCAGAGGGACAAATATAAGGTGACGGAAAATGATTTGACTTTGGATGGTGGGTATATAATGTAATCAATAGTTTAAAAACTATAGAAATGTTTACCTAAAAGTTATTTACTCTTACTAATCAATTTCACAGTGTTAAACTTAACTTTCTAAATAAAAATTTTAAAAAGAGGAATCTTCTGTTCCCTAAACCCCTAAGGTTCTCATTGGCAGAAGTCTTGCTGGATTTTGAGGACAATTTGTGGGCTCAGCTGTCTGGTGCAATATACCATGGTTAGGGAACCTAATATGGGGCACAAACCCATAGGTTCTTAAGGGTGGGTGGTCTGGGCATTGGTGATATCCCTGCAGCACAGACACCACTCATGTTCCCACACCCATCTCCCTGCCTGCTGTGGAACACTGGAGTCATGTGCAGGTTGGGTGGGGTTCCTTCCATGAGTGGGGCTTCAGGTTTCTCTGCACTTCCCTCTTCTGTGTCCTGGGCAGAGCTGCTTCTACCTTAGTTCCTTGTACCCCCACTGTGACAAAGTTCTGCAGCTCCAACATGCATGCTCTGCTCCTCCCTCTTCTATAGGGTTGTATGGCCAGAGGCTGCTGCCATTGTGGCCATGCAGGTTCTCATTGCATTCAGAGAGACAGTAAAGAAACAGTGGTGCCAAACAATGGTGGGCCATTCTGTATATTAAAGTCTTGTACTGGTGGACTAGCAAACAGCAGGGAAGATCGATTTCCACTCATTCAGAGCTCCCAGAGCACTGGCTCATACTTCGGTTCCACAACTCGGAAAAATCTTCTCTGCTGCCTCCTGGAATCAAAGGCCCCCACCAGCCTCAGCTGAGCTATTAAAGCCCTCAGCTCTGGTTCCACACCTGCACTCCTTCTTTCCTGGCAAAATACAGGCTGGGGAAAAAATGCCTTCTCCAGCAAACATTAGCCATACAATGGCCCCTCCCAGTCAAAAAATTAATCCACAATTTGCAATCTGCTGCCCTGAGGACAAGCACCACAGCCTTTCACAGATTACATACACATGGCACTGCCCAGGCCAATGCAAAATAAAAGCAAGCAAACCTATAAAACGCGTTTTACAAACTGATTTGCCCAAGTAGGGTATTGATAGGTCTCAGGATGAACTGGATCTTGAATGGAATGAGAAATAATTGGTGGCCCTACACTCATGTTTAGACCATTCTGGAGTTATGAACACAGGTAGACCTCATTTAACATCTACCCCTAATACAATGTCTACCTCTGATCTTGCTGTTCATCAAAACCTGATCTGGAGCAGTCTCTGTAGCCAGGAGTTAACAGTTTATGGTCTCTGGGCTATTTTCCCAATTCCACACTGGATTCATCTAACATACCACCAAGCAAAGGCAAAGCTAACTATTCCTCCCTCTTCTCTGATGATTAAACATGGATAATTTCTTTTGATTCTGGAAAGGAAGCCCTAAGTGTTAGACAATTGAAGAAGTGCCATGTGTCAGGGTCACTGCAGGCTCATGTGATACTAAAGGCCCAGTAGTTTTCTGTGCACCCAGCTGCACCAGCATTTATAAACTAAGACAAGGTGGTGCATTTTTGCGAACAAGTCACTTCCTTCACCTAAAACAGTTTTTCCTCTCTCGTATGCCGTATTTCCTTTATCTTTGGTTCTGTTCAACCTTTATATTTTCAAGTTGGAATTGTTGGACATTTTATCTGACCATTATTTGATTGTCCAACAACATGTATACGTCTCTAGCAGTGTTTTTAACATCAGCTTGTTTCTATATATATGGCTGATTATGTTACTGTTACTTTACATGTAGTGTCAGGGTCATAGTGGTTTAAATGCTCCATTTAGACTCATTAGTATGTTGATGTGTATTAGTTTAGCTGTTACTATGTTGTTGGTTAAATAAGTTGTAAATATGATATATATGTTTGCTCGCTTATAGTTTGCATTGAGTGTGGAGGACAGGCTGTAAGCAAGTAGGGTCATTATAGCCTAAGGTTTAGTTTTAAGACTAGGCTTTTCCCCAGTGGGGTGCTGCACTCTAATGAGGAATCCCATTATGCCTCAGATAAGCGACTTTGTATCAGAGACTTCCTTGTTTGTATATTGGATTAAAGGTTTGATTTCTACACTATAAAATGGGGCAGAGGAGCCCATGCAGGAGGAGAGCAGAGAATGGCCACGTAGAGGAATAGAGAAGCAGCCAAGATGGCGAGTGCTGAAGGAGAAGCCAGTATGTGCAGAGTTTGTGCAGAGAGAAGGAGATGGGGAACAGAGTTGAATAAGGCTGGTGTGCTAGAAACCTTTCATTCTAGGAAACTCGCATAAGACAGTGGCTTTGGGAGCCCTGAATGGAAAGGGAAGTGTTTTCCCACTGTGTGTATTTTTTGCCGGCCGGGTGCAAGCTAAGATTAAAGCTGATGGCCCACCAGTTCTTGGCTCTGTTATTTCTTTACCATCTGTCTGAATCAAATGCAAACCTACACAGGCCAGGCGTCTGTGATAGTGGCCATGGCTACTGGCTTTACACATGTGATTTATATAGTAAATAAAATTAGTGATCTTGACTAAAACTGGGAGACTCTTTTCACAAGCTGATGTTCATTTTCTCTGTGTTTCTATTTTTTTTGGTATGTGACATATGATCATATGAATATGTTAATACTGTCTCCCTCCTCACCATCCTCATACATATATATCTTTTGGATCTTGTCATTGTCTTTGGCATATTTACTAGCCAGTGCTAAATTTCAGCATTTATAATGCAGGAATCCCCAGAGGCTCCTAAGTTACCTGTTTGTTTTTGATTAACTTTAATGAGGTAGGAAAAGACCTCTGAAGAGGGACCGGAATATATTAGATTCATCCAGATTCCATGTTTCAAGATAAATGATCTTTGAAAGTCACACACTGTTTCTGTGTACACATCTGATAAAGGGTTTCCTCTTGCCACATACACAAACACATAGCCACAGATTATGTCATGATAATAGCAATCATTTCAAACATACAAGAAATGATGGCAATGGTTACAGTGTAAATATGCAACCCAGAGCAGGTCTATCTGATAAACAAACCTGTAAGGAGAAAGTTAAGGATGAGAGCAAGTCATTCTAATAACAGGGCAACATTGCATACTGAGAGAATAGCAGGTATGAAAACCACGACACAGAAGTGGTTCAGTGCTTTTACTTTGAGGGTGTGTTGTGCATGCGAAAGAAGCAGGAGAGAAGGTGGGTCAGACGGGATCTTAGTAGAAAGGCCTAAGATCATTCTTTTGTTCAGGAAGAGTAAAAGACAGTAACAGCCATTGCACAGAGGAAAATGAAATTTGTCATGTCAGATGAACTAAAAGTAATTAAAATGATTATAAAAAGTCTTTTTTTCTATCAAGTAATCATGTCTTTCTTTGTCCTTTTATCTTTCTTTTTGTTCTTCAATATTTGTTCTTGCCCAGCCAACAGTTAGTATTGATGTATGCCTACCTTTCTTACTCTGCCTTCTTTTAACCTTTTCTTATGAAGCAGGAATCTGTGAGCAAAAGGAGCCTCAGATCAAGACAGATAGGAGCCGGAGAGCAGCTGTGATGGCTTCAGGAATCCTGGTGAACATAAAGGAGGAGGTGACCTGCCCCATCTGCCTGGAGCTCATGACAGAACCCCTGAGCCTGGACTGTGGGCACAGCTTCTGTCAAACCTGCATCACTGCAAACAACAAGGACTCTGTGAATGGGCAGGAAGAAGGGGGCAGCTGCCCTGTGTGCCGAATCAGTTACCACCCTGGGAGCCTGCGGCCTAATCGGCATATGGCCAACATAGTGGAGATGCTCAGGGAGGTCAAGCTGAGCCCAGGAGAGGAGCAAAAGAGAGATCTCTGTGTGCGCCATGGAGAGAAACTCTTGCTCTTCTGTAAGGAGGATGGAAAGTTCATTTGCTGGCTTTGTGAGCGGTCTCAAGAACACCGTGATCACCACACATTCCTCTTGGAGGAGGTGGCCCAGGAGTACAAGGTAACAGACCAGAATGGAGGAAAGACATGCAGAAAATGGTACTTCATGAGAAATCTCCATTTTGCTTTTCACGCTAAGGACCTTGCCACCAGAACCCAGAGCCTGATCACTTTTCTTTCTATGCTGACTTCCAATATCTGAAGGATATTTCTGTGCATTCCACCTAATTACAACATCATGAGCAGACTTTAAACCAGAAGCGGATATTTTTAAATTTTTTGGTAAAAGATGGAGTTTTGGTACCCAAGCAAAGTTCTTATTTCCCTTTTGATCAGGAGGGGTAACTGCGCAGCTGGGTGGATATAAACCTACATTCTCCCTAACTATAGAATCATGCTGCTTCTTTTAAGACAGAGAGAATCAGACTTCTCTGTATATCTTTTTTCTTTTGTATATGGAGTGAGAGTAATTTATTTATTTTTATTAATTGAATTATTATTTTTGCCATTGTTTCACAAACCCACACAGTTTTCAAGTGTACAACTTGCTAAGATCCCTCTTGACTTGGGAATGTTGACCTCTATCACTTGTCTTAAAGAACTCATTCATTACTGTAGCTTTCCTTCAAGTCACAGATTCTCACAATTGTTGTCAACTCTAATCTCTTTGGAGATCAGACTGATTTTATTCCCAGTGTAGCCTCTACAACTGATGCCGAGAAAGCTCATATCTTGACTCGGGTGTGATTTCTCTCTACCAGGAGAAGCTCCAGGCAGCTCTGGACAAGCTGAGGACAGAGCAGCAGAATGCTGAGAAGTTGGGAGCTGACATCAGAAAGGAGAAAACTTCCTGGAAGGTAGGAGGAGACACTTCCTGAGGTAGTTCTATAAGAACCTGGGCAGAACCTTGGGTGTTTGTCACAAAGTGCTCCCTTCCTCTTTGTTCCCTGAGTTGATATGTCCAGAGTCATTGATTAGACATTCTTTATCTTTTCTCTGATAGGAGTGGGCTGAAAATAAACATGCCACAAATTAACACAAATATTTGTAGATTTGTTATTCTCATAGAGAATCTGGTGAGGATGGCTTGGCTAACAAATTCTTTGTTCATTTCTGTCAATATTTTGTGTCTTTAATGCTTCCAGAAGTCATGGCGCTGTCCCTGGTGTTTAATGTTAGAAAGAGGGTGGTGTGGGGGTCAGGAGTAACGCAGGGAGGTGTGACTGTCCTGGGTAGCTGTGTGATAGTTATGCTACACCCAGGTGTCTCCTTTTGGTTAAGGGTTAGCCAAAATAATCCAGACTTTAGGCCATGGTGTCTGGAATGTGATAAATAGAAAATAATAAGAAAAGTCAGCCTCCCCAAGAATTGCTCTTCGGTTCCATCTCCCTTCTTTGTGAGAAATGTCAAATTAAATAATTGTTTTATTGGCTTCATCTCTGCCTGATAGCAAGAGTCCCTTTCTCTTTTTCTCAATTCTAAAGCATCACATGCAAAGTGAGAGCCAGCGTGTTCATAAGTATTTTCAAAAATTGAGAGGAATTCTGGACAATGAAGAGCAGATTGAGTTGCAAAAGTTGGAGAAGGATGAAGAAGAGATTCTCTGTGACCTGGACCAGGATGAGAGTGAGCTGGTCCAGCAGAGCCTGTTGGTGAGAGATCTCATCTCAGATCTGGAGCATCGGTTGCAGGGGTCAACAATGGAGATGCTGCAGGTAGGACTTGGGAGAAAAGCTTAGCATCTGAACTTGAGGAAAATAAAGACTAATTTTCCTTCTCTACTGTGTGCTTATGCTGTTCCTGGTGACAGTGAGGTTCTTTTGGTTTTGAAGTACCCTTCCCTGAATCTCTAATTACAGGAATATTTTAATGTATAATTTCTCAGGGAAAATCTTGTTTTTATTAATGTACTAAAATAACAGTGCAAAATTAGACCATGGAAAGAAGCTTCATTGTATCCAGTTATATTCTATATGGATCTGTATTTGTGATTTAGCCTAGAACATTTTTCAGATACCAATTCATGACCCAAGAGTTTTGTTTTTTTTATCATAGAATGAATTGAGATATTTTTTCCTGTTTATATTTTCTTTCTGAATAAAAAACTGTGAAGGAGTGGTATTTTCTTAGGTTAACTATTTAATATATTCACCAGTCTAACCAATTTTATTCTGGGCCATTCTTTTTGGAAAGATCTAAGATACTATTTTTCTTATATTAGATTTTGTTAGTTGTTTTTTTTTTATATTTTATGTGTCAGTTTTTGATAATGCACATTTTGTAAAAATTTGTTTATTCTAAATTGTGAGATGTGTAAACATGAAATTAGGCATTCTATTTCTCTATAATCTCTTTCATTTTTATTGTAGTCACAGTAATGTTCCCTCTTTTATTATGAATGATGATTAACTTTTTGGGGGGGTCAATTTAGTTATTATTGGTTAATTATTTTGGTGTTTTTCCAAAACAAATTTATTTTTTGATTTATCTATTTTCTACATTTCTATATAATTTATTTCTGGTCTCAATTAAATAGTTTCCTCTGAGTGTATATACGTATATGCACATGCACACATGAATGTGTGTGTATTGTTCAACTTGCTGTTATTTTCCTGTAAGTGGAATTTAGACCACTGATTTTATACAATCATTTTTGTTATCATTTTAATGATATAAATAATTTGTTTTAATATAGTCCATGCTATTGGTTTATTCTATTTTCAATCAATTTTATATATATTGAAATTTACGTTGTGATTTGTGCTTTTGTTAACCTTTAGAACATTTGAAATATGTTAATTTAGAAATAGTTGGTGACTTTCTACTTTTTCTTCTATAGTGTATTTTAAATTTAGTTACTCAATTATTAAACGTATTTTATTATTTTAGTCTTTTATATGTATTGACACTTAATTTATAGTTTAAAATAGTGTATGCTCATTATTTTTTATATAGATTTGAAAAGAATGTGTATTGTGCATTAATTGAGTGACAAGGTCTAGAAATGCTAGTTAATTAGATTGATCTGGTTTATAATGTTGGTCATGTGTTCTACATTCTTGATGCTTTTATTATTCATATTTTTGTTACATATCTTTTTTTCTTAAGGCCCTTTAACATTTGTTGTAATACTGGTTTGGTGTTGATGAACTGTTTCAGCTTTTTCTTATCTGTGAAGCTCTTTATGTCTCTTTCAATTCTAAATGATTGTTTTGCTGGGTAGAGTACCTAGGTTGTAGATATTGCTTTTCATCACCTTAATATTTCATGCTAATTCCTTCCATCTTCAGAGTTTTCATTGCAAATTAATTGATAGTCCTGTTGTAGCTACGTTATAGGTAACTAACTGCTTTTCTCTTGCTTCTTTTAATATTCTTATTTATTCTTCATTTCTTACTAGGTCTTTTTTATGCTTTATATCTTTTCCTTTTTATGTTTGCTATATCTCAGTGAGAGGTTCTTGCTGAGATCATCTCATTCTCTAAGTTCATAGGGAATCCTTATAACCAGTACTTAGAATTCTGTATCTGGTAGGTTGCTTCTTTCTTTTTGTTTAATCATTTTAAAAAAAAAATTTGTCCTGATCTTCCATCTGCGACATGTTTCTTTTTCTCCTCATTTTGGCTTTCTCCCTATGTTGTTATGTTTATATTAATATATCTGCCATGTCTCCCAATCTAAGCAGAGTGGCTTTTGGGTGCAGTTCCCCTGTTCACCAAGCCAAGCAGTTCAGAAATGTTCAAGTGTGGATTATGTGTACTCTTCTGTAGAAGAGTAGTTGAGCCTTGATTGCTGTTGACATGTTGGTGGATGGGATTGATCTTCTGGCTGAATAGCTGTGTAGAATGGCATTAACTACAGTAAGCAAGCTATTATACGATGGCTCTCTTTATGAACAATGATTCATTTTAACAGGGCTCTAGTGCTTGCTGGGTCCACCCTTTGTGTGTGTAATTAGTGGTGCATATTGGGAGTTGCTCTGGAGTGTTTTGAACCTGGCCACCAAGCTTGTTGGTCCTGGGGCGTCTTGGTGTGTGCTAAGGTCAGCCAATGCCTGTGTCTGGTTCAGCCCCACCTTTTTAAGCTACAAAGTGATCTGACATTGCTGGTTGTCCATATTGGGCTTGAAGGTGCATTGCAGAGGCTATGTTGTGTCAAAGATCAGCAGCCATGCCTGACCTGTGGTGGCGCAGTGGATAAAGCGTCGACCTGGAAATGCTGAGGTCGCCAGTTCGAAACCCTGGGCTTGCCTGATCAAGGCACATATGGGAGTTGATGCTTTCCAGCTCCTCCCCACCTTCTCTCTCTGTCTCTCCTCTCTCTCTCTCTCTCTCTCTCTCCCTCTCCTATCTAAAAAAAAAAAAAAAAAAAAGATCAGCAGCCATTACTGTAAGATGGGGTCCCTTTGCAAGAGGTAAAGGGCACCCTGAGGTCAGCCGCTGTTTGTTTGTGGATATTTGAATGACTCGAAAAAAAACATCAGTGCAGGCTACTAAATGAGCTGCTTGTGTGTCTTAACCTCTGAAACAGATTGGGACTTAAATTGGGTTGGTGGGGTCTTCGATTATCACCAGAATGGGGTAGGAATGATATTAGCCAAGATAGTGGAGACTCAGATTTGATGTTGTCCTGCCCTGTTAGCTATGTATGTCTAGGGTCATCAAGGGCACAATGGCAACTGCTGGCACATTAGGCCCTGGAAGATTCACTCCTTCAGCCTTTGATCTGAAGCCAGACAATTCATTTTCTTCATATATGTTCCTATAGCTTTGCAAAGTTTGTGCATTTTTTGAAATTTAGCACAAGAGTTTGTGAGTTATTCTGTGGTAGTGCCCTTTAAGAGATTACCTGGGTCTACAGTGTCCCTCCATCTAACCTGGACTGAGTTCTTGCTGATTTTCAATGTTCCAGGCACTTGTACTTTTGGCAGAGGAGCTTATTGTGGGGCTAGGACTCATCATTCCTTAGATGGAACCTCTGCAGCCAAGATATTCTTTCCATTTCTTAACATCCATTCATGAGTGTAAGACCAGCCAATTTTGTTTCTGCCCTTTTTCTCCATCTTTCAGGTGACTTCTTTATATTATTTTTAGGAGTTCTGTTCAGCTCCTCCTCATGTTGTTCTCAATAGAGGTTACTCTGTAATTAATATTTTCCTGTGACTGTGGGAGGAAATTAACACAGTATCTACTTCCTCATTTTCACCAGAACTCTTTTTTACTTTGGCATATTGGTGTGTTTAAATCCAAAATGTTTCTTTTATATTTGGTATTAATTGAAATTGCTTTTTATCTAATCCTAAAGTCTTTGCATTTTAATTGGAGGAATAAGACAATAACATTTAATACAATTGTCAATGTACCTCTACTAATTTGTATTGTGTTCATTGCTTCTATATTTTGCCTGTAGTTTTCATTGTTTTATTTCTTATTGGCTAGCTATTTTTGACTTAAACAAAAAATTCCAGTATAAAGTTTTAAGTTCTACTATTTTTTACTTTGGCGGTTGTTGCTCTTTGTCTTACAATGTGCTATTTTATCATGGTCTACTTCAAATTAGTACTCAACTAATTGCAATAGAATATGTATGCTTGCCTCTATCATTGCTTCATATTATTCTAGCAACAACAAAATGATATTTTAATAAGAGCACCTGATTCAATGGAATCCAATGATATATAGGCTACATAATTAATTGATATAATTAGAAAGACAGGTTCTTTTTTTTTTGCAACTTATATGAGGAGATTCATATTTTTTTTTGAACTGAGAATACAGTCAATACAGAAGTAATAAATAGAATTTGGAGAATTACATAGACCAGATCCTGATGACAATATTTGAGCTTCAAACTTACGGTTTGATTAAAGTTACACTGTTTCCAAATTTTCTTTCTTTACTTCATCAACCTTTAATTTTTTTGTCATATACTACAGAAAGGCCCTAATACAGAGACCAAAGCAATTTTTTTGCATGTGTTGACTCAGTGGTTGGTCTCCTTTTTGTTGTCATAGAAGATGTTAGTCTGAGATAAAGGAGACTAAATGTATTGGTACGTATCTGTTCAAACAAACAAATCTGTGATGATGAGAATTTTAAGATGGCTTAAAACTGTTAATGATGTGAATTTAACCAGCTTGGTGGAGATTGTAATGCAGATACATATAAGACAGTGACTGAGTGGTATTGGTAACATGGACAAAGAGTCATAAGGGAGGAAACTGTTCGGTGAAGGTACATATAAGACATCCCAAGTTATCCGGTCTTGTAGGTTTTTTACTAGGGAATATATTAAGCTGTATTTAAGAGACAAAATTGAGTAAAAATAAGAACTCAGAAAATGCATGAGTGTGTGTTAAATTTAAAGTGTGAGTGAGGTCATTTATAGATGGTGTACAGAGTGAGGGAAGACTTGAGACAAGTCTACATTAGTACATTTGTTTGCTCATATCCTCAACAGAGCCATGTAAACTTTTTGAGGAATATGATTATTTACTTATCTTGATCCTCCCAAGGTGGCATAATGTATTTCCAGTAATAGTTCATCATGTTATACTTATGGTGAAAGAAGGAACAAACAATGCGTCCCTTAAAACATCTCATGAGGATCTTTATGAACTTTAGGGGAAACTATTATAGGCAACACTCTTTCCTCATAAATATGTCTCACCTCCAGGTACTATAAGACTCATGCCAATATCACACAGAGTCAGCATGTTTCTACCTTTTTGGAAATTTGACAACTCACACGAATCTTCTGGAATAATTGACCTGGATCTTTACTTGTTGGCTCTCATTTGGAAACATCTCTATTCCCACCAAACCAAGGGGTTAGAGAGGACATGATGAAGTGTTCTAAGTTAGGAGGTCTTAACACTTCTTGACTCATATTTTCTCTTTTTTCCATAGGATGTGAATGGAATCATGGAAAGGTATGTGTGGGAGACCAGAGATGGTCCATCTGTGCTGTAAAGAGGCTTAAAGCCATATAACCTCACTTCTGGTTACTTAGAATAAAATATGGCTCTGGGTTGGAAAATTTGCATGTAGTTTTATCTTAAATTTCTGTTCATGTATCATGGTTTGAGTGTTCAATAACTATTTAGAATGAACTCTTCTTCTCTGTGATAGGAAATTTGGGTGGTGGACGTTGCATAGTTTGGGTCAGTAGCAGAATCCAGACTAGAGTGTTGCATCATCAGATTCCTATATCTTCATAAATTTTATTTACTCAGCATGCCTGTATCTAACTCAAGTTCCCCTATTTTGTAGTGACCTGGCCTGTTATGAGTAACTGTGTCTTCTTTACCTCCCAGGTATCCAGAATTGAAGACAACATTTTTATATTTAAATTATATTAATATTTTATATAGTCTTTATATTTATATACAATTACATATATTTATATAGTATATTTATATTTGTAATTTTTAAATTATAAATTATAAATATCAATTTATAATTTAAAGTAGATTAAAAAGAAGAGCCTAGGTCCTTACATATAGTTCTCTTTATTTCCAATAATAGTCTTCAAGTCTTCAATAGCAAATAATGTTTTGGCCTTGGTGTAAACAATTGATACACTGTGAGTATGTACTTTAAAGCCAGAATGAAAGGGCAACATCCTTGTTTCTACATTTGTACACTGACCTGGCTTCACCAAGCTCTTTCAACTTGAAATTCAGACCACTATTATTAGTATGGTTTTCACAGTATCTTCTTTTCCAAGTGTTCTAGTTTTATCTGAGAACCTGAAATCTCAGATGTTATTGTGAGGACCTCTCTAGTGGGGAGTAGAATATTAAGGTGTTGGTCCTCTCCAGACAGAATTCCCACACTTGTAATATCTCAGACAACCAGTAACCAGGTTCTGCCACCTCACTTTTATGTATTATCCTTCCCCATTCATGCAGTAACTTTTTCTCACATTAATGTAACAGACCAAAATTTTCTTTTTTTAAAAAAAAAATGATATCTTATAATTTTATATGATTTCAGGAGGTAGACGTAAAGGTTATTGTTATTTTAGAAGGAATAATCTGTGCTCCTGAAAGGCTAAGGCCTTCTAAATTTACAAAATGTTTACACTATAAAGTAGGACATGAGCATGATTCTTCTGGCTCTTCAGTCAAGAGTCTCTCCTTTCTCAGGCTCCCCATGGATGTTAGCTTAAGTGCTTCAATGGGGTCAATAGATAGAAGTTGGTGGTTTAAGAGGATAAAAAGTCAGAAGTGTGGAGGTCAATTTTTCTCTTTTCTAGGAGTAACACCTTCACTCTGAAGAAGCCAAAACCTTTTAAAAAGAAGGAAAAGATAGTGTTCCAAGTTCCTGACCTGGGAGTGGTGCTGGAAGAGTTGAATGGTGAGGAATGCCAGGGCAAGAGGGTGACTGCGGGATTCCTGTGCTGGTGGGATAAAGAGGGAGGGGGGCTCAGTCTCTTAAGTGTGGACAGAGGAGACAAAGGAGGATGGATATTATGTGTGGAGGATATGGTCATATTTAATGGGGGGTAGCCCGCTGTCTTCTTTTCTCTTTCTTTCATGCACTGCCTCACATGGACCCCACTGTCTCTCCTGATCTGGAAAGAAAATAGATTTTAATGCTGAGTCCTCTGCTTATATTTAATATTACGGATTTTTATCATTTCAGGGCTGACTGATATGCGCAATTACTGGGGTAAGCAGATATCATAATATCATGATTCCACTCTCTGTCTTAATCTTCTTTCAGAATTTTACATTTTCTACTGGGTCTCCTGTCTTAAGCCCCCATGTTTTCTATCCAGACACAAACATGCACACCTTATATTTCTGCAGTCTTCTACCTCTCCCCAAGAATCGAACTAACTTCTTCCCTGTTCCCATTCACATTATTCTCAAGATTTCTCTTAAAATGTCACAAAGGAAGGTACTGCATATTTCTTAACCAAACTTGTAATTTTTTTAACAGTTCACGTGATCCTGTGTCATCTAATAAATAGTGAAAATGTTACCATTTCTGAGGATCAGAGAGAAGCAAGACATGTGTCAACATCGAATACTAATTATACTTATCAGACAAGTGATAATAATGAGTATGCTGTACTTGGCTCACCGATCGTCGCTTCAGGAAAACATTATTGGGAGGTAGATGTGTCACAGAAAAGTGCCTGGGTCTTGGGGGTATATTGTGGACAAATCCCTAAATTATACCCTAAATGGTGTATTGATATACCAAGTGGTAAATGTCCACGTTTTTTCTATAGATATCAACCAAAATATGGGTTTTGGGTTATAGGCTTAGAGAATCAATGTCAATATAAAGCTTTTGAAAATAAATCCAGCAGTTGTTACTGGAAAAGAACCCTTTCCTTACCTGTTCGCCCCTGTCGTGTTGGCGTTTTCGTAGACTGTGAGGCGGGCACTGTATCATTTTTGAATATCACAAACCAGGGGAAACTCATCTATAAATTCTCCTCATGTTCATTTTCTCAGACAGTGTATCCATTTTTCAATCTTATGACATGTCCTGGTCCTATGACACTGTGTTAGCAAGGTCCACGTTCTTTTAGAGCCTCCATAAAGCACTGAGCTCACCTACAGCATTCTCACCAACCTTTCCTTGCTGTGTCCCTTTTTTTTTTCCATTTCTGCTTCCTTCATTCATCTATAGAGCATAAAATTTGTTTTGTGTCATATTTTTCTCGACACCTTGTTTATATTAATAGACTATCTTAATTCATCATTATATATAATATAAAGGATGATGACTAATGCCTCATAAGAAACACCAGTATACAAGTGACTTCTCCGCCAAAATTTTATAATCTCATTTCCTCTGCCATTGAGAAGAATTAAGAAAGCTTTTTAACAACTTTTGTATACTACTCAAGACTTGCTATAGGAGTCGTTCACTGTAGAATGAATCCTCATGGATGTGTCACTTTCCCCACAATGTTGGTTATACCTCAAGCAGTGAACAAGAAAATATCATCAATAATATGTGCTAAGAGTGGGAGTTTTGAATCCAGAGTGTCTGAATTCAAGTGCCTTCTCTCCCTATACATGCAGTGTAACCTTGAATAATACACTTGAACGCGATTTACTTAAAATAGTCCAGGTATGAAAAAGCACAGTATAGTTAGATTCACTGTGAGAAGGAAAGTGTCATTAAATATAAAACATGTTTCTCATTTTAATAAACTTTTTCTCTACTAATTACTGAAAAATATAAGTTATGCGTGTGTCTCATGAAATAGGTTACTGCCTTTAAGGACACTAGGGTGGTTTTACTGGAGTCTCATGATTCAAATTCCAAATACCTCTGTGCTGCTGTCAAGACCACCCTGCCAGTGATAGGAAAGCCTGTGTGTGTGTTTGTGTGTGTTTGTTACAGTGATAAATTTATTATAATTCTGGTTGTCTACATATTGGCCTTAATCAAATAATCTAAATTTTATGGGATTCTATTTCTCATTTGTAAAAGAAAAAATAATATTGCCTAATATAGTATTATGAAAATTGAACAATGTTTTTAGTAACTTCTGTAATTTCTAGAATATAAGGCATTATCATGTTTGCTGTCTATCACTTTTATTTTTTCTCCCACTGTAACTGAAAGAAATAATTTTAAGCATGCATATTTGTTTATTTTCAAAAATATAATCCTTGCTTTGTTTTAAGGAATAAAATAACTTGATGAAAGAATCACAACTTTCTTTAAACTTTAGCTAATTGTAAAATAAGTATTTCTAGCTGCATAATCCCCCCCACCACCATTTTTTTGGACTTATTCTATTTAATGGAAAATGAATTTAAATATTAAGTCTGTTTGTTCTGTTTTGAAAACGTATTCACAGTGATACAGTAAGACTCAGAAGTACAATTGTGGGATTTCTTAACAACAGTGTAGGTAAGCATTTTCTTGCCCAGGTCAGCTTTGCAATTAAAGCAAGTTGAAAGGTCTGAAGAGGATAAAGAAAATTCCATTTCTTTTCTTCCAATGAGATAGGAGGGGCGTATTTTCTGCAACAGATATTCATTCAGGATATGGTGGGATCCAGAGCAGATTAAAGTTGGTTGAAGCCTTGGGTGCAGGAGAAAATATTGGGCCCCTTAAACTTGGTGTCATTAGAAAAAAGTGTAAAGTTGGGGTTTTATGGGGCGCTGGAGAAGTTGGGGCCCAGGGAGCATGCCTAGTCTGCCCGCCGTTAAATTTGTTTCTGGTGGTATTCCCATATATTTTTGCACTTGAATTTTCCATTCTTTGCCAATTGTTTTCAGTGGTATAAAGAAAATATTACAGTTTGGTCAAATATTGTCTTCTCTCATTCTTGACTGTCCCCAGAAATTTCCACATTCTCTTCTTTGTAAGACTGAGAGAAAGAATTCTAAGGTAGTAATTTCCAGTATCTCTGTGTAAATGAACACATTTATATCCTAGCACTCATCCATAGAAATGGGGAAATTCATCTCTAAATTGTTTTTTTACCTCTGCCTTTCTGTCTCCATGTTGCCTCTGTGACTGAATTTCTGAATCACTAGAAATAAGCTGCACTATTATATGTGTAAAAAATTACTCTCCAAGGATATTCATGTCCTTTCATTTACTGCAATAATCTACTTAGGATGAAGTATGTAATTACAAGGAAAGACCTGAACTTTTACATGCAACAAACAATTTCTTTGTATTGAGGGCTGTCTACTTTTTAGCAGAGGCTGCGGGCCCTTTAAATGGAACCCTCTCCTGAAAAGAGTATGAAACTTTTAAGTTGCTATGAGTTATGTTTTCTCTACTCATTTAATTGACAGAGATCATTTTCTGGATTAAAAAGTCTGATGTGTACCAGGTGTAAATTTGTTCTGTTCAAATCCATTTCAGGGCTTACTCCTCCACATGACGTCTGAGCTTTTAAGTAGCAGTCATGCCGCCTTGTATTTCTGGGGCCCCTGGACTGTGTTGAGCTATCAGTAAAACAGATGTGTATCCACAGGGGGAGGTTTGGTTGGGCTCACGACAGTAGGAAATTTCAAACTGTAGGACCAACCAAAGACAATATATGGGTATTTAGGGCCATCACCAGTTGTGATCATAAGTTTCTTCACTTGGGGACCTGAGATCTTCATTATAATAAATATATGGCCTGTAGTCATCAATACGGGATCTAAGTGACCTTTAATTTTGTTTAAGGATTCTGTGTAGTCTTTATCCTGACTGCTAATCTCTATATGCTGCCCAAACATGTCTGTTCTACATCTCAACACCCACAGCCTGGACTTCCCTCTATTGTGTGATGTACCCTGCCAGTTCTGGTAACTCTTCCGTCTCCTTGGGGTGAGCTGTGGACGATCATTTTTCTTAGTGTTGTTTAGTCACTAACACTGTACAGAATCATTTCTAGACCCTGTGATAGAAATAGAATTAGTAAGAGTGTGTGCATGTAGATAGGTGAATGGATGGATGGATAGATAGATAGATAGATAGATAGATAGAGAGATAGATGACAGATTTTAAGGATTTCACTTACAGAATTATAAATGGTAAAACCTTTAGGGCAGGTTGGGAGACCGGACATCCAAGGAAGAACTTGTTTAAAGCCTATGTCTGGAGGCAGAATTTTCTTTTGGAGGTTCCTATATCTTTTTTCTCTTAAGACAATCAACTGTTTGAATGAGATCCACCCCCATATTAGAGGGCAATCTATTCAGTGTACTGGTTTAAGTACCAATCTTATCTAAAATATACTTTAATAGCAACATTGAGACAAGTATTTGGCTAAAAATCTACATTCTCTGGCTTAGACAATTCCACATAGAAAATTAATTCTCACAGACACTGAGTGTTCCTTCTGATCACAGAGTAAAGTAAAAACATTATTATCTCATAAAGTAGATCCTTCTTTTACAATTAAACTTTGGCAACCTTCTAGACTAATATCTGCTCTCTCTTCCCTTTTTGTTTATTGCTTCATAGACCCATTTATGTAGAGAATCTAGAAGAGCTCCTGAGCCTTGGCTGTGGCCAAAGTGCCATACTGAGTTCGAGTAGGAGAGTGAGCATCACTGTGTTACCACTATGTGCCACCATCTCTGACTGAACACCACCATCATTTCCAGTTTGACTGGTCATTAACATTTATTTGACCCCAAAAGATAAAAGTTTTCAGGTCACTTGGTTTCTCTGTGGGTGTAGTACAGGAGACACGGGACTCGGCATTCCAACACTGGCTGCCTCTAGTGAGCTCTCAGTGATGACATTTACACTGGTACTTAAAGTATGTTATCAATGTCATCTCTGCTTTTGAAGAAGCCTAATAAGACATGTGTGTGAAACATCATAGATTATGTAAGCCTAGAGCTACAAAGCACTGATTACCTTGTGAAAGCCCATGAACAGAGCTGCAGGGCCTAAACAAGATTGTGTAAAAGTCACAATCACCTTATGGAAATTGAAATGTAAGCTTACTTACTAGCATCTGTGGTCCTTATAAAGCCCTTATAGTCCAAATGCACTTTGTACTTCATGCCATTTATATACTATTATAGGATTATCAAAAAAATTAAATTAAAAATGAAAGTAAGAGATAACTAATGCTACCCTATATTTATAAGAAGAAGGATGCCAGGTTTGATGATAACACTTTGTACCCAGATAGCTAATCTAACCACCAGTCTTTACAATTAGCCTCACCCTGTGTCTCACTCCCATCCCCTGCTTTTTGTTTCCTTCATCTCCTCCTGAATGCTTCATTATGTCTCTCCTGGGCGCAGGTGTATCCATCCTACTCATCTTTCCAGTTCCCCACTGGATCCATCAAACATACCACCACCTAAGGGATAATTTCTTCTGCTCTTGGAAAAGAGGCCTTAAATGTTACATGATTGGGGAGGTGCCATGTGTCAGGGTCACTGCAGGCTCATGTGAGACCAAAGAGCCTAGCAGTTTTCTGCACCCAGCCACACCAGCATTTTCAAACTCGGACAAGTAGGTGTGTCTTTAATGAACAGGTCACTTCCATTACCTAGTACGTGTTCTTCTCTCCCGTATGCCATATTTTCATTATCTTTGGCTTTCAGTTCAAATTTTTTGTTCTCAAGTTGTAATTACTGGACAACCCTTTATCTGACCCCATTATCTGAATTCCCAAAACATGCATGCCTCTCTAGTAGTTTTTTCACATCTTGTTCGTACCATGTATATGGCTGATTATTTAATTTGCTTCCAACTAAGTGCCAAAGTCATAGTGGTTTAAACTCTCTCTTTAGACTCATCATTGTGTTTATGTATATTAGTTTAGTTCAGGGATCCCCAAACTATGGCCTGAAGGCCACATGCGGCCCCCTGAGGCCATTTATCTGGCCCCCACCGCATTCAGGAAGGGGGATCTCTTTCATTGGTGGTCAGTGAGAGGAGCGTAGTTGACATTGAAATACTGGTCAGTTTGTTGATTTAAATTTACTTATTCTTTATTTTAAATATTGTATTTGTTCTCGTTTTGTTTTTTTTTACTTTAAAATAAGATATGTGCAGTGTGCATAGGGATTTGTTCATAGGATTTTTTATAGTCCGGCCCTCCAACGGTCTGAGGGACAGTGAACTGGCCCCGTGTGTAAAAAGTTTGGGGACCCCTGGTTTAGTTTGTTTTTAATGTATAGTTATTAAATTTTTGTTGAATGATGTTGTGTAAAATTGTGATACTTTTTTACTCATGTTCTTATTCTTTTTTAACATATGTGATTTGTGTGATCCTGTGAATATATTCATACTATCTCCCTTCTTACCACTCACATACATACACCAAATTCAGCTCCTATCAGTGTTTTTTGCATTATTACAGACCAATGTTAAATTTCATTATTTGTCAACACAGGAATCCCTGACCCTTTTAAGTTATTTGAATTGTCTTTGATTAACTCTGTAGGGTAGAAATAGAACATCGCAGGTTGTCCCTGTATGCATTGGGTTAATTTCCACCCTGTGTATTGAAGATAAATGACCTTTGTAAGTCACTATGTCTATGTACATTCTGAAAGATGATTTGCTCTTGACATGTATACAAACACATTGTCACATATTATGTTATGATAATAAGAGAAATAATTTCAAATATACAGGAAATGATGGCAATGCTCATAATGAAAATATGCAAGTCAGAGAAGGTCTTTTTGATAAATGATTTTGTAAGAAGAGAGTCATCTGAAGGAGAGAGTTATCGGAAGGAGAGAGTTATCTGAAGGGTAGCATTGCATACTGAGAGAAGTGTAGGTATAACAACTGAGATGCATAAGTGGCTTTGTGCTTTCAGAACTGAGGATGTGTGTTTGGCATGGGAACGCGGAAGCTGGAGCTATGGTTGGTCACATGGAGTCTTGGTAGAAAGGCCTCAGCTCATCTTTCTGCTCAGTAAATGTGAATTGTAACATCTGTTCTACAGAGAAAAATTAAATTTGTCAGGTCACATGAATAAAAAGTATTTAAAATTGTTATGAAAAGTTTCTCTACCAGCCACTGAACTACTTTTCTGTTTCTCTACCTTTTCTTTTTTTGTCCAATATTGGTTCTTGCCTTGTTCCTGATTTCTACACAGTTAATATCATTTTATGCCTCTCTGTGCTGCCTCCCTTTAACCTTTTCAATCAAGCAGGAGTTTGTAAAAACGAGGAACCTCAAATCAGGACAGATAAAAGTGGGGTAGCCACTGTGATGGCTTCAGTAATCCTGAAGAACATAATGGATGAGGTGACCCGCCCCATCGGCCTGGAGCTTCTGACTGAAGCCCTGAGACTGGACTGTGGGCACAGCTTCTGTCAAGCCTGCAACACTGCAAACAACAAGGAGTTCACAATTGGCAAAGAAGGAGGGAGCAGCTGCCTTGTGTGCTGAACAACTTACCAGCTTGAAAACATGTGACCTAACCGGCATGTGGCCAACATAGTAGAGGAGTTTATGGAGGTCAAGTTGAGTCCAGAGGAGAAGCAAAAGAGAGATAGATCCCTGTGCACTATGGAGAGAAATTCCTGCTCTTCTGTAAGGAGGATGGGAAGTAAATTTGCTGGTTTTGTGTGCAATTTCAAGAACGTGGTCACCACACATTCCTCATGGAGGAGGTTGCCAGGAGTACAAGGTAACAGACCAGGATGGGGGAGAGACAAGGCAGAAAATGGAACTTGTTGGGGAATCTCCACTTTGCATTTGACATCAGGTATCTTGCTATCATATCCCAGAGGCCTGTGTTCACTTTTATTCCCATGCTCATCTTCCAGGCCTGAATGACATTTCTATGCATTTCGTATAATTATAAAATGATGAGAAGACTCTAAAGCAGGAGTAGGTATTTTTATGCCTTGTGCTAATAGGTGTAGGTTTGGTGCCCAAGCAAGTGGTCATTACCCTTTGGACAGGAGGGGTAACTGGGCAGCTGGGTGGATTGAGACCTAAGTTATTTCCTTATTACAGGATCATGTTTCTTCCTGTATGACAGAAAGAATCAGTCTTCTGTTGACATCGAGTAATCACCTCTATATTCTGAATTTTAAAGAACACATTAACCACATCACATTTCCTTGAAGACAGAGATTTGCATAGTTCCTGATATGATTACTCTGTCACAGGAGAAGCTCCCGGCAGCTCTGGAATGGCTGAGGGTAGACCAGCAAAAAGCTGAGACATTAAGATCTAAAATTAGAGAGGAGAGAACTTTCTGGAAGGCAGGAGAAGACTCCTGAAGGAGTCTGGGCAGGACCATGGGTTTTAATCACATGGAACTTACTTCAACCTTGTTCCTTGACAGTCCCTATGTCTGAAGTCATTGATTAGACATTCTTTATTACTCCCTCATAGAGACAAGGCTGAAAATTAACATGTCACAAATTAACACATATATTTGTAGTTTAGATATTCTCATCAAGAGACTCTGGTGAGCATGGCTAGTGAATTATGTGTTCATTTCTCTCATTATTTTGAGCCTTTAACTCTTTCAAGGGAAACCTATTGCCAGTGGCTCATGGATATGTCCCTGGCTTTCAATGTTAGAAAGAGCTTGTGTATAAGAGGGGGATCAGGTGTAATGTAGTGAATGTGACTGTCCTGGGCATCCGTGTGAGAGCTGAGCCATATCTAGGGGACCATTTTTGGCCGCAATAATGCAGACTTGAGGTCATTATTTTGAAATGTGATGGAGAAAAAAATAATAGGAAAAGTCAGCTCCTCATGAACTGCTCTTCTGGTGTATCTCCCTTCACTGGGAGAATTTCCTACTCAAATACTTGTTTTTCTGGCTCCCAATATCTGCCAGCCTGAGTTCCTCACACTCTTTCTCATGCTTGAAGAATCAAGTACAAAAGCAATGACAGTTTGTCAGGATTGTTTTAAAAAGCAGAGAGGTATCCTGGACAGTGAGGAGCAGAAAGTGCTGCAAAAGCTGGAAAAAGATGAGCAAGAGCTGGTCCAGCAGAATCAGTTGATGATAGACCTCATCTCAGATCTGGAGCAACGGTTGAGGGTGAACAGTTGAGATCCTGCAGGTAGTATTTGGGAAGAAGCCCCAACATCTGAACTTGAGGAAAAGGAAGAGTAAGTTTCCTTCCATGCTGTGTGGCTGTATTGTTTCTGGTGGTGACTCTGAGGTTCCTTTGGTCCTGCAATAATCCTTCTTTGCATTTCTTCTATTGGTTATTTAAATAACTGAATACATAAATTACAAGGAAACTTATTGTTTTAATTAAAGTATCTATTTCAGTTTAAAATTTGTCTGTGGACTGATGTTCATTGTGTCCAATTATATGTACAGGCTCCTGTATCTGTGATTTAGACTAGAACATTCAATACACCTCTCTATGAACAAAGAATATGGGTTATTTTTTTCCTTAAAGAATGAGTTCAGATTTTTTTTTCTTTCTGTTATTTTTTCTGAATAAATAATAGTGAAAGATTTGGTTAATTCATTAATTATTAGTAGATTCACCAGTGAAACCATCTTATTCTGGGTCTTCCTTTTTAAAATAATTTAAAATATTATTTTTGCTTGTATTAAGCTTACTCAGTTCATTGTTTGTTTGGTTTTTGTACATTGTGTGAGTCAGTTTTTTATAAAGGACATCTTTTTAAAAACTTTTTCACTTTAAATTGTCAGGTTTGTACATGAAATTAGTCTTTGTAATCCCTTAGAATCTGTCATTTCTACAACATTCACAGCAGTGTCCTCCATTTTATTTCGGATTTTGGTTATTTGTGTGCGTGTGTTATTAGGGGGGAATTAATTTAGTTATGTTTATTAACTTTATTGATATTTTTTCAGGAATAAATTTTATTGTTTTAATGATTTATCTGTTTTTAACTTTCTCATATCATTGACTTTCACTCTCAATTATATAGTCTCTTTTGAGTATTTCTATATGCACATGTGTACATCAGTATGTGTCATCATGTGTATTGTGTTTAATTTGTTCTTATTTTTCTAGTTTCTTAAAGTGGCATATAGATGAATCTTTTTTTTTTTTTTTTTTTGTATTTTTGAATTGAGAAGCTGGGAGGCAGAGAGACAGACTCCTGCATGCGACTGACCAGGATCCAACTGGCATGTTCACTAGGGGGTAATGCTCTGCCTATCTGGGGCATTGCACCCGTTGCACCTGAGGCAGAGGCCATGGAGCCATCTTCATTGCCTGGCTCCACGTTGCTCCAATGGATCCTTGGTTGCAGAAGGGAAAGAGAGAGATAGAGAGAAAGGAGAGGGAGAAGGGTGGAGAAGCAGATTGGTGTTTCTTCTGTGTGCCCTGGCCAAGAATAGAACCTGAGACATCCACATGCTGGGCGAACATGCTACCACGAAGCCAACTGGCCAGGGCCTTAGATCAATCATTTGACACAGTCTTTTCTGTTATGGTTTTAATGTTATAAATGAATTGTTTTAGCTATGTTCCATATTTTTGAATTATTTTTTATTTTTATTTAATTCAACTTATTTCCAATTTTTTTTGTCATTTGTTGTTTTTGTTAATCCTTTAAATATTGAAACTGTGATATGTATATGCAAATACAGTGTAATTTTTAATGTTTTCTCCTGTGTGCATTTTTATTATTTTCTGATCAGAAAACATTTGTTTTATTATTTTAGTCTTTTAAATGTATTGATACATGCATAGCCTAAAATATTGTATAGCCAATAATTTTTATATGAATTCAAAAAGACTGTATTGAGCATTAACTGGGTGAAGGAGTCTAGAGATGCCAGTTGGTTGATCTAGATTATTATGTTGTTCATGTGTTCTACAGTCATGATGATATTATTTTATTCTTTTAACCAGGAAGTGAGAAGCGGAGGGGGCAGGGAGGCAGGTGGCAGACCAACTCTTGCATGACACTGACCGGAATCCACCTGGCATGCCCACCAAGGGGCGATGCTTGGCCCATCTGGGGAGTTGTTCTGCTGCAACAGGAGCCGTTCTAGCGCCTGAGGTGGAGGCCATGAAGCCATCCTCAGCGCCCACGTCAACCTTCCTTCTATTGAGCCTTGGCTGCAAGAGGGATAGAGAGAGATAGAGAGAAAGAAGAGGGGGAAGAGTGGAGAAACAGAAGTGCGCTTCTCCTGTGTGCCCTGTCTGGGAATGGAACCAGCAACTTCCACACGCTGGGCTCTATTGTTGAGCCAACTGGCCAGGGCGTTTAATAATGTTCTTATTCAAATTTTTTATCTTTTTTTTTCTTTCTCTAAATTTCCTTTAACATCTCTTGTAATACTGGTTTTCTGCAGATGAACTCTTCCAGCTTTTTCTTATGTCTCCTTCAATTCTAAGTGATATGATTACTAGGTAGACTAATCTAGCTTTTAGGTCCTTGATTTTTATTACTTTGAGTATGTCATGAAAATCTTTTCTAGACTATAACATTTCCATTGAGAAATCAGCAAGTAATTTTGTGGGAGTTCTTTTATAGGTAACTAACTTCTTTTCTCATTGCTTTTTTATGCTTTCTATCCCCTTTTTTGTTTGTTTTTTTAATGTTTTCTATGTCTTTGTTGAAGTTCTTTTTGAGATTATCTTTTCTTCCCCTAAGTTCATTGAGCATTCTTATAAACTGTATTTAGAATTTTAGTGCAGAATAAGGTCAGCCACTTCCTGTGTCTGGAGAAGCACCACCTGGCAGGAGCTACAAAGTGATCTGAGGTTGGTGGTTGTCTGCACTGGTCTTGGAGCTGCCTTGCAGATGCTATGCTATTAACCAAGTTCAGATGCCCCTACTGCCAGTAAGGTCAGCCATTGCTGATTTTGGGTCTGTGAACATTTAAAAGACTTGAGGGAAACCAGCAATGTAGGCTGGCAAGTCAGTGGCTTGTGTGGTTTAAGCTCTAGAAGAGATTGGTTCAGAGACTTCAATTAGGTGGTGTGGTTTCAGAGAATTACCAGAGTGGGGCAAGAATCCTGTTAGCCAAGTCAACAGAGACCTTTTATCATTGTCTACCAGTTGTGTAGGGGTAGGGCTCAACAAAAGAACAGTGCCACCTGCTGGCATTTTAGTCCCTGAGAGACTAATATCTGAAGGTAGGCAGACTAAAATCTGAAGGGAGACAATGCAGTGTCCTTCTATATGTGTCTGGCAATTTATAAGTTTCTCTTCTTTCTGTGGAGCTTAGGACAAGTGTTTGTTGGTGAGTGACTCTTTGCTAGGGTCATTTAATAGGACACGTGTGTCTGTTGCAACTTTCCATTTCTTCTGAACTTAATCACTGCTGATTTTAACAGCCAGATATTGTGGGGACTCATGTTTTCTGAATTCCTGACTTTGGAGCTTTGTGTGGAGCTGGGACTCCTTGTTTCTCAGTTGAGATCTCTACAGACAAGATATTCCTTTTTTTTTAACCTCTGTATTGTATGTGGGTGTCGAGCAAGCCCATTTGCCTGTGCCCCTCTTCCCATCTCCAAGTGACTTCTTCTTTACATCCTTAGTTATTGGAATCTGTTCAGCTTATACTCTTTGTTTCTTGGGTCATTATTATATAATTTATAATGTTCATGTGATTGTGAAAAGGATGATCTCAGTGTTTACTTCATCATTTTTTTATTTTTTATTTTTGGATAGAAACAGAGAGAGAGTCTGAGAAGACAGGTAAGGACAGACAGAAAGAGAGAGATGAGAAACCTCAATTCTTTATTGTAGCTCCTTAGTTTCTTAGTGATTGCTTTCTCATATATGCCTTGACTGGGTACTACAGCATAAGGTGGTGAGCTTGAGCTAAGTTGGCCACTTTAGGATTTTGAACCTTGGTCCTCCACAATCCAGTCTGATGCTGTATTTGCTGTGCCACCACCTGGTCAGACCCAACTTCAGTCATCATTTTGACAGAATTCTATCTTTTTACTTTTGCCATATTTGTCTCTTCGAATTCAAAATATGTCTCTTGTAGGTAGAAATAATTGAGGGCTCTGCATGCTGGCTCAGTCAATAGAGCGTTGGCTAGGAGGTGAAAGTCCTGGGTTTGATCCAGGTCACAGAACTCATGAGAAACAACCATCTGCTTATCCTCCCCTTCCTCTCCTCCTTCCTTCTCTCTTACCCACTTGCAGCCAGTGGTTTGATTGGTTCAACTATTGACCCGGGGAGCTAAGGATAGCTGTGTAAGTCTGAGCGTAAGCCTCAGATGCTGAGGATAACTCGGTTTATTCATACATCGGCTGCAGATGGGCGTTGCAGGGTATATAATACTCTGGGAGCATGTGAGAGTCTTTCTATCTCCCGTCCTCTGGCTTAAAAATAAAATTAAAGGTATTTTTGGTTTAGTACAACAATCTCTGCCTTCTAATTGGTAAAATAACACAATTATTTTTAAAATAATTGTTGTAGCTCTATTTCTTTTATATTATTATTTGCTTCTATATGTTGTATATGAAATTGAATTTTTATTGTTCTCTTTCTCATTGACAAGCTTCTTTTTTGATATTTCTAGTATAATGTTTTTTACTCTTTTCTATTTTTGTGGTGATTGATCTTCTAATTACAGTATGCATACTGTGTTATCAGTATCTACTTCAAATTGATACTAAATTAATTACAATTAAAAATGGATACTTGCTTCCAACATTGCTTTATATTATTTCAGCAACAACACAGTGATGTTTTAATATAGGTTTCTGATTCAATGCAGGATAAGGAATTATATGAAATAATTTTAAAAACAAAGTTTATTTTTTATGGAATTTATAAGAGGAGATTTTAATTTTCATTATGAACTGATGATAAAGTTAATATAGAGAGAATAAATAAAATTTAGAGAATGACATTGACCATACCTGGAGAAGGTATTTGAGCTTCAAACTTAAGCTTTGGTTAAAGTTACAACTGTCACCCAAATTTCTCATCTCTACTTCATCATCTTTAAATTGTTTTTTGTTACATGTAACAAAAGAGACCTAATACAGGGGTCAAAGGAACATATTTTGCTCATGTAGACCCCGTGGGTACTCAATGTAGTGAATAGAGAGAAATCAGTAGTTTTGAAGAGACTAAAATTCAGAGGCATTGACATCTATTTTTGTCATTTCTAGGAGTAAGACCTTCATTCTAAAGAAGCCAAAAACTCTGCAGGTAACAAAGGAGATGGTTCCAAGTTCCTGACTTGAGATGGGATGCTGCAAGTGCTTAAAGGTTATGAATGCCAGACAAGTGGGTGACTGAGAGATTCCTGTGTTGGTGGGGGTTGAACAAGAGAGAAGCTTGTTCACTTTTTAGGTTTATTGGATAGAGGAGACAAAGGAGAATGGATACTATGTGCTGAAGATACGACCATATATACTATGTAGTGGTTAGCTGTCTTGTTCACCTCTCATTCTTATGTATACTGCTTCACACAAACCCCAGACATTCCCCTGATGTAGAGAGAAAATAGATTTTCATGCTGACTCTTTTGCTTATATTTAATATTATGGATTTTATCTTTTCAGGGCTGACAGATGTGTGTTGCTTCGGGGGTAACACATACCACAGCACCATGAAGCTACTCTGTCCTCATCGACTTTCAGAACTTTACATTTGACCAGGTCTTATATCTTGAGACCCATGTTTTCATATTTTTTTTTTGTATTTTTTTGAAGCTAGAAACTGGGAGAGACAGTCAGACAGACTCCCGCATGTGCCCGACCGGGACCCACCCGGCACACCCACCAGGGGCGACGCTCTGCCCACCAGGGGGCGATGCTCTGCCCCTCCGGGACGTCACTCTGCTGCGACCAGAGCCACTCTAGCGCCTGGGGCAGAGGCCAAGGAGCCATCCCCAGAGCCCAGGCCATCCTTGCTCCAGTGGAGCCTTGGCTGTGGGAGGGGAAGAGAGAGACAGAGAGGAAGGAGGGGGGGGTGGAGAAGCAAATGGGCACTTCTCCTATGTGCCCTGGCCGGGAATCGAACCCGGGTCCCCTGCGCGCCAGGCCGACGCTCTACTGCTGAGCCAACGGGCTAGGGCCCCATGTTTTCATTTTAACACACACATACATATTATATTTCTGCCATGTTATAATGTTCCTTCTCACCAGGAACCAAACTCAGTTGTGTCCAGTTACCACTCATTTTATTCTCAAGATCTCTAAAAATGTCACAAATAAAGGTACAACATATCTCTCACCCAGCTCTGTAATTTTTCTACAGTTTATGTCATCAAGATCTTTACAAGGATATATCAAAGGAAATATCTACACCTCAGAGACCAGTGAGATATTTCTTATATTGTGTATATTTTCAGCATAAGAATGGTGATTATGATAAATTTGGTATCCTGTGATAACTATTTACTACATCATGAAAACATTACTGGTGGGTAGATGTGTGAGAAAAAATGTGTCTGGATCTTGAATATATATGGTGAAAACTGTCCTGAATTAAATATGAATGTTGTTAGACTTAACACTAATATTTTTCAACATTTTTACTCTAGATATTAACCTAAATAAGGCTACTTGGATATAGGATTACTGAATCTGTTTGAATATAATCCTTTTGTGGATTCTGCCTCCTCCATCTCTTCATCATAACCCTCTTCGTGAGTATTCCTCGGTATTGTGTTGGGGTTTTACTACAATGCTGGCACTGGTTTATATTTGAATGTGACAAAGCAATAGCATCTATAAATTTATATATTTTTTTCTTAGTAAATTTATTCATATTTCAATCCTATGCAACAAACTGGCCCCATGACACTGAATTCTCCAGTTCTTTTTTTTTTTTTTTTAATTTCATTCTTTTTTTTTTTTTTTTTTTTTTTTTTCTGAAGCTGGAAACGGGGAGAGACAGCCAGACAGACTCCCGCATGCGCCCGACCGGGATCCACCCGGCACGCCCACCAGGGGCGATGCTCTGCCCACCAGGGGGCGATGCTCTGCCCCTCCGGGGCGTCGCTCTGCCACGACCAGAGCCACTCCAGCGCCTGGGGCAGAGGCCAAGGAGCCATCCCCAGCGCCCGGGCCATCCCTGCTCCAATGGAGCCTCGGCTGCGGGAGGGGAAGAGAGAGACAGAGAGGAAGGAGGGGGTCGGGGGTGGAGAAGCAAATGGGCGCTTCTCCCACGTGCCCTGGCAGGGAATCGAACCCGGGTCCCCCGCACGCCAGGCCGACGCTCCACCACTGAGCCAACCAGCCAGGGCCTGAATTCTCCAGTTCTTAAACCTCTTACTCCCTCTGACACTTTTTTGAAGTTCCTCCAGCATTGGGTGCACTAAATGCACTAAAAATATCGGCTGCATTTTCACCAACTTTGCCTTGCTGTGTCCCCTATTCTTCATTTCAACATCCTTATTCAACAATACAGTGTACAATTTGCCTTGTGTTATATTTTCCCCAATATCTTGTTATCATTAGTAGGGACTCCTTAATTCATCATGCTGAATAATCACCAGGTAAATGACTAATGCATCAGAAAAAAGGCCAGTATGGAAGTGACACCTCTGCCAAGTTTTTACAATTTCATTTCCTCTGCCAATGAGAAGTCTGAATAAAGCTTTTCAACAACTTCTGTTAATTATTCAAGACCTTGCATAGAAGTCATTCACTACAGAATAAATCCTCAGAGGTGTGTTGATTTATCAGTGATGGTCTTTATTCATCAGTTAGTGAAGGAGAAAATAGTATAAATAATAACTAATGGTGGAAGTTTTATGTCCACAGTGTCTGAGCTAAAGTCTAGTTTCTTCAATTAAATGCCATGAATCCTTCAATAAGATAACTGAATGCTGATTTCATTTTATTTTATTAAAATAATCCTTGTTTAACAATTATACCATAGTTAGAATCATTGTGAAAAGAAAAAATCATCAAATATAAAACATGTAAGTGTCTCAACTTAATAAATATTTTCTTTACTAATTACCAATAATATAAGTTGTGTCAGTAGCTCATGAAACAAGTTTGTACCTTGAGGACAGTAGGGTACAAGTACCCTGAGGATAAGAGGGTACTTTTATTGAAGTTTCATGTTTCAAATCCCAGATACCTCTTTGCTGTTGTCAAGAGTACTCCATTCTGCTGGTGATAGATAAACCTGTGTGTGTGTGTGTGTGTGTGTGTGTGTGTGTGTATGTGTGTGTGCATGATAGTAAATTTTTTTATAAATCTGCTGTTACTACACATTGACCCTAATCACATGCACTAGAGTCTATCAGGTTCACTTTCTCATTTGTAAAAAGATACATAAAATTTACCTGATGTATTATTGTGAAAATTAAAAATGATGGGGTTTTTTAATAATTCTTGTCATTAGTAACAAATATGTTGTCTATTCATTTTTTCTTTACTTCTCACTGTGAGTTAAATAAATAATTTTAATAATACACATTAGGTCACTTTCAACATTTTTATAATTGCTTTTCTTAAGAAATAAAATAACTTGAGAAAATATTTACAACTTTCTTTCAATTTTAACTAATCAAAAAATAAATGTTTCTGTAGAGGTACCTAACTTTTTTTTCTTTCATTTTGATGCAGTAAATACATTTTACTAAAGTTGAATTTAAGTTTGGGTTGTTTGCCTTACTTTAAGAAGCTGTTATTTACACATATAGTATGTGTAAGAAGAACAATTGATATAGTCATTTTAACACAACTATAAGTAAGTGTTTGTTGCCCAGGTTCATCTTACTTTTTCAGAGAGGTGAAGATTTTCAGGAACAAAGAGAAAAGCCAGATTTTCTCCTCCAATAAGATGACAGGGTCATTGTTTCTGCAATGTATGTTCCCACCAATCAGGACTTTATGGGATTCCCATGTTTTCTGGCATTTTTATTCCCAACTCTTTTCTCAAACAAGTAGGTATTTAAATAAATAAATAAATAAATAAATAAATAAATAAATAAATGTAATTAATTAATAAATGTGTTATTCAATCAATTATTATCTTCTCTCATCTTTGCTTGTTCATAAAAATAGCCAAATTCATGAGTTTGGATTTTCTTTGATAAAACAAGGAATTCAATGGTTGAGTTTTTCGTGTGTGTGTGTGTGTGTGTGTGTGTTTGTGTGTGTGTGAAATTGGTCTTAATTTTTAATTTGATCATTTTATTGCATTTACCACATTGCTGTGTTGACTGAAAGTATGAGTTATTAGCAATAATCTTCAAATATTGACACTGAACTCTAGGAATTTTCATGTCTTTTCAGTTACTGGAATGCCAGTCCCCCAATTAAAAATGAAGTATATGGTTTCTAGAAAAAAAAACACCTTAATTTTTATATACAACATTTTTTAGAACCTTGACATCACTGTCAAAACTATTCATTTTTTGCTTTTGATAAACATAGACAAACGTACACTCACACCACAGATGCTCTAAGACATACTTAGGTTTTTTATTGTTTACTTCTTGTTGACATCACTCTTCCCAGTGGGCAGACAGACTATGCCATCCTCAACAGTTGGACAAGTCTGTTCTCTCATCACCCCTCCTCCCAAAGGAAAGAAGGAGAGTTGATTCTTCAGGAAACATTCATGCAAGCCTTGGGATCTTATGTCCAGATTCTAAAATACAGACGGATCCTTGCAATTGAGTAATTAGAAGGATTCACTAGACAGATTTACTTGTTTTAAGGATTGATGTATTTTATGCCCCATTTGTTTTCAAGTGTTTGTCCCATTCTTTTATACTCACAGTTGAGAAAAAAGAATAGATGGTTTATTGTCTAGTGGTTAATGCAAAAATAAATAGTAGAGTGGTTGTTGGCATAGTCTGTTTTTGATCTATTTATCTTCTTGACAATAAAAGTAGAGTGGAGGGCTCAGTGTGGTAAGTGTTTTTATGTGGAGTACACAGGAACAGACTAGGGTATGTGCCTCCCACAAATCTCATATTCAAGATTTACTCTTGCCTTCACCTTGAATCACTGAAACAAGCCCACATCCAGAGCTCCAGAGAACAAAATGTTCCCTTCAGACTTTGTATGAGATATTTGTATAATCTGCAGGGTTCCAGAATGTGAATAAAGATATCTGTTTGGCAATAAAATGTGTAAAAGCTGGCACTTTATCAGGTCTTACACTCTTTCAAAGTCAAACACCAACATAGCATATACACTGCTGAGCAAGTTGAGGTAAGGCATCTATTGCTTTAAAGCCCTGGACCAATCAACTGTTTGAAAATAGCAGCTATAATGAAACCTAATGTCTTTGAGCTTGTCTGTGAAGAAAGTATAAAAAAATTAACCTGAAAAATATTGGAGAAAGTCAGAGGCTCAAGAGATGTTTAGTTATCAGGATGAACAGTACTGGTGTACTGAGGACATCTTTTGAAATATCAGATTTTAGGTAGAGAAACACCAGTGAGGAAATAAGAGCTTTTCAGGGTAAAAGGAAGCATTAGCCAGCATGATACCTGAATGAACCATGATCCTACTCCCATCACCTAAAGTGAATCCCTGGAGCTAACCACTTTGTGGTGGTCCACATTTCAGCATATTATGTTATAAAACACAGGGCATAATACATGCTCCTTAGGGCTCTGTGTTCTCTAGCCTCTAGATCTATCTACTGTTGAACAAGAATTTAATGAAAGAGCAATTATTGCACTTTGATTTTTAATTGTTTCAAGACTGAAAAAACACAGGGCACAGAAAGCAATGTGGTTAGTATGGTGGTGTAGATAAAGAAGAGGCATTGATATAAGTATATGAGTACATCTCAGGAACAAAGGACATTAGAAAGAGAATTGTTCGTTAAAATTTGTCAGCAGAGTTTATATAAACACTAATAATACCAGAATGTGATTATAACCACATGATTATCATCAGCATGTTCAATCCAATTAAAATGATATCTATAGAGATATAACTTTATGTTTTTTTATTTAAAATTACTCCCATAACAATATGTTGTAATTAATCAGAGACAGTAAGACACACATAGGGAAGGTACCTTCCTGCCTCATCAATCTTATTATTTTATTATTAAATTTAATGCAGTGACATTGATAAATCAGGGTACATATGTTGAGAGAAAACATCTCCAAATTATTTTGACATTTGATTGTGCTGTATACCCCTACCCCAAAGTCAAATTGTCTTCTGTCACCTTCTATCTGGTTTTCTTTGTGCCCCTCCCCACCCCCACCCCCTCTCTCCTTTCTCGCCCTATCCCCCCTCCCCACACTCCCCACCACCATCGCCATCACATTCTTGTTCATGTCTCTGAGTCTCATTTTATGTCCTATCTATGTATGGATTCATATAGTTCTTAGTTTTTTCTGATTTACTTATCTCACTCTGTATGTTATCAAGGTCCATCCATGTTATTGTAAATGATCTGATGTCATATTATCTGCAAATAATGATAGTTTTACTTTTTCTTTTCCAACTTGAATGCCTTTTATTTCTTCTTCCTGTCTGATTGCTGTGGCTAAGAATTCCAGGACTATGTTAAATAAGAGTGGTGAAAGGGGGCACCCCTGCCTTGTTCCTGATCTTAAGGATATTGCTTTTAATTTTTGCCCATTGAGTATGATGTTGGCTGTGGGTTTCTCATAGATGGCTTTTATCATGTTGAGGTATGTTCCCTTTATTCCCACTTTGCTGAGAGTTTTGATCATGAATGGGTGCTGGATTTTATCAAATGCTTTTTCTGCATCTATTGAAATTATCATATGGTTTTTCTCCTTTTTTTTGTTTATGTGATGAATCACATTGATTGATTTACAAATATTGTACCAGCTTTGCCTCCCTAGAATAAATCCCATGTGATCATGGTGTATGAATTTTTCCATATATTGTTGTTTCCATGTGTTTGAGAGTTTTTGAGCTTTTCTGTTGTGGTTCATTTCTAGTTTTATGCTGTTGTGATTAAAGAAAGTGCTTAATATGATTTCAATCTTCTTAAATATGTTGAGACCACTTTTGTGCCCTAACATGTGGTCTATCCTAGAGAATGTACCATAAGCACTTGAAAAGAATGTTTATTCTGCTGCTATAGGGTGAAAGGTTCTGAGGATATCTATTAAATCTAGTTTATCTAGTGTGTCCAATAAGTCTGCTCTTTCTTTGTTAATTTTCTTTCTTGAGGATCTTTCTAGTGATGTTAGTGGGGTATTGAAATCTACTATTATAGTATTGCTGTTGATCTCGACCTTTAAATCCATCAAAGCTGAGATGACATCAGCATAATGGCGTGGTAGGAAGTGATACTGATAAATCTCCCCCAAAACTCAACAAGATCTTCAACCAGAAATAGAAAAACCTATCCTTGGAACCTCCAGATGTTTCACAATACACATGAAGGTATGGTCGAGCGAAAACTTGGCTAAATATATAATCAAACCCTGAAGGAAATAGGCAGTAAGAAATGCTCCGCTTTTTTCACTAACCTAAACAGGGTGGCATTCACTGGGAACTGAGAATATAGAAACTGAGGCGGGCAAAGGGGGTGAATAGATCCAGGCCGCGGCACAAACGGCAGAACCAGGCTGTGGCACGGAGATCCAAGCTGAGGAAAAACTGTGCCTGTGGCAACCCAGTCAATACAAGCTAAGACTAACGCCAAACCCAGACAAAGAAAGACAAGCGAGGCAGCCATTTTCCCCGATCTCCGGGTAGGCGCGCACAGATAGTGGGCGAGAGATTCCTCCGACTGCCTCAGCAGTGGGCGCTTGTGATACCCCACAGAGAGGCAGAGTCAGAGGCTTTTGTGTGGGCCGAAATCAGAATCTCCAGGCCGCCCCAGCTCCCTGAGGGAGCCGCACACGTGGAGGGAGTGAGCGAGAGCCAATTCCAATGCTTCAACTTTTCTGTGCGGGAGGGATTTCACTCAGAGGGTGAGCCAGCTGGCCTGATATTCTGGTTGGTGCGCATGGAGAGAGGGCAAGAGATTCCTCCCAGCACCTCAGGAGTGGGAGCCCGTGTTATCGCACAGAGGGGCAGAGTCAGGGGCTTTTGTGTGGGCCAAAAGCAGAATCTTGGGCCGCCCCAGCACTCCGAGGGAGCTGCGCACGGGGAGGGAGAGAGAGCCAATTCCAACACTGAAATTTTTCCATACGGGAGGGGGTTTCACTCAGAGGGTGAGATTTCCAGCCTGATATCCTGGTTTGCACTCACAGATAGTGAGCGAGAGTTTCCTCCGAGTGCCTTGGCAGTGCACGCCCGTGTTATCCTACAGAGGGGCAGAGCCAGGGGCCTTTGTGTGGGCCAAAAGCAGAATCTCCAGACCGCCCCAGCACCCTAAAAAAGCCACGCACGGGGAGGAAGCGAGAGCCAATTCCAACACTGGAACATTTCTATGCAGGTGGGGGTTTCACTCAGAGTGTGAGACTTCCGGCCTGATATCCTGGTCTGCGCATAGATACTGAGTGAGAGTTTCCTCCAAGCGCCCCAGGAGTGGGTGCCCACCTGTGTTACTGGACAGAGTGGTAGAGCCAGAAGTCTTTGAGTGGGCGGAAGCCCCACCTGATTATGCTAGCAGCTCTGACTGACTGAGCCTTACCCAGAGCCCTGTGCTGAGTGGGAATAGAGTGGGGAGTGACCAGCTCTTTGAGCCTCTAACGATCCAGGCAGAGGCAGCAGCAACCCCATAGCTGAATTATCAGGCTACTACTTGAGGAAGGAAAGACTAGGAGAGAGGCTCCAGGAACACGGACTCTCTCACTGGCGGAGCCTATAAATGCTAATGAGCCTCGACTGCTAACGAGACTGAAGCACAATACATGCCATTGCCATAGAGACTTATCAACTGCAAACCTCTACCTGAGCGTGCCAAAGGGGCAGAACCCAGGGTACAGAGTCACCAACCAGGAAGAGTGAGAGAAAAGAAAAGCAAGAAGATAACCTCTCAAAATCAAGAATAATCCGCAGACTTTATAACCTATCCCATTTTATTATATTTGTTCATTTCTTTCTCTTATCTTCAATCTTGATTTTTATTTTTTCCTCCTCCAATTTGGTCGTTTAACTCTCTACCGGTCTTACTCTCTCCTCTCCTTGAACTACACTACCCATAAGTGTTACATCTCCCATTATCTTTTCTTTCCTCTTCCTTTCTCTCTATGAGGGTTGCACTTCAAAACCCTTAACTCTCTCTCTCTCTTTCTCCTCTTTTTTCTTTTTCTTCTTTTATTGGTTCCCTCTTTTTTTTCTCTCTCTCTCTCTCTTTCTTTTCTCACTCTATATTAGTTTCTTCCTTTATCCTTTACGTCTCCTCTCATTCAAACCTCAATAATGAACAAATTATCTTATCTGGGACTCAAACTTATGTTTGTGGCATTTTGGGGGGTTTTTATTTCACCTTTTTAACTCACTAGCAGTGCTCCCATCCCTGGCTCTTCATTTTATCTAGTTCTTGTTCCACTCAATACAATAGTAATTTTTTAATTTGTCCCCCCATTTTCCTGTTTCCCTATTATTACTCTCATCATAACTCTTAGTCAACCAACACCTAAAAGCAAGTCATTTTATTCTTGAACCAAATTTTTTCCTTATTTGCTTTTTGTGGGTCCATACCCCCTTTTTTTCTGTTTTTTTTTTTTTTTGTATTTTTTTTTGCCCCTTTATTACTTCTCCCCAATTCAGGCCTTCCAGTACAGGCATTTTTTTTTCTATTTAGTACAATATAATTCACAGTCCACCACAAGATTTTCTCAAGAAAGAGAGGAGAGGAGAGGAAAAAAGGAGGGGGGGAATAATTTCCTTTTTTTATTTTATTTTTCTTTATTTAATTATTATTTTTTTAAAAGAAACCTCTTTTTGAGATTTTAAGTTTATTTTTTTTAACTTTTTATTCTTTATTAAATCTCATTAATACTATCAACAAAACCACCCTCAGATACCATTAAGGAAGAGAAAATCAAATATCATGGATACAAAAGAAAGAGAGGTAACACAGATAGATGAGAAAAAAATCTATGAAGAAAAAATTTAATATATTGGAAACCTTGGAGTTAAATGACAGAGAATTTAAAATAGAAATCCTAAAAATACTCAGAGATATACAAGAAAACATAGAAAGGCAATTTAGGGTGTTCAGAAAACAACTCAATGAACACAAAGAATATATTTCCAAGGAAATTTAAACTATAAAAACAAATCAAACAGAGATGAAAAACTCAATACACGAGCTGAAAAACAAGGTAACAAGCTTAGCTAATAGAACAGGCCAAATAGAAGGTAGGATTAGTGAAATAGAAGACAAGCAACTTGAGGCACAACAGAGAGAAGAAGAAAGAGACTCAAAAATTTAAAAAAATGAGATAGCCCTACAGGAATTATCTGACTCCATCAAAAAGAATAACATAAGAATAATAGGTATATCAGAGGGAGAAGAGAGAGAAAGTGGAATGGAGAACATACTCAAACAAATAATAGATGAGAATTCTCAAGCCTGTGGAAAGAACTAAAGCCTCAAATTCAAGAAGCAAACAGAATTCCGAGTTTTCTTAACCCCAACAAACCTACTCCAAGGCACATCATAATGAAATTGGCACAAACCGACGGCAAAGAAAAAATTCTCAAGGCAGCCAGGGAAAAGAAGAATACAACATACAAAGGAAGGCCCATTACATTATCATCCAATTTCTCAACAGAAACTCAACAAGCTAGAAGAGAGTGGACCCCAATATTTAAAGTCCTGAAAAAGAGGAACTTTCAGCCATGAATACTATAGCCATCAAAGATATACCTCAAATATGAAGGAGAAATAAAAACATTCACAGATACAGAAAAGATGAGGGAATTTATCATCAGAAAACCGCCACTCCAAGAATTACTAAAGGGGGTTCTCCAATCAGATGCAGGGAACAACAACAAAAAAAAAAGCCACAAGTAAAAGCTTCAAGAAGAACATAATAAAACCAAATTTAAACTGTGACAACAACAAAAAGAAAGGGGGATGAGAGGATGGAGATTAACAGTAGCAAAGGACAATGGAGTGCAAAAGTATTCACAAAAGAGTGTACTACAATGAACAGGGTAGGAACCCTTTTCAATACTTAAAGGTAACCACCATTGAAAAAACCACCACAGAAGCACATGATTTAAAAAAGATAGCAACAGAGGAAAGATGTATGGACTACAAACAAATAAAAACAAAAGAGAGAAAGATGAAAGAAAAGGATCAAAGAAGACACAAAACTAACAGAAAGCAAAGTATAAAATGGCAATAGGGAACTCACAAGTGTCAATAATTACACTAAATGTAAATGGATTAAACTCACCAATAAAAAGGCACAGAGTAGCAGAATGAATTAAAAAAGAAAATCCAACTGTACGCTGCCTACAAGAAACTCATCTAAGTAACAAGGTTAAAAAGAAATTCAAAGTGAAAGGCTGGAAAACAATACTTCAAGCAAATAACATCCAAAAAAAAGCAGGCGTAGCAATACTCATATCTGATAATGCTGACTACAAGACAGCAAAAGTACTCAGAGACAAAAATGGACATTTCATATTGGCTAAGGGGACACTGAATCAAGAAGACATAACAATTCTTAATATATATGCACCAAACCAAGGAGCACCAAAATATATAAGACAGCTACTTATTGACCTTAAAACAAAAACTGACAAAAATACAATCATACTTGGAGACCTCAATACACCGCTGACAGCTCAAGATTGGTCATCCAAACAGAGAATCAACAAAGATATAATGGCCTTAAACAAAACACTAGAGCACCTGGATATGATAGACATTTACAGGACATTTCTTCCCAAAGTGACTGATTATACATTTTTCTCCAGTGTACATGGATCATTCTCAAGAATTGACCATATGTTGGGCCACAAAAACAACATCAGCAAATTCAGAAAAATCGAAATTGTACCAAGCATATTTTCTGATCATAAAGCCTTGAAACTAGAATTCAACTGCAAAAAAGAGAAAAAAAATCCCACAAAAATGTGGAAACTAAACAACATACTTTTAAAAAATGAATGGGTCAAAGAAGAAATGAGTGCAGAGATCAAAAGATATATACAGACAAATGAAAATGACAATGCGACATATCAGAATCTATGGGATGCAGCCAAAGTAGTGATGAGAGGGAAGTTCATATCACTTCAGGCATATATGAACAAACAAGAGAGAGCCCAAGTGAACCACTTAACTTCAAACCTTAAGGAACTAGAAAAAGAAGAACAAAGACAACCCAAAACCAGCCGAAGAAAGGAGATAATAAAAATCAGAGCAGAAATAAATGAAATAGAGAACAGAAAAACTATAGAGAAAATTAATAGAACAAGGAGCTGGTTCTTTGAAAAGATCAACAAAATTGACAAACCCTTGGTGAGACTTACCAAGGAAAAAAGAGAAAGAACTCATATAAACAAAATCCAAAATGAAAGAGGAGAAATCACTACGGACACCGTAGATATACAAAGAATTATTGTAGAATACTATGAAAAACTTTATGCCACTAAATTCAACATCCTAGAAGATATGGATAAATTCTTAGAATAATACAACCTTCCTATACTGTGTCAAGAAGAAGCAGAAAGCCTAAACAGACCAATTAGTAGAGAAGAAATAGAAAAAACCATTAAAAACCTCCCCAAAAATAAAAGTCTAGGCCCAGACAGCAATATCAGCGAATTTTATCAAACATTCAAAGAAGACTTGGTTCCTATTCTACTCAAAGTCTTCCAAAAAATTAAAGAAGAAGCAATACTACCAAATATATTTTATGAGGCCAACATAACCCTCATACCAAAACCAGGAAGGATGGCACAAAAAAAGAAAACTACAGACCAATATCTCTAATGAATACAGATGCTAAAATACTAAACAAAATACTAGCAAATCGAATACAACAACATACTAAAAAGATAATACATCATGATCAAGTGGGATTCATCCCAGAATCTCAAGGATGGTTCAACATACGTAAAACAGTTAATGTAATACACCATATCAACAAAACACAAGAACAAAAACCACATGATCTTATCAATAGACGCAGAAAAGGCTTTCGATAAAATACAACACAATTTTATGTTTAAGACACTCAACAAAATGGGTATAGAAGGAAAATATCTCAACATGATAAAGGCCATATATGATACACCATCAGCTAACATCATTTTAAATGGCACTAAAATGAAGGCTTTCTCCCTTAAATCGGGAACAAAACAGAATTGTCCACTCTCTCCACTCTTAATTAATGTGGTACTAGAGGTTCTAGCCAGAGCAATCAGACAAGACAAAGAAATAAAAGGCATACATATTGGAAAAGAAGAAGTAAAGTTATCACGTTTTGCAGATGATATGATTCTATATATAGAAAACCCCAAAGAATCCACAAGAAGACTACTAGAAACAATAAGCCAATACAGTAAGGTCGCAGGATACAAAATTAACATACAGAAGTCAAAGCCTTTCTATATGCCAACAATGAAACATTTGAGAACAAACTAAAAAAAATAATCCCCTTCACGATTGCAACAACAACAAAAAAATACCTAGGAATAAACATAACAAAGAATGCAAAGGACTTATATAATGAAAACTATAAACCATTGTTAAGGGAAATCAAAAAAGATATAATGAGATGGAAGAATATTCCTTGTTCTTGATTAGGAAGAATAAATATAATCAAGATGGCCATATTACCCGAAGCAATATACAAATTTAATGCAATTCCCATCAAAATTCCAATTACATTTTTTAAAGAAATGGAGCAAAAAATCATCAGATTTATATGGAACTATAAAAAACCCTGAATAGCCAAAGCAATCCTAAAGAAAAGAAATGAAGCTGGGGGCATTACAATACCTGACTTCAAACCATATTATAGAGCCACAACAATCAAAACAGCATGGTATTGGCAGAAAAATAGACACTTAGACCAATGGAACAGAATAGAAAACCCAGAAATAAAACCACATATATATGATCAAATAATTTTTGATAAAGTGGCCAACAACACACAATGGAGAAAAGAAAGCCTCTTCAATAAATGGTGCTGGGAAAACTGGGAAGCCACATGTAAAAGAATGAAACTGGACTATAGTTTGTCCTCCTGTACTAAAATTAACTCAAAATGGATCAAAGATCTAAACAGAAGACCTGAAACAATTAAGTACATAGAAGAAGACATAGGTACTAAACTCATGGACCTGGATTTTAAAGAGCATCTTATGAATTTGACTCCAAAGGCAAGAGAAGTGAAGGCAAAAATTAATGAATGGGACTACATCAGACTAAGAAGTTTTTGCTCAGCAAGAGAAACTGATAACAAAATAAACAGACAGCCAACTAAATGGGAAATGATATTTTCATACAACAGCTCAAATAAGGGCCTAATATTCAAAATATACAAATAACTCATAAAACTCAACAACAAACAAACACACAATCCAATAAAAAAATGGGAAGAGGACATGAACAGACACTTCTCCCAGGAAGAAATACAAATGGCCAACAGATATATGAAAGAATGCTCATCTTCTTTAGTTATTAGAGAAATGCAAATCAAAATTGCAATGAGATACCACCTCACACCGGTTAGATTAGCTATTATTAACAAGACAGGTAATAGCAAATGTTGGAGAGGCTGTGGAGAAAAAGGAACCCTCATACACTGCTGGTGGGAATGTAAAGTAGTACAACCATTATGGAAGAAATTATGGTGGATCCTCAAAAAACTGAAAATAGAACTACCGTATGACCCAGCAATCCCTCTACTGGGCATATACCCTTAAAACTCAGAAACATTGATACATAAAGACACATGCAGCCCCATGTTCATTGCAGCATTGTTCACAGTGGACAGGACATGGAAACAACCAAAAAGCTCATCAATAGATGACTAGATAAAGAAGATGTGGCACATATACACTATGGAATACTACTCAGTCATAAGAAATGATGACATCAGATCATTTACAGCAAAATGGTGGGATCTTGATAACATACGAAGTGAAATAAGTAAATCAGAAAAAAACAGGAACTGCATTATTCCATAAGTAGGTGGGACATAAAAGTGAGACTAAGAGACATTGATAAGAGTGTGGTGGTTATGCGGGGACGTGGGAGAGTTAGAGGGAAAAGGGGAGGGGGAGGGGCACAAAGAAAACTAGATAGAAGGTGATGGAGGACAACCTGACTTTGGGTAATGGGTATGCAACATAATTGAATGACAAGATAACCTGAACATGTTATCTTTGAATATATGTATCCTGATTTATTGATGTCACCCCATTAAAAAAATAAAACTATTAAAAAAAAAAAAGAAAAAAATTCATCAAAGACTGCTTTATATTTTTAGGTGCTCCTATATTAGGTGCATAGATATTTATAATACTTATATCTTCCTGTTGGATTACTCCCTTTATCATTATGGAGTGGCCTTCTTTATCTCTTACTATATCCTTTGTTTTAAAGTCCAATTTGTCTGATATAAGTATTACTACCCCAGCTTTTTTTTCATTTCCATTTACATGAAATGTTTTTTTCTATCCTTTTACCTTCAATCTATGTGTATCTTTTATTCTAAGGTGTGTCTCTTGTTGAGAGCATATGTATGGGTCCTGTTTTCTTATCCACGCAGCTACCCTATGTCTTTTGAGTGGATCATTTAATCCATTTACATTTATGTTTCTTATTGATATGTAGTTGTTTATTGCTATTTTATTCTTTAAAGCTGTATTCCTTTTTTGCTATATTCTTTTCCCACTTTGATCTGTTTACAACAGGCCCCTTAACATTTCCTGCAGCATTGGTTTGGTTGTAATGATTTCCTTAAGTTGTTTTTTGTCTGGGAAGCTTTTTATTTCTCCTTCGATTTTAAATGATAGCCTTGCTGGATAAAGTATTCTTGGTTGTAGGTTCTTGTTTTGCATTACTTTGAAAATTTTTGCCATTTCCTTCTGGCCTTAAGTGTTTCTGTTGAGAAGTCAGATGTCATCCTTATGGGGGATCATTTGTAGGTGATAGCTTTTTTTTCTCTTGCAGCTTTTAATATTTTCTCTTTATCGCTTAGCTTTGATATTTTAATTATGATGAGTCTTGGTGTAGGTTTCTTTGGGTTTCTCTTTAATGGAGTCCTCTGTGCTTCTTGAACTTGTGAGTGTTTCTCCTGCATTAATTTTGGAAAGTTTTCAGCTATGATATGATTGAACAAAGTTACTATTTCTTGTTCTTTTTCTTTTTCTTCAGGAACCCCTATGATGTGGATGTTATTTCTCTTCATGTTGTCACCGAGCTCTCTAAGAGTTTCTTTTCTGTTTTCTTCTCTGCTTTCATACCTTCATTCCAGTTGTCCTCCAACTTGCTGATTCAATCCTCAGCTCTGTCTATCCTATTTTTAATTCCTTCCATTGTGGTCTTTATTTCTGATATTGTATTTGTCATCTCTGACTGATTCTTTTTTATACTTGCTATTTCTTTATTTAGGTGTTCATAATGACCATTCATTGTTCTTCTAAGATCCCTAAGCATCCTTATAATCATTATTTTGAACTCCGCATCTGGAAGTTTGATTATTTCCATATCACTCAGTTCATCTCCTGAAGTTTTCTCTTGTGGTTTCATTTGGATTGCACTTTTTTGTCTTCTCATTGTCTGTGTTTGGGTGTTTTGTTTGTAGAGTTGGTTGAGTCTAGGCTTGGTGTTGTCTGCCTCCAGTTTTCAGTTTTGTTATATCTAGGTCTTCTTGGGTTGGTATCAGCTATTATTTGTAATCCACTTTCGGAATTGGGTAGCTTTGAAGTCTTGATTTTTTTTTTTTAACAGGTGATAGTCTTGTTTCCTGATCTCAGCAGGGGGCTTCCTTTAAACTGTATCCAGGAATGACATGGGTGTATCCTGAGACACTGAAATCCTCTTCAACCAACTAATCTCTCTGAGGGCAGGGTGTTTTCTCAGCTTCAGTAGGGGGAGGTGTATCTCAGATCTCTATGGAGACCTGAGTTACTGACCCTCCTCCCCACTTCTTGTTTTCAGCTGTGTCTTGTTGCTCTGATTGGAGCTGGAGAGATGTCTGGAGATCTCTGATCTGGAAGCAATTCAGTACTGTTTTGTGGAAGGATCAGTCCCTCCCCCAGCTATGGCCACCTCTAGCACGGAGGAATCAGCTTTTTTAGGTCGTCTCCTGCATTTCTTAGCCCCTCACAGTCTACAGTCTGTCCCTCTCTTTCTCCTTTCCACTTGGGAGATAAGCTTGTCTTTTCAACACCCCTTGCTCCCTGGTCGCCAAGCAAGTGGCTATGAGCAGTATTTTCTGCTCTTTTCCCTGAAGTGAGATCCCCTCTGGGCTCTCAGCCTCACCCCCCCATTCCTGTAAGCAGGGGGAGATTCAGGCGCTCTCTACCAGGTTTGTTGTGGCTTCTTCTTTACTCCTTGGTTTTTGAGAGCTGTTCTTGTAGTCCAGAGTTGGTTTTTCATGCTGAATTTTCCTAAATTGATTTGTATTCCAGTTTGGTGGTGAGAGCTGGGCCTCTGTGCGTCTGCCTACTCCACTGCCATCTTCAGTTCACTCATCAATCTTATGTTGTTGGGTGCAAGGCTGGGTGAAGAAAGTTACTCAATGAGAGTATTATATTGGGATTAAGATGATTAAGGAAAAAATGACAAATCTCAAAATGTAATTTTTGAAAAATTTACATGATTATTATAGAAAAAACATCATGAGTTTAATTGTTAAAAATCACTTTATTCATACCTTTAACACTAAAACATTCAAGATAGCTTAGCCAATAATGCCTGTGTGAATTCCAGTTCCTGCCTCATACACATATGTGAATCAGGAACAGTTAAGAAGACCAGATTAGCTTACTTTTCTGTAAGTTACAAACAAAATACCAAAATATCAATGCTATAATCTGAATATATTGCCATACAGAGGAAGTTCGTGTCTCATATGAGTTATCATTTGAAGAAAGCCAAGCTGTGCAGTCTTTTCAGTCAGGGACCCCTATCTGGAGCTTCTGCAATTTTGTAGCTGCACCATCTGAAACACATAGAGGAAGCAAATGTTTCATAATAGGGCGTAAATGTAATAATAGGAAATAGAAGTGTTTCAATTATATTTTTTTGAAAATGAAACTTACTTTATTGTTATTCTATTTATATTATACTACTCTGCTATGCATCACTTTCCTCCTCTTTTCCACTTCCTCTTAAAATTTTTTCAGTTTTGATTTTGATTGGTGGTATATAAAGTATCAAATGAGAAAAATAGATAGTTACGGAGGTTGAGTGTTACTCACAAAAAGACTATCACTGAAGAGCAGTATCCGTTATCCTCTTCCTGCCTCCTACTTGCTGGTAACATGTCACTGACAGCCTCTACCATTATAATTGGAAGGATTTGTCATCTGGCATCCTTATGTTAGGAATAAAAATTGATAACTCACTGGTAGACCCTTATGATTCAAGGTTGATTTGGGAAAATTTACTCAATAGGCTCACAGTAAAAAACCATTTATTTTTATTATTTTATTATTTATTTATTTATTTATTTATTTATTTATTTATTTATTTAGAGAGAGGATGAGAGGAAGAGTAACACTGAGCTGCTCCTGTATGTGCCATGATCAGGAAATCAAATAAGCCAGTTCTGTCCCAGGATGACATTTCAACCAACAGACCAGGGTTTAATTTTTGATTTTTAATTTTTTTAATTTTTTTTAAATTTTTTTTAAATTTTTTTTTTTTTTCTTCATTTTTCTCAAGCTGGAAACGGGGAGAGACAGTCAGACAGACTCCCGCATGCGCCCGACCGGGATCCACCCGGCACGCCCACCAGGGGCGACGCTCTGCCCACCAGGGGGCGATGCTCTGCCCATCCTGGGCGTCGCCATGTTGCGACCAGAGCCACTCTAGCGCCTGAGGCAGAGGCCACAGAGCCATCCCCAGTGCCCGGGCCATCTTTGCTCCAATGGAGCCTTGGCTGCGGGAGGGGAAGAGAGAGACAGAGAGGAAAGCGCGGCGGAGGGGTGGAGAAGCAAATGGGCGCTTCTCCTGTGTGTCCTGGCCGGGAATCGAACCCGGGTCGTCCGCACGCTAGGCGACGCTCTACCGCTGAGCCACCCGGCCAGGGCTTAATTTTTGATTTTTAGAGAGACAGAGAGAGGAAGGGAGAGAGAGAGGAAGTTAAAGGGAAGCATCCATTTGTTGTCATGCATTCGTTTGTTGCTTCTCATGCGCGCATGGACCGGGGACTCTACCTGCCTCCTAGTTGATTCAGGATGACACTTCTAACCAACTGAACTAACTAGTCAGGGAGTGTAGAGTTATTTCTAAAATTTTATTTTAAGTTTTACTGTGACAGCTGCTACCAACTTACCAAATCAGTGCAAATAAACAGAGCCCTATAATGGATTATCTTCCCCATCACACTCTGCATTACAAAGTGCAGGAACCCAGACTTTCTGAATCATGATTTTATCCCTAGTGAGTATTTTTGGGCCTGAATACAGGATAAGCTTAACAATAGTTATATGATTAAATTGAAATTCTGAGAATTCAGAGCAGCTGTAGCATGCTTCATTGGAATTGACATTCTTATTCAAATATTCATGCTAGAGTAATCTGAAAAAAAGATAAAAATATAGCAGTTGAGTGCTGAGATGGTGTAGGTCCTAGAACATACTAAAGCATTAACTTTGCCAAAAGTACTACATGATGTCTTCCCATTTTTATTGTTAAGCTTCTGTTCTACTTCTTTTGATTCATTTCCACTCCTATGATTTTTTTTTTGTATTTTTCTGAAGTGAGAAGCGGGCAGGCAGAGAGACAGACTCCTGCATGAACTCTCACCTTCTCATCCTGAAGTTTTGAGCTTCTAGTTTGCCAAAGGTAAGCTGGATTACTTTTTTTTTTCAGACAGAAAATCCCTTTTGCCTTCTCTCTCTCTCTCTCTCTCTCTCTCTCTCTCTCTGTATTTTTCTGAAGTTGGAAACAGGGAAGCAGTCAGACAGACTCCTGCATGCGCCAAACTGGGATGCACGTGGCATACCCACCAGGGGGCGATGCTCTTCCCATCTGGGGTGTTGCTCTATTGTGACCAGAGCCATTCTAGCTCCTGAGGCAGAGGCCATGGAGCCATCCTCAGCGCCCAGACCAACTTTGCTCTAATGGAGCCTGGGCTGCAGGAAGAAGAGAGAGACAGAGAGGAAGGAGTGGAGGAGGAGTGGAGAAGCAGTTGGGCGCTTCTCCTGTGTGCCCTGTCCTGGAATCAATCTCAGGACTCCTGCATGCCAGGCTGATGCTCTACCACTGAGCCAACCGGCCAGGGTTCTTTTGCCTTCTCTTTAGTGAAGCCTGTGAGACAAAGCCAAGTTTTCCCTCCTCATAAGCTAAACTCTGGCTGAGGGCCATCAGAAATGAGATCTCTTATCTAGATGCACAAGGACAGAATAAAATCTTAGGGGCTCTGCCAGGGATAAGACCCTTTGGAAGCTGTTTCTTTTCCCCCTTTTGGACTGGTTTAGTACAATATTAGAATTCAGGACAAGATGTACTTTTCAGATAATGAGGAAATAGATATTGATCTGCACAATTAGTTGTAAATAATTGAGAAACTGTCAATTACATTTTAGACTTACTCTGTTACTGTTTCTAGTGACTTATTTTATATTTACAAATAGATGAGATTTCTGCGGGTTGTGTGTAGGAGGCGTACAGAGTGAGTAGAGAGAGACGAGAGAAAGATTTGCTTGAAATGTTAGTTTGCTTATTAGTATAGAAAAAATAAAATACATGTCTGGAGTAATGTAATGCTGAACTTTTCATTTTTGATTCCCCAGAACCTAGAATGGTATATGATAAATAGAAAATTTTTTTATTCATTCTTTTTAGAGAGGAGAGAGAGAGAGGGAGAGAGAGAGATGGAGAGAGAGAGAAGGGGAGAGGAGCTGGAAGCATCAACTCCCGTATGTGCCTTGACCAGGCAAGCACAGGGTTTTGAACCAGTGACCTCAGCATTTCCAGGTCGATGCTTTATCCACTGCGCCACCACAGGTCAGGTGATAAATAGAAAATTTTACCCCCCATTTTTTGTCTATAGAAAAAATAAAAGTATAATGTATAAAGTGTGTCTTTTCAAGAATGTATATTAAAAAAAATAGTAGACCTCTCTTTAAAATATATTTTACCTCTATATCCAGTAACCTCGGAGGTTTGAACCTGGGCCATCAATATCCCAGGCCATGTTCTATCCACTGTGCCAACATCTGACTAGGTCATCTGGGTCTTATCACTACACTGTGTTCCCTATTTACTTATTCTGACCATCTAATTATTCCCATCTTATCAAAGGGTATGAAGAAAAAAGTGATTAAAACATTGTAAGTTAAGAGAGCTGAGAGTGTGGCACTTCTTCGGGGGTTGCCAGACACAATAAAGGATGTGTGGTTAAATTTGAATTTTAGACAAACAACACATTATTTTTTAGTAGTAGACTATCATAAATATGGCAAAGGTCATGCTTATACTAAGGCATATTTGCTATTTGTCCAAAATTAAATTTTAACAAGTTAATGTAATTTTCTAAATTTGGCAACCAATACATTTGACTTATGTTGTCTCTCTTCTACCCAAGATGTGATTAATGTCATAAGAAAGTGGTTTATGAGACAAAGCATACTCCTTTATTGCATGATGACAAAATTATACCCATAAGAGTAATCTTGAATCAATCAATACTAAAAAAATGACTTAGAAAATTTTGGTATTACATTGTTTGAAATTAGTAATGACAGGCAGACATGGTAGGAAATTTAGTTGGTGGAAAGTCACAAACTTTGCGTCAATAGAGTCATTAGAAATAAGGATTTTTAGTGTCAAAACTCCATGATTCAGTCATTGTGGTCAACTCTTAGTTTCGGTCTCAGCTCTGGTTTGTATACTTCATAGGTGCCTGCCGTGTCACAGATAAAATTTTGTACTCTTTACCAGTCAGTATCTCAGAATTTTTACAAGGACAGTTCTACAAGGTCTTTCTACATGATTTTCTTGGATTGCAATAAGTAAATAAGTAAATAAGTAGACTCAACTCTCGAGAATATTGACTTTAAACGTGGTGCTTATAAACAATATGTATTTGTTTACACACTTTCACATATAAAAAATATGATATCTTTGTTTAAGTTTCTTACTCACTTGGCAGCATCTATCACCCAAAATTCAGGCATGTGTTAATCTAGATGTTATAATGTTTCTTTTCCCAAATTTATGTAATGTTTCTCCAGAGAATGTTACCTCATATGTTATTCTCGGCATTTGTACTGGGATAACAGGCTTACTGGACCCTTTAGACTTTTAATACAGTATTCTCACAATTGATGACCTATAACTCTCAGTAACCAGGTTCTAGAGTGTCTCCACTGACAGTCTGTCTGTGAACCTACAACTCTGCATCTTCCTGGAGGAACCTCGGATGGCAGTTAGTACTCCTTGTATGAAATCCTTTTTATAGATATAACAAACAACTTTAAAAAAGCATTATTTTAACAATTATTATATTATTACATTTTCTTATATTATTTTTAAAGGTAGATAGCATGGTATTATTTGTTTTTTACTTTAACAGAGGAACATGAGGTTCGTGAGAAGTCCTCCACAAGGTCAGACAGAGGGTAAATGAAAGCTAAGCATGAATACATTTCTACTGGTTGCTGTGTCAGGCTTCCATCTATCATTCCTTCAGGCACTTCAGTGAAGATGGTTGAGTGAGGAGGCATCGTCATTGGAGGGAAAGGTCATGACACAGTAGCCTTAGAGGGAAACAAAGTTAGGAGCATGGTGGAGAAAAACCTGGACCTTGAAGAATCCAAAAATTGTTTCCAAGAAACTGAAACGTCCATTTGCATTCAGCTCTAAGTGGGATTCTGTAAGGGTTGGAAGGTGAGGAAAGTCAGGGGAAGGTGTGCGTGTTTGTGTTGGTGTGGGATTCTTGTAATTTCAGAACAAAATAGGGAATGGGTGTTATTTCTATAAGAGATAGTCCTGAGAGGGGGTGGTGAGTCTTCAGAAAGACCTCACCTAGGGCACACAGAGGCCACACCCAGTGGACTCCAGTGGCCAAAACCTTCTTTAACATAGACAGAATGAGATGGCAGAGAAATGCAACACAAATGAATCAAGAGAAATCTCTAGAAAAGGACCTGAATGAGTCAGATATAACCAAATTGCCAGATGCAGAGTTTCAAATAACATTTGTTAGGATGCTCAAAGATATTAGAAAAACAATACATGGTCTTACGAACACCTAAATGAAGAGATAACAAATATAAAAAAGGACATTGAAATAATAAAAAAGAATCAGTCACAAATGAAAAATACAATATCAGAAATGAAGATCACAATGAAAAGAATTAAAAACAGGATGGATGAAGCTGAGAATCGAATCTGCAAGTTAGAGGACAAGATAAATAAAGGCATGGAAGCAGAGCAGAGAAAAGAAAAGAGACTCAAAAAGCCTGAATAAACTCTAAGAGAGCTCTGTAACAACATGAGGAGAAATAACATCCACATTATAGCGGTTCCTGAAGAAGAAGAGAAATAACAAGGGATAGAGACTTTCTTCAAACATATCGTAGCTGAAAACATCCCTCAATTAAGGTTGGGAAACATCTCACAAGTTTAAGAAGCACAGAGAACTCCATTAAAGAGAAACCCAAAGAAATCTAAACCAAGACACATAATAATTAAAATATCAAAGTTAAGTGATAAAGAGAAAGTATTAAAAGCTGCTAGAAAAAAAAGGATATCACCTATAAAGGAACCCCCATAAATATGACTTTCAAGTTCTCAACAGAAATACTTGAGGCCAGAAGGGAATGGAAAAAATTTTCAAAGTAATGCAGAACAAGAGCCTACAACCAAGACTACTTTATCCAGCAAGGCTGTCATTTAAAATCGAAGGAAAAATAAAAAGCTTTCTAGACAAAAAAACAAAAACAAAAAAAAACCTCAAGGAATCATTACAACCAAACCAAGGCTGCAATAAATGCTAAGGGGCCTGTTGTAAACAGATCAAAGTGGGAAAAGAATATAGCAAAAAGAGTAGCTGCATGGATAAGAAAACAGGACCCGTACATATGCTGTCTACAAGAGACAAACCTTAGAACAAAAGATACACATAGATTGAAGGTAAAAGGATGGAAAAAAACATTTCATGCAAATGGAAATAAAAAAAAAGCTGGGGTAGCAATACTTTTATCTGACAAAATGGAATTTAAAGCAAAGGCTATAGTAAGAGATAAAGGAGGTCACTCTATAATGATAAAGGGAGCAATCCAACAGGATGATATAACCGTTATAAATATCTACGCACCTAATATAGGAGCACCTAAATATATAAAGCAGACTTTGATGGATTGAAAGGGTGAGATCAACAGCAATACTATAGTAGTAGGGGATTTCAATACCCCACTAACATCACTAGATGGATATTCAAGAAAGAAAATTAACAAAGAAACAGCAGACTTAAAGGACATACTAGATCAACTCGATTTAATAGATATCTTCAGAACCTTTCACCCTATAGCAGCAGAATAAACATTCTTTTGAAGTCCTCAAGGTAGATTCTCTAGAAAAGACCACATGTTAGGGCACAAAACTGCTCGCAACCAATTGAAGAAGATTGAAATTATATCGAGCACTTTCTCTGATCAAAATGGCATGAAACTAGAAATCAACCACAAAAGAAAAAATGAAAAATACGCAAACACTTGGAAACTAAATAGCATGTTGTTAAATAATGAATGGGTTAACAATGAGATCAAAGAAGAAATAAAAAATTCCTAGAAACGAATGACAATGAGCGTACAACAACTCAAAATTTATGGGACACAGCAAAAGCAGTCCTGAAAAGGAAGTTCATAGCATTACAAGCATTCCTCAAGAAGCTAGAAAAAGCTCAAATAAACAACTTGATCCTGCATTTAAGAGAACTAAGAAAAGAACAGCAAGTAAAGCCCACAGCTAGTAGAAGGAAGGAAGTAATAAAGATCAGAGCAGAAATAAATGACATAGAGGCTAAAGAAACAATACAGAGGATCAATGAAACCAGAAGCTGGTTCTTTGGAAAGGTCAACAAGATCAGTGAACATTTAACCAGACTCACCAAGAAAAAAAGAGAGAGAGGACTCAAATAAATAAAATTAGAAATGAGAGTGGAAAAATAACAACTGACACAACAGAAATACAAAATATTGTAAGAAAATACTATGAAGAACTATACGCCAAAAAACTAGACAACCTAGATGAAATGGACAAATTCCTTGAAACATATAATCTTCCAAAAATTAATCTGGAAGAATCAGAAAACCTAAACTAATCAATTACAACAAATGAGATTGAAACAGTAATCAAAAAACTCCCAAAAAATAAAAGTCCTGGGCCTGATGTTTTCACAAGTGAATTCTACCAAATATTCAAAGAACAATTAACTCCTATCTTTCTCAAACTATTTCAAAAAATTCAAGAGGAAAGAAGACTTCCAAGCTCTTTTTATGAGGTGAGTGTAATTCTAATTCCAAAACCAGGCAAAGACAACACAAAGAAAGAAAATTATAGGCCAATATCCCTGATGAATTTAGATGCCAAAATCCTCAACAAAATATTAGCAAACCAGATCCAGCAATATATGAAAAAAATCATATACCATGATCAAGTGGGATTTATTCTGGAGAGGCAAGGCTGCTACAATATTTGCAAACCAATCAATGTGATTCATCCATAAACAAAAGGAAGGAGAAAAACCACATGATAATTTCAATAGATGCAGAAAAAGCATTTGATAAAATCCAGCACCCATTCATAATCAAAACTCTCAGCAAAGTGGGAATTCAGGAAACATACCTCAACATGATGAAGACCATCTATGACAAACCCACAGCCAATATCATAATCAATGGGTAAAAATTAAAACAATCCCCTTAAGATCAGGAACAAGGCAGGGGTGCCCCCTTTCACCACTCTTATTCAACATAGTTTTGGAAGTCCTAGCCACAGCAATCAGAGAATAAAAAGAAATAGAAGGCATCCAAATTGGAAAAGAAGAAGTAAAACTATCATTGTTTGCAGATGATATGATATTGTATATAGAAAACCTGAAAGTCTCAGTCAAAAAACTACTAGACCTGTTAAATGAATTCAGCAAGGTGGCAGGATATAAAGTTAATACTCAGAAATCAGAGGCATTTTTATACCATTACAATAAACTGTCAGAAAGAGAAATTAAGGAAGCAATTCCCTTTACCATTCCAACCAAAAATATAAAGTACCTAGGAATAAATTTTACCAGGGATATTCAAGACTTGTACTCGGAAAATTATAAAACATTGATAAAAGAAATCAGGGAAGATACAAACAAGTGGAAGCATATACCATGCTCATGGTTAGGAAGAATAAACATCATTAAAATGTCTATATTACCCAAAGCAATTTATAAGTTGAATGCAATATGATTAAAATACCAATGACTTACTTCAAAGATATAGAACACAGCGTCATCAGAGACTGAGGGAAAAAAACAAAAGTAATACCGTATATGCATTCGGAATGGAAATTTTATGTTTCAGAGTGCTTGAGTTCAAATCCTGTCTCTTTTATTAGATAGGTAACAATGAACACATTTTTGTTTCTTTTCATAACACACAAATTGTAATTTTAAAGTGCACCTAACTCTTATGATCATGGTGTAGATCTGTCACTTAATGTAAAACACCTATTTAAACATCCTGCTCAATATAATAAGTGTTTGCTCTTATGATCTCTGAGAAATATAAACTATGTAAGTGTCCTGTGCAACAGGTTGTTTGCTCTCAAAAAACCAGGAAATGATTCTACTGATGTCTCATTTGTCAAGTTATCATACTCTGCTGTCAAGGCCATTCCATTCCAGCCTGTGTTATAGAACTTTTTACACCCAGGTTGGGACTGAATGTTTTAAAACTCTCTATTGGGGATCTGTCATAATCCCATAAATGTATGTTTCCCAAATCTGTCCTGCAGGGATTCATATTTTGGGACTGCTATTTTGATTAGGGACAGTCTTTTGTGTTCAGGCCTTTTCCTTGTGGTGAAACATCTGAGTATAACACCCTGTATACCACGCATTTCACTTTTCTTTTCTTACTTTTAAAATGAATTTCAAATTTGATAAGAAATAGACTTACTCAGGATAGTAAAGGGACAAATTTTCTTAGAAAGGCCTACAATATAAATTAGGGTTGAGAGCACAGACTCCACATTAAGATCTAGAAGGGTAATTAATTGTCTTAATAGAATGTGAAGTAATATACTTGGCCTGAGAAAGGTATGCACATGCACATTTATACTTCTGTATACACATACCCACATCATTATGAATATACAATTATATGCATAATTATATGGAAGGTATCTTTATCAAAGTTTACTTCCAAAAATATCAGAAAAGAAAGAATTCTTATCAGGAATTTGAAAAAAATTTATAAATTTATGAAGTATGTTTTAGTGTCCACAGCTAATGAGAGGAGGAGGCAGGATTATGGGTCCTTTTTTCTCCAGCCTAGATGCCTTTTCTGCAGTTGAACCTCCAAGAAAAGTTAGGAGCTAAATTTCCTACGATGTAGCATCAGAAGGAAAACTTAAGACATGCTGATTTACAGTAGGAACCTAGAGCATCATGGAAAAATTTTAGATGCCAGGATATATTGATGGATGGGCTCAATCCAGTATCCATTAATAAAGAAGAGGCTACTCCTGATAATGACTTAAATTATTTTGAATACTTAATGGCCAGGGTGCTGTTACAGATGACATGTTATAGAGAATGAACACTGCACAGCTTAGAGCCTTGACTTTGAAATCGAATAGAATTTCATAACCATACTGATATTGTTACTTACTGGCCATTATTAAATTAAATTGAATGAAGTTTCTCATCAGAAAGAAAAATACAGAGAATAACATGATAATTGTGAAATTTAAGAAAAAGAATGTTTGTCCTGGCTGGATGGCTCAGTGGTAGAGCGTCAGCCTGGTGTGCAGGAGTCCCGGGTTCGATTCCTGGCCAGGGCACACAGAAGAAGCGCCCATCTGCTTCTCCATCCCTCTTCCTCTCCTTCTCTGTTACTCTCTTCCCCTCCGGCAGCTGAGGCTCCATTGGAGCAAAGTTGGCCCAGGCACTGAGGATGGCTCCATGGCCTCTGCCTCAGGTGCTAGAATGGCTCTGGTCACAACAGAGCATTGCCCCAGATGGGCAGAGCATCGCCCCCTGGTGGTCATGCTGGGTGGTCCTGGTCGGGCCCATGTGGGAGTCTGTCTGACTGCCTAGCCGTTTCCAATTTCAGAAAAATAAAAAAAAACAAAAACAAAATAAAAAGGAATAGAATATTTGCAGTAACTTTTTCATTTCCTAACATATAAAAGCAAGGGTCCAGATTGATGTTGATTGCTTTTCTATGGATTTGAAATAATGATTGATAAGAATGAATGCTAGTCTACTTTGAATATTAGTACCTTTCTTATGCTTTCAAGTAAAATACCTTGATTGAGAAACCACATCATTTGTATCTTATCTTTTTGTATAATAAATATTTCACTTTTTAAATTTCCAAATATATTTTATCTTATATTTTTAAAGTATCTATTCTAGGTTATAATTTTTTTTCTCTAAATGTTCACTTTAAATTTTCTATTTCAGCTATCAATCATATTGTCTTTCTTATATAAAAGGACTTCATATGGGATATAACCAGTTAAATTTTCAAGCCATTACAATTTATCAGGGTTAAAGCTTCAGTAAGACAAAATGGATACCTCCTAGAGGCTCATAGTATAACATTCTGCTATAGTAAACTATACTGTGTTGTGCATGTAGTAATTATTTTTTATTATGAGAGAAACTCTTATTTTTTCATAGCTACCTATCTTTTAAGTCAGGGGTCCCCAAACTTTTTTCACAGGGGGCCAGTTCACTGTGCCTCAGACCGTTGGAGGGCCGGACTATAAAAAAAACTATGAACAAATCCCTATGCACACTGCACATATCTTATTTTAAAGTAAAAAGACAAAACTGAAATAAATACAATATTGAAAATAAAGAACAATTAAATTTAAATCAACAAACTGACCAGTATTTCAATGGGAACTATGCTCCTCTCACTGACCACCAATGAAAGAGGTGCCCCTTCCAGAAGTGCGGCGGGGGCCAGATAAATGGCCTCAGGGGGCCTCATGCAGCCCGTGGGCCGTAGTTTGGGGACCCCTGTCTTAAGTACTGCAATATCATATTTAATCTAAGTGAATATGCTAAATATAAGTTGATTTGACATTCTTCTTTATTTTTATATCAATTCTCTCTCATGAGAAAGCCTTTTCTCCACCTGCCCAGACATATCTCCATTTTCAGGTATTGGTCACATCATTACTCTCAGTGATAGAGGCAGGGTCAGCAGTCAGTATGGGCCCCCTCTGCAATGACATATGCATGTCAATGTTGCCCTTTCCTGGTCAGCCTCACTCTCTCCAGGGAGCTGATGGGCTGCAGTTATCCTTAGAAATGAGTAAGTCTATGTTCCTCCTTCATTAAGAGCAGGAAAAATGCTATTATGGTGGTGAGTGTTTCTGCAGCACCTGTCTTTGCACTTTTTTTTAAAATTTTTATTTATTTATTCATTTCAGAAAGGAGAGAGAGAGAGAGAAGAGAGAGAAGGGGGAGGAGCAGGAAGCATCAACTCCCATATGTGCCTTGACCAGGCAAGCACAGGGTTTTGAACCAGCAACCTCAGCATTTCCAGGTCAACGCTTTATCCACTGCGCCACCACAGGTCAGGCAGTCTTTGCACTTTTTAAAAATTTATCTTCATATTATTGATATTAGAGAAAGAGGAAGGGAGACAGAAAGAGAAGCAGAGACAGAGGGAGTTGGGTGGGGGGAGAAACAGCAGTTTGTTGTTCCATTTATTCATGCCATCATTGTTTGAATGTTGTGTGTGTCCTGACCTGGGATCGAACCCAAATTTGGCATGTAGGGAGAAAGCTCTCACTGACTGACACAGGCACAAAGCCTTCGTATTTCCCAGGGGCTCTGGTGAAGGCCTCCTATTGGTCTATAAATGTTCTGCTCTCTGCTACGCTCCAAAGAATTTTAACTTTCATTTTCACCTTGTCTTCAAGATCTTCTGTGGACTTCAAGCCTCTGGTTTGGAGAGGGAATCGTGATCATGTCTGCCCCTCAGGCTGGAACTCTAGAACAAGTGAATCGGCTTTTTACCCTGAAAGATTGTGGTGAGTTTCCTCTGTGCTCTGTGCAGTTTCTCAGGGGTAGTAGCCTGATAAGAACTCTGCCTTCTTTCATTCAGATGCTGGGGCAATGAAACACATCCTCCACCCCTTCAACCCAGTCAGCAGATCTAGGAGATTAATGTGAGATCACTGAGAGGGCTGCTAGATCTAATGGCTTCTGCGGGGCCTGAGCTAGGTGGCAGAAGTGGCTCCTGTCCCCATAGTGGGGCAGGGGTGATGCTCCTGGGAGGGCGCTGGGTGTGGGCACTCTCCAGTCAGCTCTGGCAGAGGGGCTGAAGCAGCAAGATGGGGCAGTACACCAAGTGGCTCTGACTGGTTACAGGCAGATGCAGCCCTGAGCTGGCAAGGTAGGGGGTGGTAGGCCAATGAACCTCCCACCCTCCCCATCTCCACCACCACATCTCTGTCTCCAGAAAAGGGTACTACTCCTTCACAGATGGTCTGAGGCACTTCTCTAACTTTTGCTTTTGTGCTGGTTCCTAGGGCATTTCCTATAAGTCCTTTAATTCCTGGGCATTAGGCTTTAAGACAGGAATCATAGGGGAACAAATAGAAGGTGACAAAAAATGATTTGACTTTGGATGGTGGGTATATAACGTAATAAATAGTTTAAATACTATAGAAATGTTTACCTAAAACCTCTGTACTCTTACTAATCAATGTCACCATGTTAAACCTAACTTTCTGAATAAGGATTTAAAAAAAGAGGAACCTCCGTTTCCCTAAACCCCTAAGGATCTCATGGGCAGTACATCAGGGTTAGGGAGCCTGATATGGGGCACTACCAAACAGGTCCTCAAGGATGGTCTGGGCATTTGTGATATCTCTGCAGTGCAGACACTACTCATGTTCCCACACCAATCTCCCTGCCTGCTGTGGACACTGGAGTCACTGGGCACCAGGTAGGGTGGATGTAAAGCCAGAAACCGCCATCGTGGCCATTCACATGCAGGTTCGCATTGGATTCAGACAGTCGGTAAAGAAACAGTGGAGCCAAAAACTGATAGGCCATAGTCTTTAATTCTAGCTTGCAACCGGCGGGCAAGTAAAAATATACACTCTGGGCTCCAAAACCCAGTCACATTCAGTGCTCACAAAGCTACTGATTTATCCGAGTTTCCTAGAATCAAAGGTTTCTAGCTCACCAGACTTATTCACCTCTGTTCCCCATCTCCTTCCTTATCCCAGATACAAACTCTACACAAACTGGCATCTCACTCAGCACTCTGCCATCTTGGCTGCTTCTCCTGGCCTACTCCACGTGGCCTTTCTCTGCTCTGCTCTCTAATGCTATTCCAGGAACCAAGAAGGCAAGTTCCCGTTCTACCCCTATTTTATAGTGTAGTTTCACAACCTCTAATTCAATCTACAAAATAGGGAAGTCTCTAATACAAAGTCACTTCTCTGAGGCATGATTGGATTGTACCACCCCACATCAAAAAGGGTGAGAAAGGCTCAATCCCAAAACCAAGCCCCAGGCTACAATGAACCTGCCTGCCCCCAACACACATTAATATCACCTGGGCGACGGCATCTTTAACAAAGTGAGCATAATACATTTTATCTGCCCAACAGTGGAGTTCCCTCCATGAGAGGGGGCTCAGGTTTCTCTGCACTTTCCTCTTCTGTGTCCTGGGCAGCAGCTGCTTTGACCTTATTTCCTTGAACCCCCATTGTGACAAAGTTCTGCAGCTTCAAGAATGCATACTCTGCTCCTCCCTCTTCTATAGGGTTGTATGGCCAGAGGCTGCTGCCATTGTGGCCATGCAGGTTCTCATTGCATTCAGGCAGACAGTAAAGAAACAGTGGCGCCAAAAAATGGTGGGCCATTCTGTATATTAAATTCTCATACTGGTGGACTAGCAAACAGCAGGGAAGATCGATTCCTCTCATTCAGAGCTCTCAGAGCCCTGGCGCATTCTTCCATTCCACAACAAGGAAAATCTTCTCCAGTGACTCCTGGAATGAAAGTTTCCCACCAGGCTCAGCTGAGCTCTTAAAGTCCCTCAGCTCTGGTTCCACATCTGCACTCCTTCTCTCCTGGTAAAACCCAGGCAGGAGAAAAAATGCCTTCTCCAGAAAACATTAGCAATATAATGGCCCCTCCCAGGCAGAAAGTTAATCCACAATTTGCAATCTGCTGCCCTGAGGACAAGCACCACAGCCTTTCACAGATTACATACACATGGCACTGCCCAGGCCAATGCAAAATATAAACCAGTAAAACAAACGCATTTTACAAACTGATTTGCCCAAGTAGGGTATTGATTAGTCTCAGGATGAACTGGATCTTGAATAGCATGAGAAATAATTGGTGGCCCTACACCCATGTTTAGACCATTCTGGAGTTATGAACACAGGTAGACCTCATTTAACATCTACCCCTGATACAATGACTAACTCTGATCTTGCTGTTCATCAAAACCTGATCTGGAACAGTCTCTGTAGCCAGGAGCTAACAGCTTATGGTCTCTGGGCTATTTTCCCAATTCCACACTGGATTCATCTAACATACCACCAAGCAAAGGCAAAGCTAACTCTTTCTCCCTCTTCTCTGATGATTAAACATGGCTAACTTTCTTTGCTTCTGGAAAAGAAGCCCTAAGTGTTAGACAATTGAAGAAGTGCCATGTGTCAGGGTCACTGCAGGCTCATGTGATACTAAAGGCCCAGTAGTTTTCTGTGCACCCAGCCGCAACGGCATTTTCAAACTCAGACAAGGTGGTGCATTTTTACAAACAAGCCACTTCCTTCACCCGAAACAGTTTTTCCTCTCTCGTATGCCATATTTCCTTTATCTTTGGTTCCATTCAACCTTTATATTTTTAAGTTGGACAACCTTTTATCTGACCATTCTTTGATTTCCCAACAACATGTATATGTCTCTAGCAGTGTTTTTAACATCAGCTTGTTTCTAATATATGGCTGATTATGTTACTGTTACTTTACAGGGGTGTCAGGGTCATAGTGGATTAAATGCTCCATTTAGACTCATAAGTATGTTGATGTGTATTAGTTTAGCTGTTAGCATGTTGTTGATCAAAAAAGTTTTTAATTATGATATATATGTTTGCTAGCTTATAGTTTGTATTGGGTGTGGGGGATAGGCTGTAAGCATGGAGGGTCGTTATAGCCTAAAGCTCAGTTTTAAGACTAAGCTTTTCCACACACCCTTAACTGTTGCATGATGTGGGTTGGTGCACTCTCATGAGGAATCCCAATTATGCCTCAGATAAGTGACTTTGTATCGGAGACTTCCTTGTTTGTATATTGGATTAAAGCTTTTGATTTCTACACTATAAGATGGGGCAGAGGACCCCATGCTGGGGGAGAGCAGAGAAAGGCCATGTGGAGGAGAAGAGAAGCAGCCAAGATGGTGAGGTGCTGAAGGAAAAGCCAGTTTGTCCAGAGTTTGTGCAGAGAGAAGGAGATCGGGCACAGAGGTGAATAAGGCTGTTGAGCTAGAAACCTTTGATTCTAGAAAACTCAGATAAGTCAGTGGCTTTGGGAGCAGTGAATGGAAAGGGAAGTGTTTTCCCACAGTGTGTATTTTTTCCCTGCCGGTTCAAGCTAGGATTTAAGCTAATAGTCCACCAGTTCTTGGCTCCATTGTTTCATTACCGTCTATCTGAATCAAATTCGAACCTGCATAGGCCAGGCGGCTGTAATGCTGGCCATGGCTACTGGCTTTACACATGTGATTCATAGTCATTAAAAATTAATGATCTTGACAAAAATTGGGAGACTATTTTCACAAGCTGATATTGATTTCCTCTGTGTTTCTATTTTTTCAGGTATGTTACGTGTGATCATAGGGATATGTTTATACTGCCTTCCTTCCACCATCCACATACATATACATCTGTCAAGCCAGCAGCCAGGGCTGCCATCACAGTTGCCTGGCCCATGCAGGTTCGCATTGGATTCGGTCAGTCGGTAAAGAAACAACGGAGCCAAAAACTGATGGGCCATCATCTTTAATCCAAGCTTGCACCCAGCGGGCAAGTAAAAACACACACTGGGCTCCAAAACCCACTCACATTCAGTGCTCACAAAGCTACTGACTTATCCGAGTTTCCTAGAATCAAAGGTTTCTAGCTCACCAGACTTATTCACCTCTGTTCCCCATCTCCTTCCTTCTCCCTGCACAAACACTGCACAAACTGGCTTCTCACTCAGCACTCCACCATCTTGGCTGCTTCTCCTGGCCTCCTCCACGTGGCCTTTCTCTGCTCTCCTCTCTGCTCTCTCTTCTCTAATGCTAATCTCAGGAACTAAGAGCAAGCTCCCGTTCTGCCCCTATTTTATAGTGTAGAAATCCAAACCTTTAATCCAATACACAAAATAGGTAAGTCTCTAATACAAAGTCACTTTCTGAGGCATGATAGGATTGTATCATCCCACATCAAAAAGGATGTGAAAGGCTTAGTCCTAAAACCAATCCCCAGGCTACAAGGATCCTGCCTGCCCACAGCCTGCCCCCAACACACATTAATATCACCTGGGTGATGGCCTACTCGTGGGCAGCGCCATCTTTAACAAAGTGAGCATAATATATTTTATCTGCCCAACATCTTTCGGCTCTTGTCAATGTCTTTGGCATATTTATGAGCCAATGCTAAATTTTATCATTTATAAACAAAGGTATCCCCAGAATCTCCTAAGTTACCTGTTAGTTTTTGATTAACTTTAAAGAGGTAGGAAAATGCTTCTGAAGAGGGACCTGAGTATATTAGGTTTATCCAGACTCCTTGTTTGAAAATAAATGATCTTTGAAAGTGACACACTGTTTTTGTGTACACATCTGATAAAAGATTTCCTCTTGCCACATACACAAGCACATTGCCACAGATTATGTCATGATAATAGCAATCATTTCAAACATACTAGAAATGAAGGCAATGGTTACAGAGTAAACTTGCAAATCAGAGCAGGTCTTTCTGATAAAGAAACCTGTAAGGAGAAGGTTATGGGTGAGAGCAAGTCCTACTAATAACAGGGCAGCATTGCATACTGAGAGAATAGCAGGTAGGAAAACCATGATGCAGAAGTGGTTCGGTGCTTTTACCTTTGAGGATGTGTTGCGCATGCGAAAGAAGCAGGAGAGAAGGTGGGTCACACAGGATCTTAGTAGAAAGGCCTAAGATCATTCTTTTGTTCAATAAGAGTAAAGGACAATAACAACCATTGCACAGAGGAAAATGAAATTTGTCATGTCAGATGAACTAAAAGTAATTAAAATGATTATAAAAAGTCTTATTTTCTATCAAGTAATCATGTCTTTTTTTGTCTTTCTATCTTTTCTTTTTGTCCTTCAATATTTGTTCTTTCCCTGCCCACAGTTAGTATTGATGTATGCCTACCTTTCTTACTCTGCCTTCTTTTAACCTTTTCTATGAAGCAGGAATCTGTGAGCAAAAGGAGCCTCAGATCAAGACAGATAGGAGCCGGAGAGCAGCTCTGATGGCTTCAGGAATCCTGGTGACCATAAAGGAGGAGGTGACCTGCCCCATCTGCCTGGAGCTCATGACAGAACCCCTGAGCCTGGGCTGTGGGCACAGCTTCTGCCAAACCTGCATCACTGCAAACAACAAGGACTCTGTGAATGGACAGGAAGAAGGGGGCAGCTGCCCTGTGTGCCGAATCAGTTACCACCCTGGGAGCCTGTGGCCTAATCGGCATATGGCCAACATAGTGGAGATGCTCAGGGAGGTCAAGCTGAGCCCAGAAGAGGAGCAAACGAGAGATCTCTGTGTGTGCCATGGAGAGAAACTCTTGCTCTTCTGTAAGGAGGATGGAAAGTTCATTTGCTGACTTTGTGAGCAGTCTCAAGAACACTGTGATCACCACACATTCCTCATGGAGGAGGTTGCCCAGGAGTACAAGGTAACAGATCAGGATGGGGGAAAGACAGGGCAGAAAATGGTACTTGATGGGAAATCTCCACTTTGCTTTTCATTCTAAATACCCTGCCACCAGAGCCCAGAGCCTGATCAGTATTCTTCCTATGCTCACCTTCCAGTACCTGAAGAACATTTCTCTGCATTCCACTTAATTACAACATGATGAGCAGAGTTTAAACCAGAAGCAGATATTTTTATATTTTGTGTTGATATTTGGAGTTTTGGTGCCCAAGCATAGTTGTCAGTTTCTCTTTGAACAGGAGGGGTAACTGGGCACCTGGATGGATTGGAACCTATGTTCTCATTACAGGATCATGCTTCTTCTTTTAAGACAAAGAGAATCAAACTTCTCAATATATCTTTTTTTTTTTTTTGTATATGGTGTGATAGTAATTTATTTATTTATTTCTATTAATTGAATTTATGTGGGTGATATTGTTTCACCCAACCACACAGAGTTCAAGTGTACAACTCGTTAAAACCCCTCTTGACAATGGCATGTTGACCTCTATCATCTGAGTCTTAAAAAAACTCATTCACTACTGTAGCTTTCCTTCAAGTTACAGATTCTCACAGTTGTTGTCATCTCTAATTTCTTTGGAGATCAGATTGATTTTTTCCCAATGCATCCTCTACACTGATGCGAGAAAGCCCATATCTGGACTCAGGTGTGATTTCTCTCTCCCAGGAGAAGCTCCGAGCAGCTCTGGACAAGCTGAGGACAGAGCAGCAGAATGCTGAGAAGTTGGGAGCTGACATCAGAGAGGAGAAAACTTCCTGGAAGGTAGGAGGAGACACTTCCTGAGGTAGTTAGACAAGAATCTGGGCAGGACCTTGGGTGTTAGTCACAAAGAGCTCCCTTCCTCTTTGTTCCCTGAGCTGATATGTCCAGAGTCATTGATTAGGCATTCTTTATCTTTTCTGTGATAGGAGTGGGGCTGAATATAAACATGCCACAAATATTTGTAGTTATGTTATTCTTATAGAGAATCTGGTGAGGATGGCTTGGCTAACAAATTCTTTGTTCATTTCTGTGAATATTTCAAGTCTTGAACGCTTCCAGAGGTCATAGCGCTATCCCTGGTGTTAATGTTAGAAAGAGGGTGGTGAGGGAGTCAGGAGTAATGCAGGGTGGCATGACTGTCCTGGGCAGCTGTATGATAGTCATGCTACACCCAGGTGTCTCATTTTGTTTCAGGGTTAGCCTCAATAATCCGGACTTTAGACCATGTTTTTTGTAATGTAATCAAGAGAAAATAATAAGAAAAGTCAGCTTCCCCAAGAATTGCTCTTCTGCTCCATCCCCCTGCCTTGTGAGAACTTCCAAATTAAATAATTCTTTTATTGGCTTCATCTCTGACTGATAGCATGAGTCCCTTTCTCTTTTTCTCTATTCTAAAGCATCACATACAAAGTGAGAGCCAATGTGTTCAGAAGTGTTTTCAAAAATTGAGAGGTATCCTGGACAATGAAGAGCAGATTGACCTGCAAAAGTTGGAGAAGGAGAAGGAAGAGATTCTCTGTGACCTGGAAGAGGAGGAGAGTGAGCTGGCCCAGCAGAGCCAGTTGGTGAGAGATCTCATGTCAGATCTGGAGCATCGGTTGCAGGGGTCAACAGTGGAGCTGTTGCAGGTAGGACTTGGGGAGAAGACTTAGCATCTGAACTTGAGAAATATAAAGACTAATGTTTTTTTTCTCTACTGTTCATTTATGCTGTTCCTGGTGACACTGAGGTTCTTTTGGTCTTGAAGTACCCTTCTCTGCATCTCTAATTACAGGAGTATTTGAAGGAATGAATTCCCATGGAAAATCTTGTGGGTTTTTTTTTTTTTGAGGCTTCTTTTTTTTTTTAAGACTTTATTTATTCATTTTAGAGAGGAGAGAAGGAGGGGAGAGAGAGAGAGAGAGAGAGAGAAAGAAGAGGGGAGAAGCAGGAAGCATCAACTCCCATATATGCCTTGACCAGGTAATCCCAGGGTTTTGAACTGGAGACCTCAGCATTCCAGGTCTACGCTTTATCCACTGCGCCACCACAGGTCAGGCGAAAATCTTGTTTTTATTAATGTATAAATTACAGCGCAAAATCTGAGAGAAGCTTCATTTTATCCAGTTATATTATATTATATTATATAGGGCTCCATATTTGTGTTTTAGTCTAGAACTGTTTTCAGATACCACTTCATACCCCAAGAGAGTTTTTTTTTTTATCATAAAATGAATTGAGATTTTTTTTTTTTACTGTTTCTATTTTTTTTTTAATAAACAACTGTGCAGGATTGGTATTTTCTTAGTTTAACTATTCAATATATTAACCAATCAAACCAATTTCATTCTGGGCGCTCCTTTTGGAAAGATTTAAAATACTTTCTTTCTTGTATTAGATTTTCTTAGTTTTTCTTTTTTTTTATTTTATATGTCACTTTTTGATAATGCACATTTTTAAAATATTTGTCCATTCTTAGTTGTCAGATATGTAAACATGAAAGGCATTATAATCCCCTTTAAAGTCTTTGATTTCTATTGTACTCACAGTAATGTTCTCTCTTTTTTTTTATGAATGATGATTTACTTTATTGGGGGTCAATTTAGGTATGATTGGTTAAATTTTCTGTTGTTTTTCTAAAACAAGGTTTTTTTTTTATTTATTTATTTTCCACCTTTCTATAGCATTAATTTCTGGTGTCAATTTTATAGTTTTCTCTGGGTGTATATATGTATATGCACATGCACTCACGAATGTGTGTGTATTGTTCAGCTTGCTGTTACTTTTCCTTCAGTGGAATTTAGACCACTGATTTTATACAATTAATTTTGTTATCATTTTAATGATATAAAAAATTAGTTTTAGTGTATTCTATGCTTTTTATTGTATTTTCAATCAGTTCTATTTATATTGAAATTTACTTTGTGATTTGTGCTTTTGTTAACCCTTAGAACATTTGAAACTATGTAAATTTACAAATAGTTGGTGACATTTTACGTATATTTTAAATTTAATTACTCAATCAGAAAGCATGTATTTTATCATTTTAGTCTTTTATATGTATTGACACTTAATTTATACCCTAAAATAGTCTATGCCCATTTTTTTATGAATTTGAAATAATGTGTATTGTGCATTAATTGAATGACAAGGTCTAGAAATGCCAGTTAGATTGATCTGATTTATAATATTGGTCATGTGTTCTATATTCTTGATCATTTTATTATTCATATTTTTGTTACATATCTTCTTTTCTTTTTTTTTTAAGTCAAATCCTTTTTTAAATTTTATTTATTTATTTATTTATTTTATTTATTTATTTTTTCTGAATTTGGAAATGGGGAGGCAGTCAGACAGGCTCCCACATGAGCCCGACCGGGATCCACCCAGCATGCCCAAGAGGGAGAGATGCTCTGCCCATCTGGGGCATTGCTCTGTTGTGACCAGAGCCATTCTAGCACTTCAGGCAGAGGCCATGGAGCCATCCTCAGCGCCCGGGCCATTTTTGCTCCAATGGAGCCTCAGCTGCGGAAGAGGAAGAGAGAGACAGAGAGGAAGGAGAGGTGGAAGGGTGGAGAAGCAGATGGGTGCTTCTCCTGTGTGCCCTGGCTGGGAATCGAACCTGGGACTCCTGCATGCCAGGCCGACGCTCTACCACTGAGCCAACTGGCCAGGGCTCTCTTCTTTTCTTAAGGCCTTTTAACATTTCTTGTAATACTGGTTTGGCAATGGTGAACTGGTTCAGCTTTTTCTTATCTGTGAAGCTCTTTATGTCTCCTTCCATTCTAAATAATTGTTTTGCTGGGTAGAGTAGCTAGGTTGTAGATACTTGCTTTTTATCACCTTGAATATTTCATGCTAATTCCTTCCATCTTCAGAGTTTTTATTGCAAATCAGTTAATAGTTTGTTGGAGCTCCCTTGTAGGTAACTAATTACTTTTCTCTTGCTCCTATTAATATTCTTTATTATTCTTCATTTCTTACTAGGTCCTTTTTATGCTTTATATCTTTTCTTATTATGTTTGCTATATCTCAGTGAGAAGGTTCTTGCTGAGATCATCTCAGTTTTCTCTAAGTTCAATGGGCATCCTGATAACCAGTGTTTAGAATTCTGTATCTGGTAGGTTGCTTCTTTCTTTTTGTTGTCATTTTTAAAAAAAAATTTGTCCTGATCTTCCATCTGCGACATGTTTCTTTTTCTCCTCATTTTGTTTTTCTCCCTATGTTGTTATGTTTATATTAATATATCTGCCATGTCTCCCAATCTAAGCAGAGTGGCTTTTGGGTGCAATTTCCCTGTTCACCAAACCAAGCACTTCAGAAATGTTCAAGTGTGGATTATGTGTTCTCTGCTGTTGTAGTTGAGCCTTGATTGCTGTTGACATGTTGGTGGATGGGATTGATCTTCTGGCTGAGTAGCTGTTTAGAATGGCATTAAATACAGTAAGCAAGCTATTATATGATGGCTTTCTTTATGAAAAATGATTCATTTTAACAGGGCTCTAGTGCTTGCTGGGTCCACCCTCTGTGTTTGTCATTTGTGGTGCAAATTGGAAGGTGCTCTGGAGTGTTTTGAACCTGGTCACCAAGTTTGTTGGTCCTGGGGCCTCTTGGTGTGTGCTAAGGTCAGACACTGCCTGTGTCTGGCCCAGCACCACCTGTTAGAAGCTACAAAGTGATCTGAGGTTGCTGGTTGTCCGTGTTGGGCTTGAAGGTGCATTGCAGAGGCTATCTTGTGTCCAAGATCAGCTGCCATTAGTGCAAGATAGGGCTCTTTTGCAACAGGTAAATTGTACCCTGAGGTCAGCCGCTGTTTGTGTATCATTTGTGGATATTTGAGAGACTCAAGAAAAACCATCAATTCAGGGTATTAAGTGAGCTGCTTATGTGGCTTAACCTCTGAAAGAGATTGGGACAGAGGCTTGAATTGGTTGTTGTGGGGTCTTAGAGAATCACCAGTATGGGGTAGGAATGGTGAATGGTGTTAGCCAGGTTAGTGGAGACTCAGATTTGGTGTTGTTCTGCCTCTGTAAGCTATGTATGTCTAGGGATCAACAAGGGAACAGTGGCAACTGCTGGTACATGAGTCCCTGAAAGATTCACTCCTTCAGCCTGTGATTCGAAGCCAGACAATTCATTTTCTTCAAATATGTTCCTGATGCTTTGCAAGCTTTGTGCGTTTTTTTGGAACTTAGCACAAGTCTTTGTGAGTGAGTGATTCTGTGGTAGGGCACTTTAAGAGATTGCCTGGGTCTATAGTAATCCCCCAGCTCACCTGGACTGAGTTCTAGTTGCTTTTCATTCTTCCAGGCATGGGTATTTTTGGCAGAGGAGGTTATTGTGGGGCTAGGACTCATCATTCTTTAGATGGAACTTCTGCAGCCAAGATATTTTCTCCATTTCTTAAACTCCACTCATGAGTGTGAGACCAGCCAATTTTGTTTCTTCCCTTCTTACCCATCTTTCAGGTGACTTCTTCTTTATATTAGTTTTAGGAGTTCTGTTCAGCTCATCCCAATGTTGTTCTCAAGAGGGGTTACTCTGTAATTTAGTTATGATTTTCACGTGAGTGTAGGAGGAGATGAACACAGCATTCATTTACTTATTTGATCATTTTCACCAGAACTCTTTTTACTTTGGCCGTATTTGTGTCTTTAAATCCAAAATGTTTCTTTTATATTTGGCATTAATTGAAATTGCTTTTTATTTAATTGTAAGATCTCTGCATTTTAATTGATGGAATAAGATCATAACATTTAATATAATTGTCAATGTAGCTCTACTAATTTGTGTTGTGTTCATTGTTTCTATATTTTGCCTGCAATTTTTATTGTTCTATTTCTTATTGTCTAGCTTTTTTTTTAGTTAAACAAAAATTTCCAGCAAAAGTTTTAAGTTCTACTATTCATTTATTTTGGTGGTGGTTTCTCTTTGCCTTATAATATGCATGCTATTATATCATGATCTACTTCAGATTAGTACTAAACTAATTGCAATAAAAATGTATGCCTGACACTAACATTGCTTTATATTATTCTAGCAATATCACAATGATATTTTAATAAGGGCACCTGATTCAATGGAGACCAATGCTTTGCAGGCCACATATTATTTGATATAATAAGGAAGACAAGTTCTCCTTTTTTTTTTTGCAACTTATATGAGGAGATTCATATTTTCATTATGAACTGAGCATATAGGCAATATAGAAGAAATAAATAATATTTGGAGAATGACATGACCAGATACCAGATCCTGATGACAATGTGTGAGCTTCAAACTTACTTTTTGATTAAAGTTACATCGGCTTGCAAATTTTCTTTCTTTACTTCATCAACTTTTAATTTTTTTGTCATATACACAGAAAGGCCCTAATACAGAGACCAAAGCAATTTTTTTGCATGTATAGATCCAGTGGTTGGTCTCCTTTTTATTGTCATAGAAGAAGTTAGTCTGAGATAAAGGAGGCTAAATATACTAGTACATATGTATTCAAACAAAAAATATGTGAGGATGAGAAATTTAATATTGCTAAAAATTGTTAGTGATGTGAATTAAACCAGCTTGGTGGAGATTGAAATGCAGATAAATATAGGACAGTGACTGAGTGGTATTGGTAACATGGACAAAGGGAAATAAGGGAGGAAAGAGTCTGGTTGGTGAAGGTACATGTAAGACATCCCAATTTATTGGATCTTGTGGGTTTCTTACTAGGGAATATATTAGCCTGTATTTAAGAAACAAATTTGAGTAAAAATAAGAACTCAGAATTTGCACAGGTAGGTATGTGTTAAATTTAGAGAGTGAGTGAGGTCATTTATTAATGGTGTATAGAGTGAGGGAAGACTTAAGACAAGCCTATATTAGCACATTTGTTTCTTGTCTCCTCAGCAGAGTCCTGTAAACTTCTTGAGGAATATGCTTATTTATTCATCCTTGATTCTCCCAAGCTGGCATAATATATTTTCAGTAATAGTTCATCACATTATATTTATGGTGAAAGAATGAAAAAATAAAGGATATCTTAAAACATCTCATGAGGATCTTTATAAACTTTAGGGGATAAATATTTTGAGCAACATTCTTTCCTCATAAATATGTCTTACTTCAAGGCACTATAAGCCTTATTCCAACATCACAGAGAGTCAGAATGTTTCTGCCTTTTTGGAAACTTGACAACTCACATGAATCTTCTGGAATGATTGACCTGAGTCTTTACATGTTGACTCTCACATTGGGAACGTCTCTATTCCCACCAAACCAGGGGATTGTGGGGACATGATGAAGCGTTCTAAGTTAGGAGGCCTTAACAATTTTTGACTCATATTTTCTCTTTTCTCCATAGGATGTGAATGGCATCATGGAAAGGTACATGTGGGAGACCAGAGATGGTCCATCTGTGCTATGAAAAGAGGCTTAAAGCCATTTAAGCTAACTGGAGGTTAATGAGAAAAAAGTATTACTCAGGGTTGGAAAATTTGGGTGTAGTTTTATCTTAAATTTCTGTTCATATATCATGGTTTGAGTGTTCTATAACTATTAAGAATGGGTCATTTTCTATGATAGGATATTTGGGTGGTGGAAGTTGCAGAGTTTGGGTCAGTAGCAGAATTAGGACTAAAATGTTACATCATCAGAATCCTATATTTTCATAAATTTTATTTACTCAGCATGCCTGTATATAACTCAGGAAACCTATTTCATAGCTACTTCATGTGTTATGGGTAATTGTGTCTTCTTTACCTTCAATCCAGAATTGAAGACAACATTTTTATATTTAAATTATGTTAAAATTTTATATAATTTTTATATTTATATATAGTTATATACATTTATATTTTGATATTAATATATTTATATTAATAATTTATAAAAATATGGTTATTTATATTATATTAATATTTATAATTTAAATTAAATTAAAAAGAAGAAACCAGCTCCTTCTATACAGTTCTTTTTATTTTCAAATAACAGTCTTCAGTTGCAAATAATGTTTTGGCCCTGGTGTAAACAATTGATACACTGTGAGTATGTACTTTTGAAGCCAGAATGAAAGGGCAGCACCCTTGTTTCTACATCTGTACACTGACTTCGCTGCATCAAGCTCTTTCAACTTGAAATTCAGACCTCTATTATTAGTATGGTGCTCACAGTATCTTCTTTTCCAAGTCACCAGTTTTTCCCTGAGAACATAAAATCTCAGGTGTTATTCTGCGGGTCTCGCTGTTGGGGAGTAGAATATAAAAGTCTTGGTCCTCTCCAGACAGAATTCTCACACTTGAAATATCACAGAAAACCAGGAAACAGGTTCTGCCACCTCACTTTTATGTATTATCCTTCCCCATTCATGCAGCAACTATCCGCACATTAATGTAAGAGACCAATTTTTTTTAAATGATATCTTATAATTTTATATAATTTCAGGAGGTAGACGAAAAGATTAGTTGTTATTTTAGAAGGAATAATCTGTTCTTTTGAGAGGCTAAGGCCTTTCTAAACTTACAAAATATTGACATATAAAGTGGGACATGAGCATGGTTCTGCTTGCTCACAATCAAGTATCTCCTTTCTCAGGCTAGTGCTTCAATGGGGTGAATAAATAGAAGTCAGTGGTTTAAGAGGGGTAAAAAGTCAGAGGTCTGGAGGTCAATTTTTCTCTCTTCTAGGAGTAATACCTTCACTCTGAAGAAGCCAAAACCTTTTAAGAAGAAAGAAAAGATAGTGTTCCAAGTTCCTGACCTGGGAGTGGTGCTGGAAGAGTTGAATGGTGAGGAATGCTAGGGCAAGAGGGTGGCTGCGGGATTCCTGTGCTGGTGGGATAAAGAGGGAGGAGGGCTCAGTCCCTAAGTGTGGACAGAGAAGACAAAGGAGGATGGATATTATGTGTGGAGGATATGGTCGTATTTAATGGGGGGTAGCCTGCTGTCTTGTTTTCTCTTTCTTTCATGCACTACCTCACATGGACCCCACTGTTTCCTCTAATCTGAAAAAAAAAAAGATTTTAATGCTGAATCCTCTGCTTATATTTAATATTATGGATTTTTTATCATTTCAGGGCTGACAGATATGCGTCACTACTGGGGTAAGCATATATCACAATATCGTGATATCACTCTGTCTTAATCTTCTTTCAGAATTTTACATTTTCTGCTGGGTCTCCTGTCTTGAGCCCCATGTTTTCTTTCCAGACACAAACACATACATCTTATATTTCTGTAGTGTTCTACCTCTCCCCAGAATCGAACTAAGTTCTTCCCTGTTCCCATTCACATTATTCTCAAGATTACTCTTAAAATGTCACAAATAAAAGTACCTCAAATTTCTTAACCAACCTTGTCATTTTTTCTACAGTTCACGTGACCCTGTGTCGTCCAATAAATCCTCAAACTGTTACCATTTCTGAGGATCAGCGAGAAGCAAGACATGTGTCAACATTGAATACAAATTATAATAATCAGACCAATGATTATCATAATTATGCTGTACTTGGCTCACCAATCATCCCATCAGGAAAACATTATTGGGAGGTAGATGTGTCACAGAAAAGTACCTGGGTCTTGGGAGTATATTGTGGACAAATCCCAAAATTATACCCTAGAGCAAGTGTTTTTTTACCAATTGTTTTTCCTCCACTGATCTACTCTAGATATCAACCAAAATATGGTGTTTGGGTCATAGGGTTAGAGAATCGATGTCAATATAAAGCTTTTGAAAATAAATCCAGCAATTGTCCCTGGAAAAGAACCCTTTCCTTGCCTGTTCGCCCCTGTCGTGTTGGCGTTTTCGTAGACTGTGAGGCGGGCACTGTATCATTTTTGAATATCACAAACCAGGGGAGTCTCATCTATAAATTCTCCTCATGTTCATTTTGTCAGAGAATGTATCCATTTTTCAATCTTATGACATGTCCTGGTCCTATGACACTGTGTTAGCAAGATCCACGTTCTTTTAAGAGCCTCCAGTCTTAGGTGCACATAAAGCACTGAGCGTAATTACCTACAGCATTCTCACCAACCTGTCCTTGCCGCGTCCCTTTTTTTCCATTTCTGCTTCCTTCATTCATCAATAGAGCAGAAAATTTGTCTCGTGTCATATTTTTCTTGACACCTTGTTTGTATTAATAGACTATCTTAATTCATCATTATATATAATATAAAGGATGATGACTAATGCCTCATAAGAAACACCAGTATGCAAGTGACATCTCCGCCAAAATTTTATAATCTCATTTCCTCTGCCACTGAGAAGAATAAGGAAAGCTTTTAAACTACTTTTATATAATATTCAAGACTTGGTATAGGAGTCGTTCACTGTAGAATGAATCTCCATGGATGTGTCAGTTTCCCCACGATGTTGGTTATGCCTCAAGGAGTGATCGAGAAAATATCATCAATGATATGTGCTAAGAGTGGGAGTTTTGTGTCCAGAGTGTCTGAATTCAAGTGCAGTCTCTCCCTATACATGCAGTGTAACCTTGAATAATACACTTGAATACAATTTACTTAAAATAGTCCAGGTGTGAAAAAGCACAGCATAGCTGTGTATCATTGTGAGAAGGAGAGTGTCATTAAGTATAAAACACGTGTCTCATATAGTAAACTTTTCCTCTGCTAATTACTGAAAAATATAAGCTGTGTATGTTTCTCATGAAATAGTTTTGTGCCTTTAGTGACACTATGATGGTTTTATTGGACTCTCATGATCCAGATCCCAGATACCTCTGTGCTGCTGTCAAGACCACCCTGCCAGTGATAGAAAAGCCTGTGTGTGTATTTGTGTGTGTTTGTGACAGTGAGAAATTTATTATAATTCTGGTTGGCTACATATTGGCCTTAATCAAATAATCTACATTTTATGGGATTCTATTTCTCATTTGTAAAAAAGTAATAATAAATGTTGCCTTATGTAGTATTATGAAAATTAAACAACAATATTTTCAGTAACTTCTGCAATTTCTAGCATATAAGGCATTATCAAGTTTACTGTCTATCAGTTTTTATTTTGCCTCTCAGTGTAACTGAAAAAATAATTTTAAGAATGCATATTTATATACTTTCAAAAATATAACCCTTGTTTTGTTTTAAGAAATAAAAGACTTGATGAAAAATATCAAACTTTCTTTAAACTTTAGCTAATTGTAAAGTAAGTATTTCTAGCTGCATAATATCCCTCCCCCCCATTTTTTGGAGTAATTCTAGTTAATGAAAAGTGAATTTAAATATTAGCTCTGTTTGTTCAGTTTTGAAAACTTATTCACAGTGATACAATAAGACTCAGAAGTACAATTGTGGAATTTCTTAACAACAGTGTAGGTAAGCATTTTCTTGCCCAAATCAGCCTTGTATTTACAGCAATCTGAAAGTTCTGAAGAAGATAAAGTAAGTGCCATTCTTCTTCCAATGAAATAGGAGGGGTATATTATCTGCAATGGATGTTCATTCAGGACTTGGTAGGATCCAGAGGCAGATTAAGATCAGATCAGGCTTCGGGCGCAGAAAAAATATTAGGCCCTTTAAACTTGGTGTGATTAGAAAATATGTAAAGTTGGGGTTGCGGGACACTTGAGAAGTTGGGGCCCAGGCTGCACGCCCAGTGCACACGCCGTTAAATTTGTTTCTGGTACTATTCCCATATATTTTTCCATTTTAATTTCCCATTTTTTCCCAATCACTTTCAGTGCTATAAAGAAAAAGTTACAGTTTGGTCAAATATTGACTTCTCTCATTCTTGACTGTCCCCAGGAATTCCTACATTCCCTTTTTCGGAAGACTGAGAGAAAGAATTTTAAGGTGGTAATTTCCAGTATCTCTGTGTGGGTGCACACAATTGTATCTTAGCACTCATCCATAGAGATGGGGAAATTCATCTCTAAATTGTTCTTTTACCTCTGCCTTTCTGTCACCATGTTGCTACTGTGACTGAATCTCTGACTCACTAGGAATTAGCTGCACTATTATATGAGTGAAAAATGACTCTCCAAGGACATTCATGTCTTTCATTTACTGAAACACCCAACTAAGGATGAAGTATGTAATTACAAGGAAAGACCTGAACTTTTACATACAACAAAAAATCTTTGTATTGAGGGACATCTACTTATTAGCAGAGGCTGTGGGCCCCTTAAATGGAGCCCTCTCCTGAAAAGAATATGAAACTTTTAAGTTGCTATGAGTTATGTTTTCTCTTCTCATAAATTGACAGAGATAGTTTCCTGGGTAAAAAAGTCTTATGTGCATAACAAAGAATGTAAAGGACCTATATAATGAAAACTACAAAGCATTGTTAAGGGAAATTGAAAAAGATATAATGAGATGGTAGAATTTTCCTTGTTCTAGGATAAGCAGAATAAATATAATCAAGATGGCCATATTACCCAAAGCAATATACAAATTTAATGCAATTCCCATCAAAATTCCAATTACATTTTTTAAATAAATGGAACAAAAAAATCATCAGATTTATATAGAACTATAAAATACCCTGAATAGCCAAAACAATCCTAAAGAAAAAGAATGGATCTGGGTGCATTATAATACCTGACTTCAAACTATATTATAGAGCCACGACAATCAAAACAGCATGGTATTGGCAGAAAAATAAACACTCAGACCACTGGAACAGAATAGAAAGTCCAGTAATCAAACCACATATATATATGGTTAAATAATTTTTGATAAAGGGGCCAACAAAACACAATGGAGAAAAGAAAGCCTCTTCAACAAATGGTACTGGGAAAACTGGAAAGCTACATGCATAAGAATGAAACTTGACTACAGTTTGTCCCCTTGTACTAAAATTAATTCAAAATGGATCAAAGACCTAAATATAAGACCTGAAACAATAAAGTACATAGAAGAAGACATAGGTTCTAAACTCATGGACCTTGGTTTTAAAGAGCATTTTATGAATTTGACTCCAAGGCAAGGGAAGTGAAGGCAAAAATAAATCAAGGAGACTACATCAGACTAAGAAGTTTTTACTCAGCAAGAAAAACTGACAACAAAATAAACAGACAGCCAACTAAATGGGAAATGATATTTTTAAACAACATCTCAGATAAGGGCCCAATATCCAAAATATACAAAGAACTCATAAAACTCAACAACAAACAAACAAACAATCCAATAAAAAAATTGGAAGAGGACATGAACAGACACTTCTCCCAGGAAGAAATACAAATGGCCAACAGATATATGAAAAGATGCTCATCTTCTTTAGTTATTAGAGAAATGCAAATCAAAAGTGCAATGAGATACCACCTCACATCTATTAGATTAGCTATTAATAACAAGACAGGTAATAGCAAATGTTGGAAAGGCTGTGGAGGAAAAGGAACCCTCATTCACTGTTGGTGGGAATGTAAAGTAGTACAACCATTATTGAAGAAAGTATGGTGGTTCCTCAAAAAACTGAAAATAGAACTACTTTATGACCCAGCAATCCCTCTACTGGGCATATACCCCCAAAACTCAGAAACATTTATACATAAAGACACATGCAGCCCCATGTTCATTGCAGCGTTGTTCACAGTGGCCAGGACATGGAAACAACCAAAAAGCCCTTCAATAGAAGACTGGATAAAGAAGATGTGGCACATATACACTATGGAATACTACTCAGCCATAAGAAATGATGACATCGGATCATTTACAACAAAATGGCGGGATCTTGATAACATTATACAGAGTGAAATAAGTATATCAGAAAAAACCAAGAATTGAATTATTCCATATGTAGGTGGGACATAAAAATGAGACTAAGAGACATTTACAAGAGTGTCGTGGTTATGGGAGGGGGGAGGGAAGGAGGGAGAGGGGAAGGGAAAGGGGGAGGGGCACAAAGAAAACTAGATAGAGGATGACAGAGGACAATCTAACTTTGGGTGATGGGTATGCAACATAATTGATCGACAAAATAATCTGGACATGTTTTCTTTGAACGTATGTACCCTGATTTATTGATGTCATCCTAGTATAATTAATAAAAAACAAAATAAAACAAAAAAAAATAACAACTTACTATAGTTAAATCTATCTTTTTACTTATACTTTGGTTGCTCTGCTACCACCCACCATGAAGGCTGGAACGCCCCCTAGTGGGCGATGGGGACCAGGTTGATTACCACTGGTCTAGATCAAAATGTCAGTAGTGAAGAGGTTGAGAAGTCCTGGTCTAAAACAAGGAACTGTTTGAAAATTTTTCTAAATTTCCTATAAAGTGTTTACTTGTATATTTTTGAATTTTCTAGAACAAAGAAACAGTTGGTTTATAAAATTTGGTCCAGAGTTGAAACATGTATGAAACCATGTACGCTGGACAAAGAAGACATATGAAAGTTGTTTTTGATTTTTTTGTGTGTGTTTTTTTTGTTTGTTTTTCACAACTTATGAGATGGGAGGAAAAAAAAAGTCTGATGTGTACGAGGTTTAAATTTACTCTCCACAAATCCATTCCAGGGCTTTCTCTTCCACATGACCTCTGATCCCCTAAGTAGCAATAAAGCCTTCTTGTATTTTTGGGGCCCCTAGACTGTGTTGAGCTATCAGTAAAACAGATGTGTATCCACAGGGGGAGGTTTGGTTGGGCTCAAGATATTAGGAAATTTCAAATGGTAGAACCAACCAAAGTCAATATGTGGGTATGTAGAGCCATCACTCAATGGTGATTATAAGTTTCTTTATTTGGGGACCTGAGATCTTCATTAGAATAAATATATGGCCTATAGTCATTGTGAGGTCGTTTGTCAATGGGGAAAGGTCACATAAAAAACCAGGTCTGGAAACTTTGCCTGGAACTGCCACACTCATGCCCACCAAAAGAAACTTACCAGGAGCACTTTGAAAAAGAACGACTATGTGTCAGCCAATAAAATTTCAATATGTCATATCAACCCACCACCACCATACTCACAACGCTATAAATTATTCCTTATCCCTCCGGCAGGTGAGGCTGCATGACTTCTCTGGCCTGTCTCACGGACCAGAGAACTTGGCCCCAGATGTGTTCTGAATAAAGTTTTTGCTATTCCACACTTGGTGAATATACCCTTCTTTCTTCCTAGGCTGGGAAATACCTTACAGTCATCAATACAGGATCTCAGTGACCTTTCATTTACTTAAGGATTCTATGTAGTCTTTATCCTGACTGCTAATCTCTGTATGCTCCCCAAACATACGTCTGTTCTACACCTCAACACCCACAGCCTGGACTTCCCTCTGCTGTGTTACATACCCTCCAAGTTCTGCTAACTCATTGTCTCCTTAGGATGAGCTGTGGACGATCATTTTTCTTAGTGCTGTTTATTCACTAACACTGTACAGAATCATTTCTAGACCCTGTGATAGAAATATAATTAATAAGAGTGTGTGCATGTAGATAGGTGAATGGATGGATGGATAGATAGATGATATATAGATAGATAGATAGATAGATAGATAGATAGATAGATAGATAGATAGATAAAATAGATGACAGATCTTAAGGATTAAATTTACAGAATTATAAAAGTTGACAAGTTCAAAACCGTTAGGGCAGGTTGTGAGACTGGAGATCCAAAGAAGAACTTGTTAAAGCCTATGTCTGGAGGAAGAATTCCCTTTTCTGGGGTTCCTATGTCTTTTTTTTCTTAAGGCAATTAATTGATTGAATGAGTTCCACCCCCATATTGGAGAGCGATCTATTTAATTTAGTGTACTGGTTTAAGTACTAATCTCATCTAAAATATAATTTAATAGCAACATTGAGACAAGTACTTGAATAAAAATCTACATTCTGTGGCTTAGACAATTCCACATATAGAATTAATTCTCACAAACACTAAGTGTTCCTCCTGATCACAGAGTAAAGTGAAAATATTTATATCATACAGGAGATCCTTCTTCTACAATTAAACTTTGGCAACCTTCTAGACTAATATCTGCTCTCCCTTCCTTCTTTGTTTATGGTTTCATAGCCCCATTTACCTGGAGAATCTAGGAGAGCTCCTGAGCTGAGGCTTTGGCCAAAGTGCCATACGGAGTCCAGGTGGGAGAGTGAGCATCACTGTGTTACCACTATGTGCCACCATCTCTGACTGAACACCACCATCATTTCCGGTTTGACTGGTCATTAACATTTATTTGACTCAAAAAGACATAAGTTTCCAGGTCACTTGGTTTATCTGGGTGTACAGGACAGGAGACATGGAACTCAGCACTTCAACATTGGCTGCCTCAAGTGAGCTCTCAGTGATGACATTTACACTGGTACTTGAATTCTGTTATCAATATCATCTCTGCTTTTGAAGAAGCCTAACCCAGTATATGTGTATGAAACATCATAGATTATATAAGCCTAGAGCTACAAACAACTGATTACTTTGTGAAAGCCCATGAACAGAGCTTCAGGGCCTAAACAAGACACAGCTTTTTGTAAAAGTCTCAACCACCTTGTAAAAATTGAAGTGTAAAGTTATTTACTAGCATCTGTGTTTCTTATAAAGCCCTCCTAGTCCAAATGCACTTTTTACTTCAGGTCATTTATATACTATTATAGGATTCTCTAAAAAAAATAAATAAAAAATAAAGTAAGAGAAAAGTGAGTCTACCCTATATTAATAAGAAGAAGGAGACCATGTTTAATGATAACACTTTGTTCTCAGATAGCTAATCTAACCACCAGTCTTTACAATTAGCCTCACCCTGTGTCTCACTTCCATCCCCTGCTCTCCATTTCCTTCATCTCCTTGCCCCGAGAGCTTCATTATCTCTATCCTGGTCACCTGTGTATCCATCCTACTCATCTTCCCAATTCCCCACTGGATCCATCAAACATACCACCACCTAAAGAGATAATTTCTTCTGCTCTTGGAAAAGAGGCCTTAAATGTTACATGATTGGGGAGGTGCCATGTGTCAGGGTCACTGCAGGCTCATGTGAGACCAAAGAGCCTAGCAGTTTTCTGCTCCCAGCCACACCAGCATTTTCAAACTCAGACAAGTCCGTGTGTCTTTAATGAACAGGTCACTTCCATTATGTAGTACGTGTTCTTCTCTCCCGTATGCCATATTTTCATCTCTTTGGTTTTCAGTTTAATTCTTTGGTTTTCAAGTTGTAATTGCTGGACAACCCTTTATCTGACCCCATTATCTGAATTCCCAAAACATGCATGTCTCTCTAGTAGTTTTTTTCACATCTTCTTGTTTGTAACATGTATATGGCTGATTATTTAATTTGCTTTCCAAGTTAAGTGCCAGAGTTAGTGTTTAAACTCTCTCTTTAGACTCATCATTGTGTTTATGTATATTAGTTTAGTTAGTATGAATTGTATAGTTAGTAAAATTTTATTGAATGATCTTGTATAAAATTGTGATACTTTTTCAACTGTGTTTCTTTTTTTTTTAATGTATGTGACTTGTGTGATCCTGTGATGTATTCCTACTATCTCTCCTCTCACCACCCACATACATATACACATATTTAGGCTCCTATCAATGTGTTTTGCATTATAAAGACCAATGTGAAATTTTATTATTTCTCATCACAGAAATTCTAAACCTTTTTAAGTTACTTGAATTGTCTTTCATTAACTCTGTAGGGTAGTAACAGAACATTGTAGGTTGTCCCTGTATGCATTGGGTTAATTTTTACCCTGTGTATTGAAGATAAATGACCTTTGTAAGTCACTATTTCTATGTACATTCTGAAAGGGTTTGCTCTTAACATGTACATGAACACATTTCACATATTATGTTATAATAATAGAAATAATTTCAAATATGCAGGACATAATAGCAATGCTTACAATGCAAATATGCAAATCAGAGAAGGTCTTTCTAATAAATGAAAATGTAAGAAGAAAGTCATCTGAAGGAGAGAGTTATCTGAAGGGCAGCATTGCATACTGAGAGAAGTGCAGGTATAACAACCCAGACACATAAGTGGCTTGGTGCTTTTTGAACTGAGGATGTGTTCTTGGCATGGGAATGCAGAAGCTGGAGCCGTGGTTGGCCACACAGAGTCTTGGTAGAAAGGCCTCAGCTCATCTTTCTGCTCAGTAAAAGTGAAGGACTGTAACAACTGTTACACAAAGAAAAATTAAATTTGTCATGTCACATGAATAAAAAGTATTTAAAATGGTTATGAAAAGTTTCTCTACCAGCCACTGAACTACTTTACTTATTTCTCTACCATTCCTTTTCTTGTCCTCCAATATTGGTTCTTGCCTTGTTCCTGATTTCTACACAGTTAATATCATTTTAAGCCTCTCTTTCTGTGCTTCCTCCCTTTTACCTTTCAAATCAAGCAGGAATTTGTAAGCATGAGGAAACTCACACCAGGACAGATAAAAGTTGGGTAGCCACTGTGATGGATTCAATAACCCTGAACAACATAATGGATGAGGTTACCTGCCCCATCTGCCTGGAGGTCCTGACAGAAACCCTGAGCCTGGACTGTGGGCTTAGCTTCTGTCAAGCCTTCATCACGGCAAACCACAAGGAGTTCACTGTTGGCAAAGAAGGAGAGAGCAGCTGCCCTGTGTGCTGAATTACATACCAGATTGAAAACCTGTGGCCTAACCAGCATGTGGCCAACATAGTAGAGGAGTTTATGGAGATCAAGTTGAGCCCAGAGGAGAAGCAAAAGAGAGATCCCTGTATGCACCATGGAGAGAAATTTCTGCTCTTCTGTAAGGACAATGGGAAGTAAATTTGCTGGCTTTGTGAGTGGTCTCAACAGCAACATGTTCACCACAAATTCCTCATGGAGGAGGTTGCCCAGGAGTACAAGGTAACAGACCAGGATGGGGGAAAGACAGGGCAGAAAATGGAACTTGTTGGGGAATCTCCACTTTGCATATGACATCAGGTATCTTGACACCATATCCCTGAGGCCTGTGATCACTTTTCTTCCCATGCTCACCTTCAAGGCCTGAATGACATTTCTGTGCATTTCATTCAATTATAAAATGATGAGAAGACTCTAAAGCAGAAGTAGGTATTTTTATGCCTTGTGCTAATAGGTGTAGGTTTGGTGTCCAAGCAAGTGGTCATTTCTTTTTTGGACAGGAAGGGTAACTGGGCAGCTGGGTGGATCGAGACCTAATTTATTTCCTTACAACAGGATCATGTTTCTTTTTTTTCTTTTTTTTTTTGACCAGAGTAACAGGCTTTATTAAAAGGAAGAAAGGAACCCTGCTGGTTACTTCTCCAGGGAGAAAGGCACTGGTTACAGACTAGGGGCGAATTTTATAGTGTTTTGGGAGAGCCTGAGGGGACACTGAGTCAAAAGTTCTAGTATGTTCCCTTTTATGGTTTTATGATTTCAGCTTTCTGGAATGCTCCTTCTTAGGTGGTTGATCAGCTTTCTGAAACTGATCTGCCTCAGGGGCGATTATCCAGGAAGTAATGGTGAGGTCAGGCAGCCAGGTGGGAAAGAAAAGTGTAGTTGGAGTTCCACATATCTATTGTTTCTCAACTCTTTGGTATGATAAAAAAGGAAAAGAGGTGGGGGGAAGGAGAGGGTATGGGCTTCAGGAAGGATGTTTGTCTCGGACAGGCCACCTTCTGAAGCTACTACTTGCTGTTATCCCTATAGGGAGCCTCCTTTGTGAATTTCTCCCTGGGGCTGTTGGGGTAGGGGTTGTAAAAGCATTTAATTGTAGGTAATCCTGGAGATTTCTCTCATTGGAGCCTGCAGGAACTTCTGGTCCAACAGGGGTTTGAGACAGGTACAGATCGCCAGCTAATCAACCTACAATTAAATGTCCAAGTAGAATCAGGGAGTAAGCCCGGGAGGGGCTGCCATTGCCCATTGATTCCCTGGTTGTAAGTTTGGACGGCAAAGAGGTATCGTCCAGGCAGTTAGTACTGTGTCCTGGGTTTCAGCACCAAATGTTGGAATCCATGGGAGTCCGAAAAGACCAGAATAACAGGCTTTATTGAAAGGAAAGAAGGAACCCTGCCTGGCACTTCTCCAGGGAGAAGGGCTGATCATGTTTTTTCATGTAAGACACAAACAATCAGTCTTCTGTTGACGTGGAGTGATCACCTCTATATTCTGAATTTTAAAGAACACATTAACCACATCAGATTTCCTTCAAGACTCAGATTTGTATAAATCCTGGTGTGATTCCTCTGTCATAGGAGAAGCTCCAGGCAGGTCTGGACAGGCTGAGGGCAGACCAGCAGAAAGATGAGATATTAAGATTTGAAATCAGAGAGGAGAGAACTTTCTGGAAGGCAGGAGAAGACTCTTTCTGAAAGAGTCTGGGCAGGACCATGGGTTTTATTTTTTTAATTTTTATTTATTTATTCATTTTAGAGGAGAGAGAGAGAGAGAGAGAGAGAGAGAGAGAGAGAAAGGGGAGAGAAGCAGGAAGCATCAACTCCCATATGTGCCTTCACCAGGCAAGCCCAGGGTTTTGCACCAGTGACCTCAGCATTCCAGGTCGACGCTTTATCCACTGTGCCACCGCAGGTCAGGCACCATGGGTTTTAGTCACATGAAACTCCCTTCAACCTTGTTCCCTGACAGTCCCTATGTCCCAAGTTATTAATTAGTCATTCTTTATTCTCTCCCTCATAGGATTGAGGCTGAAAATTAACATATCACAAATTAACACAGATATTTGCAGCTTAGATATTCTCATCAAGAGACTCTGGTGAGAATGGCTAGTGAATTCTGTGTTCATTTCTCTCATTATTTTGAGCCTTTAACTCTTTCAAGGGAAGCCTGTTGCCAATGGCTCATGGATATGTCCCTGGCTTTCAATGTTAGAAAGAGCGTGTGTATAAGAGGGGGATCAGGTGTAATAAAGTGAAGTGTGACTGTAAAGGCATCTGTGTGAGAGCTGAGCAATATCCAAGTATCTCTTTTTGGTTAATGGTTGGCCACAATATTGCAGACTTGAGGTCATTATTTTGGAATGTGATGAAGAAAAAATAATAGGAAAAGTCAGCTCTCCAAGAACTGCTCTTCTGTTGTATCTCCCTTCACTGGGAGATCTTCCAAATCAAATACTTGTTTTTCTGTCTCTCAATTTCTTCCAGCCTGAGTTCCTCACACTCTTTCTCATTCTTGAAGAATCAAGTACAACAGCAAAGACAATTTGTCAGGATTGTTTTAAAAAGCAGAGAGGTATCCTGAACAGTGAGGAGCAGAAAGAGCTGCAAAATCTGGAAAGAAGGAGGGAGATAGTCTCTGTTACCTGGAAAAAGATGAGCAAGAGCTGGTCCAGCAGAGCCTGTTGATGAGAGATCTCATCTCAGATATGGAGCATCAGTTGCAGGGTGAACAGTGAGATCCTGCAGGTAGTACTTGGGAAGAAACTCCAGCATCTGAACTTGAGAAAAATGGAGACTAAGTTTTGTTTTGTTTTGCTGTGTGGTTGTGGTGTTTCTGGTTGTGACTTCAAGGTTCCTTTGTTCTTGCGGAAATCCTTTGCATTTATGTTATCGATTATTGAAATAATTGAATGCAGAAATTACAAGGAATTTTATTGTTTTTATAAAGTATGTATTTCAGTCTAAAATTTGTTGAGCGATGATCCGTTGTGTCCAATTATATGTATAGGCTCCTGTATCTGTGATTTAGACTAGAACATTTTATACACCTCTTTATGAACAAAGAATTTGTTTATTTTTTTCTTAAAGAATGAGTTTAAATTTTTTTTCTTTCTGTTATTTTTTCTAAATAAATAATTGTGAAAGATTGGCATTATTTTTAAATTATTTAATAGATTCACCAGTGAAACCACTTTATTCTGGGTCTTTCTTTTTGAAAAGTTTTAAAATATTGTTTTGCCTATATTAGGTTTACTTAGTTGTTTTCTTTTTGTACATTGTGTGAGTCAGTTTTTGATAAAGCATATCTTTTTAGAAACTTTTCCACTCTAAATGGTCAGGTTTGTACTAAATTTAGTCTATATAATCCCTTAGAATCTTTCATTTCTACAGCATTCACAGCAGTGTCCTCCATTTTATTTCTTATTTATGTTGTGTGTGTGTGTGTGTGTGTGTGTGTGTGTGTGTGTGTGTATTTGGTTAATTTAGTTATGTTTATTAAGTTTATTGATGTTTTTTAGAAATAAATTTTATTATTTTATTGTTTTATCTGTTTTTAATCTTCTCATATCACTAACTTCAACTCTCAATTATATAGTTTCTTTTGAGTATTTGTATATGCACATGTGTACATCAGTATGTGCCATTGTGTGTATTGTTTTTAATTTGTTGTTATTTTTCTAGTTTCTTAAAGGGGCATATAGATGAATCTTTTTTTTTCTAAAGTGATAAGCTGGGAGGCAGAGAGAAAGACTCCTGCATGTGTCAGACAAGGATCCACCAGGCATGCCCACTAGGGGGTGATGCTCTGCCAATCTGGGTTGTTGTTCTGCTGCAACTGAGGCCATTCTAGTGCCTGAGGTGGAGGTCATGAAACCTGCTCAGTGTCCAGGTCAACTTTCCTTTCATGGAGCCTTGGCTGCTGGAGGGGTAGAGAGAGATAGAGAGAAAGGAGAAGGGGGAGGGTTGAGAAGTAGAAGGGTGCTTCTCCTGTGTGCCCTGGCCGGAAATAGAACCTGCAATTTCTACACGCCTGGTTGACTCTCTTTCAACCTTGGTTCCTTTGAGCCAATTGACCAGGCCTCTTGATGACATTCTTATTCAAAATATTATTTTTTTCCCTTTCTCTAAATTCCTTTTAACATTTCTTGTAATACTGGTTTCCTGCTGATAAACTCTTTCAGCTTTTCCTTATCTGGGAAGCTCTTTACATCTCCTTCAATTCTAAATGATAGGATTGCTAGGTAGACTAATCTAGGTTTTAGGATCTAGATTTTTATTACTTTGAATATGTCATGAAAATCTCTTCTGGACTACAACATTTCCATTGCTAAATCAGCTAGTAATATTGTGGGAGCTCCTTTATAGGTAACTAACTTCTTTTCTCTTATTGCTTTTTTTATACTTTCTTTTTGCACATATAGATTCCATGGGTGGCCTAGCTCTTTGTATCATGAAAGAAGTTATTCTGGGTTAAAAGACACCAAATAATTGGTACAAACCCATTCAAACAAATACATCTCTGATGATAAAGCAGTTGAGATGACTAAAAACTGTTAACAATGTGGACTAAACTGGCCTGGTAGAGATTGAAATGCAGGTAGATATGGTTGAGTCTAGAACAGTGACTGAGTGGATATTGGTACCATGGACAAAGTGGGTAAGAGAGGAGACAGTTTCATTGGTGAAGAGTAAGGTACAGATAAGACATTCTCAGTTACTTGTTCCTATGACTAATTTTTTAGGGAATTTATTAATTTGCATTTAGAGATAAAATTGAGTAAAAATAATGATTTGGAAATCAATTGCATGGGTGTGTGTTATAATTTTAGGGAATGCATGAGGTCATATAGATTTTGTATACAATGAGGAGAGACTTGAGAAACACCTACTTTAGTACATATTCTTACTTGGACCCTCAGGAGAAAGAATATACACTTTTTGAGAAAGGTTAAGATTATTTGCTCATCTTTGACACTCCCTTGCCTGGCATAATTCACTTTCAGTAATGGTTTATTACTTTATACTTATGTTAAATGAATGAACATACCATGAGTCGTTCAAATCATCTCATGAGGAGCTTTATGTACTTAGGGATAAAAGTTATGGGCCTTATGCTTTCCTCATGAGTATGTTTCATTTCTAGGTACCAAAAGCCTTATGCTGTTCTTCCACGAGGGTCAACGTTGTTTCTACATTTTAGGAAACCTGATAACTTCACAGGAGTCTCCTGGAAATATTGACCTGGGTTTTTCCTTTACCTTTTTGACTCTTACATTGGGAACCTCTCTATTTCCACAACATCAGGAGTTTGTGGGAGTGTGATGAAGATTTGTAAGTGAGAAGGACATATCTTCTTGACGCAACTTTTCTGTTTTCTCCCTAGGATGTGAATGGCATCATGGAAAGTTATGTGTGAGAGACTAGAGATGGTCCCATTGTGCTGTGAAAAGAGATTTAAAGGTATTAAAGTTATCAGGTGACTAATTAGAATGAAGAATTATTCAAGGCAGGAAAATATGAGTGCAATTCTATTTTAATTTAATTTCATGGCCCTGGCTTGTTGGCTCAGTGATAGAGTGTTTGCCTGGTAGTGGAAATCTAGGGTTTGATTTCTGGTCAGGGCATGCAGTAGAGGTGACCATTTGCTTTTCCACTCTTACCTCTCTACCTTCTCTCCCTCTCTCCATTCCACTCTCATAGAATGGCTCCAATAGTTCAAGCAAGTTGGCTCTGGGCGCTGATGATGGCACCGTGCTCTCACCTCATGCTCTAAAATAGGTCAGTTGCAGAGCATAGAGCAGTGGCCCCAGATGGGCAGAGCACTGCTGTTAGGGAAGTTTAATGGGTGGATCTAGTTTGGGGTGCATATTTCTCTGCTTTCCGGTCTCTCAATTAATAATAAAAAATTCAATTCATATATCATTTGTTCAGTGTTCTATAACATTTGAGAATGGACCAAGATCTCCAGTAGGGAATTTACATGAGGGGAAGTTGCAGAGTTTGGGTCAGTAGCAGATAGGGATAAAGTGTTTCAGTACCAGATCCATGTGGCTTCATAAGTTTTAGTCACCTAGCATACCTGTGTTGAACTCAAGTTTCCATATTTTATAGCTGCTTGATCTACTGTGTATAGGTTGTATCTACTCTACATGCTAATAACTCACATTTGGATACTACTCTTTTATATTTAAATTTCTTCCCTAGAAAAATACGAAATGGATCTTTCTATATAGTTCACTTTATTTTCCAAAAGCAAACTTGAATATCAAGGACTAATTTGGCCCTGGTGCAAACTACTGGGCAATCTTGTTCATATATTTTGAAGCCAAATGGAAGGTAATTTTTTTTGTATCTAAATTTTCATAACTACTTGACTACATCAATATTTTCTAAACACATGAAATTTAGAGTACTAATAGTATAGAGTTCATAAAGTCACCTTTTTCAAGTGTTATATATTTACCTACGACTTCATATCTCAAATGTTGTTCTGGGGGCTTTTATACTGGGCAATAAAATTTAAATGTCTTGGTACTCTTTACAAAGCATTCCCACACCTGATATATCTCAATCAGGAACGATGGTCTATAATCTTACCCTCTTGTCTTATGCCTAGGCTCTAAAGCCATACTCTGACTTTTCTTTGAATAAATTTGTTTTAAAGTACCAAATTTTGCATATAATTTTATAAGATTTTTAGGAGGGAGAGAGGGAGAGGTTAGTTTCATATTATAAGAAATAAACTGTGCTTCTGATAGGTCAGTGACTTCTCAAGTTTACCCAGGAGACAACTGGGAGAGTAGAGATGAGCACATTTCCTCTGGCTCCAATATCAGGAGTCTACTCTCTCCTTTCTCTGGGTCTCCATGGAAGGGGCATAAGTGCTCAAGGAAGCTAATAGAAAGAAATCAGTGGTTTTGAAGAGACTAAAATTCAGAGATATTGGCATCTATTTTTGTCATTTCTAGGAGTAAGACCTTCATTCTAAAGAAGCCAAATCTCTGCTGGTAACAAAGGAGATGGTTCCAAGTTCCTGACTTGAGATAGGATGCTGCAAGTGCTTAAAGGTTATGAATGCCAGACAAGTAGGTGATTGAGAGATTCCTGTGTTGGTGGGGGTTGAAGAGGGAGAAGGGTTCAGTTTTTAGGTTTATTGAATAGAAGAGACAAAGGAGAATGGATATTATGTGCTGAAGATATGGTCATATATAATGTGTAGTGGTTAGCTGTCGTTCACCTCTCATTCTTCAAAGGAGAGTGGATATTATGTGCTGAAGATATGGTCATATATAATGTGTTGTGGTTAGCTGTCTTGTTCACCTTTCATTCTTGTGTATACTGCTTCACACAAACCCCAGACATTCCCCTGATGTAGAGAGAAAATAGATTTTAGTGCTGACTCCTTTGCTTATATTTAATATTATGGATTTTATCTTTTCAGGGCTGAGAGATGTGTGCTGCTTCTGAGGTAAGCAGAAATCACAGCATTATAAAGCTACTCTGTCCTCATAGTCTTTCAGAAGTTAACATTTGACCAAGTCTTATACCTTGAGACCATTGTTTTTCCTTTTAACACACATATGTGTATACATATTATATATCTGCAATGTTATACTTGTCACCAAGAACCACTCAGTTGTATCCAGTTACCACTCATTTTATTCTCAAGATCTCTCTAATAATGTCATAAATAAAGGTACAACATATTTCACACCCAACTCTGTAATTTTTCTAGTTTATGTCACCCAGATCTTCACAAAGATATATCCAAACTAACGTCTACAAATCAGAGACTAGTGAGATGTCTCTTATATTTGGTATATTTTCATCATAAGAAAGGTGATTATGATAAATTTGGTATACTGTGATAACTATTAATTATATTATAAAAACATTACTGGTGGGTAGATCTGTAAGAAAAATGTGCCTGCATCTTAAATATATACGGTGGAAAATGTCCTGAATTAAACATGATGTATTTTGTTAGACTTAACATTAATATTTTTCAACATATTTACTCTAGATTTTAACCTAAATATGGCTACTGGGATATAGGATTACTGAATCTGTTTGAATATAATCCTTTTGTGGATTCTGCCTCCTCTATCTCTTAATCATAACCGTCTCCCTGAATGTTCCTCCCTATTGTGTTGGGGTTTTACTACAATGCTGGCACTGGTTTATATTTGAAGGTGACAAACTATGGGTTTTCCATCTATAAATTTACATTTCTTTTCTTAGTAAATTTATTTATATTTCAATTCTATGGAATGTACTGGCCCCATGACACTGAGTTCTCAAGTTCTTAAACCTCTTACTCCCTCAGACACTTATTTGAAGTTCCTCCAGCATTGGGTGCACTAAATGCACTAAACTTATCAACTGCATTGTCACCAACTTTGCCTTGCTGTGTCCCCTATTCTTTTCTTCATTACAACATCATTATTCAACAATAGAGTGTAGAATTTGCCTTGTGTTATATTTTCCCCAATATCTTCTTATCATTAGTAGGGACTCCTTAGTTCACCATGCTGAATAATCCCCAGGTAAATGACTAATGCATCATAAAAAGGCCAGTATGGAGGTGACCTCTGCCAAGTTTTTACAATGTAATTTCCTCTGCCAATGAGAAGAATAAAAAAAGTTTTTCAACAACTTTTGTATATTATTCAAGACCTTGCATAGAAGTCATTCAGTACAGAATAGTCCTCAGAGGTGTGTTGATTTACCAGTGATGGTCCTCATTCATCAATTAGTGAAGGAGAAAATAGTATAAATAATATGTACTAAGAGTGGAAGTTTTATGTCCACAGTGTCTGAGCTAAAGTCTAGTTTCTTCAAATAAATGCTGTGCATCCTTGAATAAGATAACTTAATGCTGATTTCATTTTATTTTATTAAAATAATCCTTGTTTAACAATTATACCATAGTTAGAATCATTGCAAAAAGAAAAAAATTATTAAATATAGAACATGTGAATGTCTCAACTTAATAAATATTTTCATTACTAATTACCAAAAATATAAGTTGTGTCAGTAGCTCATAAAACAAGTAGGTACCTTGAGGACAGTAGGGTACAAGTACCCTGAGGACACTAGGGTACTTTTACTGAAGTCTCATGTTTCAAATCCCAGATACCTCTTTGCTGTTCTCAAAACTACTCCACTCTGCAGGTGATAGAGAAACCTGTGTGTGTGTGTGTGTGTGTGTGTGTATGATAGTAAATTTTTTTATAAAGCTGATGTTACTACACTTTGGCCCTAATTAAGTACACTAAAGTCTATCAGGTTCAGTTTCTCATTTATAAAAAATAATACATAAAATTTACCTGATGTATTATTGTGAAAATTAAAAATGATGTTTTAATAACTTCTGTCATTAGTAACAAATATATTGTCTATTCATTTTTTCTTTACTTCTCACTGTCACTGAAATAAGTGATTTTAATAATACATACCAGTTCACTTTCAACATTTTTGTTCTTGCTTAGGCTTACGAAATAAAATAATATTGAGAAAAAACTTATAACTTTCTTTCAATTTTATCTAATTGAAATTTAAATGTTTCTGTAGAACTACCTAGTCTAATTTTTTTAATTTTGCTGCAGTAAGTATATTTCACTGAAGCTGAATTTCAGTTTGGTTTGCCTTACTTTAAAAAGCTGTTATGCTTGATCCGTGGTGGCTCAGTGCATCAGTGGATAAGGCATTGATCTGGAACTCTTGACATCACTGGTTCGAAACCCTGTGCTTGCCTGATCAAGGCACATATGGGAGTTGATTCTTCTTGTTCCTCCCTCACTTCTCTCTCTCTCTCTCCCATATGCTTTCTCTCTCTCACTCTGTAAAATGAATAAAGTTTTAAAAAATAAAAATAAATAAATAAATGCTGTTATTAACACTAATATTGTAAGTATAAGTAGAAGAATTGCTGGACTCATTTTAACAAAACTATAATTGTTTGTGCCCAGGTCAGTCTTACTTTTTCAAGGAGGTGAAGATGTTCAAGAACAAAGAGAAAACTGAGTTTTTCTCCTCCAATAAGGTAACAGGAGCATTATTTCTGCAATGTATGTTTCCACCAATTCAAAACTTTATGGGATCACCATGTTTTCTGGCATTCTTATTCCCAACTCTTTTCTCAAACAAGTAGGCATTTAAATAAATAAATGAATGAGTGAATAAATAAATAAATAATTGTAATTAATTAATAAATGGTTTATTCAATTAATTATTGGCTGTTCTCATTTTTGCTTGTTCATAGGAATAGCCAGGCACAGATTCCCAGCTCACACCACCGAACTGGATTATAAACTAATTTATGAACAATCAGCATGAAAATCCAAATCTGGACTACAAGAGCAGCTCCCAAAAACCAAGGAGCAAAGAACCCACAACAAACCTGATAGGGAGTGCCAGAATCTCCCCTGCTTACAGAAAGGGGGGGGGTAAGGCTGAGAGCCCAGAATGAATCTCATTCCAAGAAACAGAGCAGTAAATACTGCTTACAGCCACTTTCCTGGTGACCAGGAAACAAGGTATGTTGAAAAGGCCAGCTTGTCTTCCAAAAAGAAAGGAGAGAGAGAAAGACAGATGGTGAGGGGCAGAGGAATGTAAGGGACAACCTGAAAAGCTGACTCATTCATTGCTGAGGCTACCATAGCTGGGGGAGGTGCTGATCCTTCCACAAAACAAAAGTCAAAGTGCTTTTAGGTCACAGATCTCCAGACATCTCTCCAGCTCCAATCAGTGCAACAAGACACACCTGAAAACAAGAAGTGGGGAGGAGGGGCAGTAACTCAGGTCTCCATGGAGATCTGAGACACACCACCCCATACTGAAGCTGAGAAAGCAACTTGACCCCAGAGATATTAACAGGCAGAAGAAGACTTCAGAGTCTTAGGTTACACCCACCCCATTCCTGGATACAGTTTCAAATAAAACCCCTGCTGAGATCAGCAAACAAGACAATCATCAAATTAAAAAACAAACAAACAAATCAAGACTTCAAAGCAGCCCAAATCTGAATGTGGATTATGAATAATAGCTGATGCCAACCCAAGAAGACCTAGAAATAACACAATTGAAAACTGGAGGCAGACAACTCCAAGCCTAGACTCAATCAGCTCTACAAACAAAACATCAAAACACACAGGTATAATGAGAAGATAGAGAAGTGCAATCTAAATGAAACCACAAGAGAAACATCCCGGAAAAGAACTGAGTGATATGGAAATAACCAAACTTCCAGATGCAAAGTTCAAAATAATGATTATAAGGATGCTTAGGGATCTTGAACAACAATGGATTGTCATTATGAACACCTAAATAAAGAAATAGCAAGTATAAAAAAGGATATTGAAATAGTAAAAAAAATGAGTCGGAGATGACAAATAAAATATCAGAAATGACGACAACAATGGAAGGAATTAAAAACAGGATGGATAGAGCTAAGGATCGAATCAGCGAGTTGCAGGACAACTGGAATGAAGGCATGAGTGCAGAGAAGAAAAAAGATAAGAGACTCAAAAAGTCTGAGGAAACTTTTAGAGAGCTCTGTGACAACATAAAGAGAAATAACATCCGCATCATAGGGGTTCCTGAAGAAGAAGAGAAAGAACAAGGGATAGAGACTTTGTTCAATCATATCATAGCTGAAAACTTCCCTAAATTAATGCAAGAGAAACTCTCAGAAGTTCAAGAAGCACATAGAACTCTATTAAAGAGAAACCCAAAGAAACCTACACCAAGACACATCATAATTAAAATATCAAAGCTAAGTGATAAAGAGAAAATATTAAAAGCTGCTAGAGAAAAAAAGGTTATCACCTACAAAGGAGCTGCCATAAGGATTACATCAGACTTCTCACCAAAAGTACTTGAGGCCAGAAGGGAATGGCAAGAAATATTCAAAGTAATGCAGAACAAGAACCTACAACTAAGACTACTTTATCCAGCAAGGCTATCATTCAAAATTGAAAGAGAAATAAAAAGCTTCCCAGACAAAAAAATCTTAAGGAATTGAAAACAACCAAACCAATGCTGCAAGAAATGTTAAGGGGCCTGTTGTAAACAGATCAAAGTGGGAAAGAATATAACAAAAGAAGAATACAGTTTTAAAGAGTAAAATGGCAATAAAAAACTACATATCAATAATAACCTTAAATGTAAATGGATAAAATGATCCAATCAAAAGACATAGGGTAGCTGCATGGATAAGAAAACAGGACCTGTACATATGCTGTCTACAAGAGGCACACCTTAAAACAAAAGATACACATAGACTGAAGTTAAAAGGATGGAAAAAAACATTTTATGCAAATGGAAATGAAAAAAAGCTGGGGTAGCAATACTTATATCAGACAAAATAAACTTTAAAACAAAGACTATAGTAAAAGATAAAGAAGGCCACTACATAATGATAAAGGGAGCAATCCAACAGAAAGATAAAATGATTATAAATATCTATGCACCTAATATAGGAGCACCTAAATATATAAAGCAGACTTTGATGGATATAAAGGGTAAGATCAAAAGCAATACTATAATAGTATGGAATTTTAATAACCCACTAACATCACTAGATAGATCCTCAAGAAAGAAAATTAACAAAAAAACAGCAGACTTAAAAAAAAACCAACAAAAAGAAAAACAGCAGACTTAAAGGACACACTAGATCAACTAGATTTAATAGATATCTTCAGAACCTTTCACCCTAAAGCAGCAGAATATACATTCTTTTCAAGTGCTTATGGTACATTCTCTAGGATAGACCACATGTTAGGGCACTAAAGTAGTCGCAACAAATTTAAGAAGATTGAAATCATATCAAGCACTTTCTCTGATCACAATGGCATGAAACTAGAAATCAACCAAAATAAAAAAGCTCAAGCATTTTCAAACACATGGAATATAAATAGCAGGTTGTTAAATAACAAATGGATTAAGAATGAGATCAAAGAAGAATTTAAAAATTCCTAGAATCGAATGATAATGAGCATACAACAACTCAAAATTTATGGGACACAGCAAAAGCAGTACTGAGAGGGAAGTACATAGCACTACAAGCACACTTTAAGAAGCTAGAAAAAGGTCAAATAAACAACTTAATCATGCATCTAAAAGAACTAGAAAAAGAACAGCAAGTAAAGCCTAAATGTAGTAGAAGAAAGAAAATAATAAAGATCAGAGCAGAAATAAATGACATAGAGGCTAAAGAAACAATACAGAGGATTAATGAAACTAGGAGCTGGTTATTTGAAAATGTAAACAAGATTGATGAACCTTTAACTAGACTCACCAAGAAAAAAAGAGAGAGGACTCAAATAAAATCAGAAATGAGAGTGGAGAAATGACAACTTACAACAGAAATACAAAAATATTGTAAGAAAATACTATGAAAAACTGTATGCCAAAAAACTAGACAACCTAGATGAAATGGACAAATTCTTTGAAACTACAATCTTCCAAAAATCAATCTGGAAAAATCAGAAAACCTAAACAGACCAATTACACCAAATGAGATCAAAAACAGTTAACAAAAAACTCCCAACAAAGAAAAGTCCTGGGCTAGATGACTTCACAAGTGAATTTTACCAAATTTTCAAAGAAGAAACAACTCCTATCCTTCTCAAGCTATTTCAAAAAATTCAAGAGGAAGGAAGAATTAAGTGAGCATAATTCTGATTTGAAAACCAGGCAAAGACAACACACACAAAAAATTATAGGCCAATATAACTGATGAATATAGATGCTAAATTCTTCAACAAAATATTAGCAAACCAGATCCAACAATACATGGAAAAAATCATACACCATGATCAAGTGGGATTTATTTTGGGGAGGCAAGGCTGGTACTATATTTGCAAATCAATCAATGTGATTCATCACATAAACAAAAAGAAAGAGAAAAACCACATGATAAGTTTAATAGATGCAGAAAAATCATTTGATAAAATCCTGCATCCATTCATGATCAAAACTCTCAACAAACTGAGAATACAGGGAACATACCTCAAAATGATAAAAGCCAATTATGACATACAATGAAGTAAAGACAGCCTCTTCAATAAATAGTCTTGGGAACATTGGACAGTTACCAGCAAAAAAATGAAACTAGACCACCAACTTATAGCATTCACAGAAGTGAACTCAAAATGGATAAAGACTTAAATGTAAGTCATGAAACCATAAGCATCTTAGAAGAAAACATAGGCAGTAAGCTCTGCGACATCTCTCAGAGCAATATATTTGCTGATTTATCTCCATGGGCAAGTGAAATAAAGGACAGGAAAAACAAATGGGACTATACCAAACTAAAAAGCTTTTGCACAGCCAAAGACAATAAGAACAGAATAAAAAGACAAACTACACAATGGGAGAACATATTTGACAGTACGTCTGATAAGGGGTTAATAACCAAAATTTAGAAAGAAGTTGTAGATCTCAACACCAGAAACACAAACAAACCAAACAAAAAATGGGCAAAGAAAATGAATAGACACTTCTCCAAAGAGGACATACAGATAGCCAATAGGCATATGAAAAAATGCTCAACATCACTAATCATTAGAGAAATGCAAATTAAAACCACAATGAGATATCACCTCACACCAGTCAGAATGGTGCTCCTCAACAAAACAATACAGAATAAGTGCTGGTGAGGATGTGGAGAAAAGGGACCCTCCCGCACTGCTGTTGTGAATGCAGACTGGTGCAGCCTCTGTGGAAAACAGTATGTAGATTTCTCAAAAAATTGAAAATTGAACTGCCTTTTTACCCAGCTATCCCACTTTTAGGAATATACCCCAAGAACACCATAGAACTATTCCAGAAGAATTGCACCCCCAAGTTTATGGCAGCATTGTTCACAATAGTGAAGATCTAAAAACATCCCAAGTGTCCGTCAGAGGATTAGTGGATTACAAAGCTTTGGTACATATATACTATGGAATACTACTCAGCCATAAGAAATGATGACATCGGATCATTTACAATAACATGGATGGACCTTGATAACATTATAAGTAGTGAATTAAGTAAATCAGAAAAAAGTAAGAAGTATATGAACCCAGACATAGATGGGACATAAAAATGAGACTCAGCGACATGGACAAGAATGTGATGGTAACAGGGGGTGGAGTGGGGGTGGGGTGGGGAGAGGGCGAAGAAGGAGAGAGAGGGGGTGGGGGGAGGGGAGGGGCACAAAGAAAACCAGATAGAAGGTGATGGAAGACAATTTGACTTTGGGTGAGTGGTATGCACCATAATCAAATGTCAAAATAATCTGGAGATGTTCTCTCTGAACATATGTACCCTGATTTATCAATGTCACTGCATTAAAATTAATAAAAATACAATAAAAAAAAGAATAGCCAAATTTATCAGTTTGGATGATCTTTGATGAAACAAAAATCCGTGGTTGACTTTTCTTTGTGTGTGTGTTGTGTGTGTGTGTGTGTGGGGGGGGAGGAAATTGGTCTTAATTTTTAATTTGATCACTGCATTGCATTTACCAGATTGCTATGATGACTGAAGGTACAACTTATTAGCAATACTCTTAAAATATTGACAATGAATTCTAGGTCTCATGTCTTTTCAGTTACTGGAATGCCAGTCCCCCAATTAATTATGAATTATATGATTTTAAGAAAAAAAAAACCACCTTAATTTTTATGTACAATATTTTTTAGGTCCTTGACATCACTGTCAAAACTACTCAGTCCTTGCTTTTGATAAACACAGACAAACATATACTCACACCACACATGCTCTAAGCTAAGACATACTTATGTTTTTTATTGTTTACTTCTTATTGACCTTACTCTTTCCAGTGAGAAGATAGATTATGCCATCCTCAACAGTTGGATAAGTCTGTACTCTCATCACCCCCTCTCTCCACCCTCTCCGTGGAAAGAAGGAAAGTTGATTTTTCAGGAAACATTCACACAAACCTTGGTGGGATCTTATGTCCAGACTCTGAATACAGACAGATCTTTGCACATGAGTAATTAGAATGATTCACTAGACAGATTTAATTGTTTTAAAGATCGATGTATTTTATGCCCTGTTTTTAAGTGTTTGTCCCATTTTTTTTATTCTCATAGTTGAGAAAGGAGAATAGGTGATTTATTGTCTGGTGGTTAATGCAAAAGTAAATAGTAGAGTGGTTGTTGGCATAGTCTGTTTTTGATCAATTTATCTTCTTGACAATAAGGGTAGAGTGGAGGGCTTAATGTGCGAAGTGTTTTTATGTGGAGTACACAGGAACAGGCTAGGGCAGGGGTCCCCAAACTACGGCCCGCGGGCCACATGTGGCCCCCTGAGGGCATCTATCCGGCCCCCACCGCACTTCCGGAAGGGGCACCTCTTTCATTGGTGCTCCTGGAGTACTGCACCCCAAAGTGCAGTGTCGCTCACGTACAGTACTACTCCGGTGACGCAGGACGCACATGCCATGGCTCCAGAAGCGCATCATATCACTTGTTACGGCTAGCAGTGATAAATATGGAACCAGACATTGACCATCTCATTAGCCAAAAGCAGGCCCATAGTTCCCATTGAAATACTGGTCAGTTTGTTGATTTAAATTTACTTGTTCTTTATTTTAAATATTGTATTTGCTCCCGCTTTGTTTTTTTACTTTAAAATAAGATATGTGCAGTGTGCACAGGGATTTGTTCATAGTTTTTTTTTTATAGTCCGGCCCTCCAACGGTCTGAGGGACAGTGAACTGGCACCCTGTGTAAAAAGTTTGGGGACCCCTGGGCTAGGGTGTGTGCCTTACACAAATCTCATATTCAAGATCTACTCTTACCTTCACTTTGAATCACTGAAACAAGCCCACATCCAGAGCCACAGAGAGCAAAATGTTTCCTTCAGACTTTGTATGAGATATTTGTATAAGATCCAGGGTTCCAGAATGTGAACAAAGAGATCTTTTTGGCAATAAGAAGTGTAAAAGCTGGCTCTTTATCAGGTCCTGCACTTTAACCTACAAGAAATCCCTTTTTATCAAAATTCAAACCACTACATAGCATATACATTGCTGAGTAGGCTGAGGTAAGGCAGCTATAGCTTTAAAGTCTTGGACCAGTCCAGTATTTAAAAATAGTAGCTACAAAGAAAACCTAACGTCTTTGAGCTTGTCTGTGAAGAAAGTATGAAAAAAAGTGGCCCTGGCTGGTTGGCTCAGCGGTAGAGTGTCGTCCTGGCATGCAGGAGTTTCAGGTTCGATTCCCGGCCAGGGCACACAGGAGAAGCGCCCATCTGCTTCTCCACCCCTCCCCCTCTCCTCCCTCTCTGTCTCTCTCTTCCCCTCCCACAGCCGAGGCTCCATTGGAGCAAAGATGGCCCGGGCGCTGGGGATGGCTCTGTGGCCTCTGCCTCAGGCGCTAGAATGGCTCTGGATGCAACAGAGCGATGCCCCAGAGGGGCAGAACATTGCCCCCTGGTGGGCATGCCAGTGGATTCCAGTCGGGTGCCTGCGGGAATCTGTCTGTCTCCCATTTCCAGCTTTGAAAAAATGAAAAAAAAAAAAAAAAAGAAAGAAAGTATGAAAAAATTAACCTGAAAAATATTGGAGAAAGTCAGAGGCTCAAGAGAAATTTAGATATTAGGATGAAGGGTACTAGTGTACTGAGGACATCTTTTGAAATATCAGATTTTAGGTGGAGGGACACCAGTGAGGAAATAAGAGCTTTTCAGGGTAAAAGGAAGCATTAGCCAACTTGAAACCTGAATGAATCATGATCCTACTCTCATCACCTAAAGTGCATCCCCAGAGCTAACCACCTTGCTGTGGTCCACATTTCAGCATATTATGTTGTAAAACACAGGGCATAATACATGCTCCTTAGGGCTCTGTGTTCTCTTTAGCCTCTAGATCTATCTACTGTTGAACAGGAATTTAATGAAAGAGCAATTAGTGCACTTTGATTTTTAATTGTTTCCAGACTGAAAAAACACAGGGCACAGAAAGCAATGTGGCTAGTATGGTGGTGTAGATAAAGAAGAGGCATTGAGATAAGTATATGAGTACATCTCAGGAACAAAGGAGATTAGGAAGAGAATTGTTGGTTAAAATTTGTCAGCAGAGTTTATATAAACACTAATAATACTAGAATGTGAATATAACCACATGATTATCATCAGCATGTTCAATGCAATTAAAATTATATCCATAGAGATATAACTTCATGTCTTTCCATTAAAAATTACTCATCATAACAATATGTTGTAATTAATCAGAGACAGTAAGACACAACATAGGGAAGGTACCTTCTTGCCTCATCAATCTTATTGATGTTGGGTGCAATGCTGGGTGAAGGAAGTTACTCAATGAGAGTATTGTATTATGATTAAGATGATTAAGGAAAAAACAACAGATTTCAGAATGTAATTTGTGAAAAATTTACATGACTATTATAGAAATAGAAAAACATCATGAGTTTAATTGTTGTTAGAAATTACTTCATTTATACCTTTAACACTAAAACTTTCAAGTTAGCTTAGCCAATTATGCCTGTATGAATTCCAGTTCCTGCCTCATACACATATGTGAATCAGGAAGAGTTTATAAGACCAGATTAGCTTACTTTTCTGTAAGTTACAAACAAAATACCAAAATATTGGTTCTATAATCTGAATATATTGCTATTCAGTGGCAGTTCATGTCTCATATGAGTTATCGTGTGAAAAACGCCAAGCTGTGCAGTCTTGTCAGTCAGGGACCCCTGTCTGGAGCTTCCGCCATCTTATAGCTGCACCTTCTGAAAAACAGGGCATAAATGCAATAATAGGAAATAGAAGTGCTTTAATTATATTTTTTAAAAATGAAACTTATTTTATTGTTAATCTATTTATATTATAGTACTCTGTTATGCATCACTTTCCCCTTTGTTTCCACTTCCTCTTAAATTTTTTTCAGTTTTGCTTTTGATTGGTGGTACTTAGAGTATCAAATGAGAAAGGTAGACAGTTATGGAGGTTGAGTGTTACTCACAAAAAGACTATCACTGAAGAGCACTATCCGTTATTCTCTTCCTGCCTCCTACTTGCTGGTAACATGTCACTGACAGCCTCTACCATTATGTTTGGAAGGATTCATCATCTGGCCTCCTTAAGTTAGGAATAAAAATTAGTAATTAACTGGTAGATCCTTATGATTCAATGGTGGTTTGGAAAAATTTTCTCAATAGGCTCACAATGAAAAACCATTTTAAAATTTATTTTGTCTTTTATTTATTGAGAAAGAGAGACAGAGAGAGAGAAGGAGGATGAAAGGAACAGTAACACTGAGCTGCTGCTGTATGTGCCGTGATCAGGAAATTAAATCGGACACCTCTGTCCTGGGACACGTTCAAACCAACTGGCCAGGTTTTCAATTTTTTATTTTTAGAGACAGAGAGAGGAAGGGAGGGAGAAAGGAGATTAAAGGGAAGCACCCATTTGTTGTTCCACTCAGTCATGCATTCGTTTGTTGCTTCCCATGCGTGCACAACCAGGGACTGTACCTGCAACATCATTGATTCAGGATGACACTCCTAACCAACTAACTGAGATAACTAACCAGGCAGTGGAGAACCATTTCTAAATTTTCATTTTAATTTTCACAGTGACAGCTGCTACCCACTCACCATGTCAGTGCAAATGAACAGAGCCCTATCACTGATTATCATCCCCATCATACTCTGCATTACAAAGGGCAGGAACCCAGTCTTTCTGAATCATGATTTTATCCCTAGTGAGTATTTTAGGGCCTGAATACAAATAAGCTTAACTAATAGTTATAGGCTTAAATTGAAATTCTGAGAATTCAGGCCAGCAGTAGAATGTATCATTGGAATTTATGTTCTTATTCAAATATCTTGCTAAAATAATCTGCAAAAAAGATAAAACCATAGCAGTTGAGTGCTGAGCTGGTGTAGGTCCTAGAACATACTAAAGCATTAACTTTGCCAAAAGTACTACATGGTGTCTTCACATTTTTATTGTTAAACTTCTGTTCTGCTTCCTTTGATTCATTTCTACACCTATGATCTATTTTTGTATTTTTCTTTTTTTCTTTTTTTATTTTTTTCATTTTTCTGAAGCTGGAAACAGGGAGAGACAGTCAGACAGACTCCTGCATGCGCCCGACCGGGATCCACCCGGCACGCCCACCATGGGGCGACGCTCTGCCCACCAGGGGGCGATGCTCTGCCCATCCTGGGCGTCGCCATGTTGCGACCAGAGCCACTCTAGCGCCTGAGGCAGAGGCCACAGAGCCATCCCCAGCGCCCAGGCCATCTTTGCTCCAATGGAGCTTGGCTGCGGGAGGGGAAGAGAGAGACAGAGAGGAAAGCACGGCGGAGGGTTGGAGAAGCAAATGGGTGCTTCTCCTGTGTGCCCTGGCCGGAATAGAACCGGGGTCCTCCGCACGCTAGGCCGACGCTCTACTGCTGAGCCAACCGGCCAGGGCTATTTTTGTATTTTTCTGAAGTGAGAAGTGGGGAGGCAGAGAGACAGACTCCTGCATACACCCTCAACTTCTAATTCTGAAGTTTTGACCTTCTAGTTTGCCAAAAGTGAGCTGGAATACTTTTTTCCTTTTGTAGCCAGAAAAACCCTTCTACCTTCTCTTCAGAAGCCTGTGAGACAAAGCCCAATTTTTCCTCTTCGTAAGCCAAACTCCTGCTGAGGGCCAGCAGAAATGAGATCTTTATCTAGATTCACATGGACAGAATGAAATCTTAGGGGCTCTGGCAGGGATAAGACCTTCCGGAGGGTGTTTCTTTTTCTCTTTTGTTAAATTGTTTACATTTTTTACAAGAGTTTATTCTTAAATGTACAACAAGCTTCAAGACAACAGTTCATTATGACAAGAAATCAAGATGATAAAACAGAAATTGAGTTAAAGACCACTAATTGCCCCAGTTTCAAGGAGAAGCTTATACCTTTTGGAGATTTATTAATCTCAAGTGTGTCCTTGGGACCTTTCTGAAAGGCTTCAATTTTAATTTCTCGAGTTTCTTCTGCTTCTCTTTCTGCTTCTGTTCAAATGCCTTTTCTTCCTCATCCACTTACTTGATTTACTTCTGTTTCCCATGGAATTGGTGTTCTTTTACAGAGTGGCAGGGAAGGCATTCCACATGACTCATGTATACGGGGAGTGAGGCTTTCGTGGTAAGATTTATTTGGGGTTAAAATGAAAGACTGTCCCAGGCTCCTAGTGTCTCACCTCTGTTCAACAACAATAGAATATGTCTAATATATTCTCTATCAGGTCCAATAAAAGATTAGTGTCCAGATATTTTGTGTCATGGTTCAATCCAGTTTGTCCCTATCCTCATCTAGCCAGGGAAAAGTGAATGGTTAAAAAAGAAATTTAGAATATGCTATGGACTGTTTTAATAAAACATTAGAATTGAAGATAAGATATACTTTTTATATAGTGAGGAAATGAATATTAATCTGCACTATCAGATGTAAATGATTGAGAAAGTGTCAGTTACATTTTACACTTTCTCTGCTGCTCGTTCTAGTGACGTATTTTATATTTACAAATAGATGAGATTTTGGGGGGTCGTGTGTAGGAGGCATATAGAGTGAGTAGAGGGAGGCCAGAAAACATTTGCTTGAAGTGTTAGTTTGCTTGTTCCTATAGAAAAAAATAAAATACACATCCTGAGGTTTGTAATGCTGAATTTTTTATTTTTGATTCCCCAGAACCTAGAATAGTATATGATAAATAGAAAATTTTACCCCTCTTTTTAAGGTCTCTAGAATAAATAAAGGTATAATGTACAAAGTGGGCCCTTTCAAGAATGTATATTAAAGTAATGGTAGACCTCTCTTTAAAATATATTTCACCTCTAGATCCTTGAAACATCTTTCTAAATATCTTTGCAGGAGTCCTCTGAAATGAATAGTCTGGGTATTTTTTTTTTTAATTTTTAAAATTTATTTATTTTAGTGAGCGAGAGAGAGGACAGACAGAAAGGGAAAAGGATAAGAAGCATCAACTCGAAGTTGCAGCATTTTAGTTGTCCATTGATTGCTTTGAGCCTTGACTGGGAGTCTCTAGCTGAGCAAGTGACCCCCTTGCTCAAGTTAGTGACATTGGGCTCAAACCAGCAACCTTGATGTTATGTCTATGATCCTATGCTCCACTTGTTGAGCTTTCACTCAAGCCAGTGACCTCGAAGTTTTGAACCTGGGCCATCAATATCCCAGGCCATGTTCTATCTACTGTGCTAACCCCTAGTTCGGTGGTCTGGGTCTTATCTCTACAGTGTATTCGCATTTACTTATTCTGACCATCTATTTACTCCTATCTTATCAAAGGGTGTGAAGAAAAAAGTGATTAAAACATTGTAAGGTAAGAGAGCTGAGAGCTTGGCACTTCTTCGAGGGTTGCCAGACACAATAAGAAATGTGTGGTTAGCCCTGGCCGGTTGGCTCAGCGGTAGAGCGTCGGCCTAGCGTGCGGAGGACCCGGGTTCGATTCCCGGCCAGGGCACACAGGAGAAGCGCCCATTTGCTTCTCCACCCCTCTGCTGCACTTTGCTCTCTGTCTCTCTCTTCCCCTCCCGCAGCCAAGGCTCCATTGGAGCAAGGATGGCCCGGACGCTGGGGATGGCTCTGTGGCCTCTGCCTCAGGCGCTAGAGTGGCTCTGGTCACAACATGGCAATGCCCAGGATGGGCAGAGCCTGGCCCCTGGTGGGCGTGCCGGGTGGATCCCAGTAGGGCGCATGCGGGAGTCTGTCTGACTGTCTCTCCCTGTTTCCAGCTTCAAAAAAATGAAAAAAATAAAATAAAATAAATAAATAAATAAATAAAAAATGTGTGGTTAAATTTGAATTTTAGACAAACAACACATCATTTTTTAGCAGTAGACAACCTTAAATATGGCAAAGGTCATGCTTCTACTAAGGCATATTTGCTATTTGTCCAAAATTAAATTTTAATTAGCCAATTTAATTTTCTATATCTGGAAACCATACATTTGACCTATGTTGTCTCTCTTCTACCCAAGATGTGATTAATGCCATAAGAATGTAGGTTTGTGAGACCAGGCAAATCTTTTATTGTATGATGACAGAATTATACCCAAAAGAGTAATCTTGAATCAATCAATATTAAAAAGGGACTTAGAAATTTAGAGTATTACATTGTTTCAAATTAATGATGACAGGCAGACATGGTAGGAAATATAGTTGGTTGGAAGTCACAGAGTTTGGGTCAATAGAGGCACTAGAAAGAAGAGTTTACAGTATCAGAACTATATGACATCAGTCATTGTGGAAAACCTTTAGTTTCTGCCTCAGCTCTGGTTTGTATACTTCATAGGTGCCTGCCATGTCACAGGTGAGATCTTGTCTTCTTTACCAGCCAGTATCCCAGATTTTCTACAAGGACAGTTCTGCAAGGTCTTTCTACGTGATATTCTTTGGATTGCAGTAAGTAAATAAATAAATAAGTAGATTCAACTCTCAGAAATATTGGCTTTAAACTTGAGGTCAATAAACAATTTGTTTTTGTAAACACACTATCGCATATAAAAAATTTGATGTCTTGGTCTAACATTGCTTACCCACTTGGCAGCATCTGGTACCTGAAATTCAGACAAGTGTTAATCTGGATGTCATAACATTTCTTTTCCCAAATTTATGTAATTTTTCTCCAGAGAATGTTACCTTATATGTTATTCTAGGCATTCGTACTGGGATAACAGGCTTAGAAGACCCTTTGGACTTTTAATACAGGATTCTCACACTTGATGACCTAAAACTCTCAGTAACCAGGTTCTAGAGTGTCTCCAATGACCATCTATCTTTGAACCTACAACTCTTCCTCTTCCTGGAGGAACCTCTGATGGCAATTAGTACTCCTTGTATGAAATCCTTTTTATGGATGCTCAAACAACTTTAATAAACCATTATTTTATTAACTATTATATTATTTTTAAAAGGTTGACAGTATGGTGTTATTTCTTTTTTTTTTCACTTTCAAAGAGGAACATGAGCTTCATGAGAAGTGCTTCCCAAGGTCATACAGAGAATAAATGGAAAGCTAGCCATGAATACATTTTTTTCTAGTTGCTGTGTCAGTGCTTCCATCTATCATTCCATCAGCCTTTACAGCGAAGAGGGTTGAGTGAGGAGGCATCATCAATGGAAGGAAAGGTCAGGGACATAGTATTCTTAGAGGGAAAAAAGTTAGGAGCATGGTTGAGGAAAATCTAGACCTTGAAGAAGCCAAAAATTGTTACCAAGAAACTGAAGAGTGCATTTGAGTTCAGCTCTAAGTGGGATACTGGAAGGGTTGAAAGGTGAGGAAAGTCAGGGGAAGGTGTGTGTGTTTGTGTTGGTGTGGAATTCCTGTAACTTCAGAACAAATAGGAAGTGGGTATTATTTCTATAAGAGACAGTCCTGACAAGAAGAGATAGATACCTTGTACTGAAGATATGAACATATCTAAGGTTGAATGGCCAAGTGTCCCCTCATTCACCTATTGATAGTGTCACAGGACACCCCTCTTTTGTCCTAACTCACAGGAAAAGACAAGTATCAGTGTTTTCTCCTTTACTAACAGAATCATTGAAACATTTCTCATTTCAGAGTGGACAGAAGTCCAAAGCGCCTGTGGTAAGAAGGTACAGATTCTTCAAATCACCATGTTCTTACCTCTTTTCAGAAGGTATAGTTTATATTTGGACCCATGATCTTAGCTTCATGTGTTTCTTCTAAAAATACATACATGCAACAGTTCCATTTACTTTATTGTGGTAATATTGATTAATAAAATTATATTGTTTTTAGATGTACTATTCTATAGTACATTATCTGTATACAGTATTTTGTGTTCACCATCCCAAGTCAAGTTTTCTTTTATTACGATTTATCCTCACTTTCTTTCCCCTACTCTCTTTACCCTAAGTTCTTGAATGATCTACTCATCACTGACCCAGTAACTCATGTTCCTTCACGTCAATTCTCAATATGTCTCCTCACAGTGTCACAAGACACACATGATTATGTAATGCATGTGATTGTAAATTTTCGGACTTGATATTGAATCCATTCAATGTTTTTTTGAATATTGTTGCTTCTGCAAAACAGACACAAGTGATATTTGGGCACCATTTTATATTTCGAAATGTATATTCATGTAATTTTTCTTCATTTGATATCTTGTGCTGCCAAAGTTTTTCCTCAAGGCAATATTACTTGCAAGCTGATTTGTGAAAGTTTGCCTGGATCCTGAGGGTATATGATAAACAAGTGACCTCAATAAAAAAATAAAGGTCTGGATGTGTTTTTAATCCAAATGCAAATTATTCAAATGTTTGCTTCATATTTGGACCTAAAAATGGCTACTGTCTTGTAGGGTTACAGAATAAATCTGAGTACAATGCCTTTGGGGACTATTGCACCTCTGATCCAAAATCTTGAGTCTTTGCATGGCTGTTCTTCCACATAGTGTTGGGATATTCTTAGACTATGAAGCAGGCACTGTTTCATTTTTAATATCACAAACGATGGGTCACTCATCTGCAAATTCCCTAAATACCTCTTTTTTAGACTGCTTATCTATACTTCAACCCTTGGACCTGTCCAGGTCCTAGGACTCTGTGCCCACCGAGTTCCTGAACCTTCTCCTGCCCTCACCCCCTTCTGTGTAGTGCAGGGCCCCTTGTCCTGGGGCTGATCTCCTGCACCTGAGCTTACTGCTCCATTCCGACCTGCTGTCTCCTTCTTTAGTGCTTTTACTCATTCTTGGGATTTGCACAGTTTTTGATTTGATTTAGAAGAAATACTTTGTTACCTATTAACATTTACCTGTAACCTCAGGAAAAGGCATCTAATCCCTCCCAAAGACAGAGCAGTGTCAGTGTAATATTTCTGCCGCCCCATTTCTCTATATTTTCCTTTATCATTTATCTGAATTATGGTATTGCCTCGTTCTCAGTTCCATCTAGGCATTGAAAATGCCACAACCACTGTTAAAGGCACATCCAGTTTTTAGATCACAAGTTTTTCCTAAAAGTGTGCATCTTACATATGGGAAATTTGGGAGTGGCTAAACCTGCCTGCCACCAACCGTGATCCTAGGCCAATCCATAGTCACCCACCCTCCACCACCAGACGAAGCACGTTTGAGTGTATATCTGTTTGTTGCCCAACAGATAGCAGGTTCATCAGAGACTGAGGGAAAAAAAACAAAGGTAATACCGTATATGTATTTGGAATATAAATTTAACATTCAGAGTTCTTGAGTTCAAATCCTGTCTCTTTTATTAGATATTTAATGATGAACATATTTTTGTTTCTTTTTATAAAACACGACTGCACCTAATTCTTATGATCATGGTGTACAACTGTCACTTAATGTAAAGCACCTATTTAAACATCCTGCCCAATATAATAAGTGTATACTCTCATGATCTCTGAGAAGTATAAACTATGTCAGTGTCCTGTGCAACAGGTTGTTTGCTCTCAAAAAAATAGGAAATGATTCTACTGATGTCTTAACTGTCAAGTTATCAGTCTATGCTGTCAAGACCATTCCATTCCAGCCTGTGTTATAGAACTTTTTACACCCAGGTTGGGACTGAGTGTTTTAAAGCTCTTTATTGGGGATCTGTCATAATCACATAAATGTATGGTTCCCAAATCTCTCCTGCAGGGATTCATATTTTGGGACTGCTTTTTCATTATGGACAGTCTTTTGTGCTCAGGCCTTTTTTTTTTTGTGGTGAAACATCTGAATATAACACCCTATATACCATACATTTCACTTTTCTTTTATTTACTTTTAAAATGAATTTCAAATTTGATAAGAAATAGACTTACTCAGGATAGTAAAGGGACAAACTTTTTTTTTTTTTTTTTTTTTTTTTTTTTTACAGGGACAGAGAGAGAGAGTCAGAGAAAGGGATTGACAGGAACAGACAGACAGGAATGGAGAGAGATGAGAAGCATCAATCATCAGTTTTTCATTGCAAGACCTTAGTAGTTCATTGATTGCTTTCTCATATGTGCCTTGACTGCGGGCCTTCAGCAGATCGAGTAACCCCTTGCAGGAGCCAGCGACCTTAAGTCCAAGCTGGTGAGCTTTAGCTCAAACCAGATGAGCCCGCACTAAAGCTGGCGACTTCAGGGTCTCGAACCTGAGTACTTCGCATCCCAGTCCAACGCTCTATCTGCCTGGTCAGGTGACAAACTTTTCTTAGAGAAACCTACAATATAAATTAGAGTTGAGTGCACAGAGCCCACATTAAGATCTAGAAGGGTAATTAATTGTCTTAATAGAATGTTAAGGGCCTGAGAAAGGTATACACATGCACATTTATACTTCTGTATACACATACCCACATCATTATGAATATACAATTAAATGTATAATTATATAGAGGGTGTCTTTATCAAAGTTGAATTTCAAAAATATCAGAAAAGAAAGAATTACTATCAGGAATTTGAAAGTATTTATAAATTTATGAGATATGTCTTAGTGTCCACAGCTAATGAGAGGAGGAGGCAGGATTATGGGTCCTTTTTTCTACAGCCTAGATGTTTTTTCTGCAGTTGAACCCCCAAGAAAAGTTAGAAGCTAAATTTCCTACAATATAGCGTAGGAAGGAAAACTTAAGAAATGCTGATTTACAGGAGGACTTAGAGCATCATGGGAAAATTTTAGGTGCCAGGAGATATTGGTTGATGGGTTCAATCCATGTATCCAGGAATAAAGAAGAGGCTACTCCTGATAATGACTTAAATTATTTTGAATACTTAATGGCCAGGGTGCTCTTATAGATGACATGTTATAGAGAGTGAACACTGCACAGCTTAGAGCAGTGTTTCCCAACCTTTTTTGTGCCATGCCCCACCTTAACCTTTCTAAAATTTTTATGTCCCCCCCCTATGTAACATACATAATTTTTAACATTAAAAAATTGATTTGTTCACTTAATAAACATAAATGATAGGTTCTAGGAAGAAATCACTATGAAATTGTTAACAAAACACAGTAAGTAAAATTTAAAAACATATAATGAAAAACAGAAATTTAAATTCCAAATAATTTTAATACAGATTTTTCTATATTAATTTATTATTTTAATTTAGTGTGATCCTTGCGCTTGATGCTTGCTGCACAGAGATTTTATATTAGGTTCCAATTTGGTTAGATTTAGTCTCAAGTCTCCACGTTGTGTTATATCCAGCTGATTTCTTTTTTTTACCAGTAAATCATTTACAGCACTAAATCCACATTCAGCTAAAAATGAAGATGGAAACGGTAGCAATAGTTTTCTTGCACATTTGGTTGAATTTGGGTATTAAAATTTGATATTTGATATTAAATAAAGCTTTAACTGTCTCATCATTTTGCAATTCTGCGAGTTCTTCTTGATACTGCATATTTGATATATCAGACAAATCCACTAACATTGGCTACATCATCCATGTTGAGAAATCAGTTTGTTTTAAATCAAAAAATATTTCTTTTAAATCAGCCGATAGAACATTCAAATGATTGACAATAACAAGTAAAGCAGTATCAGTTACTTCACATTTTTGGAGCCAATGAAACTGTTTAAAGTTTTTGTTGTTAATATGTTTCTGACATAACTCAATATTGGTAATGAAACCAAATATCTTTGCTTTTGCATCGACGAGTTTTATTTGTTCCTTGAAGTTGCTTATTTAATATATTTAGTTTTTCAAAGATATCGGCTAAATAACTAACAAATGCTTTACCATCTACTGTTAACAGATACTTCATTTCAGGTTTGTTGCTTAAAAAATCACTAAGAGTATCAAACAGTTCCATAAATCTTTTCAAACAGTTTCCTTTAGATAGCCATCTTACTTCAGTATGAAGTAAGAGTCTCACATGGTCTTCATTTTGTTCTTCACAAAATAGCTTGAAAAGACGCTCACATTTGGCACTAGCTTTAATAGCATTACCACACTTTATTACTGTATGTAATACTTCATTCAGAACAGGCGAGATTTTTTTAGCTACCAAGTTTTCCCTATGAATAACACAATGCACAAGAATCATTTCTGGATTCGCATCTTTCATCAATTTTAAGCAGCCATTTTTCTTGCCCATCATATTGGGAGCACCATCTGCAGCACAAGATGTTATATTTTTCATTGGTATATCATTGACATCTAAGTAGTTTTTTAGCTTATTATATATATCTTTGGAGGTAGTGGTGCTTTCTAATCTTTTACAGAACAACATTCCTTCAGCAAAATGTCCTTTATCAATATATCTTAAGTAAGTCATCAATACTGCCTCACTGTCTCTCAAAGTTGATTCATCCATTTGCAAGGAGAATTTTCTTGCTTTCAGCTTTTCAATAAGTTGTTTTTCAATATCCTTACTCATTTCGTCTATTCTTCTGCTAACAGAATTGTTACTGAGTGGCATAGCTTTTACATCTTTGTCATCTTTTTCAAGAACCATTTTAAGAAATGCTGATATTGACGGTTTTATTAAATTCTCTCCTATAGTGTGATTTTCTCCAGTTTTAGCGATGAATAAAGAAATTTGATAACTAGCCTCAAGAACACGATTATTAGTTGAAGTATGAGCAGTAAATAGAGACTTTAATGTTGTTCTTTTTTCAAAATTTTTCTTTAAAGTTTTAAAGTAACTCAAATCTGAATTAATATGAGCACAATGTTTTGCCTTCAAATGCGCCTCAAGATGACCTCGTTTCATTGATTCGTTGGTCAAGCATTGCTGGCATAAAAGACAAAAAGGAATCCGCTCATCGTGAACAGCGGGTATGAACCCAAATTTTAAATATTCCTCCGAATATTGACGAGTTTTTTTCTTGCTTGCACCACTCATTTAACTATGGGGTATAATAAAAATAAGATCAATTAAAAACTAATATTAAAATATGTGTTAAAATATATTCAATGTGACATAGAGTAAACATATACTAAAAATTCATATTTATTTAAATGTATATAACACATTTACTACACTACCACCGCAAATCAAAAGGTATCTATATTTTTTCCACTTGACAAAATTTTCTGGAAAGTTATGCTTCTAAAATTAAAATTGTCTGCATGCACTATTATAGCCCCAATAATATTTATAAAATATTAGTGCTTTCTAGCCCCGATGCAAGAAGTACTTAAGAAAGAGTTTAATATAGATAAAAATAAAATCAAATACTTACCAATTATATCTATACAATATATATATATATGTATATTTATTAAATCAATGAGCTTTTACAACAGTTTTGACTGACACTTATTTCAAATTAACACCAACTGAATGATGTGAAACACTACAGAAGTTGCGATGGGCCAATTAGGTGAGAATAACTGCATTGTTTAGCGAGTTTTTAAAACATCCGGGGTTGCCCACAGCAGACAGCACGCTCCGCGGTGATCCCAGGACCAGTTTACTTGACGACGCCAATCACCCAGTTGATATTTTGGTCTCATCAAATGAAATTATACTTAATAATTATTTACCGCAATTATTTAAGAATTGCATTTTTTGTTAAATTTGGCACCGATATCTAGCATTGCATTTAAATGGCCCGGGGCGAAAGAGTTAAAGTCATGTGGAGTCCATTTTTAAATTGCCCCCTTAACTACCGAATTGCCCCCCTGTGGGGCGTGGGACCCATGTTGGGAAACAACTGCTTAGAGTCTTAGACCCTTGACTTTCAAATTGGATAGAATTTCATAACCGTACTGATATTGCTACTTACTGGCCCTTATTAAATTAAATTGAAGTTTCTCATCAGAAAGAAAAATACAGAGAATAACATGATAATTGTGAAATGTAAGAAATAGAATGTTTGCATTAACTTTTTCATTTCCTAATATATAAGCAAGGGTTCAGATTGATGTTGATTGCTTTCCTATGTGATTTGAAATAATGATTGATAAGAATGAATGCTAGTCTATTTGAATATTAGTACCTTTCTTATGCTTTCAAATAAAATAACTTGATTAAAAAACCACATCATTTTTATCTTATCTTTTTGCATAATAAATATTTCTATTTTTAAATTTCCAAATATATTTTAATTATGGTTTTCTAGTATACTATTCTAGGTTATAATCTGTTTTCTCTAAACATTCACTTTAAATTTACTATTTCTGCTATCAATCATATTGTCTTTCTTTTTCTTTTTTTTGTATTTTTCTGAAGCTGGAAACCGGGAGAGACAGTCAGACAGACTCCCGCATGCGCGCAACCGGGATCCACCCGGCATGCCCCCCAGGGGCGACGCTCTGCCCACCAAGGGGCGATGCTCTGCCCCTCTGGGGCATCGCTCTGTCGCGACCAGAGCCACTCTAGCACCTGGGGCAGAGGCCAAGGAGCCATCCCCAGCGCCCGGGCCATCCTTGCTCCAATGGAGCCTTGGCTTCAGGAGGGGAAGAGAGAGACAGAGAGGAAGGAGGGGGTGGGGGTGGAGAAGCAAATGGGTGCTTCTCCTATGTGCCCTGGCCGGGAATCGAACCCGGGTCCCCCACACGCCAGGCTGACACTCTACCGCTAAGCCAACCAGCCAGGGCCATATTGTCTTTTTTATGGTAAAATGACTTCATATGAGATATAACCAGTTAAATTTTCAAGATGTTACAGTTTATCAGGGTTAAAGCTTCAGTAAGACAAAATGGATACTTCCTAGAGGTTCACAGTATAACATTCTGCCTATAGTAAACTATATTGTGTTGTACATGTAGTAATTATTTTTTATTATAAGACAAACTCTTATTTTTTCATAGCTACTTATCTGTTTAAGTACTGCAATATCCTCTTTAAGTGAATAAGCTAGATATAAGTTGATTTGACATTCTTCTTTATTTTTATAGCAATTCTCTCTCATGAGAAAGTCTTTTCTCCGCCTGCCCAGACATATCTCCATTTTCAGGTATTGGTCACATCATTACTCTCAGTGATAGAGGCAGGGTCAGCAGTCTGTATGGGCCCCCTCTGCAATGATATATGCATGTCAATGTTTCCCTTTCCTGATCAGCCTCACTCTCTCCAGGGAGCTGATGGGCTGCAGTATCCTCAGAAATGAGTAAGTCTGTGTTCCTCCTCCATTAAGAGCAGGAAAAATGCAATGGTGGTGAGTGTTTTTGCAGCACATGTCTTTTCACTTTTTAAAAATTTATCTTCCTTTTATTGATATTAGAGAAAGAGGAAAAGAGACAGAGAGAGAAACAGAGACAGAGGTGATTGGATGTGGGGAGAAACATCAGTTTGTTGTTCCATTTATTCATGCCATCATTGTTTGAATGTTGTGTGTGTCCTGACCTGGGATCGAACCCAAATTTGGCATGTAGTGAGAAAGCTTTCACTGACTGACACAGGCACAAAGCCTTCATATTTCCCAGGGGCCCTGGTGAAGGCCTCCCATTGGTCTATAGATGTTCTGCTCTCTGCTCTTCCCCAGAGAATTTTAACTTTCATTTTCACCCTTGTCCTCAAGATCTCCTGTGGACTTCAAGCCTCTGGTTTGGAGAGGGAATCGTGATAATGTCTGCCCCTCAGGCTGAAACTTCAGAACAAGTGAATCGGCTTTTTACCCTGAAAGATTGTGGTGAGTTTCCTCTGTGCTCTGTGCAGTTTCTCAGGGGTAGTAGTAGCCTGATAAGAACTGTGCCTTCTTTTGATCAGACAATGGGGCAATGAAACACATCATCCACCTCCTTCAACCTAGTCAGCAGAGCTAGGAGATTAATGGGAGATCACTGAGAGGGCTGCCAGAGTCTAATGGCTGCTGTGGGACCTGAGCAAGGTGGCAGAAGTGGCTCCTGTCCCCATGGTGGGGCAGGGCTGATGCCCCTGGGAGGGCACTGGGTGCGGTCACTCTCCAGTCAGCTCTGGCAGAGGGGCTGCAGCAGCAAGATGGGGAAGTACACCAAGTGGCTCTTACTGGTTACAGGCAGATGCAGCCCTGAGCTGGCAAGGTAGGGGGTGGTCGCCAATGAACCTCCTCCCACCTTCACCAGCTCCACCACCACATCTCTGTCTCCAGAAAAGGGTACTACTCCTTCACACGTGGTCTGAGGCACTTCTCTACTTTTGCTTTTGTGCTGGTTCCTGGGGCATTTCCTGTAAGTCCTTTAATTCCTGAGAATTAGGCTTTAAGACAGGGATCTTAGGGGGACAAATATAAGGTGATGGAAAATGATTTGACTTTGGATGGTGGGTATATAACGTAATCAATAGTTAAAATACTAAAGAAATGTTTACCTAAAACCTGTGTACTCTTACTAATCAATGTCACTGTGTTAAACCTAACTTTCTAAATAAGGATTTAAAAAAAGAGGAATCTCCTGTTCCCTAAACCCCTAAGGATCTCATGGGCATAAGTTTGCTGGATTTTGAGGACAATCTGTGGGCTCAGCTCTCTGGTGCAGTACACCAGGGTTAGGGAGCCTGATACGGGGCACAAACCCACAGGTTCTCAAGGATGGTCTGGGCATTGGTGATATTCCTGCAGCGCAGACACCACTCATGTTCCCACACCCATGTCCTTGCCTGCTGTGGAGCACTGGAGTCACTGGGCAGGTAAGGTGGAGTTCCCTCCATGAGTGGGGCTTCAGGTTTCTCTGCACTTCCCTCTTCTGTATCCTGGGCAGCAGCTGCTTTGACATTAGTTCCTTGTACCCCCACTGTGACAAAGTTCTGCAGCTCCAACATGCATGCTCTGCTCCTCCCTCTTCTATAGAGTTGTATGGCCAGAGACTGCTGCCATTGTGGCCATGCAGGTTCTCATTGCATTCAGGGAGACAGTAAAGAAACAGTGGTGCCAAAAATGGTGGGCCATTCTCTTTATTAAAGTCTCCTACAGGTGGACAAGCAAACTGAAGGGAAGATCGATTTCCACTCATTCAGAGCTCCCAGAACCCTGGTGCATTCTTTGGTTCCACAACCCGGAAAATCTTCTCCAGTGACTCCTGGAATCAAAGGTTCCCACCAGCCTCAGCTGAGCTCTTAAAGCCCCTCAGCTCTGGTTCCACACCTGCACTTCTTCTCTCCTGGCAAAATACAGGCTGGGGAAAAAAATGCCTTGTCCAGCAAACATTAGCAATACAATGGCCCCTCCCAGGCAGAAAATTAATCCACAATTTGCAATCTGCTGCCCTGAGGACAAGCACCACAGCCTTTCACAGATTACATACACATGCGCTGCCCAGGCCAATGCAAAATATAAGCAAGCAAACCTAAAAAACGCAATATACAAACTGATTTGTTCAATTAAGGTATTGATAGGTCTCAGGATGAACTGGATCTTGAATGGGATAAGAAATATTTGCTTGCCCTACACCCATGTTTAGACCATTCTGGAGTTATGAACACAGTTAGACCTCATTTAAAATCTATCTCTAATTCAATGTCTACCTGTGATCTGCTGTTCATCAAAACCTAATCTGGAGCAGTCTCTGTAGCCAGAAGCTAACAGCTTATGGTCTCTGGGCTATTTTCCCAATTCTACACTGGATTCATCTAACATACCACCAAGCAAAGGCAAAGCTAACTCTTTCTCCCTCTTCTCTGATGATTAAACATGGATAACTTCTTTTGCTTCTGGAAAAGAAGCCCTAAGTGTTAGACAATTGAAGAAGTGCCATGTGTCAGGGTCACTGCAAGCTCATGTGATACTAAAGGCCCAGCAGTTTTCTGTGCACCCAGCTGCACCGGCATTTTCAAACTCAGACAAGGTGGTGCATTTTTACAAACAAGCCGCTTCCTTCACCTGAAACAGTTTTTCCTCTCTCGTATGCCATATTTCCTTTATTTTTGGTTCTGTTCTACCTTTATATTTTCAAGTAGGAATTGTTGGACGACCTTTTATCTGACCATTATTTGATTGACCAACAACATGTATACGTCTCTAGCAGTGTTTTAAACATCAGCTTGTTTCTAATATATGGCTGATTATATTACTATTACTTTACAGGTAGTGTCAGGGTCATAGTGGTTTAAATGCTCCATTTAGACTCATTAGTATGTTGATGTGTATTAGTTTAGCTGTTAGCATGTTGCTGGTCAAATAAGTTTGTAAATATGATATATGTTTGCTAGCTTATAGTTTGCATTGAGTGTGGGGGATAGGCTGTAAGCAGGAAGGGTCGTTTTAGCCTAAGGCTTAGTTTTAAGACTAAGCTTTTCCCCACACCCTTAACTGTTGCATGATGTGGGGTGGTGCACTCTCATGAGGAATCCCAATTATGCCTCAAATAAGTGACTTTATATTGGAGACTTTCTTGTTTGTATATTGGATTAAGGTTTTAATTTCTACACTATAAAATGGGGCAATGGAGCCCATGCAGGAGGAGAGTCGAGGAAGACCATGTGGAGGGGAAGAGAAGTGTCCAAGATGGCGGAGTGCTGAAGGAAAAGCCAGTTTGTACAGAGTTTGTGCAGAGAGAAGAAGATCGAGCACAGAGGTGAATAAGGCTGGTTAGCTAGAAACCTTTGATTCTAGGAAACTTGGATAAGTCAGTGGCTTTGGGAGCCGTGAATAAAGAGGGAAGTGTTTTCACACTGTGTGTATTTTTTGCCTGTCGGGTGCAGCTAGGATTAAAGGTAATGGCCCACCAGTTCTTGGCTCCGTTGTTTCATTACTGTCTGTCCAAATCAAATGAGAACCTTCATGGGCCAGGTGGCTGTAATGGTGGCTGTGGTTACTGGCTTTACACATGTGATTCATAGTCATTAAAAATTAATTATCTTGACTAAAATTGGGAGACTATTATCACAAGCTGATATTGATTTTCTCTGTGTTTCTATTTTTTCAGGTATGTGATGTGTGATCATATGAATATGTTTGTACTGTCTCCCTCTGACCGTCCACATACATATACACCTTTTGGCTCTTGTCAATGTCTTTGGCATATTTACTAGCCAATGCTAAATTTCATCATTTATAATGAAGGAATCCCCAGAACCTCCTAAATTACCTGTTTGTTTATGATTAACTTTAATGAGGTAGGAAAATGCTTCTGAAGAGGGACCTGAATATATTAGGTTTATCCAGAAGATAAATGATCTTTGAAAGTCACACACTGTTTCTGTGTACAGATCTGATAAAGGGTTTACTCTTGCCACATACACAAACACATTGCCATAGATTATGTCATGATAATAGCAATCATTTCAAACATACAAGAAATGATGGCAATGGTTACAGTGTAAATATGCAAATCAGAGCAGGTCTTTCTGATAAAGAAACATGTAAAGAGAAAGTTAAGGATCAGAGTAAGTCCTACTAATAACAGGGCATACTGAGAGAATAGCAAGTAGAAAAACCGCGACGCAGAAGTGGTTCGGTGCTTTTACCTTTGAGGATGTGTTGCGCATGCGAAAGAAGCAGGAGAGAAGGTGGGTCACACAGGATCTTAGTAGAAAGACTTAAGATCATTCTTTTGTTCAATAAGAGTAAAGGACAATAATAGACATTGCAGAGGAAAATAAAATTTGTCATGTCAGATGAATTAAAAGTAATTAAAATGATTATAAAAAGTTGTTTTTTTTTTTTTTTAATCAAGTAATCATGTCTCTCTTTGTTTTTGTAAAGCCAGTAGCCAGGACCAACATCATAGCCGCCTGGCCCATGCAGGTTCGCATTTGGTTTGGACAGATGATAATGAAACAATGGAGTCAAGAACTGGTTGGCTAGCTTTAATCCTAGCTTGCACCCAGCAGGCATGAAATACACATATTGGGAAAACACTTTCCTTTCCTTTCAAGGCTCCCAAAGCCACTGACTGATGCTAGTAGAGTTTCCTAGAATCAAAGGTTTCTAATTCACCAGCCTTATTCACCTCTGTTCCCCATCTCCTTCTCTTTGCACAAACTATGCACAAACTGGCTTCTTCTTCAGCACTCTGCCAACTTTACTGCTTCTCACCTCCTCACATGGCTTTACTCTGCTCTCCTTTATAGTGTAGAAATCCAAACCTCCAGGGGTCTCAAACTGTGCGGCCCGCAGACTAATCCACGGGCTTACTTAATTTTATCCAAAATATTTTGAACTTCGTGAATTAGTCTGCGGGCCGCACAAAATTGTTCGGCGGGCCGCATGCGGCCCGCGGGCCGCGAGTTTGAGACCCCTGCAATCCAATGTACAAATAAGGAAGTCTCTGATGCAAAGTCTGAGGCATAATGGGATTACTTGTTATAGTGCATCCTCCCCCACCATAGGCATAATGGGATTACTTGTTATAGTGCATCCTCCCCCACCATAATACAGTCAAAGATGTGGAGAAAAGCTTAGTCTTAAAACTAAGCCTTAGGCTATAAGGATTCTGCCTGCTTACACCCTGTCCCCCAAACCTAATGTAAACTATAAGCAAGCAAACATATATATCATATTTGCAAACTTATTTGACCCAGAATCTTTTTATCTTTTTTTTTTTTGTCCCTCAATATTTGTTCTTGCCCTGCTCACAGTTATTATTGATGTATGCCTAACTTTCTTACTCTGCCTTCTTTTAACCTTTATTAAGAAGCAGGAATCTGTGAGCAAAAGGAGCCTCAGGTCAAGACAGATAAGAGCCGGAGAGCAGCTGTGATGGCTTCAGGAATCCTGGTGAACATAAAGCAGGAGGTGACCTGCCCCATCTGCCTGGAACTCCTGAGAGAACCCCTGAGCCTGAACTGTGGGCACAGCTTCTGTCAAACCTGCATCACTGCAAACAACAAGGACTCCATGAATGGGCAGGAAGAAGGGGGCAGCTGCCCTGTGTGCCGAATCAGTTACCACCCTGGGAGCCTGCGGCCTAATCGGCATATGGCCAACATAGTGGAGATGCTCAGGGAGGTCAAGCTGAGCCCAGAAAAGGAGCAAAAGAGAGATCTCTGTGTGCGCCATGGAGAGAAACTCTGGCTCTTCTGTAAGGAGGATGGAAAGGTCATTTGCTGGCTTTGTGAGCGGTCTCAAGAACACCGTGATCACCACACATTCCTCATGGAGGAGGTTGCCCAGGAGTACAAGGTAACAGACCAGGATGGGGGAAAGACATGCAGAAAATGGTACTTGATGGGAAATCTCCACTTTGCATTTCACTCTAAGGACCTTGCCACCAGAGCCCAGAGCCTGATCACTTTTCTTCCTATGCTCACCTTCTAGTACCTGAAGGACATTTCTGCGCATACTGCCTAATTACAACATGATGAGCAGACTTTAAACCAGAAGCAGATATTTTTATATTTTGTCTTAATAGGTGGAGTTTAGTTGCACAAGCAAAGTTCTCATTTCCCTTTTGAACAGGAGGGGTAACTGTGCAGCTGGGTAGATATAAACCTGAGTTCTCCCTTACTCATCCTTCTTCTTTAAGACAAAGAGAATCAGACTTCTCTGTATATCTTTTTTCTTTTGTATATGAAGTGATAGTAATTTATTTATTTATTTTTATTAATTGAATTTATGTGCTTGACATTGTTTCATAAAACCACACAGAGTTCAAGTGTATAACTCATTAAAACCCCTCTTGACAATGGCATGTTGACTTCTATCACTTGTCTTAAAAAACTCATTCACTACTGTAGCTTTCCTTCAAGTCACAGATTCTCACAGTTGTTGTCAACTCTAATCTCTTTAGAGATCAGACTGATTTCTTCCCAATGCATCCTCTACATTGATGCTGAGAAAGCCCATATCTTGACTCGGGTGTGATTTTTCTCTCTCTCAGGAGAAGCTCCAGGCAGCTCTGGACAAGATGAGGACAAAGCAGCAGAATGCTGAGAAGTTGGGAGCTGACATCAGAGAGGAGAAAACTTCCTGGAAGGTAGGAGGATACGCTTCCTGAGGTAGACAGGAACCTGGGCAGGACCTTGGGAGTTAATCACAAAGAGCTCCCTTCCTCTTTGTTCCCTGAGTTGATATGTCCAGTCATTGATTAGGCATTCTTTATCTTTTCTCTGATAGGAGTAGGGCTGAAAATAAACATCTCACAAATTAACATAAATATTTGGAATTGTTATTCATAGAGAATCTGGTGAGGAAGGCTAGTGTATTCTTTATAAATTTATGTCAATATTTGGATTCTTTTTATTTTTTTTACAGAGTCAGAGAGAGGGATAGATAGGGACAGACAGACAGGAACAGAGAGAGATGAGAAGCATCAATCATCAGTTTTTCGTTGCAACACCTTAGTTGTTCATTGATTGCTTTCTCATATGTGCCTTGACCATGGGCCTTCAGCAGACCAAGTAATACCGTGCTCAAGCCAGCAACCTTGGGTCCACTCTGGTGAGGTTTACTCAATCAAACCAGATGAGCCTGCGTTGAAACTGGCAACCTCGGGGTCTCAAACCTGGGTCCTTCTGCATCCCAGTCCGACACTCACTACGTTACCGCCTGGTCAGGCAATATTTTGAGTCTTTAATGCTTCTAGAGATCGTGGTGCTGTCTCTGGTGTTTAATGTTAGAAAAAGGGGGGTCAGGAGTAATGCAGGGTGTTATGGCTGTCCTGGGCAGCTTTGTGATAGTTATGCTACACCCAGGTGTCTAATTTTGGTTCAGGGTTACCCTTTATAATTCAAACTTGAGTCCATGGTTTTTAGAATATGATAAAGAAAAAATAATAGCAAAAGTGAGCCTCCCCAAGAATTGCTCCTCTGCTCTATCCCTTTTCCTTGTGAGAACTCCCAAATTAAATAATTCTTTTGTTGCCTTTACCTCTGCCTGATAGCATAAATCCATTTTTATTTTTCTCAATCCTAAAGAGTCATTTACAAAGTGAGAGCCAGCGTGTTCAGAAGTGTTTTCAAAAATTGAGAGGTATTCTGGACAATGAAGAGCAGATTGACCTGAAAAAACTGGAAAAGGTTGAGGAAGAGATTCTCTGTGACCTGGAAGAGGATGAGAGTGAGCTGGTCCAGCAGAACCAGTTGGTGAGAGATCTCATGTCAGATCTGGAGCATCGGTTGCAGGGGTCAACAGTGGAGATGCTACAGGTAGGACTTGGGAGAAAAGCTTAGCATCTGAACTTGAGGAAAATAAAGACTAATTTTCCTTCTCTACCGTGTGCTTATGCTTTTCCTGGTGACACTGAGATTCTTTTGGTCTTAAAGTACCCTTCCTGCATCTCTAATTACAGGAATATTTGAATGTATAAATTCCCAAGGAAAATCTTGTTTATAATAATGTATGAATTACAGTGCAAAATCTGACCATGGAGAGAAGCTTCATTGTATCCAGTTATATTCTATAGGGCTTTGTATTTGTGTTTTAGCCTAGAAGTATTTTTAGATTCCATTTCATGATCCAAGAGTTTTGTTTTATTTTATTTTATTTTAATTTATTGGGTGTACACAGATTCTATTGTCCCCCAAAGTCCTCCCCCTCCCACTTTTCCCCCACCACATTCCCATAGCCTCCTCCCCACTACACCCTCCTCCCCATTTGGCTTTTCTGCTCTTATCCCATCCTATCTTCCCCTTTCCCTCTGTCCACTTTCCCTTTGGACCCTTTGATCCCGTCTCTTCCGTTCCTCAGTTCATATTGTTCATTGGGTTCCTCAAATGAGTGAAGTCATATGGTATTTTTCTTTCTCTGCCTGGCTTATTTCATTTAACATAATAGTTTCCAGGTCCATCCATGTTGTCACAAAAAGCAAGATTTTTTCTTTTTCATGGCCCCATAGTATTCTATTGTGTATATGTACCAAGGCTGTTTAATCCACTCATTCACTGATGGATTCCTGGGCTGTTTCCAGATCTTCACTATTGTAAACAATGCTGCCATAAACATGGGGGTGGATTTCTCCTTTTGAATCATTGATGTGGTGTTCTTGGGATATATTTCTAAAAGTGGGAGGGCTGGGTCTTAAGGCAGTTTTTTATTTAATTTTTTGAGGAAACTCTATACTGTTTTCCATAGTGGCTGAACCAGTCTGCATTTCCACCAGCAGTGCAGGAGAGTTTCCTTTTCTCCACATCCTGGCCAGAATTTATTATGTGTTGTTTTGTTAATGAACGCCATTCTGACAGGTGTGAAGTGTTATCTCATTGTGGATTTAATTTGCATTTCTCTAATGATTAGTGTTGTTGAACATTTTTTCATGTGCCTATTAGCCATCTGTATGTCCTCTTTGGAGAAGTGTCTCTTCATTTCTTTTGCCCATTTTTTTGATTGGATTGTGTATCTTCCTGATGTTGAGTTTTAAAGTTCCTTATAAATTTTGATTATTAACTCCTTATCAGACGTATTGTGGAATATATTCTCCCATTGTGTGGTTTGCTTTTTTATTTTGTTCATATTGTCTTTAGCTGTACAAAAGATTTTTAGTTTGATGTAGTCCCATTTGTTTATCCTATCCTTTATTTCCCTTGCCCAGGAGATAAATCAGCAAATATATTGCTTCAGGAGATATTGGAGAGCTTATTGCCTATGTTTTCTTCTAAGATGCTTATGGTTTCACAACTTACATTTAAGTCTTTTATGCATTTGGAGTTTGTTTTTGTGAATGGTGTAAGATGGTGGTCTAGTTTTATTTTTTTGCAGGTGCTGTCCAATTTTCCCAACACCATTAGTTAAAGAAACTGTCTTTACTCCATTGTATGCTTTTACCACCTTTTTCAATATCAATTGTCCATAAAGGTGTGGGTTTATTTCTGGGTTCTCTGTTCTGTTCCATTGATCTATATGCATTTTCTTATGCCAGTTCCAAGCTGTTTTGAGTACAATGGCCTTGTAGTATAACTTGATATCAGGAAGTGTGATACTTCAAAATTTTATTCTTCTTTTTCAAGATTGCTGAGACTATTCATGTTCTTTTTGGTTCCATATAAATTTTTGGAATATTTGTTCTATATCTTTGAAGTATGTCATTGGTATTTTCATAGGAATTGCATTGAATTTATTAATTGCTTTGGGTAATATGGACATTCTAATGATCTTTATTCTTTCTAACCATGAACACATTACATGCTTCCACTTGTTTGTACCTTCCTTGATTTCTTTTATCAATGTTTTATATATTTCTGAGTGCAAGTCTTTAACCTCCTTGGTTCAATTTACTCCTAGGTACTTTATTATTTTTTTGTTGCAGTAGTGAAGGAGATTATTTTCTTAATTCCTTTTGTGGACAGAACATTGTTGGTGTATAAAAATGCCTCTAATTTTTTAGTATAAATTTTTTATCCTCCCATCATGCTGAATTCATTTATCAAGTCCAGTAATTTTTTGACCACAACTTTAGGGTTTTTTATGTACAGTATCATATCTTCAGCAAATAATTATAGTTTTACTTCTTCTTTTCTAATTTGGATGCCTTTTCTTTCTGCTTCTTGTCTGATTGCTGTGGCTAAGACTTCCAAAACTGTTGAATAAGAGTGGTGAAAGGGGTCACCCCTGCCTTGTTCCTGATCTGAAGTGGATTGCTTTTAATTTTTGCCCATTGAGTATGATGTTGGCTGTGGTTCTGTCATGGATGACCTTTATCATGTTGAGGTATGTTCCCTGTATTCCCACTTTGCTGAGAGTTTTGATCATAAATGAGTGCTGGATTTTATCAAAATTTTTTTGCATCTATTGATATTATCATGTGGTTTTTCTCCTTCCTTTTGTTTATGTGATGAATCACATTGATTGATTTGTGAATGTTGTACCAGACTTGCCTCCCCAGAATAAATCCCAGTTGTTCATGATGTATGATTTTTTTCATGTACTGCTGTATCTGATTTGCTAATAGTTTGTTGAGAATTTTAGCATCTATATTCATCAGGGATATTGGCCTATAGCTTTCTTTCTTAGTGTTGTCTTTGCCTGGTTTTGTAATCAAAAGTATGCTTGCCTTGGCCCTGGCCGGTTGGCTCAGTGGTAGAGCGTCGGCCTGGTGTGCAGAAGTCCCAGGTTCGATTCCCGGCCAGGGCACACAGGAGAAGCACCCATCTGCTTCTCCACTCCTCCCCCTCTCCTTCCTCTCTGTCTCTCTCTTCCCCTCCCGCAGCCGAGGCTCCATTGGAGTAAAGATGGCCCCGGGTGCTGGGAATGGCACCTCGGCCTCTGCCCCAGGCGCTAGAGTGGCTCTTGTTGCAACACAGTGATGCCCTGGAGGGGCAGAGCATCGCCCCCTGGTGGGCAGAGCGTCACCCCCTGGTGGGTGTGCCGGATGGATCCCGGTTGGGCGTATGCGGGAGTCTGTCTGACTGTCTCTCCCCATTTCCGGCTTCAGAAAAATACGGAAAAAAATAAAATAAAATAAAAATAAAAATAAAGTATGCTTGCCTCATAAAAGGAGCTTGGAAGTTTACACTCCTTTTGAATTTTTTGAAATAGCTTGAGAAGGATAGGAGTTAGTTCTTCTTTGACTGTTTTGTAGAATTCACCTGTAAAGCCATCTGGGCCTGGGCTTATGTTTGTTGGGAGTTTTTTGATAACTGTTTTGATCTCATTTGTTGTAATTGGTCTATTTAGGTTTTCTGATTCTTCCAGAGTGATTTTTGAAAAATTTTATTTTTTGAGAAATTTTTTTATTTCACTTAGGTTGTCTAATTTTTTGGCATACAGTTCTTTGTAGTATTTTCTTAAAATCCTTTGTATTTCTGTTGTGTCAGTTGATACTTCTCCACTCTCATTTCTAATTTTATTTATTTGACTCTTCTATTTTTTTCTTGGTTAGTCTGGCTAAGGGTTCATGGATCTTGTTTACCTTTTCAAACAACCAGCTCTGGTTTCATTGATCCTCTGTATTCTTCTTTTAGTCTCTATGTCATTTATTTCTGCTCTAATCTTTATTATATCCTTCCTTAAACTTCCTCTGGGCTTTACTTGCTGTCCTTTTTCTAGTCCTTTTATTTGAAGGGTTAAGTTATTTATTTGAGCTTTTAATAGCTTCTTAAGTTATGCCTGTAATGCTATGAACTTTCCTCTCAGAACTGCTTTTGCTGTGACCCATAGATATTGAGTTGTTGTATTCTCATTTTCATTTGTTTCAAGAAAATTTTTTATATCTTCCTTGATCTCATTGTTTTCCCATTTGTTATTTAATAACATGCTGTTTAGTTTCCAAGTGTTTGAGTGTTTTTTAGTTTTTCTATTATACTTGATTTTTAGTTTCATAGTATTGTGTTCAGAGAAGATGTTTGATATGATTTCAATCTTCTTGAATTTGTTGAGGCTCATTTTATGCCCTAATATATGGTCTATCCTAGAGAACGTACCATAAGCACTTGAAAAGAATGTATATTCTGCTGCTTTAGGGTAAAAGGTTCTGAAAATATCTATTAAATCCAGTTGATCTATTGTGTCCCTTAATTCTGCTGTTTCTTTGTTAATTTTCTTTCTTGAGGATCTATCCAGTGATGTTAGTAGGCTACTAAAATCCCCTATTATTATAGTATTGCTATTGATCTCATCCTTTACATCCATCAAAGTCTGCTTTATATATTTAGGTGCTCCTATATTAGGTGCATAGAAATTTATAATGGTTATCTCTTCCTGTTGGATTGTTCCCTTTATCATTATGTAGTGACCTTCTTTATCCCTTACTATAGGCTTTGTTTTAAAGTCTATTTTATCAGATATAAGTATTGCTACCCTAGCTCTTTTTTATTTCCATTTCCATGAAATATTTTTTCCATCCTTTTAATTTCAGCCTATATGTATCTTTTTTTGAGGTGGGTTTCTTATATACAGCATATGTATGATTCCTGTTTTCTTATCCATTTAGCTACCTTATGTCTTTTGATTGGAGCATTTAATCCATTTACTTTTAAGGTTATTATTGATATGTAGTTGTATATTTCCATTTTTTCTTTAAATCTACCTTTCCCTTTTACTAGATTTTTTTCCCCACACTTTGCTCTGTCTACAGCAGGTCCCTTAACATTTCTTGCAGCATTGGTTTGGTTGTGATGAATTCTTTGAGGTTTGTTTTTGTCTGGGAAGCTTTTTATTTCTCCTTCAATCTTAAACAATAGCCGTGCTGAATAAAAAAGTCTTGGTAGTAAGTTCTTGTTCTGCATTACTTTGAATATTTCTTGCCATTCCCTTCTGGCCTCAAGTGTTTCTGTTGAGAAGTTGGATGTCATCTTTATGAGGATTTCTGTGTAGGTGATAGACTGTTTTTGTCTTACAGCTTTTAGTATTATTTCTTTATCTCTTAGCTTTGGTATTTTGATTGTGATGTGTCTTGTTGTGGGTCCCTTTGGGTTGTTTTTTATTGGGGTTTTCTCTGCTTCTTGAACCTGTGTGACTCTTTTCTGCATCAATTTAAGGAAATTTTCAGCTATAATTTCTTTGAACAGGTTCTTTATCCCTTGTTCTTTCTCTTCTCCTTCAGGACTCCCTATTATGCGGATATTGTTTCTCTTCATGTTGTCACAGAGATCTCTTAGAGTTTCTCAAACTTTTTGATCTTCTTCTCTTTTTGCTTTTCTGCTTCTATGTTTTCACTTATCTTGTCTTCTAAGTCGCTGATTCGATCCTCTGCTTGATCCAGCCTGCTTTAATTCCTTTGAGTGTAGTCTTCATTTATGATATTCTGTTTGTCATTTCTGTCTGGTTTTTATTTATGACTTCAATGTCCTTTTTGAAGCTTGTTATCCCTTTATTTAGGTGTTCATTATGTCCATCCATTGTTGCTCTAAGATCTTTGAGCATCCTAACAATTATTATTTTAAACTCTGCATCCGGTAAATTGGTTAATTCCATTTCACTCAGTTTTTTTTCTGAGGATTTCTCTTGTTGACTCATTTGGATTGCATTTCTTTCTCTTCTCATTTTGTGTATACACTCCTCCTTTGGGTACGTTCTTTGTGTAGCTAGCTGAGTCTAAGGTTGGTATTGTCTACCTCCAATTTTCAGTTGTGTTGTTTCTAGGTCTTTTTGGGTTGGCATCAGCTGCTGTTTGTAATCTGCTATGGACTGCTTATCTGCTATAACTATTCCTTTTGCTATTTGTTGGCATTTTTTTTATGTCTTAGCTGGGTCATGTGTGAGGAGTCCTTCCTTAAGCTACCTCTCCAACAAGGGTGTTTAGGTTCTGAACTAATGCTCTCCGTATCTGACCACTGGATGTGCCTGACCTGGACCTCCCTGGCCAGAGCCTGGAGCCAATTGGTGGGGGTCATTTCCTATGACTGGCTCTTATCTACCTTTTTGGAGCAACAGATGATCCAGATCTTGTGGCTGCCTCTACTGGGCCCAGGTGCCATTGTAAATATCAGCCACACTTCTATGCTAACTTTTATCTATACTTGGCCTGGCGTAAGTTCCTTTGAAAGTTCAAGTTCTCCTAAAATATGCTTTCTGCTGCCTCTTATTGTTGGCTACTTATTGGGCTCAGTAGTATAATTCATTGATTAGGTAAAGTTTTGGATGTGGCTTGCCCCTTAGCTTCAGATAACTTTTATCCAGATTTTTTATTGCTTTATTTTGTTTTGTTTTTTCCTTCTTTTTCAGCACTCAAAAGTGTGTAACGGTTTCAGAGGTCCAGTGGGTATGGCCTCTGTGCTTTCAATGTGTGGTCTGTTCACCAGCCCCTGCCGCTGCTGTTGCCACCTTGGGCATTTGGGTTTGGGTGTTTCCAGTGCCAGCCTGCCTCTGTGGCCGGGGCTTCTGCAGTCCCCGGTGGGCCCATGTACACCCGCTTGGACTGACCCTGAGGTCACTCGGGCCCCAGCCACTGCAAAGTTGTGGACTCATGCCACGAGCCAAGTGCGAGATCAGACATTCACAGCCGCTTTTCATGGCTTCCGCCACCGCAGGCAGCGCATGCGTGCACCTTTGGACTGCTTCCGCTGTTGCCAGGGTCTCAGCTGCTGTCAGGGGTGGGCCCAAGTCTCAGAAGTGATTGCGCACAAACTCTGACTTCCGCAGCAGCCACTGTGTCCTCTGTCTCTGCTGGCGGGCCTACGCGCAGCTGTTCCCACCGCTTCCGCTGTCCTCTGGTCGCCCTTTGCATCCAAGGACAGGCGGAATTGTGTGTGAACTTGGACCTTCTCATCTGCCACTGAGACCCCTGGCTCCATGGGCTGGCCTGCACAAGTCTGCAGTCTGACCACCTCCATAGTCTCCTGTGCACAGCTGCGGGTGGGTTGGCAGGCTCACTTCCACCTTTGCAGTGGCGGCTGCTGCCCTCAACCCCACGAGTAGGTCCACGCGTGCCTGCTGGAACCGCACTGGCTAATTCAGCCACGCCTCTCTACCGCCGCCTGCCCACTCCCAGGGAGCACTCAGCAGCTTGGGGGGGGGTGGTGGTGTAGTTCTGACCCCAGCACTCACTGCCTGTAACCGTAACATGCTGCCTGCTGCTAAGTGCCTCTTTGCTCTAACTGGGGCAGAGGAGCCTCCGGTGGACTGGGTAATTTCTTCTCTTTGCTGTTGTTGCTGCTCCGAGGAAGAATTTTCACTTTAGATTTGGGGCGTGATTCAGCCCAGGTGTTAGAGTGTCCATCCCTCAAATTGTCTCCAATGCTGCCTCTGAGACCACTCTCTCCCCTGGCAGCTCCAGTCCTCACAGCTCTGCCTGTTCCTGGAGCCTCAGAGCAGCTGGCTGTGAGCAAGGCTCTCCACACCATCCCTTTAAGGAGCCTGGTTTCTAGAGTTCTGTCTCCTCTCAAACAGTATCTAGGCTCCTTTCTCAGTCAAGTACAGTCCGTTCACCCCTTCCAGGATCGAGGACTCCAGTTCTGGGGCTGAGGACCCACAACCCACAACTCGCCGGGCTCTCCTCCCCACCGTGAGAGTCCCTACAGGCTGCCACTTGCTCCCTGGAGTAAGGGAGCCCTTTCTGCGTCTCTGCCTTTCCTATCAGTCTCAGTGTGGGTTCTTTGGTGGTCCTTAGCTATAGAATCTTCTTTGTTTAGTCCAAAGTTGGTCTTTCAAGATGACTGTTCTTGACCCTGGCGGGTTTGCCCGTGGGCTTGGCATGCGGAAGTCCCGGGTTCGATTCCGGCCAGGACACACAGAAGAAGCGCCCATCTGCTTCTCCACCCCTCCGCCTCTCCTTCTTCTCTGTCCCCCCCTTCTCCCCCCCCCCTGCAGCCAAGGTTCTATTGGAGCAAAGATGGCCCAGGCTCTGAGGGTGGTTCCATGGCCTCTGCCTCAGGCACTAGAGTGGCTCTTGTCGCAACAGAGCGATGCCCCGGATGGGCAGAGCATCGCCCCCTGGTGGGCATGCAGGCATGCGGGAGTCTGTCTGACTGCTTCCCCATTTCCAGCTTCAGAAAAAAAAAAATGTTCTCAAAATTAAGTTGTAATCCACTTTGGTTCTGGGATGTGGGAGTTGAAACGTCTGTCTACTCCATGGCCATCTTGTCTCCCCTGTTTTTTTTAATAATGGAGATTATTTTCCTCTTTCTATTTTTTTCTGAATAAATAACTGTGAAAGATGGATATTTTCTTAGTTTAACTAGTCAATATATTCACCAGTCAAACCAATTTCACTCTGTGACATTCTTTTTGGGAAGATTTAAAATACTTTATATTTTGTATTAGATTTTTAAAGTTCCTTTTTTTTTTACATTTCATATATCAGTTTTGTTTTTGTTTTTGTTTTTGTTTTTTTGTATTTTTCTGAAGCTGGAAACGGGGAGACAGAGAGACACCCACATGCCCCTGACCGGGATCCACCTGGCATGCCCACCAGGGGGCGATGCTCTGCCCATCTGGGGCGTCGCTCTGTTGCAACCATTGCCATTCTAGCGCCTGTGGCAGAGGCCATAGAGCCATCCTCAGCACCCGGGCCAGCTTTGCTCCAATGGAGCCTTGGCTGCGGGAGGGGAAGAGAGAGACAGAGAGGAAGGAGAGAGGGAGGGGTGGAGAAGGAGATGAGCTCTTCTCCTGTGTGCCCTGCTGGGAATCGAACCCAGGACTTCTGCACGCCAGGCCGACGCTCTACCACTGAGACAACCGGCCAGGATCTCATATGTCAGTTTTTGATAATGAACATTTTTGTAAAAATTGGTCCATTCTAAATTGTCAGATGTGTAAACATGAAATTAGTCATTATAATCTCCTATAAGCTCTTTCATTTTTATTGTAGTCACAATAATGTTCCCTCTTTTACTTCTAAATGATGGTTTGTTTTTTGGGGGATGTCAATTTAAGTAGGATTGGTTAATTTTTTGGTGATTTTCAAAAACAAAGTTTATTTTTTTGATTTATCTAATTTCAACCTTTCTATATCATTGATTTCTGGCTCTCAATTATATACTTTCCTCTGAGTGAGTATATGTATATGCACATGCATACACGAATGTGTGTATATTGTTTAACTTGTTTTTTTTCTTAAAGTGGAATTTAGACCACTGTTTTTATACAGTCATTTTTGTTATCATTTTAAGGATAGGAATAATTTGTTTTAGTATATTCCGTGCTTTTGGATTATTGTATTTTTAAACAGTTCATTTTATATTCAAATTTTCTTTGTGATTTGTGCTTTTTGTTAACTGTTACAACATTTGAAACTGTGTTAATTTACAAACAATAGTTGACTTTTTACATTTTTTTTGCTGTGTATTTTAAATTTGATTACCTAATCAGAAAACATGTATTTTATTATTTTAGTCTTTTATATGTATTGACACTTGCTTTATAACCTAAAATAGCATATGCCCAATTTTTTATATGAATTTGAAAAGAATGTGTATTGTGCATTAATTGAGTGACAAGATCTAGAAATGCTAGTTATATTGATCTGGTTTATAATGTCGGTCATGTGCTCTACATTCTTGATCCTTTTATTATTCATAAATTTGATATTTTTTTCTTCTTCTTAAGACTAACATTTCTTGTAATACTGGTTTGGTGGTGATGAACTCTTTCAGCTTTTTCTTATCTGGGAAGCTCTTTATATCTCCTTCACTTCTAAATGATAGCCTTGCTGGTACTTGCTTTTGATCACCTTGAATATTTCATGCTAATTCCTTTCATCTTGAGAGTTTTCATTGCAAATCAGTTGATAGTCTTGATGGAGCTCCTTTATAGGTAACTAAATGCTTTTCTCTTGCTGCTTTTAATATTCTTTTTTATTCTTCATTTCTTACTGAGTCTTTTTTACTTTATATCTTTTTTAAAATTTTTTTCTATATCACAGTGAGGAAGTTCTCACTGAGATCATCTCATCTTTCTCTAAGTTTATTGGGTATCCTTATAACCAGTGTTTATAATTCTGTATTTGGTAGATGGCTTATTTCTATTTTGTTTAGTCATTTTTTTTTTTAATTTTGTCCTGATCTTCCATTTGGGACATGTTTCTCTTTCTCCTCATTTTGGCTTTCTCTCTATGTTTATTTGTTTGTATTAAGTATATCTGCCATGTCTCCCAATCTATGCAGAGTGGCCTTTGGGTTCAGTTTCCCTGTTCACCAAGCCTGGCACTTCAGAAATGTTCATGTGTGGATTATGTGTTCTCTTCTGTTGTAGTTGAGCCTTGATTGCTGTTGACATATTGGTGGATGGGATGGATCCTCTAGCTGAGTAGATTTGTAGAATGGCTTTAACTACACTAAGCAAACTATTGTATGAGAGCTATCTTTAAGGAAAATGATTCATTTTAACAGGGCTCTAATGCTTGTTTCATTCACCTTTGTGTGTGTCAATTATGGTGCAAATTGGGAGTTTCTCTGGAGTGGTTCAAAGCTGGCCACCAGGTTTGTTGGTTCTGGGCCTGGGAAGGGCTTTGGTTTGGGCTAGGATCAGCCAGTGCCTGTGTCAGGCCCAGCACCACCTGGTAGGAGTTACAAAGTGACCTGAGGTTGCTAGTTGTCTATGTTGGGCTTGTAGGTGCATTGCTGAGACTATGTTGTGACCAAGATCCATTGCCACTACTTCAAGAGGGGGCTCCTTTGCAACAGGTAATGGGCCCCCTAAGGTGAGCCACTATTTGTATGTAGTTTGTGGATATTTGAGAGATTCGAGGAAAACCATCAATGCAGGCTAGTAAGTGAGCTGTTTGTGTGGCTTACCCTCTCTAAAAGAGATTGGGACAGAGTCATTAATTTGGTGCAGTGGAGTCTTAGATCATCACCAGAGTGGGGTAAGAATGGTGTTAGCCAGGTTAATGGAGACTCAGATTTGGTGGTGTCCTGCACCTGTAAGCTATATAGGGCTAGTGATCAACAAGAGAACATGGCAACTGCTTGCACATTAGTCCCTGGAAAATTCACTTCTTCAGCCTTTGATCTGAAGCCAGACAATTCAGTTTGCTTCAAATATATTCCTGGTGCTTTGCAAGCTTTTTCCATTTTTTGGAACTTAGCTCAAGTGTCTGTGAGTGAGTGATTCTGTGGTAGGGTCCTTTAATGAATGCCTGGGGCTACAGTGCTCCTCCATCTCATGTGGACTAAGTTCTTGTTGCTTTTCATTTTTTCAGACACTGGTACTTTTGGCAGAGGAGCTCCTTGTGGGGCTAAGACTCAACATTCCTTAGGTAAAACTTCTGTAGCAAAGATATTCTATCCATTTCTTAACCTCCATTCATGAGTGTGAGACCAGCCAATTTTCTCTCTGCCCTTCTTACCTGTCTTCCAAGTGACTTCTTCTTTATATTATTAGTTTTAGGAGTTCTGTTCAGCTCATCTTAATGTGATTCTCAAGAGAGGTAACTGTGTAATTTAGTTATGATTTTCACGTGAGTGTGGAGGAGATGAATACAGCATATTATTTTAAACTCTGCATCTGGTACTTTGGTTACTTCAATTTTATTTGGTTCTTTTTGGGGGGATTTCTTTTTTGATTCATTTGGGTTTTATTTCTCTGTCTGTCCATTTTGTCTATGTATTGGGTAGTGCTGTCTGATTTTGAAATTTGTTGTGGTATCTTTATGAGGAAGATGGACTTGGTGGCACTGACCTCCAGGCCACCTGATTTTCTTGCTTTTAGAATGCGTCTTGAGGATACTATTTTCATCCTGTTGTGTGTAAGTATTGAGTGCAGTTGATCCATTCATGGGTGCGGTTTTCTCTTCAGGCTGGCTGGGTCTAAGGGTCAACCTTGATCACAAGGACAGATTTTAAAGGCAGGAGCACCAGACATGTGCCCTCAGCCCCGACTTATGAAAGGCCCCACATGACTCCTTCTTTACACTTTTTTTAATAACAAGGGACCCAATACTTTCTTCTGGACCCGGGTCCTCAACTGACCTTAATCTGTCTTTGCTTGATCTTGTGTATTAGACACTCTGCAGTGTCTGTCCTATTAGGCATATTTATTCTCCACAGTGTCTGGTGCCAGCTGGACTCCTCCTTTGTGTGTGCTGCTTGTGTAGGTAGGTGAGTCTTGGTTTGGTGCTGTCTGCCACCCACTGCTGGTTGTGTTTTCTCTAGATCTTCTTGGGTTGGTATCAGCTGTTGTTTGTAACCTACAGTGGGCTAATTCTCTGGAGCTACTGCTCTGTTTGCTGTTTGTGTCTGTATTTCCTGTGCCTAGGTGGTGTGGGAGGGGCAAAACTGTGTATAAAGATCAGCATTCTCGCCCTGGCCGGTTGGCTCAGCGGTAGAGCGTCGGCCTAGCGTGCGGAGGACCCGGGTTCGATTCCCGGCCAGGGCACACAGGAGAAGCGCCCATTTGCTTCTCCACCCCTCCGCCGCACTTTCCTCTCTGTCTCTCTCTTCCCCTCCCGCAGCCAAGGCTCCATTGGAGCAAAGATGGCCCGGGCGCTGGGGATGGCTTTGTGGCCTCTGCCCCAGGCGCTAGAGTGGCTCTGGTCGCAATATGGCGACGCCCAGGATGGGCAGAGCATCGCCCCCTGGTGGGCAGAGCGTCGCCCCATGGTGGGCGTGCCGGGTGGATCCCGGTCGGGCGCATGCGGGAGTCTGTCTGACTGTCTCTCCCCGTTTCCAGCTTCAGAAAAATGAAAAAAAAAAAAAAAAAAAGATCAGCATTCTCCTGCTTAGAGGTGACAGCAGCTCCATAAAAAGCTCCATGCTCCGAAAGATCTGCCTCCACTTTTCATCTTCTTTACCTCCTCTTGTAGCTACTTGGTCTTCCCACAGTCTTCTGTAGTAAGCCTGTAGTGGGGGCTAAGACTGACCTCACCCAACTAACCCCTCTAGAGGTTGCAAGCTTGGTGGGTTAGGACAGCTGAGATTGGGAATACAATGTTAGTGAGACCTTGTACTTCAGGGTTCTCTTGGTCAGGAGCTCAGTACAGGGAATGTGGCCACTTCTCCAGAGCTTGATCCCTCAACCACTGCTGGACACTCAAATTTTATTTCTCTCCAGCTAGGTGAGCAGCAGGTTCAGATTGAGTGGGGCTTACTGTCCCCTTTGCAGAAGTTCTTCCAGCTGGTGAGGTCCTGGTCTCAGGGAGGAAGGCTGAGAGAGTCCTCTCCTGGGGCTCACTGTGCCCCCCCTCCCTCAGAAAGTGGCTAAGCCCCTCGACCAGACCCAACAATAGGCTCACAGGGACCCGCACTTTAATTGTCCATACTCCAAGCCTCTCTCTCTTCCTCTTGTGGAATCTAGCCCAGCAGGACAGGATATCCAGCACCCAGACTGGCTGACTGTGAAACTCCACCCTATCTAATGCACATGAGCTGCTGTGCTGGTGCTGATCACAGAGAGTGGAAGTCACCTTAGCCTGGCCAAGTGTGAGGAGTTTTTCCTTAGGATACTACTCTAGTAAGGGTTGTTAAGGCCTGAACCGATGCTCTCTACAGCTAGCAACTGGATGTGCCAGCCCTGGGACTCCTTGGAGGGAAACCAGCACAGATCAGTGGGAGAAACTGCCTGTGACTGGCCCTCAGCATCCTCCTTGGAGCTACAAGCAATCCAGAATTTTTGGCTGCCTCTATGTGGGTCAAACAAGTTTGCAAATATGATGTATATGTTTGCTCGCTTATAGTTTGCATTGGGTGTGGGAGACAGGCTGTAAGCAGGCACGGTCCCTATTGGCTAAGGCTTAGTTTTAAGACTAAGTCTTTCCCACCCTTTTATTACTAAGATCTTCTCAACACTAAGCTTTTCCCCACACTCTTGACTGTTGCATGATGTGGAGTGGTGCACTCTTATGAGGAATCCCATTTATGCCTCAGATAAGTGGCTTTGTATCAGAGACTTCCTTATTTGTATACTGGCTTAAAGGCTTTAATTTCTACACTATAAAATAAGGGAGACCAAGGGCTATCTCACTTGGTTCCTGAAATTACCATTGTAAAAGGAGAAGCCAGTTTGTCCAGAGTTTGTGCAGAGAGATGGAGATGGAGAACAGAGGTGAATAAGGCTGGTGAAGTTTAAACCTTTGATTCTAGGAATACTCAGATGAGTCAGTGGCTTTGGGAGCCCTGAATGGAAAGGGAAGTGCTTTCTCACTCTGTGTATTTCTCATCTGCCAGGTGCAAGCTAGGATTAAAAATAATGGCCCACCAGTTCTTGGTTCCATTGTTCCATTGCCGTCTGACAGAATCAAATGTGAACCTTCATGGGCCAGGCGGCTGTGGTGGTGGCCATAGCTACTGGCTATATAACATAGTTTCCTGAGTCTAGCCTCTAGCCTCTGTCTGCTGGTTGCTTGTTGGACTCAGTACTGAAGAAACCTCTGGTAGGGTTTATAGCCCATGACAATTCAGGGATTATGAAGGGTGGTGGGTGTGGCTCTGCTTGTCAGCCAGTTTCTGTCTGTTCAGACATTTTTTACAAACCTCAGTGGGTTTGGCTCCACGAATCTGGTGGATGTGGCCTCTGAGAACCAGAGGTGTCATGTTCCCACAGTCGTACATTTTCTACCGAGTCTCCCATGGGGCAGAAGTACCAATTAGCCCCAGTAGGGTGCTGGAGAAAGCTCTGGCCTCAATGCAGAAAACGTGAGTTACTGATGCACACCCTGCTTCCTGGCCGAGTTCTCAGAATGACCAGGTGTCCATGAGGAGGGCAACGGGGATTGCCAGGGCAGGGCAGTTGCTTTCCTCCATCCTGATACAGCTCTGAGGGGATTGCTCCACCCAAGAAAGATGGCAACTGCAGTATTGAATAATGACTCAAAATGACACAGCACAGGGGTTCCGGTGGCCGTCCCCCACAGTGTCTTTCCCTGGGCCTCTGAAAGGCTAGTGGCTGCTTCCTTCACGGCTGTACAGGTTCTCATTGGATTTGGGCATATGGTAAAAAAACAATAGAGCCAGAAAATGGTGGGTCATTTAGTTTGTTAAAGTCTTGTACTGTCAGATGAGCAAACAGGCAGGGAAGACCACTTACCTGTCATTTAGAGCTCTCAAAGCCATGATGCATTCTCTGGTCCCATAACCTGAAAAATCTTCTCTGGTTTCTCCTGGAATAAAAGGACCCTACCAGCCTCAGCTGAGCTTGCAAAACCCCTGAGCTCTGGTTCCATACTTTCACTCCTTTTGCCCTCCTTGCAAAATAGGCTGGGAAAAATAAAAATCCATTTGCAGCAAACATTAGCAAAACAATGGCCGCTCCTAAGCAGGAAGGTAATCTGTAATTTGCCATTTCCCTTGAGAGTAAGCACTGCAAACTTCCACAGACTACAAATACATGGCGCTGCACAGGAAAATGCAAAGTATAAATAAGTAAACCTAAAAATCACATTTTACTGACTTATTTGCCCACTATTCCACCCCTTTAGGATTTCTTGCTTCATAATTTACACCACAGGTATCCCTGTACAAGGAATGAGATACACAACATAAACAAACAACCTATAGTAAGGGCACAAGTTATACATTTGCAACAATAACAAAGGTGCCCTTCACTATGTTTCCCTGAGCACTCTGTCCAAGGCACAAACTAGAGGCCCATCTCTAATCCCCTACTCAACAGTAGGTGAGAGGGCCTCAGGGCTGTGTCCATGGAAACCTTACAAGTGTCCGTGGTGCATTTCAGTACAGGAGGGCCTCCACCAGAGTTGCCCCTCTCCATCAGGGTCTCTTATGTTGTCCACCCAACAAAGGAGCCAGTGCCCTCCTCTGGTTGCAGTCTAAGAGTTAGTCTACAGTAGACAGTCCTGCTGTCTGTACAAATCACCAAGTTAAAGGTTCATAACGGGCAACTAGGTTCACATGGGATCTCAGGTCTCTGCTCTCATTCCTGCCATCATGTCAGCTCTAAAGATGCTGCCCCAAGGAGGAGCACCTGGCAATGGTGGCAAACATTTCCACCTTTGCTCCAGAGATCATGATGCCTTCCACCCCTATGTCCCACAATCACAGCAAACCTACTAGGGCTTAGTAGGTACTCTTTGCTGCTTGATTTTTACCTTCTGGAGTCTGTGGATGTCAGCTTCAGTCTGAGCCTCCTCATCCTCAGAAAAAGAGCTAGAAATGTCTGCTCCATCCAACTCAGAGCCACTCTGCAGGGACGGCTCCATATTAGGCTCTTGCAGCTGCCAGCTTTCGATTTCTTCTCAAAGGAAACCTCCAGCCAGCCCACAGTCCCTAACAGGAAGCCATGAGGAACCATACCAACCAGTCCTCTAACCACCCTTCAAGGGTGGTGGCAGCCCCATACCAATCTCATCTGAAGGCTGCTGGCTGCACAAGATGTAAGGCCAGTGACCACTGCCATTGTGGCCATGCAGGTTCTGACTGGATTCAGGATGACAGTTAAGAGACAGTGTGGCCATTCCATTTATTAAAGTCTCATACCAGTGGATGAGCAAACACTACACATGGTACTTTCTGTAATTTGCAATCTGTCACCCTGAGGGCAAATACTGCAGCATTCCACAGACTATAGACACATGGTGCTGCACAGGCAAATGCAAAATATAAGTAAGCAAACCTAAAACGCACATTTTATCAACTTATTTGCCCATCAACCTCCAACTTCACACTCTTCTCACTCAACTTGAGTCTTCTCTGCCATCCCCCTCTGGAGCACAGGGTAAGTGGATGCAAATGAAATTTTCTGTGCTGGCACTTTAAGATGGATCCTGTGTCCCCAAGAGCTCCTGTCTCTTTCTCACAAACAGAAACCGTGGCTCTTTTTACTGTCAAATGCTGTGTGGGTGTCTCTTCTAGGCTCTGGGGCTCTGGCCCTGGGGCTTTGTTCTCTTTCCTCTCAGGGTGAGCCTACTCTCAGTGAGTGTTCCTCCAGACCCTCAGCCGTTGCTCACTTCTGGAAACAAGGCAGCACTTTCTGTATCTCTGCCCTTCCTACCAGTTTCGGAGAGTCTTCTTCTGTTATTCTTGGTTATAGACTCCTCTTCATTTAGTCCAATGTTGGTCTTTCAAGATGATTGTTCTTAAATAAATTTGTAATCCAATTTGTTCCTGGGAGGTGGCAGTTGGAATGTCCAACTACTCTGTTGACTTCTTCCAAACAGTTTTTAAGATTTTATTTATTGATTGTAGAAAGAGGATACAGAGAGAGAAAGGCATGGTGAGGAGTGGGACGCATAAGCTCATCGTCAGGTTTTGTGAGATCTATACTAAGGAAAACAATAACCTGCATTTAAGAGGTAAAATTGAATAGTAATAAACACTTGGAAATTGCACAGATGTGTGTTAAATTGAGAGTGAATGAGGTCATTTATAGATGGTGTATAGAGTGAGGAGAGACTTGAAGAAGCCTACATTAGTACATTTGTTTCCTTGGACCCTCAGCAGAACCAGGTAAACTTGAGGAATATGATTATTCACTTATCTTTTATTCTCCTAAGCTAGCATAATGCATTTTCAGTAATAGTTCTTTATGTTATACTTTTGTTGAAAGAATGATCAAACAATGGATCCCTTAAAACATCTCAAAAGGATATTTATGAACTTTTGGGGATAAAAATTATGGACAACATTCTTTCCTCATAAATATGTCTCACCACCAGGTACTATAAGTCTCAAGTTGATATCCCACAGAGTCAAAATGTTTCTACCTTTTGGGAAACTTGACAACTCACATGAATCTTCTGGAATCAATGACCTGGGTTTTTAATTGTTGGCTCTCACATTGGGAACATCTTTATTCCCACCAAACCAGGGGGTAGAGACGATGTGTTGAAGCATTCTAAGTTAGGAGGTCTAAACACTTCTTGACTCATATTTCCTTTTTTTTTCTGTAGGATGTAAATGGCATCCTGGAAAGGTATGTGTGGGACCAGAGATGGTCCATTTGTGTTGTGAAAAGAGGTATAAAGCCACTTAAGCTAACTGGAGACTAATTAGAATAAAATATTGCTCAGGGTTGGAAAATTTAAATGTAGATTTATTATAAATTTCTATTCAGAAATTATGATTTGAGTGTTCTATAACTATTAAGAATGAGCCATTTTCTATGATAAGAAATTTGGGTGATGGAAGTTGCAGAGTTTGGGTCAGTAGCAGAATTAGGGATAAAGTGTTACATCACCAGACCACAACACTTCCATAAATTTTATTTACCCAGCATGCCTGTATTTAACTCAGGTTCCTCTATTTCATAGCTACTTGATCTGTTATGGGTAATTGTGTCTTTTTTACCTGCCAAGTATCAAGAATTGAAGATAACGTTTTTATATGTAAATTATATTAAATTTTTAATAATTTTATTTGTTTATATATAATTATATATATTTATATTTTAATATTTATATATTTATAATTTAAATTAAGTTATAAAGAAGAGACTAGGTCCTTCTATACAGTTATCTTTATTTTCCAATAGCACTCTTGAATTGCAAATAATGTTTTGTCCTTTGTGTAAACTGATACACTGTGAGTATGTACTTTTGAAGGCAGAATGAAAGGGCAGCACTCTTGTTTCTACATTTGTACACCGACTTGGTTGCATTAAGCTCTTTCAACTTGAAACTCAGACCACTATTATTAGTATGGTGTTCACAGTAACTTCTTTACCAGTTTTTCAGTTTTTCCCTGAGAACCTGAAATCTCAGATGTTATTGTGAGGGCCTCGCTAGTGGGGAGTAGAATATAAAGGTCTTGGTCCTCTCCGGACAGAATTCCCACACTTGAAATATCTCAGACAACCAGGAACCAGTTCTGCCACCTCACTTTTATGTATTATTCTTCCCCATTCATGCAGTAATTTTTTCTCACATTAATGTAAGAAACTAAAGTTTCCCTTTAAAAAAAATAATATCTTATAAATTATATGATTTCAGGAGGTAAACATAAAGGTTAATTGTTATTTTTTATTTTTTATTTTTTGTATTTTTCTGAAGCTGGAAACGGGGAGAGACAGTCAGACAGACTCCCGCATGCGCCCGACCGGGATCCACCCGGCACGCCCACCAGGGGCGACGCTCTGCCCACCAGGGGGCGATGCTCTGCCCCTCCAGGGCATCGCTGTGCCGCGACCAGAGCCACTCTAGCGCCTGGGGCAGAGGCCAAGGAGCCATCCCCAGTGCCCGGGCCATCTTTGCTCCAATGGAGCCTTGGCTGCGGGAGGGGAAGAGAGAGACAGAGAGGAAGGGGGGGGGGTGGAGAAGCAAATGGGCGCTTCTCCTATGTGCCCTGGCCGGCAATCGAACCCTGGTCCCCCGCATGCCAGTGCGATGCTCTACCGCTGAGCCAACCGGCCAGGGCCAGTTAATTGTTATTTTTGAAGGAATAATTTGTGCTTCTGAGAGGTTAAGCCTTCCTAAGGTCACAAAATGTTTACATATAAAGTGGGACACGAGCATGGTTCTTCTGGATCTACAGTCAAGAGTCTCTCCATACTCAGGCTTTCCATGGATGTTAGCTTAAGTGCTTCAATGGGGTCAATAGATAGAAGTCAGTGGTTTAGGATGGATAAAGTGTCAGAGGTGTGGAGGTCAATTTTTCTCTTTTCTAGGAGTAACACCTTCACTCTGAAGAAGCTAAAACCTTTTAAGAAGAAAGAAAGGATAGTGTTCCAAGTTCCTGACCTGAGAGTGGTGCTGGAAGAGTTGAATGGTGAGGAATGCCAGGGCAAGTGCGTGTCTGCAGGATTCTTGTGCTGGTGGGATAAAGAGGGAGGAGGGCTCAGTCCCTAAGTGTGGACAGAGGAGACAAAGGAGAGGGGCATCCTGTTGTTGTGTTCTCTCTTTTTTCCATGCACTACCTCACATGGACCCCACTGTTTCCTCTAATCTGGAAAGAAAATAGATTGTAATGCTGAATCCTCTGCTTATATTTAATATTATGGATTTTTATCATTTCAGGGCTAACTGATGTGCGTCGCTACTGGGGTAAGCAGATATCACAATATCATTCATGATACCACTCTGTCTTAATCTTCTTGCAGAATTTTACATTTTCTACTGGGTCTCCTGTTTTAAGCCCCATGTTTTCTATCCAGACACAAACACGTACACCTTATGTTTCTGTAGTGTTCTACCTCTCCCCAGAATTGAACTAAATCTTCCCTGTTCCCATTCACATTATTCTCAAGATTTCTCTTAAAATGTCACAAATGAAGGTACCTCATATTTCTTAACCAACCTTGTATTTTTTTCTACAGTTCACATGACCCTGTGTCGTCCAATAAATCATCAAACTGTTACCATTTCTGAGGATCAGAGAGAAGCGAGATATGTGTCAACAATGAATACAAATTATACTTATCAGACAAATGATTATAATGATTATGCTGTACTTGGTTCACCGTTTGTCGCATCTGGAAAGCATTATTGGGAGGTAGATGTGTCACAGAAAAGTGCCTGGGTCTTGGGAGTATATTGTGAAGAAATGCCTAAATTATACCCTAAAGAGAGTGTTGTTATATCAAGTGGTAATCGTCCACATATTTACTCTAGATATCAACCTAAATATGGCTATTGGGTTATAGGATTAGAGAATCAATGTCAGTATAATGCTTTTGAAAATGAATCCAACAATTGTCCCTGGAAAAGAACCCTTTCCTTGCCTGTTCATCCCTATCGTGTTGGCGTTTTCGTAGACTGCGAGGCAGGCACTGTATCATTTTTGAATGTCACAAACCAGGGGAATCTCATCTATAAATTCTCCTCATGTTCATTTTCTCAGAGACTATATCCGTTTTTCAATCTTATGACATGTGCTGGTCCTATGACACTGTGTTATCCGAATACACTTTCTTTGAAGAGCTTCCGGGCTTTCTTGGATCTTCAAATAAAAAAAATATTCCACAAAAAGCACTGAGCTCACCTACAGCATTCTCAACAATCTTTCCTTGCTGTGTCCCTTTTTTTTCCAATTCATCTTCAGTCACTCATCAATAGAGCATAAAATTTACCTTTTGTTATATGTTTCCCGAAACGTTGCTTATATCATATTCATTGAGAATCTTAATTCACCATTATACATAATCTAAAGGATGATGATTAATGCCTCATAAGAAACACCAGTGTGCAAGTGACATCTCTGCCAAAATTTTTTAATCTCATTTCCTCTGCCACTGAGAAGAATACAAAAAGGTTTTTAACAACTTTTGTATATTATTCAAAACTTGGTTTAGGAGTTATTCACTATAGAATGAGTCCTCACGAGTATATCAGTTTTCCCATGATGTTGGTTATGCCTCAAAGAGTGAACAAGAAAAGTAATCAATAATGTGTACTAAGAGTGGAAATTCTTTGTGCATAGTGTCTGAATTCAAGTGTAGTCTCTCCCTATACATGCAGTGTAACCTTGAATAATACAATTGAATGCAATTTACTTAAAATAGACCAGGTATAAAAAGGCACAGCATAGTTAGAATCATTGTGAGAAGGAAAGTGTCATCAAGTATAAAACATGTGTCTCAGTTTAATAAACTTTTTCTCTACTAATTACTGAAAATATAAGCTGTTTGTGTGTCTCATGAAATGGGTTGGTGCCTTTAGGAACAGTAGGGTGGTTTTACTGGAGTCTCATGATTCAGATCCCAGATACCTCTGAGCTGCTGTCAGGACCACCCTGCCAGTGATAGATCAGCCTGTGTGTGTGTTTGTGACAGTGGGAAATTTATCATAATTCTGGTTGGCTACATTGGCCTTAATCAAATAACCTATATTTTATGACATTCAATTTCTCCTTTGTAAAAGAAACAATAATAAAATTTACCTAATGTGTGTTATGAAAATTGAACAACAATGTTTTCAGTAACTTCTGTAATTTCTAGCATATAAGACATTATCAAGTTTGTTGTGTATTAATTTTTATTTTGCCTCTCATTGTAACTAAAAAATAATAATTTTAAGAATGCATATTAATTTACTTTCAAAAATATAACCCTTTGTTTTAAAAAATAAAATAACTTTATGAAAAAATCACAACTTTTTTTATACTTTAGCTAATTGTAAAATAGGTATTTCTAGCTGTATAGTCCTCCCCCCATTTCTTGGAGTAATTCTATGTCATGGAAACTGAATTTAAATATTACCTCTGTTTGTTCAGTTATGAAAATTTATTCACGGTGATACAATAAGACTCAGAAGTATAATTGTGGGATTTCTTTTTTTTTTTTCCTTGTATTTTTCTGAAGCTGGAAACAGGGAGGCAGTCAGACAGACTCCTGCATGCGCCTGACCGGGATCCACCCGGCATGTCCACCAGGGGGCAATGCTCTGTTGCAACCAGAGCCATTCTATTGCCTGAGGCAGAGGCCATGGAGCCATCCTCAGCGCCCAGAGCAACTTTGCTCCAATGGAGCCTTGACTGCAGGAGGAGAAGAGAGAGACAGAGAGGAAGAAGATGGGGAGGGGTGGAGAAGCAGATGGGTGCTTCTCCTGTGTGCCCTGTCTGGGAATCGAACCCGGGACTCCTGCACGCCAGGCCAACACTCTACCACTGAACCAACTGGCCAGGGCCAATTGTGGGATTTCTTAACAACAGTGTAGGTAAGCATTTTCTTGCCCAGGTCAGCCCTGCATTTATAGCGAGTTGAAAGTTCTGAAGAGGATAAAGAAAATTCCATTCTTCTCCTTCCAATGAGATAGGAGGGGTGTATTTTATGCAATAGATATTCATTCAGGACATGGTGGGATCCAGAGGCAGATTAAGGTCAGGTGAGGCTTTGGGCACAGAAAAAGATATTGGGCCCCTTAAACTTGGTGTCATTTGAAATAAGTGTAAAGTTTGGGTTTTGTGAGGCATTTCAGAAGTTGGGGCCTAGGGTGCTCAGCAAAAAACAAGAACTCCGTGAATGGACAGGAAGAAGGGAACAACTGCCGTGTGTGTCGAATCAGTTACCACCCTGCGAGCCTGCGGCCTAATCGGCATATGGCCAATATAGTGGAGATGCTCAGGGAGGTCAAGCTGAGCCCAGAAGAGGAGCAAACGAGAGATCTCTGTGTGCGCCATGGAGAGAAACTCTTGCTCTTCTGTAAGGAGGATGGAAAGTTCATTTGTTGGCTTTGTGAGCTGCCTTAAGAACACTGTAATCACCACACATTCCTCATGGAGGAGTTTACCCAGGAGTACAAGGTAACAGACCAGGATGGGGGAAAGACAGGGCAAAAAATGGTATTTGTTGGGAATCTGTACTTTGCATTTCACTCTAAGGACCTTGCCACCAGAGCCCAGAGCCTGATCACTTTTCTTTCTATGCTCACCTTTCAATACCTGAAGGACATTTCTGTGTGTTCCACCTAATTACAACATGATGAGTAGGCTTTAAAACGGAAACAGATATTTTTATATTTTTTATTGATAGGTGGGTTTTGGGTGCCTGTACGGCCAGGAGATGCCATTGTGGCCACTTACATGCAGGTTCCCATCGAATTTGGGCAGACAGTAAAGAAATGGCAGAGTTGGAGGATGGTAGGTCATTCTGTTTATTGGTATCTCACCAAGACAGGCAAACCACAAGAGAAGACAAGGGAAAAGAAAACCTGCTTTTCCCATGAAGGACAAGGGCTCAGGGAGGCCCCTGCAATGGTGATAGCAGAAACTGAGAGAGCAAGCTCCAGGTAGGTCTGTCCCACTTTATAGTATAGAAATCAAAACCTTTAATCCAATATACAAACAAAGAGGTCTCTGATACAAAGTCACTTATCTGAGGCATAATGGGATTCCTCATGAGCATACACCACCCCACATCATGCAATCAGTCAAGGGTATAGGTAAAAGCTTAGTCTTAAAACTAAGCCTTAGGCTATAATGACCAGGCCTGCTTACAGCCTGTCCCCCACACCCAATACAAAGTATAAATGAGCAAACATATATCAATATATCATATTTGCAAACTTATTTGACCAATATCTCACCGCTTTTGCTTGCTTCACAATCTAAATCACAGGTACCTTCCATGATGGTCACTGTGCAAGGAGTGGGATACGTTGCATAAACAGAAACAGTACCAACTACAGCAATAGGATTAACAAATCAAAAGCTATGGGCAAAATGAGAAAGCTGTCAGTGGCACCAAGAGAGGCAAATCTTTTCCCTCTAGCAGAATACAGGCCAGAGTTTTGCCTGCAGACAGCACCGTAGCTGGTACCAGAGGCCGCCCTGAGCAGGCATACCAAACCTTATTGGCCAATAGACCAGCATCTGCTGGTTCTATGTGTAGTAAAATCGGAGAATTTATTTTTGGCCATAAAGAAATTACAAAGGTGCCCTTCATAATGCTGTTTTTCTAAACACTCAAGGTATAATACACTTCTACCTTAGGTGGCCAGGTGCTGGTTGCCCATGGAGTTAACTGGAGGTCCACCTCTAGCGCCTTTCCCCATGGTGCCAACAAGGCCACTCATCTCAAGTGGGGGGCCTGTATAGTCCAGGGCCAAGTCCATTGAGGCCGTTGGCCTTTAAGAAGGGCTGTTGGGGCAGGCAAGAGCTCATTGTCCTGCTGTCCAAAACCGGGCTTGAGTAAAATGTGCTTGGTGCATATCCGCAACTGAATGGGGACAGCTGCCTGATGTAGGAGGGCCACTACTAGAGCTGGGCTCCCCCGTCAAGGTCTCTTATTCAAAATCTGGATTACTATCTATAAGCGGTGTGTCCATCCAGTAAGGGAGCTGTCTCAGTCCCAGCTTTAAGAGTCCATTATACAGCTCAATGATACCAGCAGTGGGGGGGGGGGGGAGTGGTAGGTGTAAAGCCAGTATCCAAGGCCACCATCACAGAAGCCTGGCCCATGCAGGTTTGCACTGGATTCGGACAGTCGGTAAAGAAACAACGGAGCCAAAAATTGGTGGGCCATCATCTTTAATTCTAGCTTGCACCCAGAGGGCAAGTAAAAAACACACTGGGCTCCAAAACCCACTCACATTCAGTGCTCACAAAGCTACTGACTTATCCGAGTTTCCTAGAATCAAAGGTTTCTAGCTCACCAGACTTATTCACCTCTGTTCCCCATCTCCTTCCTTCTCCCTGCACAAACTCTGCACAAACTGGCTTCTCACTCAACACTCCGCCATCTTGGCTGCTTCTCCTGGCCTCCTCCACGTGGCCTCTCTCTGCTGTCTCTTCTAATGCTAATTTCAGGAACTAAGTGCAAGCTCCTGTTTTGCCCTCATTTTATAGTGTAGAAATTAAAACCTTTAATCCAATATACAAAATAAGGAAGTCTCTAATACAAAGTCACTTATCTGGGGTATGATGGAATTGTACCATTCCACATCAAAAAGGGTGGGAAAGGTTTAGTCCTAAAACCAAGCCCCAGGCTACAAGGTTTCTGCCTGTCCACAGCCCACCCCCAACACACATTAATATCACCTGGGTGACGGCCTCCACGTGGGCAGCGGGCAGTGCCATCTTTAACAAAGTCAGCATAATATATTTAATCTGCCCAACAATAGGGAACATGGTATTTCCAGTCCACCCCCAGCTCTTGAGCCCATTGCCTCACCATTGAACCAGTGAAGTGGGTACATTGTCACTTTCAAGGACCAGCATTCACCCATATGCAGCACTCAGGCAACTGTTTTACTGTAGTGGGCATGGGGTATGCTTGGATCTCATCTATAACTGCATCAGAGATAACTTTCATCTTACCCAACCAGACAATTCTCAAGATTTTAACAGATAACCCAGGTCCTTGTAATTTTCTCATTGACTGCCCAGCCACATGCTTTCAAAAGGGATAGCAGGGTAGGGACTGATTGCTCCAATTCTGGAAGAGAATCACTAGTCACCCTAATATTATCAATATAATGGTACATGGGAACTGCCTCTGGCTGTTTCTATTTAGCCAGGTCAGCACAAGCCCATGGCACAAGGTGGGGCTATGCAAATAGCCCTGGGGTAATACTGTAAAGATCCTTTGTCTTCCTTCCCAACTGAAGGCAAATTGGTCTTGACTCCCTGCAGCTATATCAATAGAGAAAAAAGCATTAGCCACGTCTGCCACAAAGTGGTATGTCCCTAACTCATGGCTTAGCCGACCCATCATTGTAGGGTGGTGGGCAATGGGGGATGGCCACGTGGGGAACCCAGACCCAGGAACTTTGGCTAGGACCGTCCACAGCCAAATGTGCCAAAAGAAACTTCCCAGGAGTCCTTTGGAAAAAAGCGACCGTCCGTCAGCCAGTGAGATTTCACCACGTCATATTAGCTTGACCACCCTAGACGGGACCCTTTAAATATCTCTCATGTGGGTCACTCCATGAGACTTCCCTGGCCTCTGTGTCCCTGAGACCAGGGAACATCATCAGACGGGATGCGCTCTATACTCAATAAATGATTGATACGTGAATTCCAAACTGCCCTCTTGATGTTCCATTTAACTGTCAGACCTCACCCTTACTGGACTATTGCCCCTGAGACAGAGGAATTCCAAGAAGCTGGCAAGCCCCCCAAGAGGGAGCATTCTGGACATACCAGAATTTTGCCTCAGTATCCCCTCAGGCTCTCCCAAACACTATATAATTCGCCCCTAGTCTGTAAGCGGTGCTCTTCTCCTCCGGAGAAGTGCCCAGCAGGGTTCCTTTCTTCCTTTCAATAATGCCTGTTACTCTGGTCTCTTTTGGACTCCCATGGATTCCAACATTTGGTGCCGAAACCTGGGACAGGATACTAACTGCCTGGATGATCCTCTTTGCCATTCAAACTTACAAGCAGGGAAGCAATGGGCAGCGGCAGCTCATCCTGGGCTTACTCCCTGATTCTGTTTGGATGTACAACTGTAGGTTGATTGGCCAGCTGTCTAACCCTGTCCTGAACCCCTGCTGGACCAGAAGGTAAGGAGTTTCTCCCTCCCTTTTCCCCATTTGATCTCCAAATTTCTCTCCAAAACACCCCTTCCTGGTCAGACTGTTTTGAATTTGGACCCCATATCTACGGGTGATCTGCCTCTACTCCTCTACTGGACTTCTATGAAAGTCTAGGTGCACCTGCCCAGGCACCTCTCCTATGTCCCGGGATCTCAGCCTTGGGGTGACGACCTCTTGTCTAAGACTCTCTTTCTACGAAGATTTTCTCCTCTTGGAACTGTGACTGAAGGTGGGGATGCCCCCTTCTCTCACCAGTCTCCTCTACTATGGGCTCCTCTCAGTCCAAACCGTACGGACAGACTCCCCTTAGCTGTGTCCTCAAAAATCTCACCAAACTTGGTTTGTCTGACCTCAAACCAAAAAAAACTCATCTTTCTCTGTAATACAGCCTGGCCTCAATATAAATTAGATGATGACTTTCACTGGCCAGAGAATGGAACCCTTGATTACACTATCTTAAGAGATCTTTACAATTTCTGCAACCAGATGGGGAGGGCATCAGAAATTCCTTACGTGCAGGCTTTTCTTCTCCCTTCTCTCCTGTCCTTAATTTCTGTGCCTTCTGTTCTACACGCAGGTCATTTTTGGCCAGAGAAACCTCACCCAAAACCTCCACTCCTAATCTTTCCTTCTCTGTGGACTCCCAACTCTTTCCCACCTGACTGACCCCCGAGGGCACCCCTCTCTCAGGACCCCTCTCTGGTCCCTCTGCAAATCTTTTCCACTTGAGTCTCTTCCCTCCAAGAGCCCCCTCCCTTCTCCACTGTGTTCTTTGTCTCCTCCCCCCTCCTTAGAAGCTGTGGCTCTGGCTGTGGTGCCTGTCTCTTCTCTGACTCCTCCTCCCTCCTTACAACCTGCAGTTCTGTCTGTCTCTTCTTCTGACTCCTCCTCCCTCCTTACAAACTGTGACTGTGCCTCTTTCCTCCTTGACCTCTCCTCAGAGCTCTAAATCTTTTTTGACTCCTCTGACCATGTGGTGCTTTAATCTCCTCTTCCTCCTCTTGCAGATTCTGACCCTCCTTCTTTCCATCCAGCTGCTCACAATGTCCATCTGTCTGCTTTCTCTCTTCCTCCCCTCTATGCCGGCAACTCCCTGTCATCTTGAAAAACTTTAAAAAAGCAGAATTGTATATTAAGCTATGTAAGTAATCTGTCTTGTCTCTTTGTCAGAAAATATCTCTAGTATAATTTTAATTGAAACAAGTAAAGTGCGCTCATTTAAATTTCTTAATTCATAACTTGTGAAGTCTTTGTTTAATGTGTAACTGTGTCTGTTTCTAAGGCCTTAAACCAGGCGTCCCCAAACTACAGCCCTTGGGCCGCATGCGGCCCCCTGAGTCCATTTATCTGGCCCCCCACTGCACTTCCAGAAGAGGCACCTCTTTCATTTATGGTCAGTGAGAGGAGCACTATATGTGGTGGCCCTCCAACGGTCTGAGGGACAGTGAACTGGCCCCCTATGTAAAAAGTTTGGGGACCCCTGCCTCACACCAATAATTACCCACCTCTTAAATCAAGGCTTACTCATCCCCATGGACTCTCCCTGCAATACCACCAGCCTTGCTGTTTGAAAACCTTCAGGGGCTTATTGCCTCATACAAGCCTTACATCTAATCAATGAGGTGGTAATTCCCCTCCATCCAGTAGTCCCTAATCTCTACAGGTCCTAGACCTCAAGAATAACTTCTTTACCATTACTCTACACCCTGACTCTTACTTTCTGTTTACCTTTACATGGACTGTCTTACCCTGGGGGATCAAAAACAGCCCACACCTGTTTGGGCAAGCACTAACTCAGAATTTAGCAGCATGCAATCTCAAAACTAGTACTCTCTTACAATATGTAGATAACCTACTCCTCTGCAGCCCCTCCCTGCCTGCCTCAAGGAGACACACCACCACCCTTCTTAACTTCTTTGCTGTGAAGGGATATTGTGTCTTTGCAAAGGCTCAACTTCATTCTCAGTCTGTAGTCTATCTAGGCATTGCCTTAACCCCCACCACCTGAGGTCTCACCCTAAATCAAACTCAGACCCTCCGCAGTCTCCAACCACCTACCACTGCAAATCAAATCCTTTCTTTCCTTGGTTTAATAGGCTTCTTGAGACACTGGATTCCCAATTTTGCTCTCTTAGTCAAGCCCCTCAGTGAGATCTTCTGAGCATGGCTTTTAAGGTCTGTAATAGCCAAGGAAGTAACAGAAAAGGTAAATAAGGCCCAAAAGAGGTCAGGAAATACAACTTTTGGCATATGCTCTTAAAGGCTCCAGTGCCCTAAAGGGCTTCATAGGATTCCATCAGGGCCCTGCTCCAGAGTGGAAAGAAAGGTCATTGAACTGAAGCCTTCCAGGCTTTCTGGCCCCATCAAGGGACACATCATTGTTGTGGAAAGAGGGACACAAGAAAGTAAGCTGCCCCCTTGCTCCATGGAAGGAGGGTTGAGTCTCTTCTAGCCCTGCTCCAGCTACCTGTGACCTGACCTTGCCCAGAATGCTGGGAATTGCCAGTGAAGGCTGAAGGACATCATTCATGAGCTTAAGGTATTTCTTCCAAGTAGCAGATAAACTGATCTCATTTCTCATAAACACAAGGGCCATCTACTATGCCTTGCCAGAATATTTAAGTTTTATTTATCCCTCAAAGGTCTCTACTATGGGTATTGACAGTCTGATTTTGTTACCTTATTTAATGCATAGTATCTCCTTTATTCCTCATCTGAATGCCCCATGCCTATTGTAGGTTGGGACCTGCTGTTAATTACAGCTTGAAGCCATGATCAGTAGGACTTGAACTCTAACTGCAAAGTGTAAAAATGTAACCACCCTTTCCCGAAGTACTTGCAGGATTTATAGGTTACTCAGAAAACTGTTCAAAGACTGTCAAAGAGTTGCTTCCAGCATTACATCACCCAAGGACTGACTTTCACATGGACAGGTCCACACACCATAATCCTGACAACTCCTACTGCACCTCTCAACCTTCCTCATCCAATCAGGGACTTTCTACTCATGTGGGACCAACACCTATCTGTGTCTCTCTACTAATTAAATAAAAACCTGTACCCTAATCTATCTCACCCCAAATATCAATCTAATCCCACCTCATGAGCCTCTTCCAGTTCCTAGTACACTACCTGTCAATCTAAGGACCATATGAGCTATACAGGTAATTCCTCTCCTTGTTGCTTTAAGAATTTTTATAAAAATAGGTCTAGGGGCAGGGGTACTGGCCACTTCCCTGTCTTGTTTCTTCTCTCTCTCTCTCTGAAGCCCAGTGAATTCGTAAACATGGAATCAGTGGTTTCACACAAACTGGGTGTCTTGACTATTGCCTTTCATTAATCCACTCACTCTCCTCTTTATTTTTCTAACTTTTAGACCTTGCCTCTTACACTTGTTCACTAGTTTCTTACAGAATCACAAGCAAACCTTCACCAATCAGAAAATTTGAAAAATCTACCTAACCTTACACACCAACCCTGAAACCTGCCCTCGCAAAACAGAAAAATCTGAAACCCTATATCAGCAAACCTCCTAAATCCTATCTTTCAACCCCCACAGGTCCCCTAACCCTAAAGCTCTCCCATATCCCTGAAAAATCAGGAGAACGAATAGCATTTACCTCTTAACATTTGTCAGTCTTTTTACCCTTCACATAATAAGGGGACAAGATTGCTGGGTCTTCTTGGCTGAAAAAGAGCCTACAAACAGACATGAAACATTTCTTTTAGCTCAAGCTAATTGCTCTCTCCAGGGCTGCTAAGAAAGAATATCTCTAACTTTACCATGAAAATACTTTCACTCCCGCTATACAATCCTCCTTATCTCTGCATTCCTAATCTCAAAATACTTGCCCCCCTTCTTTATCAAGTTCCTACAAGTCCAGATGAGGGAAATCTGTAAGATTACCTACAATCAAATGCTGCTACACTTCTATTCTCCAATACCCCAAGGAGAACTTCCTGAGGGAAATATCAAATAGGTAGGGATGACAGCAGGAAGAAGCTGCCCCTCAGCCCGAGAAATTTCCTCATAAATGTTCTCCAAACCCCCTTCCTTTTAAACCACACATATTCAGTCCTTCTAAAAACTTACACCAACAGGTTCCCTGTCTCTAAAAATCTCCACATGTCCTCCCATTTGAGAGGAACCAGACCAGCACGTCTAATGAGGCTCATCCAGGAGACCATGTATCACCATGTCACTCTGTCCACTCGGCACTCACAGCAAGCAATTCACAATTATTACCTCGCAAAATTTTTTTACTTCCTCACTCAGGATTTTGAGGACATCACCTGGATCACACCTCACAGCACGAAAACTGATGACCTCCTTAACTGGATGAGGGACTTGGCTTGGAAAGGTTCTTTTCTTGAGTTCTCTTCAGAAGAAGCAATAATTTTCTAATTTTTTCTCCTCTTTCTCCTCATCACCCCTCACCATATATTATAAAATTAATAACTGCCTTTCTTTTATATGTAACCAGAGTTGAGAAATGATAGATATGTGAATTCCAAACTGTCCTCTTGATATTCCACTTATCTGTCAAACCTCACCCTTACTGGATTATTGCCCCTGAGACAGAGGAATTCCAAGAAGCTGGCAAGCCCCCCAAGGAGGAGCATTCCAGACATACCAGAACTTTTGCCTCAGTATACTCTCAGGCTCTCTCAAATACTATATCAGAGGTCCCCAAACTATGGCCTGCGGGCTGCATGTGGCCCCCTGAGGCCATTTATCCGGCCCACGCCGCACTTCCGGAAGGGGCACCTCTTTCGTTGGTGGTCAGTAAGAAGAGCACATTGATGAGCTCATTAGCCAAAAGCAGGCCCATAGTTTCCATTGAAATACTGGTCAGTTTGTTAATTTAAATTTACTTGTTCTTTATTTTAAATATTGTATTTGTTCCTGTATTTTTTTTTTTTTACTTTAAAATAAGATATGTGCAGTGTGCATAGGGATTTGTTCATAGTTTTTATTATAATCCAGCCCTCCAACAGTCTGAGGGACTGTGAATTGGTCCCCTGTGTGAAAAGTTAGACGGGTCCCTTGGCCCTTTTCCTATTCAAACTGGTACAATGGGTCTTGGGTGTTCTCCTGTTCCTCAGCTTCTTTATCATATAATCTCATAACCGAGCTGCCCGTGCACCAAACTTTTTATTGGTAGCTGCTGGAGCCTTTTGTCTCAGTGGCTGGAACTTCTGCTCTGGTTTAAGCTGTTGCTAAAGCTCCAAAAAATTTTATTAGACTGGCCATCTAATTTCCCCTTATCTCCTCCAGCTGCAATCAAATATACCCACATCTGTGTTCGGGTAACCTTTATAGGCCCGTTTCCCTTGTTAATTGGGGGGAGGGGCAACATAGGCAGCAGCCCTCACTGCTTTATGATCCTGAGGGGCCTCCAGCTCTCCCAACTCTGCTACCAACTGTGTAACTGGATTGATGGGCTTCCACAAATAGGGGCCCAAGATAGCCACAAATGACCCAAAAAGGGCTTACAGGGCGCTAGCAAGGATAAATTCCCTCATTTTTGCTGTAAACACTTCCTTGTCTGGCCCATGGGATGCAGGATTGAAAAAAGCATTCATTTAAAATTTTTTTTTTATTTTTATTAATTTTAATGCAGTGACATTGATAAATCAGGGTACATATGTTCAGAGAAAACATCTCCACATTATTATTATTATTATTATTATTATTATTTTGTATTTTTCTGAAGCTGGAAATGGGGAGAGACAGTCACACAGAGGCCCACATGCGCCCAACCGGGATCCACCCGGCACGCCCACCAGGGGCGATGCTCTGCCCACCAGGGGGCAATGTTCTGCCCATCCTGGGCGTCGCCATGTTGCGACCAGAGCCACTCTAGCACCTGAGGCAGAGGCCACAGAGACATCCCCAGTGCCCGGGCCATCTTTACTCCAATGGAGCTTTAGCTACGGGAGGGGAAGAGAGAGACAGAGAGGAAGGAGAGGGGGAGGGGTGGAGAAGCAGATGGGCGCCTCTCCTGTGTGCCCTGGCCAGGAATCAAACCCGGGACTTCTGCACACCAGGCCGACGCTCTAACACTGAGCCAACCGGCCAGGGCCTCCACATTATTTTGACATTTGATTATGTTGCATACCCCTCACCCAAAGTCAAATTGTCTTATGTCACCTTCTATCTGGTTTTCTTTGTGCCCCTCCCCTTCCCCCACTCCTTCTCTCTCCTTTCTTGCCCCCTCACAACCCCCCAACTTCCCATTTCCCCATTACCATCACATTCTTGTCCATGTCTCTGAGTCTCATTTTTATGTCCCATCTATGTATGGATTCATATAGTTCTTAGTTTTTTCTGATTTACTTATTTCACTCCATATAATGTTATCAAGGTCCATCCATGTTATTGTAAATGATCCAATTTCATCATTTTTTATGGCTGAGTAGTATTCCATAATATATATGTACCAAAGCTTTGTAATCCACTCGTCCACTGACGGACACTTGGGCTGTTTCTACATCTTTGCTATTGTGAAAAATGCTGCCATAAACATGGGGGTGCATTTCTTCTTTTGGAACAGTTCTATGGTGATCTTAGGGTATATTCCTAAAAATGGTATAGCTGGGTCAAAAGGCAGTTTGGTTTTTAATATTTTGAGGAATCTCCATACTGTTTTCCACAGAGGCTGCACCAGTCTGCATTTCCACCAGCAGTGCAGGAGGGTTCCCTTTTCTCCACATCCTGGCCAGCATTTATTCTGTGTTGTTTTGTTGATGAGCGCCATTCTGACTGGTGTGAGGTGATATCTCATTGTGGTTTTAATTTGCATTTCTCTAATGATTAGTGATGTTGAGCATTTTTTTCATATGCCTATTGGCCATCTGTATGTCCTGTTTGTAGAAGTGTCTATTCATTTCTTTTCCCCATTTTTGATTGGATTGTTTGCATTCCTGGGGTTGAGATTTACAAGTTCTTTATAAATTTTGGTTATTAACCCCTTATCAGATGTATTGTCAAATATGTTCTCCCATTGTGTAGTTTGTCTTTTTATTCTGTTCTTATTGTCTTTGGCTGTGCAAAAGCTTTTTAGTTTGATGTAATGCCGTTTGTTTATTCTGTCTTTTATTTCACTTGCATGTGGAGATAAATCAGCAAATATATTGCTGTGAGAGATGTTGGAGAGTTTACTGCCTATGTTTTTTCTAAGATGCTTATGATTTCACGGCTTACATTTAAGTCTTTTATCCATTTTGAGTTTATTTTTTTGAATGGTGTAAGTCAGGGGTCTCAAACTCGCGGCCCGCGGGCCACATGCGGCCCGCCCACCAATTTTGTGCGGCCGCAGACTGGCCCGCAGACTAATCCATGAAGTTTGATTAGTCTGCGGGCCGCACAAAATTGGTGGGCAGGTCGCGTGCGGCCCGCGGGCCGTGAGTTTGAGACCCCTGGTGTAAGTGGTGATCTAGTTTCATTTTTTTGCAGGTAGCTGCACAATTTTCCCAACCGCATTTATTAAAGAGGCTGTCTTTACTCCATTGTATGCCCTTACCTCCTTTGTCAAATATCAGTTGTCCATAGAGCTGTGGGTTTATTTCTGGGTTCTCTGTTCTGTTCCATTGATCTATATGACTGTTCTTATGCCAGTACCAAGCTGTTTTGAATACAATGGCCTTGTAGTATAATTTGATATCAGGAAGTGTAATACCTCCCACTTTATTCTTCTTTTTTAAGATTGCTGAGACTATTCATGTTGTTTTTTGGTTCCATATAAATATTTGGAATATGTGATCTATATCTTTAAAGTATGTCATTGGTATTTTAATTAGTATTGCATTGAATTTATAAATTGCTTTGGGTAATATAGACATTTCAATGATGTTTATTCTTCCTAACCATGAGCACGGTATATGCTTCTACTTGTTTGTATCTTCCTTGAATTCTTTTTATCAATGTTTTATAATTTTGCAAGTACAAGTCTATAGTTACCTTGGTTAAATTTACTTCTGGGTACTTTATTTTTTTGGTTGTACTAGTGAAGGGGATTGTTTCCTTAATTTCTTTTTCTGACTTTTTATTGTTGGTGTATAAAAATTCCTCTGATTTCTGAGTATTAATTTTATATTCTGCCTCCTTGCTGAATTCATTTATCAGGTCCAGTAGTTTTTTGACTGAGACTTTAGAGTTTTCTATATACAATATCATATCATCTACAAATAATGATAGTTTTATTTCTTCTTTTCTAACTTGAATGCCTTTTATTTCTTCTTCTTGTCTGATTACTGTGGCTAGGGCTTCCAGGACTATGTTGAATAAGAGTGGTAAAAGAGGGTACCCCTGCCTTTTTCCTGATCATAAAAGGATTGCTTTTAATTTTTGCCCATTGAGGTGATGTTGGCTGTGGGTTTGTCATAGATGGTTTTTATTATGTTGAGGTATGTTGCCTGTATTCCCACTTTGCTGAGAGTTTTGATCATGAATGGGTGCTGGATTTTATCAAATGCTTTTTCTGCAACTATTGAAACTATCATGTGGTTTTTCTCCTTCCTTTTGTTTATGTGATGAATCACATTGATTGATTTGCGAATATTTTACCAGCCTTGCCTCCCCAGAAAAATCCCACTTGATCATGGTGTATGATTTGTTTCATATATTGCTGGATCCAGTTTGCTAATATTTTGTTGAGGATTTTAGCATCTAAATTCATCAGGGATATTGGCCTATAATTTTCTTTCTTTATGTTGTCTTTGCCTGGTTGTGGAATCAGAATTATACTCACCTCATAAAAGAAGCTTTAAAGTTTTCCTTCCTCTTGTATTTTTTGAAATAGCTTGAGAAGGATAGGAGTCATTTTTTCTTTGAATAGTTGGTAGAATTCACTTGTGAAGCCATCAGGCCCAGGACTTCTCTTTGTTGGGAGTATTTTGATAACTGTTTCAATCTCATTTGGTATAATTGGTCTGTTTAGGTTTTCTGATTCTTCCAGATTGATTTTTGGAAGATTGTATGTTTCAAGAAATTTGTCCATTTCATCCAGGTTGTCTAGTTTTTTGGCATACAGGTTGTCATAATGTTTTCTTACAATATTTTGTATTTCTGTTGTATCAGTTGTTATTTCTCCACTCTCATTTCTAATTTTATTTATTTGAGTCCTCTCTCTTTTTTTCTTGGTGACTCTGGTTAAAGATTTTTCAATCTTGTTTACCTTTTCAAAGAACCAGCTCCTAGTTTCATTGATTCTCTGTATTGTTTCTTTAGCCTCTATGTTATTTATTTCTGTTCTGATCTTTATTATTTCCTTCCTTCTACTATATTTGGGCTTTACTTGCTGTTCTTTTTCTAGTTCTTTTAGATGGAGAGTTAAGTTGTTTATTTAAGCTTTTTCTAGCTTCTTAAAGTGTGCCTGTAGTGCTATAAACTTCCCTCTCAGGACTGCTTTCGCTGTGTGCCATAAATTTTGAGTATGCTCATTATCATTTGTTTCTAGAAATATTTTATTTCTTCTTTGATCTCATTCTTAATCCATTTGTTATCTAACAACCTGCTATTTAGTTTTCAAGTGTTTGAGTATTTTTTCAGTTTTTCTGTTGTAGTTGATTTCTAGTTTCAAACCATTGTGATCAGAGAAAGTGTTTGATATGATTTCAATCTTCTTAAATTTGTTTAGACCACTTTTGTGCCCTAACATGTGGTCTATCTTAGAGAATGTACCATTAGCACTTGAATAGAATGTATATTCTGCTGCTTCAGAAAAGTTCTGAAGATATCTATTAAATCTAGTTGATCTAGTGTGTCCTTTAAGTCTGTTTTTTGTTGTTGTTGTTGTTAATTTTTTTCTTGAGGATTTATCTAGTAATGTTAGTAGGGTATTGAAATCCTCTACTATTATAGTATTGCTGTTGATCTCACCCTTTATATCCATCAAAGTCTGCTTTATATATTTAGCTGCTCCTATATTAGGTGTGTAGATATTTATAATAGTTATATCTTCCTGTTGGATCGCTCCCTTTATCTTTATGTAGTGGCCTGCTTTATCTCTTACTATTGCCTTTGTTTTAAAGTCCATTTTGTCTGTTATTTGTATTGCTACCCCAGCTTTTTTTCATCATCTCTGACTGATTCTTTTTTAATATTAGCATAAAATTTTTTTTCATCCTTTTACCTTCAGTCTATATGCATCTTTTGTTTTAAGGTGTGTCTCTTTTAGATAGCATATGTACGAGTCCTGTTTTCTTATCCATGCAGCTACCCTATGTCTTTTGATTGGATTATTTAATCCATTTACATTTAAGGTTATTATTGATATGTAGTTGTTTATTGCCATTTTATTCTTTAAAGCTGTATTCCTCTTTTGCTATATATTTTTTTCACTTTGATCAGTTTATAACAAGCCCATTAACATTCCCTGCAGCATTGGTTTGGTTGTAATGAATTCCTTGAGTTGTTTTTTGTCTGTAAAGCTTTTTATTTCTCCTTCAATTTTAAATGATAGCCTTGCTGGATAAAGTAGTCTTGGTTGTAAGATCTTGTTCTGCATTACTTTGAATATTTTTTGCCATTCCCTTCTGGCTTCAAGTGTTTCTTGAGAAGTCTGATGTCATCTTTATGGGGGCTGCTTTGTAGATGATAGCCTTTTTTTCTCTAGCAGCTTTTAATATTTTCTTTTTATCACTTAGCTTGGTATTTTAATTATGATGTGTCTGGTGTAGGTTTCTTTGGGTTTCTCTTTAATGGAGTTCTCTGTGCTTCTTGAACTTATAAAAGTTTCTCCTGTGTTCATTTATGGAAGTTTTCAGCTATGATATAATTGAACAAAGTCTCTATCCCTTGTTCTTGCTTTTCCTCTTCAGGAACACCTATGATGTGGATGTTATTTCTCTTCATGTTGTCACAGAGCTTTTTAAGAGTTTCCTCAGACTTTTTGAGTCTCTTTCCTTTTTTCTTCTCTGCTCTCATGCCTGCATTCCATTTGTCCTCCAACTTGCTGATTTTATTATCAGCTCCATCCATTCCATTTTTAATTTCTTCCATTGTGTTCTTCATTTCTGATATTGTATTTCTCAGCTGATTGTTTTTTAATATTTCAATATTCTTTTTTATACTTGCTATTTCTTTATTTAGGTGTTTGTAATGACCATCCATTGTTGTTCTAAGATCTCTAAGTATCCTTACAATTATTATTTTGAACTCCGCATCTAGAAATTTTGTTATTTCCATATTATTCAGTTCATTTTTTGTATGTTTCTCTTGTGGTTTCATTTGGATTGCACTTGTGTGTCTTCTCATTATGTCTCTGTGTTTTGGTGTTTTGTTTGTAGAGCTGGTTGAGTCTAAGCTGGGTGTTATCTGCCTCCAGTTTTCAATTGTGTTATTTCCAGGTCTTCTTGGGTTGGTATCAGCTATTATTTGTAATCTACTTTCAAATTTGGGCTGCTTTGAAGTCTTGATTTGTTTGTTTTCTTAACAAGTGATAGTCTTGTTTACTGATCTCAGCCAGGGGCTTATTTGAAACTGTATCCAGGAATGTGGTGACTGTTACCTGAGACTTTGAAGTCGTCTTCTGCTAGTTACTCTCTCTGGGGGCAGGGTGTTTTCTCAGCTTCAGTAGGAGGTAGTGTATCTTAGATCTTCATGGAGACCTGAGTTGCTGCCCCTCTTCCCCACTTCTTGTTTTCAGCTGTGTCTTATTGTGCTGATTGGAGCTGGAGAGATGTCTGGAGATCTGTGAACCAGAAGCATTTCAGACTTTTGTTTTGTGGAAGGATCAGCCCCTCCCCCAGCTTTGGCCACCTCCAGCACTGGATAAGTCAGCTTTTCAGGTCATCCCCTACCTTCCTCTGCCCTTCACCATCTGTCTGTCTCTCTCCACCTTTTTTTGGAAGCCCCCCTCTGTTCCTGTAAGCAGGGGAGATTCAGGCGGTCTCTACCAGGTTTGTTGTGGCTCCTTCTTTACTCCTTGGTTTTTGAGAGCTGTTCTTGTTGTCCAGAGTTCATTTTTCACACTGATTGTTCATAAATTAGTTTGTAATCCAGTTCAGTGGTGTGAGTTGGGAGTCTGTGCCTCTGCCTACAAAAACAGCATTCTTCATACCTAGTTCCCGAAGGACCTTTACTAACTCACTATAGCACTGCCATCATCTCATTGCCCCTGGAAATTCTCCAGCATTCTGCCAGACCATACAAATGGCAGCCATCACCCATTCTAATATGGCAGGTGTCAGGAAACTTTCTGGCTGAGAGAGCCATGAACGCCACATATTTTAAAATATAATTCCATGAGAGCTATACAATGACCCATGTATGTTATGCATTATCCAATAAAAATTTGTTGTTGTCCCAAAGGACAGCTGTGATTGGCTCCAGCCATCTGCAACCATGAACATGAATGGTAGGAAATGAATGGATTATAATACATGAGAATGTTTTATATTTTTAACGTTATTATATTTTTATTAAAGATGTCTGCGAGCAAGATGCAGCCATCAAAAAAGCCACATCTGGCTCACAAGCCATAGGTTCCCAACCCCTGTAATAGGGTATGGTCTCCTGGGTTGCCATGGCAGTTCTGAGGATGCTGCCTCAAGGAGGAGGTAATGGCAGCCAATTCTCCATCTCTGTGTGGTAATGGCAGCCAATTCTCCATCTTTGTTCTGGAGAGCATGATGCCATTCATCCCTATGTCACATAATAGTAGTAACCAGGCTACCAGAAATTCAATAGGTTTCTGCCTAAATTGTGCCCCCAACTCCATCATCTCTGCCTGGGTATAGGGCTGAACCACAGAGTGTTCCATTACCTGGACAGAAGGCTGTGGCTGCCCCTGAGGGACTTTTCACTGCTGCATTTATACCTTCTTGGCGACCACTGGTCCAGCTCTCCATGTACATATGGTAGCTTCAGCCTGTGACTTCTCATCTTCAGAAGAATAGTTGCAAGCACTTGCTTCCGCAGTCTCAAAGCCAATTCACCAGCACAGATGCTGCTGCTCCTTTGGTGACCATTTAGGCTCCTGTGGCTGCTGGCTTTGGCCAGAAGCTGAGATTTGAGTTCCTTTTTTTTTTTTTTTTTTTTTTTTTTTTTTTTTTTTTTTTTCATTTTTCTGAAGCTGGAAACGGGGAGAGACAGTCAGACAGACTCCCGCATGCACCCGACCGGGATCCACCCGGCACGCCCACCATGGGGCGACGCTCTGCCCACCAGGGGGCGATGCTCTGCCCATCCTGGGCGCCGCCATATTGCGACCAGAGCCACTCTAGCGCCTGGGGCAGAGGCCACAGAGCCATCCCCAGCGCCCGGGCCATCTTTGCTCCAATGGAGCCTTGGCTGCGGGAGGGGAAGAGAGAGACAGAGAGGAAAGCGCGGCGGAGGGGTGGAGAAGCAAATGGGCGCTTCTCCTATGTGCCCTGGCCGGGAATCGAACCCAGGTCCTCCGCACGCTAGGCCGACACTCTACCGCTAAGCCAACCGGCCAGGGCCAGATTTGAGTTCTTGAATCCACAGTTGTTTCTCCAACAAATGCCAGTGCAAACATTCAGCTAACAGGGCAAACTACAACTCACGAACCCGTAATTCCTTCTCCAGTACTCGCTCCAACTCCAGCCTCTTTTCCTGGGCAGCTTCTCATACAGAACTCCTGGTTTCCTCTTGAGAAAAAAACACGCAGCCCATGGCCCCTAAAAGAAAACAATAGGGAGCCAAAACAGTAACCAGTCCTTTACCGCACCCCTCAGGGTGGTGGTCCCATATAAATTTCCGAATCCTGCCACAAACTATGCCAGTTGTATGGCCAGGAGCCACCACCATGGCCATTAAAATGCAGGTTCCCATTGAATTCAGGCAGATGGTAAAGAAATGGTGGAGTCAGAGGATGATGGGCCATTCTGTTTATTGGTGTCTCACCAAGACAGGCAAACCACAAAAGAAGACAAGGGAAAAGCAGAGAACTTGCTTTTCCCATGAAGGACAAGGGATCAGAAAGGCCCCTGCAATGGTGATAGCAGGAACCGAGAGAGCAAGCTCCCAGTCTGCCCCACTTTATAGTATAGAAATCAAAATCTTTAATCCACTATACAAACAAGTAAGTCTGTGATACAAAGTCACATATCTGAGGCATAAGGGGATTCCTCATGAGCATGCACCACCCCACATCATGCAATCAGTCAAGGGTGTGGGGAAAAGCTCAGTATTAAAACTAAACCTTAGGCTATAATGACCCAGCCTGCTTATAGCCTTTCCCCCACACCCAATACAAACTATAAGAGAGCAAAGTTATATATCATATATACAAACGTATTTGACCAACAGTGCCCAAACAAAGTTGTCATTTCCCCTTTAAACAGGAGAGTAACTGCACAGCTGGGTTGGTGGGAACCAAAGTTCCTCCTTATTACAGGCTCATGCTTCGTTTTTTAAGACAAAGAGAATCAGACTTCTCTGTATATCTTTTTTTTTGGATATGGAGTAATAGTAATATTTTTAATTAATTTTTTATTAGTTGAACTTATGTGGTTGACATTGTTTCACAAAACCACACAGGGTTTAAGTGTACAACTTATTAAACCCCTCTTGACATGGGGATGTTGACCTCTATCACTTGTCTTAAAGAATTCATTCACTAATGTAGCTTTCGTTCAAGTCACAGATTCACATAGTTGTTGTCAACTCTAATCTCTTTAGGGATCAGACTCATTTCTTCCCAATGTATCTTCTACACTGATGCGAGAAAGGCCATATCTTGACTTGGGTGTGATTTCTCTCTCCCAGAGGAAGCTCCAGGCAGCTCTGGACTAGCTGAGAACAGAGCAGCAGAATGCTGAGAAGTTGGGAGCTGACATCAGAGAGGAGAAAACTTCCTGGAAGGTAGGAGGAGACACTTTCTGAGGTAGACAGGAACCTGGGCAGAACCTTGGGTGTTAGTCACAAAGAGCTCCCTTCCTCTTTGTTCCCTGAGCTGATATGTCCAGAGTCATTGATTAGGCATTCTTTATCTTTTCTCTGATAGGAGTGGGCTAAAAACAAACATCTCACAAATTAACACAAATATTTGTAGGTTTGTTATTCTCATAGAGAATCTGGTGAGGATGGATAGTGAATTCTTTATAAATTTATGTCAATATTTTGAGTCTTTAATGCTTCCAGAGGTCATGGCGCTGTCCCTGGTGTTTAGTGTTAGAACGAGAGTGGTGAGAGAGTAAGGAGTAATGCAAAGTGGCATGACTGTCCTGGGCAGCTGTGTGATAGTTATGCTACACCCAGGTGTCTCAGTTTGGTTCAGGGTTAGCCTTAATAATTTAAACTTGAGTCCATGGTTTTTGGAATGTGATAAAGAGAAATAATAGGAAACGTCAGCCTCCACAAGAATCACTCCTCTGCTTTATCCCCCTTCCCAAATTAAATAATTTTTTTATTGGCTTTATCTCTGCCTGATAGCATGAGTCCATTTTTCTTTTTCTCAATTCTAAAGAGTCATATACAATGTGAAAGCCAGCATGTTCAGAAGTGTTCTATAAAATTGAGAGGTATCCTGGACAATAAAGAGCTAATTGACCGACAAAAGCTGGAGGAGGTTGAGGAAGAGATTCTCTGTGACCTGGAAGAGGATGAGAGTGAGCTGGTCCAGCAGAGCCAGTTGGTGAGAGATCTCATCTCAGATCTGGAGCATCGGTTGCAGGGGTCAACAGTGGAAATGCTACAGGTAGGACTTGGGAGAAAAGCTTAGCATCTGAACTTGAGGAAAATAAAGTATAATTTTCCTTCTTTACTGTGTGCTTATGCTGTTGTTCCTGGTGACACTGAGGTTATTTTGGTCTTGAAGTACCCTTCCCTGCAACTCTAATTACAGAAATATTTTAAAGTATGAATTTCCAAAAGAAATCTTGTTCTTATTAATGTATCTATTAAGGTGCAAAATCTGACCATAGACAGAAGCTTCATTGTATCCAGTTATATTCTATAGGACTCTGTATTTGTGTTTTACCCTAGACTATTTTCAGATACCACTTTATGCTCCAAGAATTTTATTTTATTTTATTTTAATTTATTGGGTGTACATGAATTCTAGTGTCTTCCCAAAGTTCTCCCCCCTTTCCCTTCTTCCCCACCATATCCCTCTAGCCCTCCTTCCCACACTGTCCTCCTCCTTATTTTTGCTTTACTGCTCTCATCCCATCCTACCTTCCTCTTTTCCTCTGTCCACTTTCCCTCTGAACCCTTTGATCCCATCTCTTCCATTCTTTAGTTCATATTGTTCATTGGATTCCTCAAATGAGTGAAGTCATATGGTATTTTTCTTTCTCTGCCTGGCTTATTTCACTTAACATAATAGTTTCCTGTTCCATACATGTTGTCGCAAAAAGTAAGATTTTCTTCTTTTTCATGGCCCCATAGTATTCCATTGTGTATATGTACCACAGCTGTTAATCCACTCATCCACTGATGAACACTTGGGCTGTTTCCAGATCTTGGCTATTGTAAACAATTCTGCCATAAACATGGGGATGCATTTCTTTTTTTGAATCATTGATGTGGAAATATATTTGGAATATATTTCTAAAAGTGGGATGGCTGGGTCAAAAGGCTGTTCTATTTTTAATTTTTTGAGGAATCTTCATACTGTTTTCCACAGTGGCTGCACCAGTCTGCATTGCCACCAGTTATGCAAGAGGGTCCCTTTTCTCCACATTCTCTCCAGAACTTATTATGTGTTGTTTTGTTAATAAGCACCATTCTGACTGGTGTGAGGTGATATCTCATTGTAATTTTAATTTGCATTTCTCTAATGATTAGTGATGTTGAACTTTTTTTTTTTTATCTGCCTATTGGCCATCTGTTTGTCGTCTTTGGGGAAGTGTCTATTCATTTCTTTTTGCCCAATTCTTGATTGGATTATGTATCTTCCTGGGGTTGAGTTTTACAAGTTCTTTATAAATTTTGGTTATTAACCTCTTATCAGACGTATTGTCAAATATGTTCTCCTATTGTGTAGTTTGTCTTTTTATTCTGTTCTTATTGTCTTTAGCTGTGCAGAAGCTTTTTAGTTTGATATAGTCTCACTTGTTTATCCTGTCTTTTATTTCACTTGCCCGTGGAGATAAATCAGCAAATATATTGCTGCGAGTAATGTCAGAGAGCTTATTGCCTATGTTTTCTTCTAGGATGCTTATGTTTTCACAACTTACATTTCAGTCTTTTATTCGTTTTGAATTTATTTTTTGTGAATGGTGTAAGTTGGTGGTCTAGTTTCATTTTTTTTCAGGTGCTGTCCAATATTCCCAACACCATTTGTTAAAGAGACTATCTTTTCTCCATTGTATGCTTTTACCACCTTTATCAAATATCAATTGTCTATAAAGATATGGGTTTATTTCTGGGTTCTCTGTTCTGTTTCTTTGATCTATATGCCTATTCTTTTGCCAGTACCAAGCTGTTTTGAGTACAATGGCCTTGTAATATAATGATATCAGGAAGTGTGATACCACCCACTTTATTCTTCTTTTTCAAGATTTCTGAGGCTATTCGTGTTTTTTTCTTGTTCCATATACATTTTTGGAATATTTGTTCTATATCTTTGAAGTATGTCATTGGTATTTTAATAGGAATTGCATTGAATTTATTAATTGCTTTGAACAATTTAATAATATGGACGTTTTAATGATCTTTATTCTTCCTAACCATGAACACGGTATATGGTATCTTCCTTGATTTCTGTTATTAATGTTTTATAATTTTTGAGTAAAGTCTTTAACCTCCTTGGTTAAATTTACGCCTAGGTACTTTATTTATTTATTTATTTTTATTTATTTATTTATTTTGCAGTAGTGAAGGGGATTGTTTAATTAATTTTTTTCAGACACATATTCTTGTTGTATAAAAATGCCTCTGATTTCTGAGTATTACTTTTATATCCTGCCACCATGCTGAATTCACTTATCATGTCCAGTAGGTTTTTTACTGTGATTTTAGGATTTTCTATGTACAGTATCATATCATCAGTAAATAATGATAGTTTTATTACTTCTTTTCTCATTTCAAAGCTTTTTTTACTCCTTCTTGCCTGATTGCTGTAGCTAGGACTTCCAGAGTTATGTTGAATAAGAGTGGTGAAAGGGGGCACCCCTGCCTTGTTCCTGATCTGAAGGGGATTGCTTTTAATTTTTGCCCATTGAGTATGATGTTGGCTGTGGTTCTGTCATAGATGACCTTTATCATGTTGAGGTATGTTCCCTGTATTTTCACTTTGCTGAGAGTTTTGATCATAAATGGGTGATGGATTTTATCAAATGTTTTTTCTGTATCTATTGATATTATCATGTGGTTTTTCTCCTTTCTTTTGTTTATGTGATGAATCACATTGATTAATTTGTGAATGTTGTACCAGGCTTGCCTCCCCAGAATAAATCCCAATTTATCATGATGTATGATTTTTTTCATGTACTGCTGTATCCTGTTTGCTAATGTTTTGTTGAGAATTTTAACATTTAATTTATCAGGGATATTGTCCTATAGTTTTCTTTCTTAGTGTTATCTTTGCCTGGTTTTGTAATCAAAACTATGCTTGCCTCATAAAAGGAATTTGGAAGTTTTCCCTCCTCTTAAATTTTTTGAAATAACTTGAGAAGGATAGGAGTTAGTTCTTCTTTGACTGTTAGAATTCGCCTGTGAAGCCATCTGGACCAGGGCTTTTGTTTTTTGGGAGTTTTTTGATAACTGTTTCGATCTCATTTGTTGTAATTGGTCTATTTAGGCTTTCTGATTCTTCCAGGTCAATTTTTGAAAGATTATATGTTTCAAGGAATTTGTCCATTTCAACTAGGTTGTCTAATTTTTTGGCATACAATTCCTCGTAGTATTTTCTTACAATCCTTTGTATTTCTGTTGTGTCAGTTGTTACTTCTCCACTCTCATTTCTAATTTTATTTATTTGAGTCCTCTCACTGTACTTATTAGTGAGGCTGGTTAAAGTTTCATCAATCTTGTTTAACTTTTCAAGGAACCAGCTATTGGTTTCATTGATCTTTTCTATTGTTTTTTTTTTTTTTAATTTTTTTAGCCTCTATGTCATTTATTTCCACTTTGATCTTTATTATTTCCTCCCTTATACTTCCTGTGGGCTTTACTTGCTGTTCTTTTTTAGTGCTTTTAGATGTAGGGTTAAATTGTTTATTTGAACTTTTAATAACTTCTTAAGGTACACCTGTAATACTATGAACTTCTCTCTCAGGACTACTTTTGCTGTGTGACATAGATTTTGAGTTGTTGTATGCTCATTTTCATTTATTTCAAGAAAATTTTTATTTCTTCCTTGATCTCATTATTCACCCATTCGTCATTTAATAACATGCTATTTAGTTTCCAAGTGTTTGAGTGTTTTTCAGTTTTTCTATTATAGTTTATTTCTAGTTCCATGCCATTGTGTTCAGAGAAGATGCTTGATATGATTTCAATCTTCTTAAATTTGTTGAGACTCATATTATGCCCTAATATGTGGTCTATCCTAGAGGATATACCATGAGTACTTGAAAAGAATTTATATTCTGCTGCTTTAAGGTAAAAGGTTCTGAAAATATCTATTAAGTCCAGTTGATCTAATGTGTCCCTTAATTCTGCTGTTCTTTTGCTAATTTTTTTCTTGAGGATCTATCCAGTGATGTTATTGGGATATTAAAATCTCCTACTACTACTACAGTATTACCATTGATTTCTCCCTTTATGTCCATCAAAGTCTGCTTTATATATTTAGGTGCTCCGATATTAGGTGCATAGATATTTATAACGGTTATCTCTTCCTGTTGTATTGTTCTTTCTATCATTATGTAATTACCTTCTTTATCCCTCAGAATAGCCTTTGTTTTAAAGTGTTTTTTGTCAGATATAAGTATTGCTACCTCGGCTTTTTTTTCCTTTCCATTTGCATGAAATATTTTTTTTCCTTCTTTTTCATTTCAGTTTATATGTATATTTTGTTTTGAGGTGGGTTTCTTGTAGACAGCATATGTATGGGTCCTATTTTCTTATCTGTTCATCTACCCTATGTCTTTTGTTTGGAGCATTTAGTCCATTTACATTTAAGGTTATTATTGATATGTAGTTGTTTATTGCCATTTTTTCTTTAAATCTACATGTCTCTCAATGGATTAATTCCCCCTTTTCTCTTTACAGCAGGTCCCTTAACATTTCTACAGCATTGGTTTTGTTGTGATGAATTCCTTGAGGTTTTTTTTTGTCTGGAAAGCTTTTCATTTCTTTTTCAATCTTAAATGATAGCCTTTCTGAGTAAAGTAGTCTTGATCGTAGGTTCTCGTTCTGCATTACTTTGAATATTTCTTGCCATTTTTTTCTTGCCTCGAGTGTTTCTGTTGAAAATTCAGATGTCATCCTTATGAAGGTTCCTTTGTAGGTAGGTGCTTGACTGCTTTTCTCTTGCAGCTTTTAGTATTCTTTCTTTATCTCTTAGCTTTGTATTTTGTTTATAATGTGTCTTGGTGTGGGTGTCTTTGGGTTCTTTTTTAATAGGGTTCTCTCTGCTTCTTGAACCTGTGTGACTCCTGCATCAATTTAGAGAAATTTTCAGCTATAATTTCTTCAATCAGGTTCTCTATCCCTTATTCTTTCTCTTTTCCTTCAGGAACCTTTATTATGCAGATATTGTTTCTCTTCATGTTGTCACAGAGCTCTATTAGTGTTTCCTCAGAATTTTTAATGCTTTTTTCTTTTTCTGTTCTGCTTTTGTGCTTTCACTTATCTTGTCCTCTAAGTCGCTGATTTGATCCTCTGCTTCATTCAGCCTGCTTTTAATTCCATCTAGTATAGTCTTCACTTCTGATACTGTGTTTGTCATTTCTGTCTGGTTCTTTTTTATGATTTCAATGTCCTTTTTAATGCTTGTTATCTCTTTATTTAGGTGTTATGTCCATCCATTGTTGCTCTAAGATCTTTGAGCATCCTAACAATCATTATTTTAAACTCTGCATCTGGTAATTTGGTTATTTCCATCTCACTCATTTTTTTTTGGGGGGGGGGGGTTCTCTTATTGATTCATTTGAATTGTATTTCTTTGTCTTCCCATTTTGTGTATACACTCTCCCTTTTGGTGTATAGTTTGTGTAGCTAGCTGAGTCTAAGGTTGGTATGTCTGCCTCCGATTTTCAGTTGTGTTGTTTCTAGATCTTTTGGGGTTGGCATCAGCTGCTGTTTGTAATCTGCTGTGGACTGCTTATCTGCTATCGCTATTCTTTTTGCCATTTGTGTCGGTGTTTTTTATGTCTTACCTGGATCATGTGTGAGGAGCCCTTCCTTAAGCTACCTCTCTAACAAGGGTTGTTAGGTCCTGAAATAATGCTCTCTGTGTCCTACCACTGGATGTGCCTGGCCTGGACCTTCCTGGCCCAAGCCTGGTGCAGATCAGTGGGGGTTATTGCCTATGACTGGCTCTTATCTACCTTTTTGGAGCTACAGATGATCCAGATCTTGGGGCTGCCTCTACCGGCCCTGGTAATGTATGTATCAGCAGCACTCCTAGGATACCTTTTATCTGCTCTTGTCCTGGTTAGTTTCTTTAAAAGTTCATGTTCCCCTGAGATCTGCTTTCTGCTGCCTCTTATTGCTGGCTACTTGTTGGGCTCAGTAGTGTAATTCATTAATTAGGCACGGTATTTGATGTGGCTTGCCTCTTAGCCTCAGATGTCTTTCTATCCAGACATTTTATTTATTTTATTTTGTCTTTTTTTTTTCCAGCCCTTAGAATGGTGTGGTCTCAGGGGTTCAATGGGTGTGGCCTCTGTGCTCTCGTTGTGTGGTTGTGTGGTCTGTTCTCAGCCTCTCCAGCCCCACCCTCCTGCCACTGCTTCCCTTGCCGCCTTGGGCGTTTGGGCTCAGTTGCTGCCGGTGCCAGCCAGCCTCTGACAGCTGCAGCTTCCACCACCCTGGTTGGGCCCGTGCACACCCGCTCAGACCACCCCCAAGGTCACCCAGGCCCAGCAGCTGCTAAGGGGATGCTCACAACTTGGGCTGGATTGCATGAGAGCTCCAACCTCCGCAGAGGCCCGCCACAGCTGCCATCACCTGTGGTGGCTGATGTGTGCCCATTTGGACCACTTCCCTGTAGCCCCGGCCTCAGCCACCGCTAGGGGTGGGCCCCTGCTGCAGGCATAATTACGCATGAGCTCAGATCTTTTTAGCAGTCGCCACCGCCTCTGCCTTCTTGGACTGGTCAGTGTGCCATCGCTGCTCAGACTGCTTCTGCTGTTGCCCGGGCCTCAGCCTCCTCTAGGGGCGAGCCCATGCCGCAGGTGTGATTGTGCACCTCCTCGGACTCTGCAGCAGCTTCCATGGCCTTTGTGTTCATTGGCGGACCTGTGCACTGCCACTGGGACTACTTCTACCATCACCTTGGGCTTCAGCCACCACCAGGGGCGGGACTGCATGCTAACTCCGACCTCTGCATTGGCCACTATGGCTTCCGCCTTCACTGGCGGTCTGGTGTCCGCTCGCCCTGACTGCCTAGCCTCCTGCAGCTGCAAGCCCATGAACCTGGAGACCACTCAGCAGCGTGGGGGTGTTGTAGCTCAGACCCCAGCACTACCTGTGTTTCCAATGTACTGCCTGCCTCTAAGCTTTTCTTTGATCTGACTGTATCAGAAAAGCCTACAGTGGGCAGGGTAATTTCTTTCCTTTGTTAGTGTGGATGCTTGAGGAATAATGTTCACTTTAGATTTGGGGTGTGATTCACCCCAGGTGTTAGAGTGTTTATCTCTCAAAGTGTCTCCCCCTGTGCCTCTGAGACCACACTCTCCCCAGGCAACTTCAGTCCTCACAACACTTCCCATTCCTGGAGCCTCGGGCAGGTGGCTGTGAGCGAGGCTCTCCATGCGGTCCCTTTAATACAGAGCCTGGGTCTGAGAGTTCTGTCTCCTTTCAAACAGTATATGGGCTCCATTCTCAGCCAAAAAAAGTCTATTTTCCCCTTCCAGGCTCCAGGGCTCTAGGCTTGGACTCTAGATCTGGGGCCGAGGTCCCACAACCCACAACTTGCCAGGCTCTCTTCTCCACCATGAGAATCCCTCCAGTCCACTGCTTGCTACCAGGATTGGGGCAGCCCTCTCCGCATCTCTGCCTTTCTTACCAGTCTCAGTGTGGGTTCTTTGGTCATCCTTGGCTGTAGAATCCTCTTTGTTCAGTCCAAAGTTGGTCTTTCAAGATGACTGTTCTCAAAATTAAGTTGTAATCCATTTTGGTTCTGGGATGTGGGAGTTGGAACGTCTGCCTACTCCGTGGCCATCTTGTCTTTCCAGATCTTAAGAATTTAACTTAGAAAATTCTAAAAGATAACAAGTCCAAAACCTTTAGGGCAGGTTGGGAGACTGGAGATCCAAGGAAGAACTTGTTAAAGCCAAGTCTGGAGACAGAATTCCCTTTTTGGGATTCTTATGTCTTTTTTCTTTTAAGACAATCAATTCGTTGAATGAGATCCACCCACATATTGGAGGGCAATCTATTTAATTCAGTGTACTGGTTTAAGTACTAATTTCATCTAAAATATACTTTTATAGCAACATTGAGACAAGTATTTGGCTAAAAATCTACATTCTGTGGCTTATACAATTTCACATATAAAATTAATTCTCACAGACACTAAGTGTTCCTCCTGATCACAGAGTAAAGTGAAAACATTGTTTATCTCATACAGAAGATCTTACATTTATAGTTAAACTTTGGCAATCTTCTAGATTAATGTCTGCTCTCCTTTCCTTCATTGTTTATTGCTTCATAGCCCCATTAACCTGGAGAATCCAGGAGAGCTCCGGAGCCTAGGCTGTGGCCAAAGTGCCATACGAAGTCCAGGTGGGAGAGTGAGCAACACTGTGCTACCACTCTGTGCCACCATCTCTGACTGAACACCACCGTAATTTCCGGTTTGACTGACCATTGTCATTTATTTCACCCAAAAAGATATAAGTTGCCAGGTCACTTGGTTTATCTAGGGGTGTATGATAGGAGACATGGGACATGGCATTCCAACATTGGCTGCCTCAAGTGAGCTCTCAGTGATGACATTTACACTGTACTTGAGTACTTTATCAATGTCATCTTTGCTTCAGAAGAAGCTTAATCAGACATGTGTTTGAAACATCATAGATTATGTGAGCCTACTGATTACCTTGAGAAAGCCCATGAACATAACTTCAGGGCCTTAAAAAGACACAGCTGGTTATAAAAGTCACAATTACCTTATGAAAAAAAAAATTTTTTTTTTGTATTTTTCTGAAGTTGGAAACGGGGAGGCAGTGCGATAGACTCCCGCATGCACCCTACCGGGATCCACCCAGCACGCCCACCAGGGGGTGATGCTCTGCCCATCTGGAGCATTGCTCTGTTGCAACCAAAGCCATTCTAGTGCCTGAGGCAGAGGCCACAGAGCCATCTTAAGCACCCGGGCCAACTTTGCTCCAATGGAGCCTTGGCTGTGGTAGGGGAAGAGAGAGACAGAGAGGAAGGAGACGGGGAGGGATGGAGAAGCAGATGGGCACTTCTCCTGTGTGCCGTGGCCAGGAATCGAACCTGGGACTCCTGCATGCCAGGCCGACGCTCTACTACTGAGCCAACCGGCCAGGGCTAGCTTGTGAAAATTGAAATGTAAGCTTACTTACTAGCATCTTTGGTCCTTATAAAGCCCTCTTAGTTCAAATGCACTTTTCACTTCAGGCCAATTATATATTATTATAGAATTCTCAAAAAAATTAAATTAAATTAAATTAGGCCCTGGCCGGTTGGCTCAGTGGTAGAGTGTCGGCCTGGCATGCAAGGGGTCCAGGGTTCAATTCCCGGCCAGGGCACACAGGAGAAGTGCCCATCTGTTTCTCCACCCCTCCCCCTTTCCTTCCTCTCTGTCTCTCTCTTCCCCTCCCGCAGCGAGGCTGCATTGGAGCAAAGATGGCCCAGGCGATGGCGATGGGGATGGCTCCTTGGCCTCTGCCCCAGGCACCAGAGTGGCTCTGGTTGCAACAGAGTGACGCCTTGGAGGGACAGAGCATCGCCCCCTGGTGGGCAGAGCAGCCCCCCCTGGTGGGCAGAATGTCGCCCCCTGGTGGGCGTGCCAGGTGGATCCCGGTCGGGCGCATGCCGGAGTCTGTCTGACTGTCTCTCCCCATTTCCAGCTTTGGAAAAATACAAAAAAAAAAAAAATTAAATTAAATTAGAAAAAGTAAGAGAAAAGTAAGGCAACATTATATTCATAAGAAGAAGGAGAGGCCCTGGTCGGTTGGCTCAGCGGTAGAGCGTCGGCCTGGCGTGCAGGAGTCCTGGATTCGATTCCGGCCAGGGCACACAGGAGAAGCACCCATCTGCTTCTCTACCCTTCCCCCTCTCCTTCCTCCCTGTCTCTCTCTTCCCCTCCCACAGCCAAGGCTCCATTGGAGCAAAGGTTGCCCAGGCACTGAGGATGGCTCTGTGGCCTCTGCCTCAGGCACTAGAATGGCTCTGGATGCAACAGAGTGACTCCCCGGAGGGGCAGAGTATCGCCCCCTGGTGGGCATGCTGGGTGGATCCCAGTCGGGAGCATGCAGGAGTCTGTCTGACTGCCTCCCCATTTCCAGCTTGAAGAAGAAGGAGAACAGGTTTGATGATAACACTTTGTTCCCAGATAGCTAATCTAACAACCAGTCTTCACAATTAGCCTCACCCTGTGTCTCACTCCCATCCCCTGCTCTCCGTTTCCTTCATCTCCTTCTCCTGAAAGCTTCATTATTTCACTCCTGGGCGCCTGTGTATCCATCCTACTCATCTTCCAAATTCCCCACTGGATCCATCAAACATACCACCACCTAAGGGATAATTTCTTCTGCTCTTTAAAAGAGGCCTTAAATGTTACATGATTGGGGAGGTGCCATGTGTTAGGGTCACTGCAGGCTCATGTGAGACCAAAGAGCCTAGCAGTTTTCTACACCCAGCCACACCAGCATTTTCAACCTCAGACACGTTGGTGTGTCTTTAATGAACAGGTCACTTCCAGTACCTAGTACGTGTTCTTCTCTCCCGTATACCATATTTTCATCATGTTTGGCTTTTAGTTCAATTCTTTTGTTTTCAAGTTGTAATTGCTGGACAACCCTTTATCTGACCCCATTATCTGAGTTCCCAAAACATGCATGCTTCTCTAGTAGTTTTTTCACATCTTCTTGTTTGTAACATGTATAGATATATGACTGATTATTTAATTTGCTTTCCAAGTAAGTGCCAGGGTCATAGTGGTTTAAATTCTCTCTTTAGACTCATTATTGTGCTTATGTCTATTATTTTAGTTAGTGTGTAATATATAGGTATTAAAATTTTGTTGAATGTTTTTGTGTAAAATTGTGATACTTTTTCCATCGTGTTCCTATTTTTTTTAACGTATGTGACTTGTGAGATCCTGTGAATATATTCATACTATCTCCCTTCTCACCACCCACATACATACTCTAAATTCAGCTCCTATCAATGTTTTTCGCATTATTACAGACTAATGTGAAATTTCATTATTTGTCAACACAGGAATCCTAGACCCTTTTAAGTTACTTGAATTGTCTTTCATTAACTCTGTAGGGTAGTAACAGAACATTGCAGGTTGTCCCTGTATGTATTAGGTTAATTTCCACCCTGTGTATTGAAGATAAATGACCTTTTTAAGTCACTCTTTCTATGTACATTCTGAAAGATGGTTTTCTCTTGACGTACACATTTCACATATTATGTTATGATAATAAGAGAAATAATTTCAAATATGCAGGAAATGATGGCAATGCTTACAATGCAAATATGCAAGTCAGAGCAGGTTTTTCTGATAAATGAACATGTAAGGAGAGAGTCATTTGAAGGAGAGAGTTATTTGAAAGGCAGCATTGCATACTGTGAGAAGTGCAGGTATAACAACCCAGACGCGTAAGTGGCTTGGTGCTTTTTGCACTGAGGATGTGTTTGGCATGAGAAAGCTTAAGCTGGAGCCATGGTTGGTCACACAGAGTCTTAGTACAATAGAAAGGCCTCATGTCATCTTTCTGCTCAGTAAAAGTGAAGGACTATAACAACTATTACACAGAGAAAAATTAAATTTGTCATGTCATATGAATAAAAAGTATTTAAAATGTTATAAAAAGTTCCTCTACCAGCCACTGAACTACTTTACTGTTTCTCTACCTTTTCTTTTCTTGTCCTATATTGGGTCTTGCCTTGTTCCTGATTTCTACACAGTTAATATCATTTTATGCCTCTCTTTCTGTGCTGCCTCCCTTTAACTTTTCCAATAAAGCAGGAATTTGTAAGCACGAGGAACCTCAAATCAGGACAGATAAAAGTGAGGTAGCCACTGTGATGGATTCATTGACCCTGAAGAACATTATGGATGAGGGGACCCATCCCATCTTCCTGGAGGTCCTGACAGAAGTCCTGAGCCTGTACTGTGAGCACAGGTTCTGTCAAACCTGCATCACTGCAAACAACAAGGAGTTCACTGTTGGCTAAGAAGGAGGGAGCTGCTGCCCTGTGTGCTGAATTACTTACCAGATTGAAAACTTGTGACCTAACCAGCATGTGGCCAACATAGTAGAGGAGTTTATAGAGATGAAATTGAGTTCAGGGGAGAAGCAAAAGAGAGATCCCTATGTGCACCATGGAGAGAAATTCCTGCTCTTCTGTAAGGACAATGAGACGTAAATTTGCTGGCTTTGTGAGAGATCTCCAGAGCACTGTGGTCACAACACATTCCTCATGGAGGAGGTTGCCCAGGAGTACAAGGTTACAGACCAGGATGGGGGAGAGACAGGACAGGAAATGGGACTTGATGGGAAATCTCCACTTTTCATTTGACATCAGGTATCTTGCCACCATATCTCTGAGGCCTGTGATCACTTTTCTTCCCATGCTCACCTTCTAGGCCTGAATGACTGTTCTGTGCATTTCATACAATTATAAAATGATAAGAAGACTCTAAAGCAGGAGTAGATATTTTTATGCCTTGTGCTAATAGGTGTAGGTTTGGTGTCCAAGCAAGTGGTCATTTCCCTTTTGGACAGGAGGGGTAACTGGGCAGCTGGGTGGATCGAAACCTACATTATTTCATTACTACAGGATCATGTTTCTTCTTATAAGTCACAATCAGTCTTCTGTTGACATGGAGTGATCACCTCTATATTCAGAATTTTAAAGAACATATTAACCACATCAGATTTCCTTCAAGACACAGATATGCATAGTTCCTGATATGAGTCTTCTGTCACAGGAGAAGCTCCAGGCAGCTCTGGACAGGCTTAGGGCAGACCAGCAGAAAGTTGAGACATTAGGATCTGAAATCAGAGAGGAGAGAACTTTCTGGAAGGCAGGAGAAGACTCTTTCTAAAGGAGACTGGGCAGGACCATGTGTTTTAGTCACATGGAACTACATTCTACCTTGTTCCCTGATAGTCCCTATGCCCCAAGTCATTGATTAGTCATTCTTTATTGTCTCCCTTATAGGGATGAGGCTGAAAATTAACATGTCACAAATTAACACAGATATTTGTAGTTTAGATATTCTCAACAAGAGACTCTGGTGAAGATAGCTAGTGAATTCTGTGTTCATTTATGTCATTATCTTGAGCCTTTAACTCTTTCAAGGGAAGCCTATTGCCAATGGCTCATGGATATATCCCTGGCTTTCAATGCTAGAAACAGTGTGTGCATAGAGGGGAATCAGGTTTCATGGAGTGAAGTGTGACTGTCCTGGGCATCTGTGTAAGATATGTGGCATATGTGGATATGGCTCAGCCATATCAGATGTCCCTTTTTGGTTCAGGGTTGGCCGCAATAATGCAGACATGAGGTCATTATTTTGGAATGTGATGAAGGAAAATAATAGGAAACGTCAGCTCCTCATGAACTGCTCTTCTGGTGTATGTCCCTTCGCTGGGAGGACTTCCAACTCAAATACTTGTTTTTCTGGCTCCCAATTTCTGCCAGCCTGAGTTCCTTACACTCTTTCTCATTCTTGAAGAATCAAGTACAAAAGCAATGACAATTTGTCAGGATTGTTTTAAAATGTAGAGAGGTATTTTGGACAGTGAGGAGCAGAAAGAGCTGCTAAAGCTGGAAAGAAGGACCGATATAATTTCTGTTACCTGGAAAAAGATGAACAAGGGCTGGTCCAGCAGAGCCAGTTGATGAAAGATCTCATCTGAGATCTGGAGCATCAGTTGCAGGGGTCAACAGTGGAGATCCTGCAGGTAGGACTTGGGAAGAAGTCCCAGCATCTGAACTTGAGGGAAAGGAAGACTAAGTTTCCTTCCATGCTGTGTGGCTGTATTGTTTCTGGTGGTAACTCTGAGGTTTCTTTGGTCCTGCAGTAATTCCTTCTTTTCATTTCTTCTATTGGTTATTGACATAATTGAATACATAAATTACAAGGAAATTTATTGTTTTTATTAAAATATCTATTTCAGTTTAAAATTTGTCTGTGGAGTGATGATCCATTGTGTCCAATTATATGTATAGTCTCCTGAATCTGTGATCTCGACTAGAACATTTAAAGCAACTCTTCATGAACAAAGAATTTGGGTTATCTTATTCTTAAAGAATGTGTCAGATTTTTTTTCTTTTGTTATTCTTTCTGAATAAATAATTGGGAAAGATTGGTATTATTTTTTAATTATTTAATACATTTACCAATGAAACCATCTTAATCTGGGTCTTCCTTTTTAAAAGAATTTAAAATATTTTTTTTGCTTGTATAGGTTTACTTTTTTTTTTTTGTACATTGTGTGAGTCAGTTTCTGATAAAGACATGTTTTTAGAAACTTTCTCACTCTAAATTGTCAGGTTTGTACATCAATTTAGTCTTTGTAATCATCTCTACAGCGTTCACAGCAGTTGTCTCCACTTTATTTCTGATTTTGGTTATTTGTGTGCGTGTTTTTTTTGGGGGGTGGGTTTAATTTAGTTATGTTTATTAACTTTATTGATGTTTTCCAGAAATAACTTTTATTGTTTTAATGATTTATCTTTTTTTAACCTTCCCATATTATTGACATCTATTCTCAATTATATAGTCTCTTTTGAGTATTTCTATATGCACATGTGTATGTCAGTATGTGTTATCATGTGTATTGTGTTTAATTTGTTGTTATTTTTCTAGTTTTTTGAAGTGACATATAGATAAATCTTCTTTTCTTTTGTATAGTTTCTGAAGTGAGAAGCTGGGAAGCAAAGAGATAGACTCCTGCATGCATCTAATTAGGATCCACCGGCATGCCCACTAGAAGGTGATGCTCTGTCCATCTGGGGCATTTCTCCATTGCACCTGAGGTAGAGGCCATTGAGCCATCATTATTTCCGAGGCCAACTTTGCTCCAATATATCCTTGGCTGCAGGAGGGTAAGAGAGAGATAGAGAGAAAGAATCAGGGAAGGGTGGAGAAGCCGATGGGTGCTTCTTCTATGTGCACTGGCTGGGAATCAAACCTGGGACATCCATACAGTGGGGCAACACTCTACCACTGAGCCTACTGGCAAGGTCCTTTGATGAACAATTTGACACAGTCTTTTCTTTTATCATTTTAATTTTATAAATGAATTGTTTTAGCTATGTTCCATATTTTTGCATTATTTTTTATTTTTATTGAATTCAACTTATTTCCAAATTTTCTTTGTGATTTGTTGTTTTCATTAATCCTTTGGATATTTGAAACTGTGATATTTATATGCAAATACAGCGTAATTTTTAATGTTTTCTCTTGCTATGCATTTTCATTTTTTTCTGATCAGAAAACATATGTTTTATTATTTTAGTCTTTTAAATGTATTGATACACACTTCATAGCCTAAAATATTATATGGCCAATAATTTTTATAGGAATTCAAAAAGACTGCATTGAGCATTAATTGGGTGAAGGAGTTTAGAGATGCCAATTGGGTTGATCTGGTTTATTATGTTATTCATGTGTTCTACATTCTATTTTTTTTTTTTTTTTTGCATTTTTCTGAAGCTGGAAACGGGGAGGCAGTCAGACACTCTCACATGCGCCCGACCGGGATCCACCAGGCATGCCCACCAGGGGGCGATGCTCTGCATATCTGGGGCATTGCTGTTTTGCAACCAGAGCCATTCTAGCGCCTGAGGCAGAGGCCATAGAGCCATCCTCAGCACCAGGCCAACTTTGCTCCAATGAAGCCTTGGCTGCAGGAGGGGAAAAGAGAGACAGAGAGGAAGGAGAGGGGTAGGGGTGGAGAAGCAGATGGGTGCTTCTCCTGTGTGCCCTGGCTGGAAATCGAACCCAAAACTCCTGCACGCCAAGCCGATGCTCCACCCCTGAGCTAACCGGCCAGGGCCAATGTTCTACATTCTTGATGATATACTTTTTCTTTTTTTTCCCAGAAGTGAGAAGTGGAGGGGGTAGGAATGCAAGTGACAGACTCCCGCATTCCTCTGACCGGGATCCACCCGGCATACCCACCAGGGGGTGATACTCGGTCCATCTGGGGAGTTGCTTTATTGCAACCAGATCCATTCCAGTGTCTGAGGCGGAGGTCATGAGGCCATCCTCAGGACCCTGGTCAACCTTCCTTCCATAGAGCCTTGGCTGTGGAATGGGAAGAGAGAGATAGAGAGAAAGGTGAGGGAAAAGGGTGAAAAAAAAAAGGGTGCTTTTCCTGTGTGCCAGGCTGGGAATCAAACCCGTGACTTCTACATGCTGGGCTGATGCTCTACCATTGATCCAACTGGCCAGGGCCTCTTGATGATGTTTTATCCAAATTTTTTATCTTTTTTTTTTCCTTTCTCCAAATTTTCTTTAACATTTCTTGTAATACTTCTTTCGTACTGATGAACTCTTTCAGCTTTTTCTTATCCGGGAATCTCTTTATGTCTCCTTCAATTCTAAATGATAGGGTCGCTATGCAGACTAATCTAGGTTTTAGGTACTTGATTTTCATTACTTTAAATATGACATGACAATCTCTTCTGGAATACAATATTTCCATTGTTAAATCAGCTGGTAATCTTGTGGGAGCTTCTTTATATGCAACTAACTTCTTTTCTCTTACTGCTTTTTTATGCTTTCTATCTCCTTTTTTTTTTTCCTTTGGTTTTTCATGTTTACTATGATCTCCCTGAGATCATCTTTTCTTCCCCTAAGTTCATTGAGCATTCTTATAAACTGTACTTAGAATTTTGGTGCTGGCTAAGGTCACCTACTTCCTGTGTCTGGAGAAGCACCACCTGGTAGGAGCAACAAAGTGATCTGAGGTTGGTGGTTGTCTGCGCTGGTCTTGGAGCTGCCTTGCAGATGCTATGCTATTAACCAAGTTCAGATGCCCCAACTGCCAGTAAGGTCAGCCATTGCTGATTTTGGTTCTGTGAACATTTGAAAGACTTGAGGAAAAACAGCAATGTAAGCTGGCTGGTCAGTGGCTTCTATGGCTTAAGCTCTAGACGAAAATGGGTGAGAGGCTTGAATTCGGTGGGGTAGGGTCTCAGAGAATCACCAGAGTGGGGCAAGAGTCATGTTAGCCAAGTCAACAGCGACTTTTTTTTTTATCATTGACCTGTGTCTACTGGTTGTGTAGGGGTAGGGCTCAACAAAAGAACAGTGCCACCTACTGGCATTTTAGTTCAGTAAAATGAGAGACTAAAATCTGAAGGGTGGCAGGCTAAAATCTGAAGGGAGACAATTCATTGTCTTTCTATATGTCTCTGGCACTTTCCAAGCTTCTCTTCTTTCTGTGGAGCTTAGGACAAGTGTTTGTTGGTGAGTGACTCCTTGCTAAGGTCATTTAAGAGGACACATGTGTCTGTAGCATCTTTCCATGTTGTTTGAACTGATTCTCTGCTGATTTTAACAGCCAGATATTGAGGGGACTCGTGTTCCCTGAATTCCTGACTTTGGAGCTTGGTGTGGAGCTGGGACTCCCTGTTTCTCAGTTGGGATCCTTACAGACAAGATATTCTTTTTATTTTTTACCCTCTGTATGTGGGTGTCGAGCAAGCCCATTTTGCCTATGCCCCTCTTAACAGTCTCCAAGTGACTTCTTTACATCCTTAGTTATTGGAATTTTTCAGCTTATATTCTTTTGGTTTTCAAGGGTCGTTATTATATAATTTTCATGTGATTGTGAAAAAGATGATCCAGTGTTTACCTACTTCATGATTTTTTTTTTTTTGATAGAGACAGAGAGAGAGAGTCAGAAAAAAAGACAGGGACAGACAGACCGGAAGGGAGAGAGTTGAGAAACATCAATTTTTTATTGTAGCTCCTTAGTTTTTTAGTGATTACTTTCTTATATATGCTTTGACTGGGGGTCTACAGCAGAGCGAGTGACCACTCGTTCAAGCTGATGAGCCTGCGGTCAAGTCGGCCATCTTAGAGTTTTGAACCTGGGTCCTCCGCAATCCAGTCCAATGCAGTATTTGCTGTGTCACCTCCTGGTCAGGCCCAGCTTCATTCATCATTTTGACCAGAATTCTATCTTTTTACTTTTGCCATATTTGTCACTTTGAATCCAAAACATGTCTCTTGCAGCTAGAAATAATTGAAGGCCCTGGCAAGCTGGCTCAGTTGATAGAGCATTGGCCAGGCAGGTGAAAGTGCTGGGTTTGATCCCAGGTCACAGAACACATGAGAAACAACCATCTGCTTAACCTCCTCTTTCTCTCCTCCTTCCTTCTCTCTTACACACTTGCAGCCAGTGGCTTGATTGGTTCAACTATTGGCCCGGGGAGCTAAGGATAGTGGGGTAAGTCTGAGCATAAGCCTCAAATGCTGAGGATAGCTCAGTTTATTCAAAAATCTGCTGCTTGGGTGTTGTAGGGTATATCTTGGTTGGGGCACATGTGAGAGTCTTTCTCTCTATCTACCCTCCTCTCACTTAAAAATAAAATTAAAAATAATTTTGGTTTAGTCCAACAATCTCTGTGTCATAATTGGTGAAATAACACAATTATATTTAAAATAATATTGTAGCTCTATTTCTTGTATATTGTTATTTGCTTCTATATGTTGTATATGAAAATAAATTTTTATTGTTCTCTTTCTCATTGACTAGCTTCTTTTGATATTTCTAGTATAAATGTTTTTTTTTCTCTTTTCTATTTTTGTGATGATTACTCTTCTAATTACAGTATGCATACTGTGTTATCATTATCTACTTCAAATTGATATTAAATTAATTGCAATTAAAAATGGATACTTGCTTCCAACATTGCTTTATATTATTTCAGCATCAACACAGTGATGTTTATTGTTTTTTTTTTTTTTTTTTTTTTATGTGCCTTGACCGCGGGCCTTCAGCAGACCAAGTAACCCCTTGCTTGAGCCAGCGATGTTGGACTCAACTAGATGAGCCCTCGCTCAAGCTGGCGACCTCGGGGTCTCGAACCTGGGTCTTCTGCAACCCAGTCTGATGCTCTATCCACTGCGCCACCGCTTGGTCAGGCAACACAGTGATGTTTTAATATAGGTTCCTTATCCAATGAAGGACAAAATATTATTTAAAATAACTTAAAACAAGATTTATTTTTTTCTGGAATTTATAGAAGAGATTCATATTTTCATCACGAACTGAAGATAAACTCAATTAGTCACCTACCATACCTGTGTTGAACTCCAGTTTTTATTTTATAGCTGCTTGATCTATTGTGTGTAGGTTGTATCTACTCTACATGTTTAGAACTCACATTTGGAAACTACTCTTTTATATTTAAATATCTTCTCTAGAAAAAGAAGAAATGGGTCTTTCTATATAGTTCACTTTATTTTTCAAAAGCAAACTTGAATATCAGGAAATAATTTGGCTCTGGTGCAAACTACTGAGCAATCTTATTTTGAATCCAAATGGGAGGGAATTCCTTTTGTATCTAAATTGTCATAACTACTTGACTGCATCAATATTTTCTAAACACATGAAATTTAGAATACTAATAGTATAGTGTTCAATGAATCAACTTTTCCAAGTGTTATATTTTTTTCCCATGAACTTCAAATCTCAGATGTTGTTCTGGGGGCCTTTCTCCTGGGCAATAAAATTTAAAGGTCTTGGTACTCTTCAAACAGCATTCCCACACCTGATATATCTCAAACAATCAGGAACAAATCTATAATCTCAGTCTCTTATCATATGCCTGGGCTCTAAAGCCACACTATGACTTTTCCTTGAATAAATTTGTTTTAACATACAAAATTTTGCATTTATAAAAATCTACAGTTGCATATAATTTCATAAGACTTTTAGGAGGGAGAGAGAGAGGTTAGTTTTCATATTAGAAGAAATAAACTGTGCTTCTGAAAGGTCATTGAGTTCTCAAGTTCACCCAGGAGAAAACTGGGAGAGTAGACATGAGCACAATTTCTCTGGTTCCAAAATCAGGAGTCAACTTTCTTCTTTCTCTGGGTTTCCATGGAAGGGGCAGAAGTGCTCAAGGAAGCTAATAGAAAGAAATCAGTGGTTTTGAAGAGACTAAAATTCAGAGGCATTGACATCCATTTTTGTCATCTCTAGGATTAAAAACTTCACTCTAAAGAAGCCAAATCTCTGCAGGTAACAAAGGAGATGGTTCCAAGTTCCTGACTTGAGATGGATGCTGCAAGGGCTTAAAGATTATGAATGCCAGACAAGTGAGTGGCTGTGGGATTCCTGTGTTGGTGGAGGGTTAAAGAGGAAGGAGGGTTCAGTTTCTAGATTTTATTGGATAGAGGAGACAAAAAAGAATGGATACTATATGCTGAAGATATGGTCATATATATATTATTTAGTGTTTAGCTGTCTTGTTCACCTCTGACTCTTGTGTATACTGCTTCACACAAACCCCAGACTTTTTCCTGATGTAGAGAAAAAATAGATTTTAGTGCTGACTTCTTTGCTTATATTTAATATTATGAATTTTATCTTTTCAGGGGTGACACATGTGTGACAAGTCTTTTCTCTCATCACCCCTCATCCCAATGGAAAGAAGGAGAGTTGATTCTTCAGGAAACATTCCTGCAAGCCTTGGTGGTATCTTATGTCCAGATGCTGAAATACAGACAGATCTTTGCACTTGAGTAATTAGAATGATTCACTAGACAGATTTACTTGTTTTAAGGATTGATGTATTTTATGCCCCATTTGTTTTCAAGTGTTTGTCCCATTCTTTTATTCTCACAGTTGAGAAAGAAGAATAGATGATTTATTGTCTGGTGGTTAATGCAAAAATAAATATTAGAGTGGTTGTTGGCATAGTCTGTATTTGATCTATTTATCCTGTTGACAATAAAAGTAGAGTGGAGGGCTCAGTTGTGGGAAGAGTTTTTATGTGGAGTACACAGGAACAGACTAGGGTGTGCCTCCCACAAATCTCATATTCAAGATTTACTCTTGCCTTCACCTTGAATCACTGAGACAAGCTCACATCCAGAGCACCAGAGAACAAAATGTTCTCTTCAGACTTTGTATGAGATATTTGTATAAGATGCAGGGTTCCAGAATGTGATTAAAGAGATCTGTTTTGCAATAAATTGTGTAAAAGCTGGCACTTTATCAGGTCTTACACTTTAACCTACAATAAGTACCTTTCTTTCAAAGTCAAACCACAACATAGCATATACATTGCTGAGCAGGCTGAGGTAAGGCAGATATGGCTTTAAAGTCTTGGACCAATCAAGTGTTTGGAAATAGCAGCTATAATAAAACTTAATGTCTTTGAGCTTGTCTGTAAAGAAAGTATAAAAAATTCATCTGAAAAATATTGGAGGAAGTCAGAGGCTCAAGAGATGTTTAGATATCAGGATGAAGGGTCCTGGTATACTCAGGACATCTTTTGAAATATCAGATTTTAGGTGGAGGGACACCAGTGAGGAAATAAGAGCTTTTCAGGGTAAAAGGAAGCATTAGCCAGCATGATACCTGAATGAACCATGATCCTTCTCCCATCACCTAAAGTGCATCCCCGGAGCTAACCACCTTGCTGTGGTCCACATTTCAGCATTTTATGTTGTAAAACACAGGGCATAATACATGCTCCTTAGGGCTCTGTGTTCTCTTTAGCCTCTATACCTATCTACTGTTGAACAGGAATTTAATGAAAGAGCAATTAGTGCACTTTGATTTTTAATTGTTTCCAGACTGAAAAAACATAGGGCACAGAAAGCAATGTGGTTAGTATGGTGGTGTAGATAAAGAAGAGGCATTGAGATAAGTATATGAGTACATCTCAGGAACAAAGGAGATTAGGAAGAGAATTGTTGGTTAAAATTTGTCAGCAGAGTTTATATAAACACTAATAATACTAGAATGTGATTATAACCACATGATTATCATCAGCATGTTCAATGCAATTAAAATTATAACCATAGAGATATAACTTCATGTCTTTCTATTTAAAATTACTCACCATAACAATATGTTGTAATTAATCAGATACACAACAGTAAGACACAACATAGGGAAGGTACCTTCCTGCCTCATCAATCTTATTGATGTTGGTTGCAAGGCTGGGTGAAGAAAGTTACTCAGTGAGAGTATTGTATTATGATAAAGATTATTAAGAAAAAAATGACAGATCTCAAAATGTAATTTGTGAAAAATTTACATGACCATTATAGAAATAGGAAAACATCATGAGTTTAATTGTTGTTAGAAATCACTTCATTCATATCTTTAACACTAAAACTTTCAAGATAGCTTAGCCAATTATGCCTGTCTGAATTCCAGTTCCTGCCTCATACACATATGTGAATCAGGAAGAGTTTATAAGACCAGATTAGCTTACTTTTCTGTAAGTTACAA